>NC_141156.1:70109309-70790559 GCF_053477565.2 Lygodium microphyllum
GAGAGAGAGAGAGAGAGAGAGAGAGAGAGAGAGAGAGAGAGAGAGAGAGAGAGAGAGAGAAGGAGGAGAGGAGACAGTGGTGATGATGGTGATGGTAGTAGCAAAGGATGGAGTAAATGGAATATGTGGAATAAAAATAGGAGGTTACCCAAAAAATCTTGCTCCAAAGCTTGCTACTTGCCCTTTCCCAAGTAATAGCACTTGCTCTTACTTTTGAGGAGTTGTGGCATCTTATTAGAGGAAGATATGCATCCAAAGGGCCATAATGGAATCAATGGTGGAGATGTATTTACAGCAAATACCAAAGCTAAAGGTGAAAAGACAAAAGGATGGGAAGAAGAGGCTCAAAGGAAGGTGCCATTATTAGGGAAAGTGTGGTCACATGGTAAAGGAATGTAGAGAGAAAGAGAGTGATGGTATTATAAGGTCTCCTTCCAAAGATAAAGACTCTGCGAATACTATTGAAGCTAAGTTGTAGCTATTCATAGCACTTGCTTGAGGTTTATTCCTAAACTTAGACTTCAAAGGCTATTGAATCCTAGGTGCTAGATACCAAAGTGTCTCGTCACATGACAACAAAAAGAATGTATAGTTCTTTAAGGCCTCTAAGGGAACCCAGCACTATGACATGTTTGGGAATAATGCAAAATGCCGCTTAAAGCAACAAGTAATTGAGAGTCTAAGAAAATTCCAAATGTATTAGATGTGCCTCATTTTAAGAATAACTTGCTATTCATAGCCTCGACAATAAATTTGTCTTAAAATATTCTTCCATAATATAGGAGTAGATATTTGTGATGGTATTAGTAATGTTATTAGCAAAGGAGTGAGATGACACAACTTATATGAGCTCATAGCTCTTATAGCACAATTGGGAAGGTACTAGTAAGCTTTTGCATAACAAGATTTGTGATGATCACCAAGAGTGACCATGAGTGGTTAGGTTTCCTTGGTAATATCTCCAAATGCTAGGGGTCTTCCATCCACAACTTCAACTATTGTGGGTTGGTCTTTTGGAGTAATGGAAGCTATGATCCACAAAGCCATTATTAATGAAACAAGCGGAGGCCTCAGAGTCGCGACCAGGGCTTTGAGGGAAAGGGTCTTTCTTAGGAGGATTATCTGGAGTATGACAAGGAAAGTTTCCATGGGTGTGGGTTGGGATCAAGAGACCCCATTTTATATCAAGGTCCAGTTGTACGGTTTCATTTACAAATGGATATCCTCATTTTCCTGCTCGAGAATGGTTGCAACAACTCTTGGGGTTCTTTCCATGGGTGTGGCTTGGGATCAAGAGACCCCATTTTATATCAAGGTCCAGTTGTACGGTCTCATTTACAAATGGATATCCTCATTTTCCTATTCGAGGATGGTTGCAACAACTCTTGGGGTTCTTTCCCTCTTATTTGGAAAATTTAGGGCAATGTGTCTAGTGTTTCCATAATATAGGCACAGATGATTCTCTCTTCGTCTTTGCTTTTCTTGTCAGATGAAGGGTTGGAATTTGGTATTATCTATTTGCATCAGTTCAGGCTTGGTTTCTTCTCTGATTGGGTCTATGATTGGGGTTGGGTTCCATTTGCAAGGCAATTCTTCTTGCTTTTCCTACTTCCTCTTGAACAATCTATTATCACATTCGATAGCTTGCATCAAATAATCATTGAGTGTTTTTGCCTCATGCATAGTGAGCACGAGGTCCTTGATGTCATCTCAAAGACCCCATCTAAATTGGTTGATAAAATACTTCTCATGCAAAGTGGGGTCACATATTAATTGCCTAAATTTGGATGCATAAGTAGAGGCATGGTGGTTACCTTGTCGTAGCTTTTGAAGTTTTGTTCATGTTGCTACTCGACCAGTGTCTGCATCTCCAAATGTGGAAGTGAGCTCATAAGGAAATGCCTCATAGTTATGAAGTACTAGCATATTATTTTCCAATATTGAGGTGAACCATGATAAATCTTAACCATAAAGAAAAGTCCCAATGAATCCCACCTTGGAAGCATCATCAGGATACCTATCCAACTACATGAAGATGTAGAGCTTTACTTGTTGTAGGAATCCCTTGAACTTTGAATGGTCACCATTGAACTTCTCTAGCATGCTAATCTTGGGTTCTCTTGCTGGGGTTGATAAACACACATAATCATCTAATCACTTCCTCTATTGTTTTGCAGTCTCACATCTAGTCTTGCATCTCTTGAAGCGCAAGGCCTAGATACATAGGGTGTTCTATTTGAAGTTACACTTGTTGTTCATTCAAGACTTGAATTTGTGGTTGGAAGTTTTGAAGGAAGGCCATGATTCTTTCAAGGGTTGCCTCCATGGTACTTAGTAGGGCTAGAAAGTAGTCTTGCTAAACTATTATGAGAGCACTAGACTATACTCAAGATACTAGACTAGATGCAAGATTTGCTACAAACATTTTGATTAGAAGATAATCCCATGTAGGGGCACAAGGTACAATGATAACTCTACAAGGTATAGAAAATCCCACAAACCGGGACCGTAGGTATAGATAACAAGACTTGATAGGGTATGAAAGATCCCATAACCTAGGATTGTAGGTATGGACATAAGATATCAGAATTACAAGATCTCCCTCGACATGCATGAACAAGATACAAGACAATACTAGACAATATCTCATACTATGAGATTACAAGGTGACAAGACAATAAGAGTATAATGGAAGACAAGCAAATACCATGATTAGACAAGAACTAGAACTAGGACTCGAAGTTACTAACTTGGAGGTCTCGACTTCTTGAGCTCCCAAGATTGGTATTGGCAAGACTGAGGAGCTCTATGGTGAGCCCCTCCTCTTAGGTGTTGGAGGGCAACTAAAGATCTTCTAAAATGTTCCATGATGATATCATCGATTATGCAAGCATTGTCATGGCATATCTTCTAGAAGGTTCTATGATGACATGGCAAGGGTGGATTCGCATGGTTGGCTCAAGGATATCCTTTTAAGGGTGCATTCACATGGTGTGTGGATTCATATGCCATGAGCAAGAATTGATCCATACACTTGATCATGGTATGTCTGTGACATCCTGCATCTCTCAAAGCCTTTCAATATGGCTAGTCATATAATTAAATTCACTTGAATCAACATACCATACATTATCACATGTCCTTTTTTCTTGTAATAGGATTCATCATATGCTACATTAAACACTTCATTGTTATTACCCTATTATTGGTGAGTTTCAGGTGAGCATGGATATTATTTTTTATGTGATAAGTAGTTGGTATGCATCTAGTGGAGATGTATTGGATGATGTTGATGATCATGATAGTCATGTGTAGATAGAAAAGTGAGAATCATGGACTATTAGTGGATCAAGATAACATTTGGTAGTAGATCTAGAGTTAAAGAGCATGCATGCATATTCAAATATATCTACTAGTGTTGCAAGTAATGAAAAAGGAAAGAAAAATGTGTTAGATGGTAGTAATGTATCTACTAAGGTAGTTCTTGATGGAGACTCTAGTGGCTGAGAGATTTTGATGATGAGCTTGATATTCCTTCATTCAAGACACCAAGTGTATAGAGATCACATGATAATGTAAAGGCTCCATTGAGTGATCTAGTGGTACGAAGTCTAGTATGGTGAAATACCTAGAGTGCTATTATTTAGCAAGCTCTTCATTTGGAGCTTTTTAAGTGCTTCTTGAAGCTTTTTGGTCATCACTTGGATTTTTTTGGTTATTTTATGGAGCTTTTTGTTTGATTATGTTATCGCTTTGAGTTTAATTATTTTGCAATTGCAAACTAATTAGATCAATTATGTTAGGATGTTGAATTGCAAACTAATCACAAACTCTTGAATGTTTTGATCTCCAACAAAAAACAGGTATGCAACTACTTCTAAAGCATGAAAATTTAGCATAATTTTATAAATTTATGAAGTAATCTCAATTTAAGTGAGATCCAAAATCCATAGAGTCGTACGTCATTCCTAAGCATCATCAAGCCCCATGGCATGCACTACCAATACAAGGCATCATATTAAAAATAATGCAACTACAAATCATGTGAAATCATCATCATCACTAGGGTGAATAGATGGTGGTCCGCATGCCACATCAACCAAGCACTAGTTGTAGAGGCTAAAATCACCCTCAAGGCACATGCAAAAACAATGCATCTCTGTGCATGCTCTACCAAGGCCGCCACAACCTGAAAAAATATCCATCACATAGTCAAGATCCTTTGTGAACGTAGCAGCAAGGAGCTACCTACAAAAGAAACCATTTAGTAACATCCATAACAAAAGCATGACATATCTCAATGCAAAGTATAAACCAATCTAAGAGTGTATAACTCACCTATAAAAAGCTAGTGATATTTTTGCAGCCCCTCGAACCTCTACACCATCCACATAAGTGTGCTCAAATGATGTGCCTTGGAGGTTTATCTCGAAGAGGAAGCTACAAGATGTGGGAAACCTATATGGGATAACCCTCTCACCATCCTCTCTATCATATGAAGGGACACACATCCCTCGATAAAACAAGCCAATAGTAAGGTCCATGACCTAGCAACACACAATCATCTTGTTAGCTACTTAAACTTTTATTTTAAAAAGTTACAGGTTTGTCTTCAACACACTTACCTCCTCTTGACAAGTATCAGGGTGTTTATATTCACTCTCACACACGAGAGTCCATGTGCGATGGAGCTTCAATCCAATGGCATGAGCTCCTCTAAGCACTTTTCCAAAGTGTTGTGCAAGTCCCAAAGTCACCAAGAACCCCTCATCTGCCAATAATCTATGGGCTAGGTCCATGACACCTTTGACAAGTGCACTAGAAAATGTATTCCATTTGGGAATCCCTTTCAAATGTAAAGATGTATAATACCATGCAATATCACATGAGTTTATATACTAAACTAATGCAAGCACATATACCTTCTACCTTAAGGCCAACAACAAGAAAAAATATAGGAAAATCCACGAACAACAACTTAGTAACCTCATATGATGGAACACCATTACATTGGTAAGAGTTGATGGTATTTCCCTCCATGAAGCACTAAATGATAAAATTGAAAACATAATAACAAAGCGTAAGCAACCATTATGATAGATGTGTATTTAGAGGATGATGAAAAATATACCCATCCAATGCAAAATTGTCAATCGATGTCACATCTACCAATAGAGCGTCTACAATAGTTTGGTATTGAAATCCTATCATCAAAATAAAGTTTACTCACAAATGTTGATGTTGGCTAAATGTTAAGAATAGAATGTAAAGCTGAAAATCTACATACATGTCTTGCATATAGCTAGATGTCTACAAGACTCTTGTACAGGCTCTGATGAGACCGAGTCACGAATGACATAGCCCGAGAAGGTGTAGTATGTCGCAAAGGTCCCTTAAAGTGACCCTTACTTTTTGCCTTTTCTTTCCAAATGCTATGCATGTCAAAACCATCTTTTTTGCCTAAAGTTGTAAAGAAAAATAGGAAAGAAAGTAAATTATTTAGTGTTTAATGTTTAAAATTTATATTATTTTTTAAAATAGAAAAAAATATACTTTTAACATGACTCCAATAATCCGAAAAAATGATACTTGATTTAGCTTCTATCTCTTCATCCAACGAAACAACTTTCTCTTTGTGTTTAAACCTTCGCTTCGCTGTACCAACCTCATTTGATTCACTTATATTACCTAGGCAATGTAAAGCCAACAAAATAATACTTTAATAAATTGACTCGTTAAATGAAAGCCCTAAACTCTATCGTTCATGCGAATTGGCTTACCCTTGCCATGCTCCAATCCATCATCTATCGTGGGGATATCCTTTCGTTTTCTTGTGGGCTTTTTCTCCATTGTAGTATCAATAGTTGCATCATTAATGGTACCTAAGTAGTGTGAAGTCAACCAAATACAATATTATATTCGTGCAAATTAGAAATAAGGCTACTTGGATCAAACTAAAACTTTGCATTCCATCCAATATACCCTTTGCCATTGTACCACCACAAGTCGCCTTTATCCCCACAACATGAGGGACCATGTCTATTGTATTGGACATTTCTAAATTTCCAAAAACAAAAAAGTTAAGAAAACACACAAGTCTAAAAAGTTATGATAACTTTCATGTTAAATAAATACATTTTTAGAAAGTACCATATCCTTCATCCTCTTCTTTGTGCATAGAAATTACTCTATTTTGTTCAAGGAACCCTGCATGCAAGGCAAGTATTACTAAAACAAATAACTAAGAGCAAGAGTTACTACATATTTACTATGTTTGGCTCTCAAGTACTTACTCCCTCTTAATTCAATATCTTGCTGTGGAATGTCATCCAATGGGATAGTCTATCCACCATGGACAAACACGCATTTCCCATTCTGACACAGACCCCTCTCAAGCAGTGCTTTTGAGAATATACAATTTTACATCCCAAGTCCATCCACTCGTCCAGTAGAGGAAGGAGGCTTTCTAGCACCCCACTTTCATGTAGATTACGCAACCATCTTTTCCAAAAACATAAGAACAAACAACAAAAGCACTCTTAAGTTAGAATATATTTGTACATATGCTATTTAGAAAATATGATTTCTTTATACTAGAAATACTTGATACACCACCCTCTTGCTTGATTGTGTGAGCTTTGGAACCTTCTTAGAGTCTCCAACATTCTTCATCTCACCAAAAATATTTGCAAATGCCTTTAAAATATGTAAACGTCTTTGGCCTTTTAAAAAAACATCAAAGCCTTCTAGAATCTTAGTGCCATCAACTTGTAAGCTCCTGATCAATAAGGAGCATTCTCCAATTATATGAAAGCAATACATCTCTTGCTTCATGTAGCTGTGTAATCTCCTTACATCTGCAAATTGTGACGTAGTGGAGTCCTTTGCCTTTGTGACAGTCGTGAAAAGTAAAATCTCCATTTTTCTATTATATTGGTTATTGAACAAAACATAACTTTAATATTGTTGAACCAAATTAAGTTCAATTCCAAAAAATAAGAGAACATTAGTCCATGAGGAAAACATACATCTCCCTAGCAATATTAGCACTACAAATGGCATACAATTTGTCCTTGGTAATAGCCATCATGTTCTTTTCATCCCAATTCAATGCAAACAAAACAGAAAAGAAATCCTCTCCATGTGCAAGATTAGCTATTCCAAGGTACTTGTATCCTTTGTCCCTCAATATATCTTGCTCTTTGTTTATTAATTGTTTTCTTATTGCCTCATAATTTGCCTTTGGCAATGCAAGCTCCTTGAGGTGGGCCTCCTCTTTGAGTCCCCTTTAAGTATGGCAGAGTTATAGCCATCCTAAATAAAAGCCCAATACACTATTCTTAGTTATGGTTAAATTCAAGATACCACAATTTGTTGTGTTGAAAACTAAAATACTATACTAAAATTTTACCTTCCACATCAAAAGTGATATTAGCAAACATGGGTACTTGTACCATGGATCATTGCCATGGTTACTTTTGCCTTCAATTTTATACTCTATTTCAACCCACCGTCTTTGGAAAGGGCTCATCCTTTCCAAAATGCTATGTTTGGCGATGCCAAACTTTTGGAACATGAAAATTTCATGGCCTAGGTTGGGTTTGACATGTGCTCTTGTTACACTACAACAATGAAAATTGTCTTTAAATTTTAAGATTCACACGTAAATAAAACCTATTCACATTCACATAACTAATAAATGAAATGTATTGGCATTCATACGTAAATGAAACCTATTGGTATAAATAAAATCTCTTGAAATTCACACATAAATTATCTTTATATTTTGAAATTCACACATAAATAAAAACTTTTTACATTCACACATAATTGCTAATCTATTAACCCATTTGAAAAACTTAATAGTGATAAGTATACTTACGCATTTGATGTATCCAATGCTAACAATAGTTCTCCTTCTTTCTTCTTCTCCACTTGAATGAATTGACATAGAACTCTAACATGTCATGAAATATCTTCACTATAAACTACATACATCTAATAATAAAATAAATAAGTAGTTAAATAATGAAGTATAATCATAATAAACAAGAGAAAGCAAAAAAATGCATAGTTACCTTCCTTTATCCTCTTCATCCGTGTCTTCAACCTATGATTACCATCCCATACCAAAAACTTGTGCCCTCTTAAATTAGCCCACTCATCAGTCAATTCATCTTCAAACCTTTGGTTAACTTCTCTCCAAGGAAGGTCCCACTCTTCCAAATTTTGGGGAGATACATCCATTAGCTCACTAGTGGGCCTTCTCAAAGAAACTAAAATTTTTCCCATTCTTTCCATATATGAACATTATCAAAAGATGAAATCAACCGTGTAGCAGAACTAGATGCAAGCCTTATAGCCTCATAGGGTACAAGCCTACACAAAGGGATAGGAGGAGGAGAAGTAGATCTCCTTACAAAAAATGAAGTCAACACATCTGACATAAGCCCAAACTTGACATTCTCTCCAATGTGTCTATCATGCTCACTCACCTCTTTCTTTTCTTCATTAGCAACATCCTCATTCACCTCTTCATTTTCCTCATGTACAGTTTGCAAATCTAAAGACCTCCCCCTATGTTGTTTCACCACACTCCGTGGTAGTAGTGTGGGTGCTCATAGGATAAGCATAAATGTCATTGCTTGCTTCATCCATGCTATCCTCAAGCACTTCATCATAAATGAAAGGACACTTTTTCCTTGGTTTTCCACCCTTTTTATGTAATATCTCCGCACAATAAAAGTTAGTTGGTTGGTTCGTAAGTTAGTTAGTCAATTAATAAGTTAGTAAGATTACTAACTAAAGACTAACTAAGGTAAAAAAACTAACTAACATTAATTATTGATAATTTTTATTTTATTTAGAAAAATCAAGAGTCATAAATTCGATATTTTTCTTGAATTAGCAAAGACCGTAGCTACCCTTCACGTAAATTACAACGTGAACGAGACTTATGAGTTATATTAATCACTAAGTTCATGTGTATAGTTTGGAAGGTCCAAAAACATTAGATTTTGGGCAAAACTAGTATATTTTAGATACTTTAGATATTATCCAAAAAAAAGATATGGAGATTTTTAGAAACTGGATGTCATTTAAAAGAAAAGGCAAGAGATATTTTAGTTAGTTGGAAGATTTTATAAAAAGAAAAATAAAGAAAAGTGATTGGCGAAATCGTACGCGCCGCGATCACAGTTTACAGGCAGTAGACAGCACTTCAAACAGAGAAAAGAAGAAGGAGTGAACTAAGAGCTTTCTAACCAAGTGTCTTGGAGTTTTTCCCCCCTTTCGGAGCCAATGGAACCATCAGATTTATGATCTGAGCATCAGATCACTGATCTTTCCAAGATCCCCCTCCACAAAGAGCTCTACTTCTCAACCACAAGCCCTCTTCTCTAATTCACTATAAATATGAGGCATGGGAGAGGCATAGAAAGCAGAAGGAGACCCCGAGAGGCTGCAAGAGAGAGGTAGAGAGGAGGATACTCCTCCAAGAGATTGTGAGGAAGAGCTTGAAAGAGAGCTTGAGAGAGAGAGAGAGAGGAGAGTCACCCCGAGAGGTTGCAAGGAAGAGAATTAGCTCAATTCCCTCTATCTCGATCCTCGACTTAGCCATCTTCTCTTACGCTCTTCCATCTTGAATCTATTCTACCTTCTTAATCTCTTGAGTCTGCCTGCGGACGATGGCCTCCAAGCAAAGAATGTCACGTGCGGATGACAATCCTGCAACTAGCAACAAGGCTTCGGGCAAAGGCATCACCGTCAATCCAACTGCGGTTCCGGTCATAAGTAATGTATTTTCAAATTGATTGATGCTTGCTTTGATTCTCGTATGAGATATGTTAGGCCCCATACTATTGCATGAGTATAGGTAATGGGAAAGGATAAATTTCATCTCACCTATTCGGAAGATGGAGTTTGTGAAGTGCATATATCAAGGGAAGATAATTGGACCTAGTTACATATGACTTATTTGCTAGTGGAGCAATTACAATGAAGAATTAGTCAAGCGTTATGAATGGCATAGTCGTCAAAAGAACGATATTAAAAGATTGGGCATATAAATGCTAGATTAAAGTATAGTCAAGGGTTATAGATAACATAATTGCTAAAAGAATATGACGTTAAGAATCGTGAATGGAGAAGTACTAGTTTAAAGTTTAGATACTTCAAAGGTACTTAGCCTAAGAGCCTAGGAGTCTAATTACTTGAGATCATCTCACACTTATCTTATCAAGTATTTACATGTTATGCCTATGACATGTTTGATATATGAGGATAAATTTCTATTTGCCTCATGACTTGACTAAGAGCTAGTACAAGAAATTAATCATAAGGGTTAAAACTAGGATGTCTTGAGATCCATTGGATAACGATGACTTTTGCCAATCCAAATCCAGGGTTGGGATTATCAATCAAGGTAAGTGACCTATAGAATTTACATCATGAATAGTGTTTGAACCCTTAACATATACCCTAGCCGAAGGAAGGAAGTTTTAAGAACATTTTTGCATAATATTGCTCTTAGATCCCAAGGGGAAGAGCAATTATGCAATGGGAAATATTATTTCATCTACTCTTGCATTGTTTTGGAAAGAATGCAATTGGTTTTGTTGGTTGATCAAACAATATCCTAAATGCTTTTACATTCAACTGGTTGTTAGTTGTTGTTTGGATGATTATTCCAAGTGCTTGTGATTTATGGTAAATGCATGGCAAGGGTCTGTGATGACAAGTCGCCATGGGATTAAAGGAATGTTTTCTTGAAAAATGATATTAGGTTGAATGCCTTGTTTGTGCTTGATTCTTAAAGGATTTAATTAAGGAAGGATATATTGTACGGGTGGATCACCTCCATGGTCGCACCGCGTAGTAAACCGAGAGGGCACTGCTCGATTCATGGGCCGAAGGTCGAGTGGTGAAAAGGCCAACCACGGGAATGATGTTTCGCTCCTAGACAGCTTGTGGGTCAGTTGGAGCTCTGGACACCCCTTGCTAGGTCAAGAATGGAGTTGAAGACCTCCATGGCCCCCAACATCTGGGCATGTTGGGAGATCCTATTCTAGATAAATGATTGAGTTTTGGTGCCATGTGAATTGGACCAGTTACTTCTGCAAGGCAGAAGGGATACTTCTGTTGGACAGAAGGGAAACATAATTTCTCCTGTATGGGCAGGAGACAAAGATTAACTTGAAGATAAGTTAAGGAACTTGTTTGACCTTGTTTGTCAATAGATTGCTTTGCTCTATTTTCGTGTCTGTGCTATAATTTACGCGAACGAACCTTGTTCGCTAAAAGGCTTAATTAATGAAGCTGATTTTAAGTGTCACACATAAATGTGGTAGAACCTAATTAGAAAACTAAAGCTATTAAGGGAAGCGGGTGGGCGGAATCCCCGACGGGTCCGTCCTATGGCAGGGTGGTCCCAGAGAACTGGGAGGCTTCTCACAAGTTTTTATCGTCATTCGACCTTTAGGTATTGATAGGTTAGAACCCGATTCATGCCGTTTTAGGGGACCGGAATGGGACTATGCCCTATGGGCAGAGAGGTTGAGCAACGCATCCCTCTCATTTCCCATTCTCTTTGAACCAAGTGCGGCATAGATCTACTTCGGGTTGGGTATCTCTGCGTAAAGTAGGATGTCCAATACTCGACGCTAGAATGCTAACAGGAGACCTTGACAACTAGGAACCCAAATTTCAGGTCGATCCTAGTGGGTTCAGTCGTGAACGTTCCATTGCGAGGCGGATTCGGGAAACCCTAGGCGACAAAACTCGGAACATTCCTTGGGAGTGCCGGGCAGCGATGCTTAGATTCGTTTCTCGATAGACCGCTAAAAGAGTGCCTAGAAAGCGGATGGGCGGGCGCCTCACAGTTGGTATCAGAGCGAAATTTTGTAATGATACGTGATTGATTAATGTATGGTTTGTAGACATATCCTAAACAAAATAATCTAAGCAGTATGGCTTGATTGTTAGGCACCTTCTGCACCCACGAATGTTGACATGCAAGAGAAGAAATTCCTTCTCCAGCAAATTAAGGTACCCGAGTTTGACGGAGAAGGGATAGACATTGAAGTAGAGGCAGAGATATGGATTGAGTCGATGGATGACTATTTCTTTGCTTCAGAAATTGCCTCTACCCAATCAAGCAATGATAGCCAAACTTAAGTTAGTTGGCCAGGCTCGATTATGGTGGAAGCCATGGTGCAAAGATGAAGGTGTTTCTGAAGCCGCTGTTACTTGGGTTCAGCTGAAAGATGCTGTACGCAGACGATACCTTTCGCCAACCTACCAGACTTTGAAGATGAATGAATTCCTCAGGCTAAAGCAACTAGAATTAACTTTGGAAGCTTACTACTCAAAGTTTGTAACCCTACTAAAATACGCACCACCTATGGATATTGCGCAGCAAGTATCCAAGTTTTGCCATGGTCTAAACACTCCTCTGAACCACCGTCTTGAAGCAATGCGTCCAACAGACTTGCAAGACGCATTACTCCGAGCGAATCCAATCGTTCAAGAATTTAAATCGGAAAATTTTAGTAAAGATGACTCCCGAGATCTGGATAAGAGATGCCATACATGTGGAGAAATAGGGCACATACGTAGGAAATGTCCCTACCGTCAATGTTTCCATTGCAATGAACTAGGACATGTCCAAGTAGACTGCCCTGACTTAAGTCCAAAAGATACGGAGTCTCCAAGAAAACGAAGTTACACAAGTGCAGTCTTCGGATATATAGAGGAATCAGATGAAGACGAAGATTTAGAATCTACTACACCACTTCAGGATTATTAGAAATCCTAGAAATTTTGTCGACATGAAATACAACTTGTATTGGAATAAACTTTACTCTTGTAACTACAATTAACTTGAGTATTATGAGTTGCATCTATTTTGAGCCTAGAACTTGCAAATGATTAGAGATACTTTGGCAAGGAATGATAGTTATAACATGCAATGAATTTCTCTTAAGTCATTTCTTCTCAACTAATATAGATTGGGTCTTACCAAAATGTCGAAGCTTGGAAGTATTCTTTAGTATTACAAGCAAAGCCAAATTGTCCATGGAGCTCAGTCCCGAACTAAGGGCAGGACAATCTGGAAATGTAGTTTCCAAGATAAAGGACCACTTCAATCTGCTAAAAGAATCCTAGGACACTTTGGTCTAAAGAAGAAAATCCTACCAAGGACAACCAAAAATCTTGTGACTACAAGTGATAAAGCTCCGCACTGTTTCTATTGCAGGGAGCTAGGTCATTTCAAAAGGGAATGTCCAAAGCACCCTAAACATCGATGCTCTGAGTGCCACAACATTGGACATAACTATATCAATTGTCCCAATGGAACTCGAAGAGAACTTGAGCTTACAAGAAATAAGCCGTACAAGCTCCAGTGATCTAGAATATACTAAGCGCTTAGGAAAAACCTAGAAAGATATCCATGAGATGTAATTACAATAAATTTTCTATTGTAACCAAGACTCAAATATATCAAATGCCATAGGTTGTTTTTTTTCAAAAGACCGTATGTCTGTGAGAGATCAGAGTAGCGCAGCAGAAGCGTGGTGTTCCATAACCCACATATTCCAAGATGATACCCCCTGTTTCTCTCGAGATGAGGACATCTCGATTTCTGTAAGGGGAGGAGGATGTAATATCTCCGCACAATAAAAGTTAGTTGGTTGGTTCGTAAGTTAGTTAGTCAATTAATAAGTCAGTAAGATTACTAACTAAAGACTAACTAAGGTAAAAAAACTAACTAACATTAATTATTGATAATTTTTATTTAATTTAAAATATTTTATTTAGAAAAATCAAGAGTCGTAAATTCGATATTTTTCTTGAATTGGCAAAGACCGTAGCTACCCTTCACGTAAATTACAACGTGAACGAGACTTATGAGTTATATTAATCACTAAGTTCATGTGTATAGTTTGGAAGGTCCAAAAACATTAGATTTTGGGCAAAACTAGTATATTTTAGATACTTTAGATATTATCCAAAAAAAAGATATGGAGATTTTTAGAAACTGGATGTCATTTAAAAGAAAAGGCAAGAGATATTTTAGTTAGTTGGAAGATTTTATAAAAAGAAAAATAAAGAAAAGTGACTGGCGAAATCGCGCGCGCTGCGATCGCAGTTTACAGGTAGTAGACAGCACTTTGAACAGAGAAAAGAAGAAGGAGTGAACTGAGAGCTTTCTAGCCAAGTGTCTTGGAGTTTTATCCCCCTTTCGGAGCCAATGGAACCATCAGATTTATGATCTGAGCATCAGATCACTGATCTTTCCAAGATCCCCCTCCACAAAGAGCTCTACTTCTCAACCACAAGCCCTCTTCTCTAATTCACTATAAATATGAGGCATGGGAGAGGCCTAGAAAGCAGAAGGAGACCCCGAGAGGCTGCAAGAGAGAGGTAGAGAGGAGGATACTCCTCCAAGAGATTGTGAGGAAGAGCTTGAAAGAGAGCTTGAGAGAGAGAGAGAGAGGAGAGTCACCCCGAGAGGTTGCAAGGAAGAGAATTAGCTCAATTCCCTCTATCTCGATCCTCGACTTAACCATCTTCTCTTACGCTCTTCCATCTTGACTCTATTCTACCTTCTTAATCTCTTGAGTCTACCTGCGGATGATGGCCTCCAAGCAAAGAATGTCGCGTGCGGATGACAATCCTGCAACTAGCAACAAGGCTTCGGGCAAAGGCATCACCGTCAATCCAACTACGGTTCTGGTCGTAAGTAATGTATTTTCAAATTGATTGATGCTTGCTTTGATTCTCGTATGAGATATGTTAGGCCCCATACTATTGCACGAGTATAGGTAATGGGAAAGGATAAATTTCATCTCACCTATTTGGAAGATGGAGTTTGTGAAGTGCATATATCAAGGGAAGATAATTGGACCTAGTTACATATGACTTATTTGCTAGTGGAGCAATTACAAGGAAGAATTAGTCAAGCGTTATGAATGGCATAGTCGTCAAAAGAACGACATTAAAAGATTGGGTATATAAATGCTAGATTAAAGTATAGTCAAGGGTTATAGATAACATAATTGCTAAAAGAATATGACGTTAAGAATCGTGA
Organism: Lygodium microphyllum; assembly: GCF_053477565.2. NCBI lineage: Eukaryota > Viridiplantae > Streptophyta > Polypodiopsida > Schizaeales > Lygodiaceae > Lygodium > Lygodium microphyllum. The sequence goes on from NC_141156.1 coordinate 70,124,401, forward strand.
ATGGAGAAGTACTAGTTTAAAGTTTAGATACTTCAAAGGTACTTAGCCTAAGAGCCTAGGAGTCTAATTACTTGAGATCATCTCACACTTATCTTATCAAGTATTTACATGTTATGCCTATGACATGTTTGATATATGAGGATAAATTTCTATTTGCCTCATGACTTGACTAAGAGCTAGTACAAGAAATTAATCATAAGGGTTAAAACTAGGATGTCTTGAGATCCATTGGATAACGATGATTTTTGCCAATCCAAATCCAGGGTTGGGATTATCAATCAAGGTAAGTGACCTATAGAATTTACATCATGAATAGTGTTTGAACCCTTAACATATACCCTAGCCGAAGGAAGGAAGTTTTAAGAACATTTTTGCATAATATTGCTCTTAGATCCCAAGGGGAAGAGCAATTATGCAATGGGAAATATTATTTCATCTACTCTTGCATTGTTTTGGAAAGAATGCAATTGGTTTTGTTGGTTGATCAAACAATATCCTAAATGCTTTTACATTCAACTGGTTATTAGTTGTTGTTTGGATGATTATTCCAAGTGCTTGTGATTTATGGTAAATGCATGGCAAGGGTCTGTGATGACAAGTCGCCATGGGATTAAAGGAATGTTTTCTTGGAAAATGATATTAGGTTGAATGCCTTGTTTGTGCTTGATTCTTGAAGGATTTAATTAAGGAAGGATATATTGTACGGGTGGATCACCTCCATGGTCGCACCGCGTAGTAACCCGAGAGGGCACTGCTCGATTCATGGGCCGAAGGTCGAGTGGTGAAAAGGCCAACCACGGGAATGATGTTTCGCTCCTAGACAGCTTGTGGGTCAGTTGGAGCTCTGGACACCCCTTGCTAGGTCAAGAATGGAGTTGAAGACCTCCGTGGCCCCCAACATCTGGGCATGTTGGGAGATCCTATTCTAGATAAAGGATTGAGTTTTGGTGCCATGTGAATTGGACCAGTTACTTCTGCAGGGCAGAAGGGATACTTCTGTTGGACAGAAGGGAAATATAATTTCTCCTGTATGGGCGGGAGACAAAGATTAACTTGAAGGTAAGTTAAGGAACTTGTTTGACCTTGTTTGTCAATAGATTGCTTTGCTCTATTTTCGTGTCTGTGCTATAATTTATGCGAACGAACCTTGTTCCCTAAAAGGCTTAATTAATGAAGCTGATTTTAAGTGTCACACATAAATGTGGTAGAACCTAATTAGAAAACTAAAGCTATTAAGGGAAGCGGGTGGGCGGAATCCCCGACGGGTCCGTCCTATGGCAGGGTGGTCCCAGAGAACTAGGAGGCTTCTCACAAGTTTTTATCGTCATTCGACCTTTAGGTATTGATAGGTTAGAACCCGATTCATGCCGTTTTAGGGGACTGGAATGGGACTATGCCCTATGGGTAGAGAGGTTGAGCAACGCATCCCTCTCGTTTCCCATTCTCTTTGAACCAAGTGCGGCATAGATTTGCTTCGGGTTGGGTATCTCTGCGTAAAGTAGGATGTCCAATACTTGACGCTAGAATCCTAATAGGAGACCTTGACAACTAGGAACCCAAATTTCAGGTCGATCCTAGTGGGTTCGGTCGTGAATGTTCCATTGCGAGGCGGATTCGGGAAACCCTAGGCGACAAAACTCGGAACATTCCTTGGGAGTGCTGGGAAGCGACGCTTAGATTCGTTTCTCGATAGACCGCTAAAAGAGTGCCTGGAAAGTCGATGGGCGGGCACCTCACATTTTATTTGAAGATTCAGAGAATGCATGAGAGGATGGTTCTTGATCGATACCTACTACTCTATTGCATAGACCAGATCTTAACCTTGTAATTAGAGTATCTACAAAAAGAATTTGAAAATAGAATATACCATTTATATGGAACATTAAAAGAGTTTCTTAACCATTAAGAATAGAATATGAAAATTTAAAAGAGTGATTGAATGACTTACATGGACGGTCCCTTTTGCTTTGACCTCTCCTACCACCACCACATTGACCTATAGCCATGCTCAAAAGCACTAAAAAGAACCATAAATCATTTTAAAAATGAAGAAAAATTAACTAAATCACATGTTTTATTAATTAATCTCCACCAAAATATGACATTTTGACGCAAGCAACACAATTTAATATCATTTTGACGCAAGCAACACAATTTTATTAATTAATCTCCACCAAGATATGCCATTTTGATGCAAGCAACACAATTTAATATCAATTTTTATTTAGTTTTAATAAATTTATTAAACTTTTTAATCATTTAAAACTCCTTATAACATTTTCACCCCCGCACCCCCAAAGAGGGGATACTCCCAACCCCTTGTTCCTGTCTGCGCATTAACATAGACAATGCTGAGTGTCTGACAATTCCCAATCCATAAAAACCAAATCATGTCACATTTATTTCTTTAGAACAATTTGTGTACGATTTAAAAATGGTTTAAATTTTCATGCCTTGGACTCACACGGTTGGCATCCACTCTATATGGAGGGGAGGGGGGGGGCATCAGCTCCCCTTCCTAGTGTTGCCAGGGGGCTTTGAGGCCCTCCTTGGCGGAGATTCAGGGGCAGCGCCCCCCCTCCCGAAGCCAAAATTGTATGTAACTTGGCTATAGGAGAGGTTTAAGGGGTGGTTTAGGAAGGAGCAGTAGTTTAGGGAGGAGGGACTAAGAGGGGGGTATTTTAAGGAGGAGGGGCTAAGAGGGGAGTGGTTTAAGGAGGAGGATTTTGTGCCTAGATATGTGATGGTGATAGATGGCCATTCTTAAACCCTCCAAAGCTATTGCTCAGTTCTGTAGAGACGACTTCATAAGCATATGACCTAAAAAATGCTGCCTAGGCAACGTGGCAGATAGAGAACGCTGCCTACAACCATGCCATGGCCTTACATCTTCATGAGGCCTCCAATATAAAGGACTCAAAATAGATGCGTCTCCTTCCACCTTTACTTCCACATGAGAGCACTAGCTTGTTTGCCCTCTCTACCTTCTATAGCCACCACGGTCTCAAACCAACAACTCCTTGAACCGCACCAGTAACACCCTGTGGACAGACAGTTGGGGGGTACTGAGGGTTCTCCCTCTCTGCCTTCTCCCTCTCCTCCTTCTCCCTCTTAATGGGGCTACGCCCAACCCCCGTTAGTTATCTGTGTTGACGCAGACAGCCCCGGGTGTCCCAAAGGTCTCCTTCCCTCCCATTTTTTCAGTTTACCATTTCCTTCTCTACCTTCCCTTTCCTTCTCTCCCCTCCCATTTTTCCCTCTCATTGTCTACCTCCTCTTCCATTTTTTTAAGCGAGGAAAAATGAAACTTGAAATATAGATTTTCAACCATGGGGATGGAGTGTGGAGCTTACTTGGTGAGTTTGACGAAGAATGTTGGTCTTGTTTGAGCTTGTTGTAGGGGTTTCTCTCCTTCTTGCTTCTTCTTTATGCCTTCTAACTTGCAATGGGAGAGAAGAAGAGAGAAACAAAAGAGAAGAGAAAGAAGAAGAAAAAGAAAAAGAAGAAGGAGAAGGAGAAAGTGATAAAATATAAGACAAAAACGAAGATATGTTTAAACTGTTACACACAACTTCCAATGGCAAGAGGTAGGTGCATATTGAATGTCCATCATTAGAGAACGTTTCTCTCGAACACTAAAAAATTATTTACTAAATATATAAATGATGATGGTGCCTGACATCTGACAAAATAAAACTTGCTAATAAAAATGTGTGCTACATCATGACCTCGAAAATAATTTATAAATACTTGCTAAATTTATTTTTGAAAAGACATGCTTTAAAAAAAAAATTAACTAACTCTTGTGATTTTTCAATATGTAGACTTTTTTAGATGATTTAGTTCATTAATGGACTAATTCGCAACTTCAACCATCACTAAGAACTTGCCCATGGAGTAAGAGCTCATTTAATCCATATTTGGTGGGTGTAACAGACTATTATTTCTATGTTTAAAGAAATTGATAAACAATAGGCATGCTATTAGATATAATATTTCACCTTCGTAGCTCCATTGTTTGCTAAGTTTCAAACTGGCTTTTGTGAGAGATGATGGTAGAAGTTACTCTTTAATGGTCAATCAGCTCCTCCCAATCACTGGGACGTATTGTGCCCCTAAGGGATGGAAAGATTCTTATGAGCTCTTATTTTCTTCAATTACTTCTACCCCCTGATCGGAAGCTAGTAGGTTTACATGCTATTTTCCAACTTAATGCTTACAGTGAAGAGATTGCAGTTCATGGCCAACATGATATCAATGGTGCAGAGAAATTTTTGCTCAATTCTTCTCTTTCATGTCAGTATAAAATAGTACATTGTGATACCACTTTCACAATGCACCAAGGTGAAGGACTATACACTGTAGGAAATAGCAAACAAGCTCATTCACTTTCAGGACCTATGGTACACATTTCATCCGATTCATTCGCACAGAGACGTCATCTCAAACTTCTTCACCACTTATAACAAATGCTTTTTGTGCACCCGCATCAACTCCAACTATTGACTTAGAGTTGGATGATGGACTTGATAGTTCTCATTCATTTCTACTAATAAAGAAAGAGATTTTACCTTGGATTGCTACAGCCCTAGAGGAAAGAAGTTGAAGGATTTATTGCATATGAGTAAAGGCCATTTTTTTGTTAGTGAGATTCCAAGAGAGTACAATGGTTTTGTTGCTTTTATTCTTCTGCCTACATATGGCACATCTTCAAACATGGATGGGATGCAACAATATGATGGTCATTTCTGGTGGACAAGACCCCATCCAACTAATATCTTCCCTGATGCTACTTCAAGAATTAGCCATTGCCTTGGAGATTTGCAATATCATTGAGTCAACTATCCTTACTATGAGAGCAAAAATCAACATAATAAAATGTATTTTCATGATTACCTCAACATCACAATGAGCAAGGGACTACTTGCAAGTGAAGAAAAATATTCAATCACTTGTCACTATTATAGTAAAGTTGTTACTTGTTATGCAAATTGTAATTGAAAAGTTTATTAGATTTTGCCAAAGGACACAAGCATGGAGAGATTGATGCTTCATGTAGGCACTCACACACACAATATGCAACCAAGTGTTGGGGGTAAAGGCGCCTCTGCCTAGCCCCCCGTGTATTACTACATTGACAGTCACTGCCATTGCACACTGTAGGTGGCGGGTGCCCGTCGCTGTCACTTTATTCTTTATTTTTCTAGTGACAGTTTGAATAAAGGAAGGCCCGGTCACACATTGTGACTATTGGAGTTCCCATTTCTTGTCTCTCTCTTTCTGTCCCGCCATAGCTCTCAAGTGCAAGCTTCGATCCTTCTCACCTTTCAACTGGTATCAAAGCACGGCTTCCCGACTCTTTAGCTTGGCTCGTGGAATTGGGTCTCCTTCACGGTAACCATAGCTCATTCTCTTGAGCTCCCGTCACTCCCCGGCTTCCCAAGCTTCTTCCCGGCCTATTGAGGCACCATCAAGGCATTAACATTGAGGTAATTGCTTCATTATTTCAGAGATGGTCTAAGTAAACATGGTTTTCACTGGTTGTGGGCAGCCATAGCTCACACCTCTTGGAGCTTCCTTGACCTGGATCTTGCTTCCAGCCTATCAAGGCTTGCTGAGGCTTGGTGTAGGCCTTCTTTGGCCCCCATTTGTGCCCCATTGTTGACACCTGGGATAGCAGACCCCCCCAGCCAACTCACGTTTTTTTTGCGCCTGTTTCAAAATTTGGCCCAAAAATCACTCTTTTTGTCATATCTCGGGCATTCGGAACCTGATTCAGGCAAGGTAAGAGTCTAAGTTAGGGTTTTGTCATGCTCCAAACGTGATGCTAATGTCCGATTTACTAAATTCTGATAATAGAATATTCTGCAACAGATTTCAGGTATGAGATAGCATGTATTTGTATGCTTATGGCTTATGTGATGCTTCTACTGATGTCTATTGATATCGGATCACTTGTGGATGTTATGCCTCTTATGTGAGATGCATTTGGAGCTGATTTAGCTCAGTCATTGACTATTTTGAACAATCCTAGATCTGTCCAACCATTTGTTACTTCAATTTTATGCTTATAGGTCTTGGCATTTGATGCCTGATAATGCCTTGTTGGTGCCTATACATACGGTAATGTATGCCTATGGATTTGAGCTTGGGTTGAGCAATGATATGATCAGTTTATAGAGGTTATATGCTGCTGGAAACTTCAGGGCTGAAGCTATTTATGCTACAGTTGGGTTATGCCTCACGGGGTGCTCCCAGCTACTCGGTATGATGTCATGATGTATTTGGACTATGCCGCATGTCTTGTTTATGCTCCGGAATGCTTTTGAGCTGAGATTAGAGCTCGATTTGGGTTTGACTGTCACTTCTCTGCAGTTGGCATTTCATCTATGAGATGCTTTATGCCTAGGCTATCCAGTATGGGTTACGATGTCTTGGTGAATACTTTATACTTTGGCTATGGATGGCAATTGTTTGAGCTCTCGTCTCGACATTCATTTGAGTATTCCCTTGAGCAGTTGGACATTGACTTGGATTTTTCCGTTATGACTTGGCTTTTTCCATTACGACCTTGGATGCTATTGAGGCATTGTCTTGGTTACCTATCTTTGGTACTTTGACTTGGTTTGCTTGAGCTGTTGAGCTCATTTATCTGTCTTTTGAGCTAGTGGGAGCATCTTGTATGCTTGACCGACATTGAGCAGGAGGTTTATGCTATTTGAGCATTTTGTAGATACTTGAGACTTTGGGATCTCTTACACTTACATGTTGCATGGTTCATGCAGTGATATCTTGGAATTGCTCTTGACCTGAGCTTGGGCTTTGCACTCTTGTGAGCATACACCTACTAGTGTCAGGTCTTGCTAGTGTTATGTATACTTTGCCCTATTGTCCAAGGGGTATGCCTACTCATCACTGACGAATGCTTTGGTGACATGTTTGGGTGTTTGCTCAGGGTCTTGATGACTGTTTGGTGCTTTTTTATACCCATTTATGGCTGGTCATGTCTTGGTTGTCATTTATTGACTTGGTGCAATGATTTAGTCAGAAATTGACTCTGACAGTACCCTGCTGTCATTTATTGTAGCAAGCATATAACTCCAGACTGACATGGATTTTTCATGCTAAAATATTTTGAAATGTTGTACTTTCACTAGTACTTAGTGGGCAATAGCTTTGGTTACACTTTTCTCACCATTTTCTCTTAATTTTGGTGATTTTTTGGTCATTTTCTGCAATAAACAACAAGCAGTTTTGAACTGTCTACAGTCTTCCAGCCTGCATTATGGCAAGTTTGTCCACTGATCATGCTATTTTCAATATCACTAAGCTTGATGGTACGAATTCCTCTTATTAGAAGAGCCAGATTTGGTAGGTGTTGGTGTAGAAATCGCAGATCAAACCATTGAGGTTCAGCGGACAGCCGCTTGCCACTATGTCAGATGAGGAATGGTTTGAGGTTACTGAGTTATGCAAGTCCACTATTGTATTATCTCTCACAGAATAGGTTCATTACAATGTATTTGAGGAAGAACAGAGTGTGTGGCAGTTGTGGGATAAAATCAAGAATCTCTATGACAAGAAAAGTCCAGCGAGTCAGATGTATGGCTGAAGCAGCTTATGGATCTGCTCATGAAGGAGAATGTGACCATGTATGCTCACTTGAGCCAGTTCCATGCTATACTCAAGAATTTAACTTCGCATGACATCACTTTTGCAAAGGATGTCACTCCTCTTTTCTTGCTTGGTACTCTTAATGAGTCATGGGATGTATTCCGCACTGCATTATGTGCCTCTACTACTACCTTGAAATTATCTGATGTTGAGAGTGCTCTTCTACGGGAAGAGGTTAACCGTAAGAATTTGGATGCCTCTCATGTGTCACATGCTATGACAATTAGAGGCAGGAATGATGGATATGGAAAGCATGACAGTGGCAGTGGCCGTGGATGGGATTCTCAGAGATCTCAGTCCAAGTCTCATGGGAAGTCACGTAGCAAATCCCGTGGTAGGAATGCAGATGTTACTTGTCATTATTGTGGGAAAAAGGGCCATATTAGGCCACAATGCCATGAACTACGCAATGAAAGGCGCAAAGATAAGGGGAAAGACAAAGTGCAGGATAAGTCTTCTAATCGCAGCATAATGCCTGCAAAGTCTAGTGTTAAAATTGAAGAGATCAATGTTATACAGCCTGAGGATGTTGATGATGATTATATCCATGCAGCTTCTTCTAGTGCTTCGCACATGACAGAGATACACTCTATGTATGCATAGTGTTGGCTCTTGGACTCAGGTGCGTCCTTTCATGTGACACCTTGCCGAGAGTGGTTTCATTCATACCGTACTGTTTCGGGTTCTATGCGCTTGGGTGATGACAACTCTCTTGATATTGTGGGCATTGGTGATATTAGGCTGTAGTTGCCTTCTGGCAGCAGTTTTGTTATACAGGATGTATGTCATGTAACTGCTTTAACACACAGTCTCATGTTAGCTGGATAGCTTGATGACGCAAGTTATCATATATATTTTGAAGACTCTACATGGAAGATCACTGGTGGCAGACTTGTGATTGCGAGAGGTGCCAAGGATGGTAGCCTCTATCCCTTGATTATATATGCTTCTTCCCCTGATCATGTTTTGTCTGTGGGTTCTATCCCACATGTATCTCTTTGGCATGCTCGTTTGAGACATATGTCTTTGAAGGGAATGAAAATGCTTTCTGGTTTGCAGTGCTTACCGCCCCTTGATTATGCATGTTTTGATTCATGTGAGCATTGTCTTTATGGCAGGCAGACTAGGTCTATGCATAAGAAGTTTGGTAGACCATGCATGAGTGAGCCCTTAGCATTGGTACATTCCGATGTCTATGGCCCCACGCCTTGTCAATCTATGGGTGGTGCAAAGTATTTTGTTACGTTCATAAATGATTTTTCATGAAAAGTTTGGGCTTATCCCATTAAGCTGAAATACAATGTCTTGGTTGTGTTTTAGAGATGGCTTACATTAGTTGAGAACCAGTCTGGGTATAGGCTAAAAGGTCTAAGAACAGATAATGGGGGTGAGTATGTCCCACGTGCTTTTGAGTAGTTATGTGATGAGAGGGGTATTAAGTGTTAGTTGACCGCCCCCTACACCTCCCCCCAGAATGGTTTAGCTTAGCAAATGAATAGAACCATCCAGGAGTATGTACGCAATATGCTTAGCCATGCAGGCCTACCACAGAGCTTTTAGGCTGAGGCAGTTAGTATAGGTGTGCATGTCATAAACAGATCACCTTCTAGTGGTTTGGATTTCCAGGTTGTAGAGGAGGTATGGATTGGAAAACCTCCCTCTTATGCGCATCTCCGTGTCTTTGGATGTGAGGCATTTTGCCATGTGCCCAGGGACAAGAGAAGTAATTTGGATCCTAAAAGTGTCAAATGCATTTTCCTTGGTTATGGGGATGCAGGCGAGATGGGTTACCCCGTCTTCAGGATCCGCAGGCATGAAAAGTCATCCGCAGTCATGATGTAGTCTTCCATGAAGACAAGATGCATCGGCAACCTAAGAGAGTTGTTGAGATCCACAGGATCATATTTTAGGAGGAGCCGAGAGCTCCTGCATAGCCAGCTGGATAGCCTACAGCTACAGCAGATACTCATGGTCAGGGTGTTGGACAGGCAGCTTGGCAGGCAGCAGAGCCTACGGTCTACTAGAGACAGACGTCCACCTGATAGATTTCAGCCCTCGATGCATTATGTCTTGGTTACAGATGCAGGAGAGCCTTTCACTTATGATGAGGCTATGCGTAGGGGTGACAGTCACTCCTGGGAGAGGGCTATGCAGTCTGAGATAGACTCCTTGCATAAGAATGACACTTGGGATTTGGTTTCCTTGCTTACGAGCAAGAAGGCTTTGCCATGCAAGTGGGTGTACAAGTTGAAAAGTACCCTTGGACACCCCAAGCTGGCATACAAGGCTAGATTGGTAGCAAAGGGTTTTAAGCAAGAGCATGGTGTGGACTTTGATGATGTCTTTTCTCCTATGGTTAAGATGACCACCCTGCACTTAGTCTTGGCTTTGGTTGCTCAGCTTGACTTGGATTTATACTAGATGGATGTCAAGATGGCTTTCTTACATGGGGACTTGCATGATGAGATTTATATGGAGCAGCCTAAGGGCTTTCCAGAACCTAGCAGGGAGCACCTAGTGTGCAAATTGAAGAAATGTCTTTATGGCTTGAAGTAGGCACCTAGGGAGTGCTATCATAAGTTTTATGCCTTTATGCAGTCACAGGGCTACAACAGGAGTGCTATGGATCCGTGTCTTTACAGAAGAAAGCCCGTGATGGTTCTTTATTGATTTTGGTACTCTATGTGGATGATTTGCTGATAGCAGGGAAAGCTCATGATGAGCTAGATGCTCTTAAGGCTCAGCTCAAAAAGAGCTTTGAGATGAAAGATCTGGGATAGGCCACTCACATACTTGGTATGCGCATTAGATGTGACAGGTATCAAGGACTCCTCTACTTGTCACAGAGGGAGTACATTCATAAAGTCCTTGAGCACTTTCGTATGCAGGACGTAAAGCCTATTGGCTGTCCATTGCCTTCTTATGTGAAGGTATTACATGCTGATTGTCTGCAGCGCACCATGTAGGTGCTGTCCAACTGAAATGATAGCCTTATTGCATTATCATATTATATATAGATAAAGAATGGGCGGTCACAGTGTATAGGGGTAGGCCTAGAGGCCTTTTACCCCAACACCCTCCCACTAAAAGGCCAATGTGGCTAGGGAGTGAAAACAAAGAAAAGAAAAAAAAAGACAAGGTGAGGAATCATGACATCTCACCAAATGCCCAATCGAAAAGTGAGCTGTGCAAGAAGTGTCGAGAACCTCTGTAGAAGAAGAGTCGAGCATCCCTGAGTCCATGACATCCAGGAGATAAGGGATCCCACAGCTCCATACAATGGAGCAATCCAAGAATGCTTCTCATGAAGCAAGCACAACTTATCAGTGTACGACTATAAAGCATTGGAGTCTCACATAGCATTACCGTAGCACATACAAGACATCGGAGAGCAGTCAAACTCTCCAGAGTTAATCACTGAAAGAGAGCCAACATCCCGGACACTCGTCCAACGAGGTCTCAAGACTACATGTGGCCTCAGCGAAGTGAAAGACTGACATATGGCTAGCTATCCAGCCTGCAAAACTACAAGAAAATGGCTCTCATGAGCTTGCAAGGGGTCTAGCAACTGACCAGCAACATCCTGACCATGACTGCTATGCATAGCTATGTCGTTTGGGCCAATAAGTGCCTCATTTTTAGCATAAGCAGCTTGTTGTAATGGCATTATAGCTGTTGTAAAATCAGCCATAAGCGTATTGAATGCTCATCAAGAGGCCTAAGAGGTGTCTGCATCTCATAGAAGACAACATGACGACTGCGTATAACCTGCTAGGCATCCAAATCCCGTAATTTGTAGGCCTTAAAGTCACCATCTCCATAACCAAGGAGGATACATCTACGTGACATAGGCTCATGTGGCATACATACAGATGCCTGGCAGCCAAACATCCTCAAGTAATCATAGGAGGGCTGCATGCCACTCCATGCCTCATGGGGTGTAATACAATCGGAGGTCAAGCACAGCATCTTGTTAACCAAATAGACTGCCGTTATAAGAGCCTCATCCCAAAATCCATAAGACAACCCAACTGTGATAAGCATAGAAGCAACCTTTGCCTGCAAGGTCAGGCACATGCCATGAGCAATCCCATAATACCATGGGCACAAAAAATCAATGCCATATTGCTGACAAGAGGTCTGAAAGCTAGGAGAGAGAACATGACTCTCATAATCCATCTGCAAGCACCTAGGCCTGCTACCAGCAGAATCCATAAACCTGTCAAGCATAACTGCAACATCCTCGATCTACACCAAGGGAAAAGCCTAAACATGGTGGGTAGCATGATCAACATAGGTCACAAAGCATGATGCTCCACCAAGTGACTGGGAAGGCATAGGTCCATATACTGCACAATGGACAAGATCTGGAGGAGCATGCCTCGTACAATTGACATAAGCCAAGGGGGCTTTGCAAGGACCAAAAGTACAATCAGGGCAAGCATCAAGATCTGTAAGTGACATAGGAGGCAACAATGAGTCTGAGCGAGACATGATCTCCATCTATCTGTGGTGCATATGGCCTAGGCAATAATGCCATAACAATGCATGCGGTATCCAGATAACTGCAACCATAGAATCTCGCACATGAGAGACATGCATTGGGTAATGAGAACTAACTCTAGAACCTCTGGCCAAAACCAAGCAACCACAACAGATCTTCCATGACCTATCCTAAAGAGAAATAGAGTAACATGCATCATGCAACTGACTGATAAAAATCAAGCGCTTACTGAGCATGGGAACATGTAAAATATCCCTAAGCATAAGAGAAGTCCCATTAGGCAAAGCTAAGTGTTTGTCTCCTATACCAAGAATAGCATAAGTCTGCTCAAGGCCCAAAGAAATGCATCCATCAAACTCCCTATAAGTAGAGAACCATGCTCTATGTGGAGTAACATGACAAGATGCCATAGAATCCAATAGCTAATCTGAGGCGTAGACCATATCACTGAGTAAGAAAGTTGTAGGAAAACTAGATGATAGGAGTACATGCTCAACTGCATCATCATGGGTAACAACATGTACCTCACCACTAGTAATAGTGGTAACACCCGCTGCATCTCCTGTATCTCTGACTCTATGCTCATGTCAAATCCATCTCTGTCTCTACTACTCTCTAATCCATCTGAAACATTTTCTTTTAACATGCCCAAGCTTCCCACAATGGAAGCATACATATGTAGAAGAAGAATCTGTAGAAGACGACAAGGAATCCAAGTCATCATGAATAGGGCTATCCATAGCATCCACGGAGCTCAAGGAGTCGTGGGCTGTTCCAACAAAGGGAGCCTGCTCATAAAGATATTCATTTGCAAGTACATCAGTGGTAGAAGCATGCTACAAAGGCTCATGAAACCTCAATGGATGAGAGGACATAAAGGCATCAACCAAGGATGCAAAAGCTCCCACATGAAGAAGAGTCGTAGCCAACTGCATGACATAACCAACCACAATATGGTAAATCATAAGGCACCTATCATGAGAGCATACAGTATTCAATCATGAAATCAGCCCATAAACATATGCATAAGCATAGCTCTGCATTACATAATGCCATCTGGGAAAAGCCAAGTCAAGCCAAGACCTGCAAGAGGCAAAAAATCCTGCAAGAGTCAAGCTCCAGGAAAAGCCCAAGTATTTGTACAACAACATCCAAATAAGTGACTCTGTAAAGTACATGACAGTAGACAAAGTGCATAGTTGGGTAAGCATCAAGAGCAACTGCTCTCTGACCTGTATGGGCAAAAGCAACCCAACTAGCATAGAAGCTAGGCAACACAGAAGCAACAAAGCCATAACTGATAAACCCAAGCACTGTCAAGAAGTCCATTGATCAAGGAGTAACCCGCAAAGAACCAAGCATCAATGACAATGAAATCTCAATAACCAACTGCCAAGACAATGGAGCAAGCATCGCTCAAAACATGCATATGTATCCAAGTAAATCCAAGATCCATAATCAGGGCATTAAGGGCCAAATAGCATCCAAGCTACATAAGTGATAAGCTAACCAAATGCAAACTGCTCCACAAAATTCTCAAATGCAAGTCGATTCAAGTCCAAACATCTGCCATACTACAGTCGAACCCAAAAGCATCCACATCAGACATCAGTCCCATAATGGGTAGTACGGGGCATAAACCTTGTCAAGTGAAATGACATCTGCAAAGAAAATGATAGTGAACCAAGAATTGAGCTCTACTCTTTGCTCAAGAAGTATCCGGGAGCATAAACATCAAAGTGGCATCATCCAAATACATCAACATATCATCTCGAGTAGTCAAGAGCACTCGTAGATCATAGGAATAACCAAACTGGAGGTAAAATAACCTGTCAACCAAGGTAGCATAAATCCCAACCAACAACAAAGTGTTCGCATCTAAATCAAGGCTCAATAGCTCTCAAATAGCATATCCGAGCATAAACCATGATGACCATTATGCATAAGCCATCCCTGATAAAATCTTGCTGCCTAAACAATGTACATTAATAAATCCCTACATAAATCGAGCTATGGAAGCTCAACGAGAGTCCCAAAGCATCTCAAAACTTTGGGCAAACATCCCCAAAGCATTTAGACATCAAATACCAAGCCTCGAGAGCATGACATTTTCTTGTTGTAAATAAGCTTAGATCTGTTACAGAAAATTTTGTGATCAGAATTTGGTAGATTTGACATCATCATTATGTTCGGAGCGTGCCAAAAGCTCAAGTTAGACTCCTACCTTTCCTAAATCGAGTTCCGAATGCCCAAGATATGAGAAAAAATGGGATTTTTAAGCTACATTTTGAAACATGCGCAAAAAAACGTGAGCTACTACTATGGGGCTTGCTAGTTATGCTGAGGATAAGGGGGAAAATGGGGGCATACAAGGTGCCCAATGAAGCCAAGAAACACTTGCAAAGAGCCTATGAGGGTCGGGGAGAGGCAGGAGATGAAATCTTACCTGGGGGGAAGAAGCCATGGCTGGCATTGAAGCTCCAAGCTCTAGGTCTTCAATCCGGGCTGAAGTAATGTCGGGCCAAGCTCTACAATCAAGCTCTAATCCAAAGCTCTGATACCAGTTGAAGGGGATGCAATGGCAATGGAGAAGGAGAAGAGGAAGACGTGAGAGAGAAGAGCACACACCATGTAGGTGTTGTCCAACTGAACTGACGGCCTTATTGGACTATCATATTATATATGAATAAAGAATGGGCGGTCACAGTGTACACAGGGAGGCCTAGAGGCCTTTTACCCCAACAGGGTGAAAAAAGTTACATTTTTAAGATGTCTACTAAAGGACCCGGCTCTGGAGGAGTGGAATTGGTAAATCGAATGTGACGCTCAAGAAATGGAAACCTTTGCAAGTCTTGGGTTCACTTTGACTTTATGCACAGAAATGGGGACCTTTGCAAGTCTTGGGCTCATTTTAACTGGGCAACAATGTCTTGTTTTGTGTACGATCTAGGGTTCGTTCGGGAACCTTACTTGTTATCAATTTTCATTGACATATTTTAGTTTCTAATCACTGTATTTTTTATTGTAGCTTGAAGGAGATCATGGTGATTGCTATTTGTGATACAAAGGAAGAGGATACAAAAACACAAATTTTCTTTTGGAGATGCCTTAATAATGTGATGCTCAAGTGTGGACACCCTCTAGTAGACTTTGCAAGTTTTATGGTGGTGGATGAAGCAAGTGCAAATTGGATGGCGATCCGCACTGTTTTCAATGGGGGACCTGAGAATGTGTTGGAAGGAAGAGAGCGATTGTGTTTGTTTCACTGGGTACAAAGCTTACAAAAGCACACAACAAAATACATGCCTTCAAACCTTCAGAAACATCACTTGAATTTATGTGAGAGGTGGTGCCTTTCAAAATCCATTAAAGAGGGCAAGAGGAATGCCATAGCTATACAAAATTGGTGGCAACAAGTAGGACTACCTTGAGATAATGTTGTAGCATTGAAGAGATGGATCAAATGGTGGGAGAATAGGATAGACCATTGGGGTAGTACTACACATGTAAATGTTTTTATTGTTTCTATTTGTTACATGCACATGTACTAATATCATTGGGGTGGAAATACCCAAGTACGAGAACAAAATAGAAATGTAAGAGGAATCACTAACTTTTTTATTGGGTTTCAGGCTTCCTTGAGTCCTTGGGAGAGGGCTTGTATTGCCAACACCAATCTTTCTGAGAGCATGCATGCAAGTTGGTTGGTAGGGGAGGATGGAAAGAAGAAAATTGGTTTGTATGATGCATGCGTCACTAACTTGATCAACTCATATATTCAATGTTCAAGGCGACTAGCCTTCACAACTAGAAGGCACTTTGGAAGTGGTCCCAACATGGATGCTCTTATTAATAAGGTGCTTGCAAGAAATGCCCCTTCACCTGTGTTCGTAGCTCGAACAGTTTAAGGAGTAGTTCTTGGAAACCCATGTACGAAGAGCCTTTCATTTCTGGGAACAAAGAAACAATTTTAAGGAAAAGAAGAGCTCTAGATTGTTGTAGCTCTCATAAACCTGGCTATGAAATGGAGTTAAGGGATAAAAAACAAAAAGGATGACCATGCAAGATAAATTTTCAAAATAGAAATGACCAAGCTACAGAATTAGGCTTGGACCATGAGGTGCATGTAATGCCAATTGAAATGAATCTCCCAACTAATATTTTCTCAAAGGAGGAAATACATAGAAGTTTGTGGGCCATCTGGAGAATGCCCGTTCATTGCAAACGAAATCTTTTTGGTATTATAAATAGAAAGAAGTGTTGCAATGTGATAGAAAGTAGATCACCTGGGTTATTATGCACTTTCTTTTGGTAAGAGAGGGAATTTCAAGGTAAGCCTATGGCACAATGGTTCTGGTTTTGCAGTCATGATGTGGAGCATACATGGGATGTTGATTAACAAGCTAAGCATGCGCCCTTGCGAACCAAGGGTTTGGTCTATTAACAAGGGCACCAATGCTTATGCAGAGGAGATTTCAATTCTTATAAAAGGAGGTTTTGCATTCAAGCATGATGGCATTCCACTTACCCCCAAAAATAATAAGACCCATGGGATAGGACCACTTACCTCTTCAAGTGGCAAGCGAAGCAAAAAATGGAGACATGGTATTTCTAAGGATGCATATAGAAAAATTGCATTGGTTGATGCATTGGATGTAGTTTTCATGGAAGAGAAAGTAGTGGTGGCAAATGAGAAAGTCATATTTTATGTTATGCCATAGCATTTGAATGAGGTGCATGTCAATCCCGAGCCCTTTTGTACGTGCCCTAACTTTCAAAAGAGAGAGTTGGAAATTAAACCCTTCCTGAACTACAAGCACATGTA
This sequence comes from Lygodium microphyllum, assembly GCF_053477565.2. Taxonomy (NCBI): domain Eukaryota; kingdom Viridiplantae; phylum Streptophyta; class Polypodiopsida; order Schizaeales; family Lygodiaceae; genus Lygodium; species Lygodium microphyllum. The sequence continues at coordinate 70,141,404 of NC_141156.1, forward strand.
TTATGTTTACATTTGTGTGCTTGGGATGGACAATTGTGACTTATTTTATAATAAACTAGTACTTTGTATCTATTACATAAGGATCTATTAAATTATTTGGTTTAAAAAATCAATTTATAGTATGGGATTTATAACTATTGCTAAAAAGTCACATAAGGATCAAGAGAATTTCACAAAATAGGTTACATAGGGATATATAAAACATGCCTTGAATGTATGTGATGCCTAGGACTCATACATAGTGGTCTCCCTGAGAGAGTATCATATGTTGGATTTTTGTATATTTTTCCTTCCTTGTGTCGATGTGTGGCTATAGAGGTTCAAGTTTTTTTGTCTCTATTGACTTCTAACAATATTTAGTTTGGTTCCTTTTTTGTCTACATTGTTATAGATTTTAGCTTGAGAATTATAAACACTATTTTTAATGTCTTTTAGCTTTTAGCTTGAGAATTATTAGTATATGTTCTTTAAGAAAGAAAGAGAAAATGATACACAAAATGCAAAGGATCACCACATATTTCCACTAGGAATAGTATCTAGGTTCAATGACCATATGACTTGGCACTAAGGGATACTATGCATGGTGTAGATGCATTATTACCTTATGCTTGCACACAACATGGTGTCTACACCTCATGTCTTAATGGCATGGAATCAAGGGATACCATGTTTAGTATAGTTGCATTTTTTCCATATTTTTATTTCATGTAGCTTGAGAATTATAGATACTTTTCTTTGTGTCCATATCCCGAATCTTTTGGCTCATAATAACCATTCTTTCATTAGTTTATTAAGTTCAAGAATACACAAACACACAAACATGCAATGCTTGCATGTAACATGATGTTCAAACCTTTGTAAGTGAAATTGATTTAATATAAATTCTTGAAATTAATATTCTTTGAGTTTTGATTAAGTAAGCAAAAATTTGTATGTATGTAATCTTGTAGCTATTAAATAATCTTAATTATGTTTCTTTAAATTTAAAGCTACTTTATGACTTATACATAGTCTTTATATCTTGGAAGTTAATGTGTGTATCATTTTGTAGTATTATTAAAAATAAATTTTGAGTATCAATTTTTATGTTGTCTATAGAAATGGATAGATTGAAGAAATAAAGACTTTGTGAGATTTCAAGAGAGATATTATAACATTCTTAGATAATCCAACAAATATCTTTTGACAAGAAATGTTATTACAAAATCATAGACATCAACAAATCAACCATATATGTCAATTCTTAAAAAATTAAGCAAATAATGAGATTGAATTAGAAACTAGTAGGAGACCAACAAATTCCTATCACTGGTAGCATTACAATAGTTTAAGCATGACTTATATCTCTATAAAATGCTTAGTGTCAGCCTATAGAAACAAATGAAGAAGGGATGCCAAATTTTTTGAAAAGTGTACAATAATGTAAAAATTGGAGACTTGCAAATTGTACATTTCAATTAGATTAATGAGGAAGTTTTATTTATTGAGCTAGTTATACCAAAAAATGATGCAAATCCAAAAGAAGCTTGATATACCATTTGCTCATTAAAAAAAGAAAGTAATTGTACACTTAAGCAAACTTGATACTATAGAGAAGCATTCAAGCAAAGTTGATGAAAAAGCCATTCTTTATGGAAAAGAAGTAAGTCAAGTGAGATGGGGATCTAGTAAAGATTGTTTAATCTAAGGAATGTAAAACTATATGAGAAACATTTAATTCATTAGGCATAGAGTGAAAAGTCATTAATCAACACTATGTTGAAAAAAGTGAAAGATATAATCTTGAAAAGTAAAATCATATAATTGAATGTATTATATAATCTTGAAAGTAAAATCATATAATCTTGAAAAGTAAAACCATACTATTTTCTATATCTTAAAGTGAGAAGGGCAGGTTTTAATCATAATTTACTATTGATAATTTTTCCCATTCACATTAGTCACATGGAATAGTGGATGGGAATGGGAAAAAGCATTAGATGAGGTCACCAAGGAAGATTTGAGAGGAAAAAATCAAATCTTGTCAGTTTCTTTCTCTTTCAATCAATGGGGCCATGCTAAAGATAATACTAGTTGAGTTTGCATGATGGTTTATTGTGTGGAAAGTCATATTCAACATGCACATTTTCTCATAGTTAGATGAATGCAAAATGATACGGTAGCTAAAAACTTATTTTTACTAGTCTAAGAAAACTTGATGAGTATTTTGCAATCATTGAAGAGTCAAGATTACAAAAAAACTAGTATGTGTGGGGTTTGATGGAGCAATAGTTATGCAAGGCCATTAGTCAGGGATTTATGTTTGATTATAAAATTCTATAGCACCTTTCACGTTAGGGAATCATTGTATAACACATTGAATGAACTTAACCATTCAAATAGTTGATAAGTTTGATAGTGTTGCAAAGGTGGAGCAATTGATCAGTACATCTAGTAGTTTCTTTTGTAGAAGTTCCAAGAGACGATAGAGGGTTTAACAAAGAGTAGAATTTTTAGACCATGTGAGTATCGTGAGAATTTGCATGTACTTGCCAACTAAGAAATTATTGGATGAGTATCCATCTTTAGTAAGACTCTTGGATAGATTGGTAGCTCAAAAGTTGAAGGATGTAGAGCTATTAATAACTTTGACAAATTTAGAAATATTACATTATTAGGTATTTCAATGTTCTTTAACTCAACATATTACATGTACTATTTCTTTTCTAATTGCTATATAATAGTTTACTGTTTTTATTTGTACGAATTGTTCCTCGCCTTGTGGAGCTCAATGTCCTCGTGAAGCTTGCTCAAAAGTAAACAATGTACATAGCTAAATATAGTAGTATTCAAAAGATGATATACTTATTATTGGATTCTTTTTATGTAGACATGAATTCTCCTCGATATGAGGAGAAATTCAAAAAATGGCACAAGATATTAAGTTTTGGATCAAAATTGGGTAAAAGCTTTTAAAAAACAAACAAAAATGGTACAATATGCATCAAAGCACATTCATGATTGATACATCTTTATGTTTCTAGAAAGCTAGTTCAAGGATGACTTGTTAAAAAACAACGACAAAGATCAAAACTTTCAATGAGATGGTAAGGAGTTGGTGGCTCTTCATTGAAAGACTGCTCCAAAGTGTTCATATTTCTTTGAAAATAAGGTTTCAATCGCCATCCATTTACCCTTGTCTTGTGAACCTTCCCATCCATGCTACCTAGCTTATAGCTGCCATTTGGATATCTCCTTATGACCATGAATGGACCTTCCCACTTGAACATAAGTTTAGCATCCTTTCTATTATCAAAGCGGTTATCATAGCGTAGCACAAGTGATCCTTCCCTTATGTGTTTGCTAGCCAGTTTCTTATTAAATGTCTTCCTCCTCTCTTCATCCTACATGGAATAGTGTTGGATTGCTACTTCTCTGTGTAACTCCAGCCTCTCTAGATCCAAGATCCTTTCCTCTAACTTCTTATCTTGATTCTTCTCTTGATTGGCTACTAAAACATGCAAACTGGCCAGTTCCACCTCTATAGGAAGCAAAGCCTCTTGGCCATAGACGAGGTGAAATGGAGTATAGCCAAGTGAGGTTCTGAATGAAGTCCTATAGGCCCAAAGAGCTGCACTCAATTTTTTATCCCAGTGCTTGGGGTGCATGTGTAGTTGCTTGGTAATTATTTTACAAATTAGCCCATTCACTTTTTCGACCAAACCATTACATTGTGGGTAGAAGGGAGTAGAGTGCATGCACTTGATTTTTAGCCTTTCCATTAGCTCCCCCACTAGATTCGCCCTAAAACCAGGACCCCAATCAGAGATAATTTCCAAAGGTGTGCCAAACCTGCAACAAATATTTTCAAACACAAATTTTCCTACTTCTTGGGTGGTGATCCTAGTAGTTGCTGAAGCCTCTGCCCACCTCGTCATGTAGTCCACACCCACTATGATGTATTCCTTGCCAGACTGAGTTTGTGGGAGTGGCCCTATTGCATCAATCCCCCATTTCTCAAATGGGCCATATGTAATTATGGGATTTTGTTCCTCATGCACTAGATTCCTTGGTCCGGCCTTTTGGCAATCGTCACAAGTGCAGCACCAATATTGCACATCTCGATGTAGACTAGGCCACACAAAACTGGCAAGGAGAATCTTCCTATTGGTTATTTCTTGAGCAAAATGTCCGTCGCAAACCCCCTCATGGCAGCTCTTAATCACATCCATAATCTCCTTTGTTGTTGGCACCCTTCTAAGCACTGCATCCTTTCCTTTGCAATACAACACATCATTTATCAAGCGGTATTTAGTGACCTTAGTAGCCAGCCATCTTTTCTCACTCTTACTCATATGTGTAGGTGCCTCATTATGCTCAAGAAAATAAAGCACATCTTGTAGTTGAAACTTACCCTGAAACAAGGGAAGCTTTATTGCAATGATGCCCACCATTACCTCTTTCAATTTTTCAACTGCTAGAGCATTTGCATTGCCATTTGTGCGCCTTGGCACAAAATAGATTTGGGCTTTCTATAGCTTTCTCATGAGAGTTTTATCTTCTCTCATTTTCACTGCTAAGTTATCTTTTTTACAAGCCCAAATTCCTTTCATTTGCTTAACAATTAGCATAGAATCCCCAAAAACATTAAGTCGAGTGACAGCATGTGAGAGACACCACCTCAAACCTAAAAGCAAGGCTTGATATTCTCCCTCATTGTTAGAATGGACATCCTCCAAGCTGATACCTTCTCCATAAATTTTGTCACCTTTGGGAGATTGAACACCACTATTCCTCCTGCTGATCTGTCTTTAATACGCTTGTAGGCCCCATTGAAGTAGAGGGCATGGGCATTCTTCACCCGTGGCAACTCCTCAAGAGGAGGTGTCTCCTCTTTTACCTTTCCCTTCTCTTTTCCTTCTTTTGATGGCATCTATGGGTCAACAAATCAGCTAGGCAAGCTCGAGTAGAATCCTCCACCTTGAAGGTGTAGTCAAACTCTTGGAGTTGTATCACCCACTTAGCGATTCTGGCTGAAACATCCATGTGTTGTAAGGCATAAGGAAAATGCTCTTTTGTCGTGATCACTGTGAACGGCCTAGGGAGAAGATAAGGACGAAACTTTCTTACAGCAAACATTAGAGACAAAACCATCACCTCCACCATCTTGTACCCTCGTTCTGATGCTATCCTTACTCTGCTAGAAAAGTAAACCGGTCTCATTAGGCCAGTTTTAGCATCCTTTTGTATTAGTGCTGCCCCTAGAGCATCTTTCCCAAAACTCGGGTTGACAAAAAACTCTTGATCCCAGCAAGGCTGTAAAATTATAGGAAGGGTCCTAAGAGCCTTCTTTACCTCGTGAAAGCACCTTTCGCTTTTGTCACTCCACAAGAGCTCCGCAGAGTGGGTTAACTGTTGCAGTGGAAATGCTAATTGGGAGAGGAGATGAATGAACCGTCCCATATATCGCACCTTCTGAATGAAAGAGGTTAGTTGCTTCACAAAAGATGGTGATGGCACCACCAATAGGGCCTTAACTTTGTTTGGATCTGCTTCAATGCCCCTCTCACTTACGACATGCCCTAACAAAGTTACACTGATTTCGCCAATGCGACACTTCTCATAGTTTAACTGCCCCCCCATTTGTGCGAGGTGGTTGAAAGCTTCATCCACCTTCCCTAGATGTAGAGCCTTAGAATTATAAATAGAAAAATCATCAATAAAGACCCTGATGGATTTCCCAAAATATGGTTAGAAGACATAACTCATGAATCATTGGAAGGTAGCTGGGGCATTTGTTAATCCAAATGGCATTACTTTGTAAACAAAACAACCCCAAGGCGTAATGAAGGTGGTCTTCTATTGATCCTCCTCAGCTATTCGGATCTGGAAATAACCTGAATACCCATCACAAATAGTGTATCTCTCATGCCCGGCCATCTCATTGAGCATTTCATCCTGAAAGGGAAGAGGAAAGTGATCTCTCTTTGTTGCAGCATTTAGCGGCTTGTAGTCCACACAAATCCTCCATTTTCCATTCTTCTTGGGTGTTACTACTATAGGTGAAACCCACACTGAGTCCCCTATTGGATAGATGAAGCTTGCCTTTAAAAGTCACTGCACCTCAATGAGTAGAGCGTTTTGTTGAACTACTCCTAACCGTCGTAGTTGTTGCACCACTGGCCTTGCTCCCTCTTTTAGATTAATGTGATGTTATACTGCTGTCACACATGTGATGTGTTCATAATCAGAAATAAAAAGTGCAGAGTGTTTTATCACCACTTCCATGTAGGCTGCCTTCTCCTCAACTGTTAGATCCTTAGCCAACATTTTTTCTAACCCCTCCTTCTCGACCTTTGGAAGCTATTGTGGAATTTCACTACTAGAAGGCCCTTTTAATGTAATCCCCATCACTTCTAGAGAGCTTTCTTCCTCCTCATTAGAAGACTCTCCTTCTGTCATAGATGACCAACCCTCGTCGCTGGAACTCCATTCATCAACGGTGGTCTCTAACACAAGATCCTCCTGTTGGCCCTCCTTCATGTTGTAGATAGTTCTCTTTCATTTTTTCTGCAGCCCCTTCTGTGGCCTTAGCTCTAAAGCCCCTATCTCCCAATCTTGTCTAGCTTTCATTCCCATTAGCCATGGTCGCCGGAGAATGAGCCGATAGCCGTCCCCCTTCACTAGCATCACATACATGTCAAGCTCCAATTGCACTCCACACACATTTACCTTGACTTTCTTTATAACTCCCAAACAATTTACTACTACATTGTTAGCCATTTTGGCCTCAAATTTAGTAGTTTCATTTATCTCTAATCCCAAACGATGCATCAAATTTTCCGTCATGACACAAATCTCTGCACCTCCATCCACATATGTCTTTGACACTCTCTGCCCATTGATTTCGGCTTCTACTAGAGGCACAATATCTTTCATCTTTCTAGCCTGGATTGTATTCACATGTCTATTCTTCATGGGTCTAATACTTACCATCTTTGACCATTGTCGCCGCACTGTTGAAGATAGATGTAGTAATTGTGGCCATGAAAATTTTGGCCCTTAATCCCTCACATCAGCAAGAAAATCATAAGCTCTAGTACCTTTACCCAAGGAAAAATCATCTGGCTCAATGTGTCGGTGTGAGCAAGCCCTCCTCTTTTTACTGATGCGTGTCTTTGCAGCCTTTGAAGACTCTGCCTCCTCTTCCATATTTTCAACCTCCTCTGGTGGTGTAGGCTCCATTCTCTCAATTCTACGTGCTTTCTTCACCAACATTGCTTCAACCTCTACTACTTTGGCCTTCCCTTTGACATCACTCTCATCTAAATTAATTATCCTGACATCATGATTCTCTAGCGGCTGGACAGGCAAGGGTGGCACCTCTGCAACAAGTGGTTGAGGATGCTGGAGAACTTGAACCGACGGTGGAGGCCCTAGATTCGGTGGAACAAGCCTCTCCCTAGGTGGTATCACTTATTGTCCCCTCCTTCTTGGTTGGAACCCATTTCCTGAAAAGCGCCTCGGATGAGGGTAAAAGTACATACCATGGCCAATCTCCCTACAATTATAGCAAACATACTCTCTTTCTTGTCTCCTTGGACCTCGATTGCCTTCATTTATGAGGGGAGGGGGCTGTCCTCCTTGCACCAAATTTAACAAAAGGCTTTCGAGTTGATTAGTAATGTGTTGTAGAAGCTCTTGCTGTGGCATCTCCGGTTCAGGTGGAGCCTCTGCTATTTCTCTAGGCCTTGGCATGGTTGGTAAAACCTGTATGGGCTCAACTCCCCCCTTCAACTAGGCTTGATACTTCGATTTTCTATCTTTCTCCCTGGCATAAGTGACTGATTCTTTATAGGATGTGGGAAACTTTCCTTTGACCTTCTCCCTTAGTAGAGAATGAAGTCCGGCTAGAAAACAACCTTTCTTAAGGCAATTAGGTACTCTTTCTCCCTCGGCTAAGGAGATTGTCCATTTATCCCACAATTTTATAAACATGCCTTCATATGCTTGGTACTCCCCTAATAAGGTTTGGCGAAGATCTAAGAGTTGTCTCCAAATATCTTCAAGTGGCTCTGTATCTTGGTACTTGTACAAGAATGCGGTCTTGAGATCCTCTCAATTACCCCTTGTAGCCTCCGAGAGAGCTTGATACCACACTCGAGCATCACCCTTTAGAACTAAAGGGAAGGCCCGTACTTTGGTTGCTTCATCGTCCCGGCCTGTGACTAGGAAGGCCATTTCTAAGTCATCCAAAAAGTCTAGAGATTTCTCCCCTTTGTGCCCAAAAAAGCTCGAAAAAGTCATGATAGAAAGATGTTGATCTAGCTCAATAAAAAATAAAGATGAATACATTTAGGCCCAAGTCATATCTTATTAAGGGTAAAATAAATGGATTCACAGATGCATTAATCTCAGCAAGACGACGAGGGCCCAATAAGACCCTTATAATATTTTGAAACCTGAGCTTTGTGCTAACGATTATATGCACGGTTTGTCTAGCAAGTGGACGAATAGGTCTGTATAAATCCCTATGGTTCATAGGATACACTTAGAGTAGAATGAATATGTGCACATTAAAGGAGATGTTATAATCCAAAATAGGGAGTATTATGGGATCAGGGAACAACAAGATCTCTCTCAACCTCTCAGCTCCAAAATAGAAGACCAAAATGTATCTTTCTACTAATGCACACATCCACCCAAATGTTCTGAACTGATTGAAAGTTGTAGAAAGTAGGAGTAGTCATTTATGCATTAACTACAAAGTTTCACTACAAACTTTCATGAAGCGTGTTGTTGAAGCTATGGTCTCTTAGATCCCACCATTCGAGAATGCAAAGGATTTGCTCACCACTGATTAGCGTAGCTTTTGTGTGACCATCATCAGCCTTGTAAACTTCATAGGCTTCGATAGCCACCTTCTCAATTACTTTGAGTCTTCTTGCTAGTAGTAGTTGAAGCGCATCACCATATATAGCCTCTCGCCAATATCGCACACCATTGATGTGTAACTCCCCCTCCAAAAACTTGTTAATCCCCGAATTTGAAAGTGCCTTCACCACTTGAAGATGAAGCTCCTTAGGGAGTGTCTTTGCGCTAGACACCAAGTACTCAACACAATGCCTTGACCTAAAGACTTTATGAGAGAAAGATTTCTCATGAAGCAAAGAAGGGTGTGTGTAATTAACTTGCTTTACCCGCATATGTGCCGTTTGTCGATAAAGATCCTTCTTCTCTTGAGCTTCTTTTGGAGATCATAGTGGTACTCTTGAGCAGTGAATCCCTTGAGTAGGGTTTGATGAAGATTCCTCCTTAGTGATTCCTTGACAAACACGCGTTGAAGAAGAGGACAACTCCTTAGATGTTTCTTTCTTCATAGAAGTTGTAAAGTGTAGCTTGAGAACTCCTCAGCGGGGGCACAAAAAATGAGGGCTGAAATAATGAATGGGTTACCTCTTACCCATCTAACCTCCAATCCTCACTAAGAGAACTAAAGAGAGGCACCACCTAGCCAAAGGGAGAATGGGCTAAGACATCCCTTTTCTCAAAGAGAATCAAAAGAACCAAGACACAAATTTACAAGAGAGAATATATGTACTAGACACCCTATTAGAATGTGAGAGAGAGAGAGAGGAGAGGAGAGGGAGACAAGAGGAGAAGAGGTAGAGGAAGCTTGCCATTATGTATTCATGGAATGAGAAGATGAGAAGAGAGGGAGACAAGAGTAGGAGAGGTAGAGGAAGCTTGCCATTATGTATTCATGGAATGAGAAGATGAGAAAAGAGGGAGACAAGATGAGAAGAGGTAGAGGAAGCTTGCCATCATGCTACATAATAAAAGAACTTACTCATAGCTTACCTCAAAGAGATGGACTACCATGAGGGTATTCTAGAGTGCTCTCATGTGCTCCTCATTGTCCTTCTCCCCCTATTCCATTCTCCATGGGCTCTTTATATAGCCTCCATGAGGGATTAGATTAAGCTAATCTTCTTGATTAACATAATCCTAGATGATGTATGGCATCTTTGAAAATATGGAGAATAGTGGATGGGACAAGTCCCCACCTTGGTCATCATGCAAGAAGCCAAGGGTGGTGGTAGAAAAAATAGAGAAAGGGAGCTAGATTACAAGAGGTGGATGCCCAAAGCACATTATTATAATATATTTACAAGAAGGATAGAATGAAAAGTTGGTGTGGTGAAAGAGAGAAGCAAATTGCATGTAGCCAGCAGTCTGCGCCTTCGTAACTTCAAATCCGTGAAAAGTCTGAAAAAAAATTTCTTTTGCAACTTTGTAGACCAGGTCAAAACCGATCGGGCATAGTGGAAATTTTCCTAAAATTCACTTTTCCTTGGGAGTTATTGAGATTATAAAAAATGGCTTCCAAAAGCTACTTTGACTTTAGTCCCCCATATATATATAAATACATATAAGCGTGTGACAGAAGGGGTCCATGCTTGTAAGCTTTTGTGTAAGATCCAAATGACACCATGATGTGGATATTGAGTTATGTGCTAGGGTGATGTATCCTATAATGATGGTGATAGATTCCAAATCGTAGTGATGCAGGCGGAACCCACATGTGGTTGAGGCTAGTCCTTTGAAAAATCTATGCACTCACTCAACTCCTAGGTGTAATTCATTTCCATCTTCACTAAGATAGCCATCCCTTTTACCCTTTACATTGACATCCCTCCTAAGAATTTGTTCCCCCCATTTGCTAGAGTTATCATAATCGAGAAGCAATGTAGCATACCTAGTGCTTGAAGAGTAAACCCAAAGAGATATGGTAAAGCTCTTGATAGGGGTTTTGGCCAAATTTTGTGGTAGAAATCCGGGTTGTAAAAAAACCGGATCAATGTTTATTACCATTAGTACAAATAGGTGATTTATATGGCATGGCATATCAATGAATCTAAAGCTCACACTCTAGACTTTCATAGAGAGGGAAACTTGTAACTTAGGGGCTCATAGGTGAAGACAATGCATCACACAATTGATGCATTGATGTACTGCATTCCATGCTCAACTTGGAATTGTTGCAACTTGGCATTATCGAATCCCTTATATATATTTTGATACAATATACCAAATCTCAAGGGAAATAAGTAATTCTCTCTATAGTGACTTTGATGCACTCTCCATTTAAGGCACATTGGCCTAACACATTGCCAACCTTGAGGGCATTGAATGGGATGATAATTGTTGGCACACATTGGTGATTTGGAAATCTGCACATAAATGTATCCGCCCCCCAATGAATCAATTGGCTACCCTGTGAGACCCAAGCTATCACTTCCTTGCTTTGAGTGTGCCACCTCCTCCTTTAGATCCTCCACATATTCTTAGCAAATATGTAGAAAATATGTAAATTCTTGTCAGCATACCAAACCACATTAGCAACCAAGTGTGGAAGGCCTTGTTGTTGCAATAGTGTGTGCATAGCCATACATAGCCCATTACTGCTAATGTAATGTGTGTATAGCACACATGCCCCATTCAAAAGTTCAAAGGGTGATTTTGTTGCTATTGACGAATGATATATGCTCCTCCATGCTAGCCGATATCGCTTGCACCAAGAAAATGCACTATGCTTTTGTAAATTAAGCACTATCTCAGTAACTCATATAAACTCTAGAGTCTCTACAGTGAAGGAAAATAAGTATTTAACCATAACTTAAATATAGGATTGTATGTATGGAAACTCACAAACACAATTCACAATTGAGAAGCACACATGTATGAAAACAAATTCTTATAATTCCTATAGTAAAGAAGAACAAGTATTTATGTATAGTGACAAGCCCTAAACTTACGAAGTGTATGTCAACTTCACGAGAATACATATATATATGTATGTATGTACATACATACATACATATATAGAAGTACACATATATAAAAATATATTCTTATAATATTTAATAAAATTTTGCAATTGCTTGATATAACAAATGTTAGAAATGCCACATAATTTGCATTAAGTCATTCCATATTGAGTTTAAAAACATGATCATGATCATGAGAGAGAGAGAGAGAGAGAGAGAGAGAAAGAAAGACACACACATATTTCTATTTTTTATGAAAACAACACAATTACACGACATCAATTTTTTACAAAATAGATGTTGCCCATAATCTTTATCATTTGATCTATAATATCATGGGAATTTGTAGGGCATTAAGTGTTCGTGTCCTTGGTGTTATTACCTTAATTCATTATGTTATTTGCATTCAAATGTGTGTGTGTGTGTGTGTGTGTGTGTGTGTGTGTGTGTGTGTGTGTGTGTGTGTGTGTGTGTGTGTGTGTGTGTGTGTGTGTGTGTGTGTGTGTGTGTGTGTGTGTGTGTGTGTGTGTGTGTGTGTGTGTGTGTGTGTGTGTGTGTGTCCTATCACTTTCTTAAGATAAATAACTCAATTTTAAGCTAAGAAGCACAATTATGTGAAACAATTCTTAGTTGCTTAACAATTGCATATGATGTTTAACTAAAAACGCAATATCATGATACCAAATTAAGTCGATTTAGAGAAGCATATATTATTTGACTTAAAAATACAATTATATGAGTCCACTTTTGAGTTAAAAAACACAAGAAAATTACAAGATTTCAAAACAAAAAAACACATAGGCAAGGACATTTTCTTGCCAAATACACAACCTAAATGCCCATCCCATCAAACAATACCAAATACTTAATATGTAGGACATTATCTAGCCAAATAAATTACCAAATGCCCATTAATTTTCTTATTCATATGTGGCCCATCAAGACACTATCTAGCCAAATTCATGACCAAATTCCCATCCATACCACGAGGAGGGAAGAGGCAATGATGCGGCGAAAGAAGAGGAAGTGAAGATGACATCAGGAAGGAGCAGTCGAGGCTGACGAAGAGAAAGATGAAGACGATGTCGAAGGAGAGGATGATGATGAATTGAGGAGGGAGGCCACAGGCCTACAAACCTCCCCCCCTGCCATGCACCACCACTCCACCATGCCCCCTAATAATACCCCACCCTCCCCCCCAATAAAGCGACCATATTCCACCCTTCCCCTCCCCCCCAATTGTAAAGAGGAAAGGAGATACCACCTCTTCCTTCCCCCTTGCTACCGAGAGAGAGAGAGAGAGAGAGAGAGAGAGAGAGAGAGAGAGAGAGAGAGAGAGAGAGAGAGAGAGAGAGAGAGAGAGAGAGAGAGAGAGAGAGAGAGAGAGAGAGAGAGAGAGAGAGAGAGCACCCCTCCAAAAAGGTTCTCCTTCTTTTCCCCTCCTTAGAGGGTGGCCACACACATTTTCTATTTTCCTTTTCCCCAAGCTCACCCCCTAACCTACAAGCTAATTTTCCCCAATTGGCCCTCTTCTCAAGCAAGTGACTACTGAAGTCTTGTGTGAGTCACGTCTAAAAGAGGAGAAGACCAAGGATGGCCCCCAAGCGGAAAGTGTCACGTGTAGATGGCCATCCCTCAACAAGCAACGAAGCCTCAGGCAAGGCCATCACTGCCAATCCAAGTGTGATATCAGTCATAAGTAATAAGAAGCTTGCTTTTTCTAGAATTGAGTCGAAGAAACCTCCTTGAAAGTAATTTGGGGATTCAGATGGCTCAACTTGGTCTAAGTACTAGGTGCATTTTGTAGAGACATCATTAGCTTTGGGATTAGGGTCTAAAGTCTCACGCATACTACCATATCCTTGCTTCTAGAATCCTCATATGTATCACTCTATTCTATAATATTTGATGAAGATGCATTCAGCATGGTAACAAAAGCATATGGAAGATTTGGTTTTGCATTAGTTAGCCTTGTAGTAAACCAATCAAAGAAGTTGGGATGATATTGGAGACAAGCCTAGGTTTCAAGAAATTGCTATCTTAAGTAAAGTAAAAGATATAGTTAATGATGCCAACAATCATTTTATTAGGCTCATTGGTAGCTAAAGTGTCAATCAAAGATGATGGCAGTGGCATAATAATGGAAGATGTCAATGTAGCCAAGGATAATAGAGGGACTTCAAGGCATTGCGGGCAACAAAGCCAATATAAGGAGTAGAGAGGGAGAGATGATGGGTTGACATAGGCATAGCTCCAATTCATCCCCATATATACAACTCCACATACATACACAATTAGCTCCATTGTCATGCTACTATGTTTATCATTCCTATTCGAGGTTGAGCTAGATGCAACAACAACTCCAGGGCAAATGAAGAGCTCAAGGATTAGGAAACCCTAAGTCAATGCTTTTGTACTTGTTGGGAAGAAGACTGGGTCATCAATCAATGTAAGTGATTAATAGAACTTATGTCTTGTACAATGTTTGAAACCTTAACATATGCCTTAGCCAAAAGAAGGGGTGTGTTAAGTAAATTTTACATAGAATCGCTCCTTGATCCCAAGGGGGAGAGCAAATATGCGATGGAAGGGTTATTGCGAATATTCTTGCAATGTTTGGAAAAGAGTATCATTGTTTTCATTGGTTGATCAAATAACACCCTAAATGCTTTTACATTCATGGATTGTGGTTTGGATTATTATTCCAAGTGCTTATGATTGATGGTAAATGCATTTCAAAGGTCTGTGATGACAAGTTGCCATATGGGGATAAATGAATATTTTCTGAAAGATGATATTAGAGCTAAATGCCTTGGTTATACTTGATTCTTAAATGAATTAAGGAAAGGGTATTTTGCACGGGTGGATCATCTCCAAGATCGCACCGTGGATTAACTCGAGAGAGCACTGCTTGATTCATGGCGGCGGGCCAAAGGTCGAGTGGTGAAAAGGCCAACCACAGAAATTGTGTCTCACTCCTAAGCCACTTGGGATCAGGTGGAGCTTTGGACACCCCTTGCTTAGTTTGGAACGGAGTTGAAGACTATCATGAGCCCAATGTTTGTTGCATTGGAAGATCCTGTTCTAGATAAAGGATGGAAAATATTGTGGTGCAATATGATTTGGACCATATACTTCTACAGGGCAGAAGGGATATATAATTTCTCTTGTGTGGGTAGGAGACAAAGATTAACTTGAAGATAAGTTAAGGAACTTGTTTGTCAAAAGGACTGTTCGCTCTATTTTTGTGTCAGTGCTATAAGTTATGTGAATGAACCCTGTTCCCTAAAAGACTTAATTAAGAAAGCTGATTTTAAATATCACACATAAATGTGATATGACCTAATTATAAAACTAAAGCTATCATGGGAAGCGGGTGGACAGAATCCCCAATAGGTCTGTCCTACGGCAAGGTGGTCCCAGAAAATCGGAAGGCTTCTCACAAGGTTTTACCGACCCTTAGGAATTGTTAGGTTAGAACTTAATTTCTAGGGGACCGGAATGGGACTATGTCCTACAGGTAGAGAGGTTGAGCAGCGCATCCCTCTTGTTTCCCATTCTCTTTGAACCAAATACGACATGGGTCTGCTTTGGCTTGGGTATCTCTGCATAAAGTAGAATGTCTAGGACCCGATGCTAGAATGTTGTCAGGAGACCTTGACCACTAGAGACCCAAGTTTCAGGTCGATCCTAGTGGGTTCAGCCATGAACATTCCATTGTGAGGCAGACTCAAGAAACCCCAGGTGATAAACCCCGTAACATTCCATGGGAGTGCCAGGTAGCGTCGCTTAGATTCGTCTCTCGCGTGACCACCTATCCACTGTCTAGGCATGTTATAGAAAGGGAGGTGTCACAATCAAAATGACACTTCTATGCCAAGTTCACCATATAGTTCCAAGTCGACTAAGACATGTTAAAAGAAACTAACTTTTTGAATGCATGACCTAGTGCCTATTTGACAAGCATATTTTGGCGTAAATACACACATCATGAGATAGAGGTATCTTGGCATGTCTATATGGAACATACAACACATACCAATCCATGTGTCTTACAAGTGATAAACAAGGAACAATTACCACATGACATGCATAGCTCATGCCAATCAATAATCTCACCCATGCCATGCATGTGTGTGCAACAGATTGTCGGACCATATACTATCAAGGGCCTTACTTGTAGGGTGATGACGAGAAGGGTATAAGGGTATAGAGATTGAAGATAAAAAATAATAAGAAAAGAGAGGAACAGAATCAAGTTCAAACATAGAACATCAAGATAGGAACCCTTTGAAAATCCTTTGATGCAAACTTTGTATGATAGAGTTTGTCAGATACAATCACTTCATGCACTCAAGTACAAGTATATAACCCAAGCTCTGAGACTTTGACTCAAAGAGCACCTTATTCACTAATATAACCCTACATTAAATAGGCTTAATCAAATAATTTTGGCTCCAAAATTATGCAAAAAATGTCATACATGGTAGCCCCTATCAATAGAGCATACAGCCAAGCTTCAGCATACATTAGATCCTGCTAAAACTCTATATGGGGACCAAATTAGTGCTTTAGCCCTATAACATTATATTAGGGAATTTGGGAATTTCCATGCACTTTGGGAATCCCCAATACCATTATTATTTGACCACATGGTCAAATCTTGTTGTCCTACTTAAAGGTGGAGTCTACCCTAAATACTAGATAAGATACTTTCCTAAACTCCACTTTCAAATATGGATCAAGATTTAACCATGTGGTTAAATATTTATCACTTGTTTGAATTTGGGACTTAGGAAATTTCCAAATTCTCTAATATGGTGTTCTATTATGATAGTTTTATTACAATAAAGAAAAAGAATCCCTATGATGTCCCAAATAATCTTCATAAAACCATGTACTCTTATTCTAATAGCATTCTGTCATCCCTAGAGAACTAGATGCATGAAGGAGATGCCTCTAAAAGCCCTAGAACACCTTGAGAAACCTTTGTTACAATAGATACCTTGCTAGTTACTATTATTACAGCAATGAAAATGCAAGCCTTTGCTCCTCCAATCCTTCATAAAACCATGGATTCTGGTTCTAGCAATGATCTAACAGTAATATGACATCATATACATAAAGGAGATGCCCTTGAAGACTTAGAATCACCTATGAATGCTTTACAAGAGCAAATACCTTGCTAGTTACTATTATTACATAACCATACATTGTCCAAGATCCACCTTCTAAGCATCAACCAACTCCTAGGATGTCATTGGGTCCACTCCCATTGTGTTTCTCTCTTGTTTCAACTTTTTCATGCTATGGAGGCCTCTCCAAGAGCTCCAAAACTCGGTTATGTTTGTTTGGTTTTTTTTTTTTTTTTTTTTTTGCTATTGCCCCTTGTTTTCTTTTCCCCAAAATTTTCTCTTTTTCTAGCCTCAAGTTCCTCTCCCTAAGTTTTTGGCATGAGAAGCCTTAAAAAAAGTCACTTACTTCATTAACTTAGGAATATGCATACAAATTTCCTCTTCTCGAGTTGTGTGACTCGACTCAAAAACATTCCACTTAATCTTGACATTGGCATGCCCACCACCTATCTTTTCATGTATTGGCAAGCAAAACTACAATGAGGAAATAATGGGCAAATCCCACCTTTTACTATCCAACATGTAAACCATGGAAGAATTTAATATACGACTTGTGAGATGCTTTTACAGTATAGACAAAAAATCCTTTGACATTTTCCCCCTCCAAACCTACACATCCTCTATCATGTGCTAGAGTCTCAATTATTTGCAAATTCAAAGCCTTCACTATCAACGTGTCCCCTTCTTCGAGCTTGATCCACTTCTTAGCTATAGGAATCTTCAATGTTGTCCCATCTGATTTACTGAGTGAATAAGTAGCATTGTCAAATGCCTATCTTACCACATAGGGACCAAACCACCACTTTGAATATTTTCAAATAGCACTATATTGATTCTCAAAACTTATACTTTCATAAATCAACACCCAATCTCCCTCTTGTATGGATCTTGGTCTGCATCTATGCCTCCTGTCCATTTTTTCTTACTCATAAGCCTTATTTCCCTCAACTTTGCCACTGCTACATCCATGTCCTCTAGCCTTATCTCTAACTATCTGATACACAATGCCAGCAATTCTTCTATGCTTAAGCCTTCTTCCCGTGGCAATACACTCCATGTAGCTACCACCTCGTATATGGGCATAATGGGCTTCTAGCCATACATGAATTTAGCTAGCATATAACTTGTTGTAGCACTATTTGTGGTTCTATCAGCCCATAAAGCATAGGGTAGCAACCATGGCCACTCTTTATCTTTCCTCCACATGACTTTACCAACACCTTAATAATAGGTGGATGACCTCTCCCACTTTTACAATTTCCCTCTGGATTGTAAGTTGAAGCTGGAGCAAGCTTAATCCCCAATCAAGAGAAGAACTCTCAAGCTTCATCTCATCCAACTCTCCTCTATATGCTGTGATTTTTCCCACATAACCATATTGGCAAAATATCTCTTCCAAGAGAAATGTACACACTACTTGTGTATTCTTCATCTATAAAGCTCTTCCTTCTACTTAATTTGTCAAATCTTATTGTCCTAGCACAAGGTACCTCATCTACTAGAGACCTGTGGATATAATAACTAAGTCTACTACCCATTTAAAGTGAAGAGACAACGGATAAGTGGGTTGCAATCCACCTTGATGCCTCACAATTGAATACATCTTATAGGTAGCACAAGATTCCACAAAGCGAGCAATGTCTTTATACATCCCCTACCACCAATATCTGTCTTTGATCTTTTCAAATGTATCCCACACACCCCTATGACCAAACCATAAGGTTTCATGAAACTCCCAAATAACATGTACTTGTGTGGCTTTGCCACCACCAACAAGCAGTGGAGACCTTAGCTGTTTCCATAAATAATCATCTTTCAACAAAAAAACATGTGCCTTCCTCTTTATTCTCTTGAATTCCTCTTCTATCCATTCTTTCCTCTTCATTTAAGTGTTGAGATATTGCCCAATTTTCAATAAGTCGCCTGTATATGAGTTTTTGAAAAACACCTCTGAAATACTTAAATAGCATCCAAATTTCCTCTCCTTTACTATCCAAGCTGCATGCATTGTTGTAATAACATTATGTACTACTGAATTTATTGTTATATCACTTTTTCTGGCCAATCTAGCCACTATACTTATTGCATTTAATGCTATCCATGTACCTGCAATTACAATAGCTTCCAATTCAAATTTAGCGATAATTTCATATGCTCTTGAAAACATGTCCGCCACTGGATTATTTCTTCCTACAATATGTTGAGATTCAGGTTTCGATGCTTTTATGTATGCAATCCATAGTAACATAGCAATGTCTAGTGTGGCACAACTAGAAATCATACCCAATTCTGGAAAGTAATTGGTTTGAATGACCACATGAGCATCCATAAAATATTTCTTATCCCATTTAAGGGGTATAACAACCCCCCAAAAGCTCTCTTTTCACTTGATAATATCATCGTTTCTGTTCATTCGGCACTTTAGCACCACACCTAATAGCATATCTCTATCCTTTGTCATCGTCCTATCCAATTGCTCATCCAATTCCAATTAAGCTTGTATCCACTATGATGATTATTGGTTTTCCTTCTGAGTAATCAATTTTCCTTAAAGTTGGTGCAAATTTTAAGAGGCTCTTCAATTTCTTCATAGCCTTTGTGTGTTTTCTCTCCCAATAGAACCCCTAACCTTTCCTCAACAATTGATAAAGTGCATTGCTACATGTGCAAAATGAGGAATCCATATTAGGTACAACACGCATGCTCCCAAGAACCTTCGAACTTCTGATACACTAATGCACACATCCTACATTTTGTCAATCCCATGCGATGGCTTTCTCCCATAAGGCCCACACATATAGCCTACAATCAAAATCTCCTCAACTACAAAAACTAATTTCTAGCCTGAAGAAAGAGTCAAGTGTACCTCTTCCAAACAAACCAAGATCTTTTCACAATCATTAATATGGTTTGCAACAAACTAGCTATACCCATGAGCATCCAACTTATCATTCCTTTCATCCATTGAACATCCATTTATCAGAACATCATCCAAGAAGGGCATAGTAAGCTATGGAATAAAATCCCTATGTACCTTATTCATTGCATTCATCATGTGTCAATTGAGTTCATTGCACCTTGTGGCAAAGTACCCGTCCATATTAATCCTAAGGGTGTCCTTATTATCGTGATGTCCCTACTTTCAATAGCCAGTTGAAATTGATCATAGCTAGAGTATAAGTCACCCAAAGAATAAATTGCTCTTCCTACAAAATCCTTTGCGCACTCTAGACCTTCACCCACATTTCTTATTATCACTTTATTAACAAGTTGCATATCTTGAATGAACCTCAATGCTCCAATTTTCTTGGATACAATAAACTAGTGGTTAGAGTATGCATTTGAACATGGTTCCAATATCTTCATGCATATCTTGTCATTTAAGAGTTCCATCAACTTAGGAAAATAAGCTCTAAGTACCGAAATGAGCCTCAAATTCCATGGTACATGTGGCATTGTGAAAATCACCATTGAACACATAATATTTGGGTCCACACAGCCTATTTCAATTGGCTGAAATGCAAATGCTTTCCCATGTTTAGCCAACATCTACATGAAACATTCCCTTTCAATAGGCAAGAGAAAATCCTCTCCACCAACTTTCAATTCCTTCGATGTTTTAGCTATAAATTTATGCCTCCTATTCTTCAACTCATTTAAGCTTGGCTGCCTTGACACATGCTCATACATACCATCACTACCTAGTGGCAATGGTAAAGCAAGTAGCTTAACTTTATTATCAATTGTCTTATATTTTTTTTTACTATCCATTATTTTACTTGTAAACTTTCCTGCTAAGTAAACAATGCTATAGCTTCCTCCACCTCTAAAGAACATACTAAATGTATCCTATTTTCAACCTCATTTTCAACATATATAGCTACTAAAATTTTAGCCATGGTGTTAATAAAATCTAACCCCTAAAACAAGCCCATAATGTAGTCATCTATAGTCAAAACCTCCTGTCTTTTTTGCTATTTTTCAACTCTCTTAACATATTTCTTTTCAGCCCTATTCATGTCATCATTTCTCTTAAATAGCCTAGAACTACTTGCTATCCAAACATAAAAGCTAGCAGTAAAAATAGTTTTTCCTTTATTAGGGGGAAATAGCTTTTTGCAAGTAGGCACTGTCATAGCCTCCCTTATGGAAACACCATCTAAAAACCCTTAAACCCTTTGATATTTGATGGCACAGGATGATCTCTAAGTATATCCCAATTGCGTGGATGATTGACACTCACTGTCAAAAATTGAGGTGCCTTCTTTCCATCTCTACTCCTTACATGAGCATATGATAATCCATCATCAAGAACTTTTGTTTCCATCCTAGTTTTCACAACAAATGGTTGCCTTAAAATCACTAGATAACTACCAGTATCTTGCACAAAGAAATCTTGATAGTCTTGGACATCCCCCACGGTAACACGAACATTCATGTATACAGTATACAAATCCCCATATGAGTTATTTGCAGCCCTCATTCTCCATCCACAATCTATTGGCCAACCACCATTTTCATACAAGCTTCTTCATGACATGACATTAATCTTGAATCCATGGTCTCGTAATGCAACCAACACATGGAATTTCTTGCTCAATAATCTTTACTATAGTCTCCATCGTATCCCTTGCCCAATGTGTATGAGAAAAATGGCTACTAGGCACATAAAGCAAGCATTATCATCATCAAATGTTTAGTGTTGCATAATCTATATTTGAGCAGTGAAATTTATTATGACATTTTCAGCCAACATTTCCTCTTTTTCACCCATAATCAACCCATCTATAGCTTCAACTTGAGAATCCAAATTCTCTTCAACCTGCAACAAAGTCTAAGTGGTTTTCTTGATATCTTTTTCTCGCAATGATATCTATTATTTCATCATGGAATTCATGCTTGGCAATTCTAAGAACTTCACCAAGTGTAAACTCAACCCTGTTGTTTAAGATTCTCACCTCAAGTACTTTCTTTAGGTCTGTGGTAGTTTCTATGTTAGACTATAGTTTATAGCTAGGCTACTTGCCTTTCTTTTTCTTAGCTTGCCTCTTTTCTTACACTACATCTTCCATGACATGCTTGGGACTGGCTTTTTCAATAGTCTTCTATTGCTTTGATTTACTTTGTGTCATCCGTTTCAAATTACATGCAATCTCATCATCTCTTGTCCTCTTTTCCTCAACAACAACATCAATAGAGTAGCCACTATAAGTCACCCTATCCACGGGGCTCCCACGGGGTATCTAACTCTCTACAAGTGTCTAAGCTGTGGTGCACTACTTGATTCCCCTCTCTCATGAGGCGGGATATACTTGTTCTGCCCAGTGCCACGCATATACACAGTTGGAATACCATGCTCACTGTCTAGACTATCAGCTGAGTCATAGCTTGAAGTCGTCTTGCCAAGTGTCATCACACCAGATGTATAATCAAAAGCTTGCTCTTTCCCTTTGCTGTCCATCGCATCATATCTCCCCCCCATTGACATAGTGGTGTCAGTGACGGTGAGAGCTCCGCAATCTCCCTGTCCATGGAGATACCGTCGTACCACTAGGGCATGTCAATGCAGTACTCTGCTACAAATCAACTATAGAAACACGTGTAGAAGGCATATCCGATGGCACTGCAGTAGGTGATGCATACCAAGATGCCATCTCATCAAAGATAACATCTATGTTCACTAGTGTCTCCCAAGTAGAGAGATCATAACATTTATATGCCTTCTTCTCCTGCTGTGAATAACCAATAAAGACACACTTATGTGCTTTCAAATCCATCTTCTTCCTCTTCTCATCCAGGCAGCCAAATACTTTCATGTGACCGATATCAAGCTTATAGCCATACAACTTCTCAAATGGTGTCATATCATGAATACTTGCAATGGGAGTCCTATTCAAGATATACATGGCTAACATGACAGCCTCGGCCCAATAATAGAGCAGCGTCTTCTTCTCATTCATCATTGCATGAGCAGCTTCCATTAAGACCCTGTTCTTCTATTCAGCTACCCCATTTTGTGTGGAGTGTAGCTGAATATAAGCTACCTACATATTCCATTTTCAGCCAAAAAACTGTCAAATTCATTTAACACATACTCCCCACCACTATCAAATCTGAAACAAGAGATGTAGCAATCAATTTCCTTTTCAACTTGCTGCTTAAATTGCTGAAAAATAGCAAACATTTTATCCTTTGTTTTCAGTATATAAACCCAAGTATAGTGATTGAAGTCATCAATGAATGTCACATAGTACTTAGAGCCTCCAATAGATGCATTATGGGCTGGCCCCCACAGATCAAAGTGAACCAATTGCAACAGTCGCTTACTATTTCTTACATGCTTGGGTAGACCTGTAACAAGCTATTTCTTTTGCATCATTTGCAGCTGTTGAAGATTAACATGTCCCACTCTCACATGCCATATTTCTAAATCTCTAACTATGGCAAGAGCCATGGGCAAACATGGTTGATTTCAACTGTGGCAATGTGGCATCGAGAGTAAACATCCTGCCATTCCTATGAACACGAGCAATCAATTTGCAGCCATTACCAAACTCCTCAATGAAGCAACCATGCTTATTAAACCTAACCTGCAAATTCTACTCTCAGTCATCTGGCCCACAGACAACAGATTTTTAGTAATTGACAGGACATGCAATACATCATGTAAGTTCTTCTTCTTGCCATCATGGATTACCAAAGGCACTTTGCCTTTATGTTCAATACTATGCTGTGTGTCATCCCCTGTGCATACATAGCCATTCCTCTCAGGCACCATGTCAATAATCCAGTCACCATGAGGGGTCATATGATTCGATGCCCCCGAATCAATATACCAAACAACATCCTCAGTAGACTTTTCAGCAACCCTGTCTTTCACATATGTTATGGCAAATAGTCTATCCCCAGAAGCATCATCTATCTAACTAGACGATGCATAATGTTCATGCTCCTTGCCCTTTTGATTGCCGTGCTTCTTCTAGCATTCCTTGGAAATATGACCATACTTTTCACAGTAGTGACAATCCTTATCCTTATTAGGATTTCCAAATGGACGCTGCTACTACTAGGAGCCTCTGCCTCTTGGGCTAGATCTCCCCCTGCCTTTGAAATTTCCACCTCCTCTTGCATTTGAACCCTGCTAGTTATTATTTCCATAAGATACATTTTGCTAGCCTCCTCTGCTTGAACCGTAACCTCCACCACGGCTGCCATGGCCACATTGATGGGAATAAAATACATCATCCTTGCTCTTAGAGTTGCTAGAGCTTGTAGCCAAGCTAAGTTTAACTTCCTCATGAATAAGCAATGCAACCAGCTCATTGAAATCCAGCATTTTAGCCCACACATATATGGAAGTATCAAATGACTTATATTCAAATCCCAAGCCATTTAAGGTCATTGCAACCATGTCTTCATCCTCAACTTGTGTGCCAATGGATGCTAGCTGATCCACAATAGTCTTAATCTCTGTGATATAATCATGTATAGATTTGCATTTTCTCTCTATGATATTGAATTTCTACTTTAATTGTATCTTCATGGCACTGGTAGTTGTGCCACAATACATGATCAATATGTTCCATGCATTTGCCAATGACTTGTATTTCATGATCTACATTACCATAGCATCCGAGATACACAAAGATAACCAATGTAGCATCGTGTGAGCTCTTTCCAACCAAGCTCGATGTGCTTGTCTTTGATCAATTGTAGGATTCGTCTCTAGGATTTCAGGTTCAACTTCAACACCTGTCACCAAGTCCCAATATCCTTTACCTATCAAGAAGTTCTCCATGTGGAACTTCCATATGGCATAATTATTGCTGTTAATCTTTTCCCCCACCATTTGGGTTATGTTGTCAGTCATGTCTGCATTTGCCATATTGTAACAGACAATGGCTAGTCAATGCCTAACTTTTTGCAAGCCAACAATTCTAACTAACCAACTACAAGCTTTGACTGTTTATGATAGTTTTCTGCAATAAAATGTCTACTATAATCAATGTATTTCAGCCCATTAACTTCTCAAGACCATTCACAAACATGTGGCATAACCTGTAGGCACATCAATCAACACATAGACCATGTAGTTGCTAAAACTCTGTATTATGCAACCTCACTATAGTCAACCAAACATGCAGTTTGAAATCTGTAGACTGTCAATGACCACCAGCTCTTTGAAGGCCAAAATTGAGATGTATACATGCCATACATGATCCAAAAACTCTCAGACATCTACTAGTTCATATAGGAGTCCATACATGATCATGCGGGCACAATTTAGTGCATATACATCAAGTACAAGTGTTAAATACCTTGCTTGCACATTGCAGTCAGTCAATATTCAATCAAACCAAGTTTATCCATCTCTAAAATGTCCTCAAAGTACTTCATACATGTGCTATCAAATGTAGGGGTCAATACATAACCATACAGACAACCATAGACACTCTGTCTTCAATAGACAATGTCATAGAATCCATTCCCTATTTGTAACCAACCTATCAATGCATTCATTTTCAGTTCCAAACTTCAAGTTTTATGAGGATTCAATGCTCATCTTAGTCTAAACATTCAGCAAACATATGCCATGTCATACATTTGATAGAAGTTAATTGATGTTGCTTTAGGACCAATGAGTGCTTGTTGTCCATAGTTTTATGATAGTTTTTAGCCTGTCATACACTCTCAAATCTAAGTGTTTTTTTCAAGAAATTGCAACTCAAATGCATAAGACACAATACATATGTCTTCCATGATGTATCTACACTTCAATGGAGCCAAGAATGCATGTCAGATAGCTTCAATGCTTCAAACAAGATCCAATGTATGCTGTATATTCACTGTTCACAGCAGTTCATGCTCTGTTCCAGGTCTATGTACCTGTGCATAACCTTCAAACTGAGCTTCCATCAATGCATTGCCATGGCAGGACCTTCAAGTACCTTCCACAATGTATCTCCAACCATTGGATAGCTAGGTTAGTGCTCAATGTCTTCAATTGCAGCATAGGAGATCAAACAAGAAACATGTGTAATCACGTGATGTAGCCTGGGGGGATCAACAATATTCCTTCACACCAATGATGGCCAATGCCTTCTTCAAAGTGCTCAAGCAAACCTCCACAATTCTCCAAACAAGCTTAGACAACCTCTCCTTCAAGCAAGATGAAATACCTTCAACACATACCTTGTAAAACAACAATGGCATGCAGCTTGCTATTCACAGAAACCATTGGCCTTCAATCTTCAAGTCTTCTTCCAAAATGCTATCCACCACAGAGCCCATTCATGGCTCTAATACCATGTTGAGAGATAGAGAGAAGGGTTGGAGCAACAGAGAGGAGCTGTCTGCTCTAATCTCATTTCCTTTATTATTCCATAACTCATAACTGAAGTGAATACAACACAATAAAGGTCTTACAGACCACTCACACATAGCCTAAAGTCACCGACTTATTTAATGTTCCACACTTGCTGATACAATTGGACATATGATAGGTGATAGAGTGTCGGTTCCACACATACTAAAGATAAAAGAGCTTGAAATCTTAACAATATAGGGGGTTTACGTATAGTAAACCCCCTAAGTTTTGCTAAATATAGCACATGCCATCACTCATGGCATGCACCCAATGCATATCCTATCATGCATCCTCAAAATATGTAGCATCATCCTTATCCAAAAGAGTACTACAAAAAGCATATGCTTCATTATCATCAATAAGATGACATATATCCAAAAATTATGCCCCCCTTGCATTTCTAGCACTTGAACATGTATGTTGAGGTAAAGGTTTACCAATATGACTATCTTTAAGAGTTTGTAATAGCCATCTAGGGATTGATTCATGTTCAATATGCTTAATGTGGGGCAAGTGGAGCAACTTCAACATACTGCAATTATTGATTTTTTGCATCATAATCATCTCTCAAACCAATACCATATGGAAGAAGATCCTCAAATATATCCAAAGAGTCTTAAGTGGCTGCCACTTCAAACTTAGGATGCATATGTACTGATTTTTCAAAGAATATAACATACGTACTCACCAAAATACATTTTATTGCATTGTCATCAAGCTTTCCACAAATCTCTTTTAATGGTCTTCAATGCTTTTGTAGAAATTGGATTCAAAACATGATTTCCAAAATAAGGCCTTCAAATCAAAATCTATGAGGCAGACCTTTGCTCTTCAATATACATCTAGTCATTTCCATAAGAGAGTGGCTCCTTCGTCATTAGATGAGTTTTGAGGTCTCAAAACAACCTTTTAAGATGTAGAGAGAGAGTGATCTAGGACAATGGAAGCAAAGCCTCCATAACGAAACTATCATGTTTAAAAACATATATAAATATTTATAATTATAATTCTTTCATCTAAATACCTATACTTTAACTCATGTGGCCATGACAATGTCCTGATAATAGCTATACGACATTATCGTGTGGCCATGATACTATCACTCTCTACATTAATGGCATAGGGTTTAGTTCATTTTACACTAATGACAATTATAGTTGCACAATTGAATCTAGTTTCAAATCACAAAAAGACTGAGTGATTCAAGCTTCCCTCCCATCTTCTTCCCTCCTTCTTTGTCTTATCCCTTTCCTTCTCTCTCTCTTAACCATTGATACAAAATTTGATCTTCAACAAGGTACCCAAGCTTGCATACTACATTCATATCACTATTTAATTCAACTCAAAACAATGGAGAATGGATTCCAACTATTATCAATATAGGTAGTTGGATCATCATGCAACAAGCAAGTCATAGAAAAAGACAAAGGTATGAGAGCTCATTCATCTCTTCTTTGGAAGGGTAGAATCAAAGACTTCAAACTTGGAGCAAGGAAGAACAATATAAAAGAGGTGCTAGCACAACAAGTGTTTATGCATAGAGAGCTGCATTTTGAGACTTGGAACCTCAAACCTTCCACTCTACAAACCTAGCTATAAGTATTTAATTCTTAATTATTTTTTAAAAAACAAAATTGTCATTACTTTTGATTATGATAGTATTCATTTATTTTACACAAATGTGTATTCATCTAATCTTGAGGAATGACAATTGATCAAGTATATTGTTGATGTTATTGATGTTTTGTATGGTTTCATTGTAGAAGAAATATACAAAGGTGGAAAAAAAACACAACTTATAGAAAATAGAGTATTCTTTTATTATCATTCTTATGTTGCTTCCACACAACATTCCAATAGGGTGTAATATCCCCTCGTCATTTGCCTAAATTTTCAAGCTTTGAATAACCTTTGCCATGCCTAACCACTACTAAAGGCTACCGATGTAAAGTATTTTTTGAGATACAAAGTTATTGAAACCTAACATCTCAAGTAGGCTAATATTATTTATGCCTATTGATATATTTGTAGACTTTTGTTCCAAGGCTAAGATAAGGACATCAATAGCCATGCTCCTAGTGAAAAGACTAGTATATGATCATGTGTTGTAGCTTGTTTTGATGAAGGCTTAATTTGTATTATAGTAGATGGCATAATATTGGTAGCAATTTGGTTGCTTTATACAAAAATCATGATGAATTTAGTCAAGACCCCACATTGTATCTTCATACATGTTCTGATGCCATGAGGGATATTTCACGGTGGATTCTGTAAACTTTATTGACCGGGGCTCATACATAAAGTGGATTCTTTGTGCGAGAAGTTGATTGGGACGCCTATCCTTTTCGGACGTTTTTCTAGGTGTTGTGAATTTTCCAATGTGGTGGTAGTTCTAACTTAAATGCATTGTCATTGATTTTGTGAATGATCTTAAATGGTCCATAGAATCTAGGTGCTAATTTCGCAACTGGGTGTTTATCTACACTTTGTAATCTATGTTTTTCTATGCTTAATCAAACATAGTCATCAACTTTGAAATTCATAGCCTGTCTTTTCTTATTGGCTTGTTTTGTATATGATTGCTGGGCTTTGGCAATCATGTCTTTAACCTCATCAAAAATAGTAGCATGCATGTTAGCAATATCATCAGCACTCTGAATTCTATTTGATAAAGATGCAACAAGTGTAGACAATCTATAACCATAAATCACTTCAAATGGTGCTTTCTTTGTGGCTGTGTGTGGTGTATTGTTATATGCAAATTGCAGTAAATGTAAATGTGTATCCCATGTCTGTGGTTTAGAAATAGTGTAAGCACGTAAAAGATCTAAAATAGTATTGTTAGTGGCTTCTGTTTGTCCATTAGTTTCAAGATGAAATGCAGATGAGAAATCAATCTTTATTCCTAGGTTAGCAATCAAAGTAATCCAAGAGTTATTACAAAATCTAGAATCACAGTAAGAAATAATAACTTTTGGTAATCCATGATTAGTGAAAACTGTTTTCAAAAACAATTGTGCTGCATGAGATGCTGTTAAAGTTTTCTTGCATGGAATGAAATATGCTTGTTTACTAAACCTATCTACAACAGTCCAAATCATATCATGGTTAGCTTTAGTATTAGGTAAACCAATAATAAAATCCCTAGAAATCTGTTCCCATGGTCTTGATGGAATAGATAAAGGCATTAGTAAACCATACTGTTTACCATGATGTCTCTTAACTATTTGACAAACCAAACATTCAGAAACAAAGTTAGATACATCAGTGTCCATATGTGGCCAATAAAAATCTTCAGTGAATGTACGTAAAGTAGATATGATACCTCTATGACCTTGATATGGAGGACAATGAATTTCATTCAAAACAAAAGATCTAAATGGAACTATAACACATAATCTCTTTTCATAAAACATAAATCCATCATTGTAAGACAGTGAATCAATAGGAATCCAGTTATTTCCAACTAATTTATTCCAATCAACATGAAAAGTAATGTCCTGATGATAAGTATCTTTCATAGGAGTTAGAGAATCAAATGATATGACAGAAACATTATGAATAGTCGGTCTTCTACTTAAAGCATAAGCTACTACATTTTCTTTTCCTGGTTGATATTGGATAAGGGGATGAAAACTCTGAATAAAAGCTGCCCATTTGATATGTCGGTC
Organism: Lygodium microphyllum; assembly: GCF_053477565.2. NCBI lineage: Eukaryota > Viridiplantae > Streptophyta > Polypodiopsida > Schizaeales > Lygodiaceae > Lygodium > Lygodium microphyllum. The sequence goes on from NC_141156.1 coordinate 70,171,387, forward strand.
AGATATTCGGGGTTGACTAAGGAGATGTCTAATGCTTTATTGGTCAGTCTTAATCATAAACTTAGAACCCATTAAGTAATATTTCCATTGTCTTAAAGCTTGTACAATAACTAACAATTCTTTATCATAAGTGGAATATTTAAGTTCGGATGGTTTTAGTTTACAGCTAAAATAGGCTATGGGATGATTATCATGCATAAGTACGGCTCCTATTCCAGATCCGCTAGCATCAGTAACTACTAAAAAGAATGGTCTATTGAAATCAGGTAGTTGTAATACAGGAGCATGGGTTAATGCATGTTTCAATAAATCAAAAGATTTCTATTGATTATCAGACCAATGATAAACAATACATTTCTTTAAAAGTTTAGTCAAAGGCAAAGCAAGTAATGAAAAATTTCGCACAAACTTCTTATAAAAATTAGCCAGACCTAGAAAAGAACGTAACTCGTGCACATTTTTTGGTATAGGCCAATTCAATATTGCTTCTATCTTCTTAGGGTCAACCTTAATACCTTCTGATGACACAATATGACCTAGATATTCAATTTCTGTTTGAAAGAACTCACTCTGTTTATAAGAGTTAAATGGGACAAATACATTGGTTATGGTTTCGGTAAATGCAACCGCTATGTTTTTGATAAATGCATGGGTTCTGGTTTCAGTAAATATATTATCTATCTTTCAACAACTTGAAAACCAAAGACAGATGTTCATAATGCTCTTTCTCATTTTTACTGAATACCAAGAGATCGTCAAAGAATACTATAACACAATGCTGATATTTTAAAAATATGCGATTCATCATTCTACTAAATGTAGCAGGTGCGTTAGTCAATCCAAAAGGCATCACTAAAAATTCATAATGACCAAATTGTGTTCTAAATGCAGTCTTAAATATATCAGATTTATCTAATCTCACCTAATGATAACCAGATTTAAGATCTATTTTACTAAATATGGCAGAACCTTGTAGTTTATCCATAAGATCATCTACCCTAGGAATCGGATATCTATTCTTAACAGTAATCTTATTCAGGGCATGATAATCAATGCACATGCGATAAGTATTATTCTTCTTCTTTACCAACAAAATAGGTGCGCCAAATGGAGAACTACTAGATCTGATTAATCCTCTGTTTAATAATTCCTCAACTTGATTTTGAATTTCTTTTTGTTCAATCTGGTTATGCCTATATGGTGCTTTACAGGGTGGTTGTGTACTAGGAATTAAATCTATTTTGTGGTCTTCACGACGTGAAGGAGGTAGTCCAGGTGGTAAATCTTCAGCAAAACAATCTTTAAATTGTGCAAGGAATTCTTTATGCCTAGGATGCATATGTTTTTCTTTAGCTTAAAGTTCATTCACCCAAATTAGATAAGATTTACTACTTTTACGTAATGCATGTTTAGCTTGAGTATGAGTAAGCAGTGGAAAATTATTAGATGCGTGCACACCTTATAATGTAATGTGTTTTCCTTGAAAATGAATTTTAATTGAATGCGTGGTATAATCTATGTCAGGGTTATGCTGATGACACCAAGCCATACCTAGGATAATATCACTGGATTGTAATGGTACAACTAGAAAATTCCTTCTTTCAGTGTATTCACCAATTTGAATTTCTAAATCATGCACCTCTTGTGTTCCATCATACCTTGTGCCTAAGAATGCTACTTTAATGCGATAATGTGTAGGAACAGTTTGTAATTTCAATTCTTTCACTAACTTTGCAGAAATAAAATCATGTGTACTACCATCATCATGCAAAATAATCTTTTATTTTCCATGCACTAAACATTTCATTGTCAACAAAGAATGTGGAGTTGGCATATCCCGTAAAGTATCTGAAGGAGTAGTAATGTCGTCCTCATCTTCCGTAAAGTCAGGCATTTCCTCACGTTCTTCATCTTCCATTGCTCCAAGATAGTTGATATGGACAGGTGGCTTCTTCGATTGGCAATTGGCTGCTAGATGTCTAGGTTGATGGCATTTGTAGCACACTATAGGTTTGGCTTTAAATACATTGTTTGCAATGGCAGGAAGTCTAGGAATATTAGGATTTGGCTGTGAAGATGGCTTAGGGTTTTGATTGGTATTTGATGGCAAAGGAGGTGGTTTTGTCCAAGACTTACGGAAAGATGATGAAGGAAATCGACTTTGATTGAATCTTCTAAAATTTGAATTGAATTGCTTAGAAGCATAGTTACCATTTGCTTGAAATTGTTGTGGATGCTTGTCTCTTCCTCGAAGCTTGTCTTCAGTGTCATGAGCTAAAGAAATTGCATCTTCAAGAATTGCAGGCTTGAACATATTGACTTCAGCGTAGTAATGCCCAAGTAATCCAAACTTAAACTTGCGCTTGTGAGTCACTTCAGGTACATCTTCAAGCATGCGTAGTTGGAGTAAAGCATTCCAAAAGCGTTTGGTGTACTGGGAAATAGGCTCACGATCTCTTTGCTGAAGAAGGTCCCATTGCTTTATGGCTTTTTCATGGAATTGTGGAGGAAGGAAATTCTGCATAAACTTCTTTTTGAAACTCTCCTAGGTAGTGGGACAATCTATGCTCTTACGAACCACGGTCCACCAAAGAGATGCTCGATCCACTAAATGATTAGGGACACACTTAATTTTATATTTTTTAGCATATGTCTCTTCATGGAAGTAATCATCAAACTAACTGATGAATGCAAGAACAGTCTTTCCATCTGGAGTTCCATTGAAAGTACGGAATTTGAAATTTCTTTTACTTATATTTGTTTCTTTGCAGATGGATTGAGCTTCGAGAGTCGCATCGATGGTTCATCGGATAAGTTCATCGGGTTCTGGTCTATCTTTGTCGGTAGTCGATCGTTGTAAATTGGCCAATTGAACTTGCAAGGCTTGCCAGGCACTTCGTTCTTCATCCAGCTGCATCATAATTAAATCCAATTTTTATTCCATCGTAGGTTCAGGAAGATGGCCTTCAACCATTAAATCATCCATATTTTGTTCCGTCATCCTGTAAAAATTCAAAAGACCTCACACTCTCAAAATCCAATTAGCGGGATGAGCATAGCTAAAAGTCGAGTATACTTTGCAAGTTGATATACTAAAAAAGAGACACGATCTCCCCTCGATATGACATCTTAAGGTTTAACAAGACAATTGAACCGATTTCAAGGAATTTTTTGTGGCTACAAATGTGGAAACTAGTCAAGGACTTTGTGCACTCTTGTAACATGTGCAATCAAGTTGAAGTCCATTGTCATCATTTTCATGACCTTCTTCAACCATTACCTATTCTAAGTAAGCCATGGTCATCCTTATCCATGGACTTCATTGTCGAAGGCTACCTTCTTCCAAAGGGTATGATTCTAGCTTGGTGGTGGTTGAATAATTCATAGACATGACACATTTTATTCCAATGACCAAGAGTATTTATGGAGAAGGGATCACAAGGCTCTTCTTGGAATAGGCATATCGGCACATGATGGGCGTATAGCTTAGGCATGGCGCCTATATTTTGTCGCGCCTATTTATTAAGGCGTTGGATATTTATTTATTATTTTGTATGCGCATGGGTGCACGATTATAATATTTGTATTTGGACATTGTATTGGGTATGCCTGACTCTTTGGGCGCATGCCCATTAGCTTTATTTCTATTTGGCACTAAAGCAAACTCAAAAGCCAAAAGCGTGCTATTTTGTAATTTGGGCTATTATTTGAGCTTGAAGATGATTAATACATAAAATACATGCTTTGTGGAGCACCCACACAAGGCATGGGGGGAGATTGCACCCAATTGGTCTCTTGTTCATGTCGTGCATGCTTTCTACCTTGAGTTTTGTGCAAAAAGTAGAGTTCTTTTGTTCTTGGGGACCTTCCGGCGCTCACTACACGAGCATACAGCATCCGATCTGTGCACCATGTTCAATGAGGAACTCATTATAATTCTAAAGGTTAGATCATCGTGTATGTCATTATAATTCTAAAGGTTAGATCATCATGTATACTACATCAAGTTAGGATGGACTTGCAAAATGAAGATATTAAATTTCCAAGCTCATTTGTGTTCAAATTTAATAAGAAAATGATAAATTTCTATAGTAAATTATACAAATTTGACTTTATATTTTATTTAAGTTATTTAATGAAAAACATTTGTGTTGAAAATTTTGCAGATATCAAGAGGAGAAAGAAAAGTATACAATGCAAAGTTACTAAAGCAAAGATAGCTTTAGTATAGTTATAAGCTTTGCTTATGAATGCAATCTATGGTAAGAAAGATCCAATAACTATTGATCTATGTAATAAAAAAGTTTGGTAATATGAGATTTTTTTTCTTTAATATTCTAATATTTTGTCATATTCATGTACAAAGTTGATAGTAATGAAAATGAGAATTTAGAACACTTGCTTGGGTAAACTCTCAAGGAGCTACAAAAACTAGGAACATAAAACTAGCCCTTAGGCTAAACTCTCAAGGAGCTACAAAAACTTAGTTTACAACCTTGGTGGTTGCAATTCGTTTCCTCCACGATGGCTACATGGTTGAAAAGGTTAGTGAGGTTGATGAAGAGATTGTGGCAATGGGCGTGATGGAAAGGTTTCATATCATGCTAACTCCATATCATGTTACGTTGCTTCTTATGACACCTATTGTGCATGTGACTGTCTTTATGGTTGTGACTCCATCTATACCCTTGCCCTTAGGGACCCACTCCTCGACCCGATCAATCTTGTACTCAATCATGGACAGTTGTTGCTCTTACATAGCCCCCAAATAAAATATTGTCACCAAAATGTAAGCTTTGATTGATAAAATAAACTTTCACTACAAAATCCACTTATGTTTGGAATTCCAAAAATATAGCTTTAGAAGAAGAAGTGAGTTGAGGCATCTTCTCCACCCATAATTGACATCATTTGGCTATTGTGAGACTTGCATGTTTTGTGTGCTCATAGTCTCTATATGATGTTAAACTCTAGTGTGAGGGGCTCCAGACATCATAGAAATTTGCATGCAACTCCAAAGGTTTAGGTAGGTTAGTCTCTTTAACCACATCCTTAAAACAAAATAAACTAATTGAGAAGGTCTCTACTTACTATCAAATACATGCATGGTAGCCCTTGCCATTATTTGCAAAATAATATACATGTTCTTGTATATCATGCAAAATCAAAATCCAATGTTGTCTATAAATTTAAAAAAAAACTATGAGCCCAATGTAGTGGTGCTAAAACTTGATCAAAAGAACTTACTATTGCAAGAAGATAGCTTGCAATATGGTCTTGATCAAGCACTCACTTCTTGTTGTAAGTCATAAAAATAAGTCACATGTTATTGAGATTCATTGGTTTAGAGAAGTTTAAAACTTAGGAAAAAGAGGTAGCATTGTTCTGCAAAGGTCTAGAGACCAAAGTGTCTATGCAAAAAACAAGTTTGTGGACCTCTAGAGGCACCAAGGTCAATTTATAGCTAACAAAAACAAGAGAACAAAAAACTTGAGCTATTATACATACATGGTGAGAACAAAGGATAAACATGACCAAACCTAAATAGAAAAAACTTAAAATTGGAGGGAGTTTACGATGGTATCTCTAAGTTCCTCTACATTGGGTGACAAGGCATCCTTAGGTAGAGTGTATTGAACACAACCACCACTAGCCTCTCCCCTTTAAGATATAAACCAGCCCATGCTGTGGCCTTCCATTTGTTCAAGCTTAGCGATGTGCTCATTGAGTATAGAGTCAAGTTTCTTGTCCAAGTATCATTACGTTGCACTTGAATTGGGCTTATGGGATCTCAAGTGGGTAGGGCCTCGTAATGCTTGGGTAGAGGTAGATAGTTATATGGATTGGGGCTAGGAATCAGGCTGAGACTTGGCCGGGATTGGGGTAAGGGGTCAAGCTAGGATTGGGGCTAGGGGTCATGCTAGGATTTGGGATGGGGTTAGGGATTCAAGTTGGGATTGGGCATTAGACTCGGATTGTGGCTCTTGTTAGGGATGGGGTTCAAGCTAAGGCTAGGGCTTGGGTTCAAGTTGAGGTTGGTGGGATATAGGCTAAGGCTGCAATTATGACTTGTGTTGTTAACTTTCTCATTGTTGTGAGTGTTCCTTGTTGAGATATCGAGCTCCACTCGTGATACGCCAGGGTGACCGTTGTGTATTTATGTCACCGACTTGTCAGTTGCAGACCCGGTTGGTACACCGCCCATGAATAATAGCTACATGATATCTATCCTTATCTACTCTAGTTCGTGGCTCAGTTAGTATGCCACCTTAGTTAGTTGAGTTTGGTTTGAGACCCATATATAGGGTCCTTCTATTTCTTTGTACTTGAGTTCTTTTGGCTTACACAACTAAGAAGAGGAAAACTGTTTTCAGCCTTCACCCTTGTGTGTCTTCCCCCATTATGCAAGCAAGAAAGCTTCAAGCGAGACTCCTTCCTTCTCTCCCACAATCTTGACATGGTATCAGAGCCTTGTTCGTGGTAAGGAGCTCAAGAAAGCAAGCCAAGCTCGCGGTGTTCTGGTAAGAGGAGCAGTGTTGCTTTCATTTTCTGTTTTGGGAGCAGATCTCTGCAGGTAGCACAGCCGGAAAGTGCAAGAGTGCATTGTCTCAGGTTGAGACGCCCTTCGCGGTGAAGCAAGAGGGCAATATATGCATTTTGCAGATTTTCGCCAGTTTTGCAGATTTTCCCTTGTGAGGGTGAAGCTGTGTTTTTTGCAGTGACAGAATTTTTTGCAGTGTTCTGTAATGGCATCTGATTCTCCTTCACAGATTGTCACTGAAAAGCTTGACAAGAACAACTTCCAAGCATGGAAGTTTAGAATGACAAATTTCCTTATGGGAAAAGGATATTGGGAATTTGTTGCAGGAAATGAAGAAGAACCAGTTCTTCCTGATGTTCCCAATCAACAGCAAATGCAGGCATTTAAAACATGGCATGAGAGAGCCAGGAAAGTTATGTATTGGCTATCTATCAGCATTTCAGACTCTATGATTGTGCATATTCAGGATGCAAGTACGCCAAAGGAGGCATGGGATACTTTGTCAAAAATGTATAGCACAAATACGCAAGCCAGGAAAATGCAGCTCAAGCAAGAGTTGCATAATGTGCAAAGAGAAAATATGAGCATCAATGACTACCACATGAAGGTGAAGAAGATTGCAGATGCACTTGCTTCCATCGAGTCGCCAGTGGAAGATGATGATTTAGTTTCTGTGACCTTGAATGGTCTAGGAAAGGATTATGCACAGTTTCGGACATCCATTTCAGTTTGTGAAAGATTTCCTGATTTTGAGGGGCTGATTGCTCTTCTAATTTCTGAGGAGCAAAGAAATGGTGGTGCATCTTCTTCAGGAGGAACTTCAAAAGAAGCTGTCTTCTACTCAAATGCTGGAAGAGGTAGAGGCAGAGGTAGAGGAGGCCGATTTGGAGGCCGTGGTAGAAATCAGAATATGCAGCAAACTCAAGAAAACCAGTCCTATGGAGGAGGACGTGGTAACTCTAGAGGCAGGGGGAGCCAAAGAGGTCATGGTGGATGGCAAAGAGGTCAAAATGCAAACAGTAATGTTGAATGCTACTACTGTGGTAAAATGGGTCATATGGCTAAAGACTGCTATAAAAAGCAGAATGACATCATGAATGGAAAACTGCAACAAGGGAATTATGCATCTTCTAGCAGACAGGGTGATGACAGAAATGAGCATTTGTTCATGGTGCAGCACATGAACAATTCTGTGACAAGTGCAGAAGAAAGCAATGATGTATGGTATGTTGACTCAGGTGCATCAAACCACATGACAGGTCATGCAGAATGGATGGAGGATGCAAGGAAAATGGAAAAACCAGGATTTGTGGAGACTGGTGATGATACTGCACATCCTATTGTGCAGATTGGAAAAATTCCCTTGTCTATGCAGGATGGGAAAAAGAAATACCTGTCTGATGTATTTCATGTCCCGAATATCACCAAGAATCTGGTTTCTGTCGGTCAAATGGTTGAGCAGGGCTTGTAGGTCAGATTTAATCCTCATGGATGCTTTGTTGAGGATATGAAAAATAAAGGTCGCTTGATAGCAAAAGGAAAGAAGAAGGGCAGAATGTTTACGTTGGATGCAGACATGTCTGAATTGAGTGCAGCAATGTTTGCACATGGGACCGGTGTAGTTGCAGATATTGATATCTGGCATAAACGCATTGGTCATGTTAATGTACAGCGACTTAAATCAATGCAGGCCCAAAATATTGTTGCAGGATTGCCAAAATTCAAGGTTGCAGAAATGCATAAGGTATGTGAAGCCTGTCAGTTTGGAAAACAGGCAAGGAAACCATTTCCTAGACATGTTCAAGAGAATGAGAAGCCATTGGAATTAATCCACTCTGATGTGTGGACTACTAAAGCTGCATCTCTTGGAGGCTGTCATTATTTTGTCACTTTTATTGATGACTATAGCAGAAAAGTTTGGGTGTATTTTATGAAAAAGAAAAGTGAAGTTTTTGGGCATTTCAAAACCCTTAAAGCTATGGCTGAAAAAGAAACAGGTCTGCAAATAAAATGCCTAAGGTCAAATGGAGGGGGAGAGTACCTCTCAAATGAGTTTGCAAAGTTCTTGCAGGAGCATGGCATAAAGCAGCAATATTCATGCAGTTATACCCCACAACAAAATGGAATTGCAAAAAGGAAAAACAGGCATATTGGAGAGGTATCTTGTGCCATGCTCAATGTAAAAGACTTGCCAGATTTTTATTGGGCTGAAGCAGTTGCTACAGCAGTCTATATAATGAACAGGACTCCCACTGTAGCAATACATGGGATGACTCCAGAGGAGAGGTATACTGGTAGGAAACCAAATATTTCTCATTTGAAATTTTTTGGTTGCATTGCCTATGTACATGTGCCAGATGAGTTGAGATCCAAGTTGGATCCAAAAGCTGAGAAGTGCATCTTTATTGGTTACTCTCTGCAGCAAAAAGGGTATAGATGCTATAACCCTTCTACTCGTAAGTTTACAGTGAGCAGAGATGTTGTTTTTGATGAGATGAGTAGCTGGTATAAACCAGTAAATGTGATTGATGATGTAGATGCACAAAATGGTAATGCTGCACAGAATTCACAGCAGCAGTCACAAAATATTAGTGGACCTGGAGCGTCCTCTAGCAGTGGTTCACATTCTTCGCCATGGACAGGCAGATTGAGATCAGGAGAATCTTCTCAAAGCAATGCAGATAGTGGTATGCAGGTATCACGAAAAGGAAAAGAGAAGGTTGATCAGCCCATGTTTGATGTGAATGCTGGTCACTCTTATGTGGATGGTGAATCCAGTGGCTCAGAACAGAGCATTGATGATGAGTTGGGTATTCCTTCTATTGTTACACCTGGAGTAAGGAAGACCAGGGATGTTTTGAGAGCACCTGGGAGTGAACCTACTTTGCACAGGTCTACGAGAGCTAGGTATCCTGTGGATAGGCTGAAATATGATGGATTTACAGCCATTCACTATGCATATATGGTCAAAGTGATACAGGAACCAGAATCCACTTCTTTTGAGCAAGCCATGGGAAAAGAAAAATGGGAGAAAGCCATGGATGAAGAAATGGATGCCTTGGAAGCAAATGCTACATGGGAATTGGTACCTTTGCCTAAAGGTAAAAATACAATTGGCTGTAAGTGGGTTTATAAGGTGAAGCACAATGCAGATGGTTCTGTGAACAGATACAAGGCAAGATTAGTAGTCAAGGGGTATGCACAAACATATGGCATTGACTATGAAGAAACATTCAGTCCGGTTGCAAGGATGGCAATCGTAAGAGCAATCATTGCTATGGCTGCATCAAAGGGATGGTCTTTACATCAGATGGATGTAAAGAATGCCTTCTTGCATGGTGATTTGCAAGAAGAGGTCTATATGGAGCAGCCACCAGGTTATGTGCATGCTGTTCATCCTGAGTTTGTTTGCAGGTTGAAGAAAGCCTTGTATGGCTTGAAGCAAGCACCTAGAGCATGGTCTGACAAGATAGGACAGTATCTTGTCACTATTGGCTTTCAGATTTCCAAGGAAGATTTCTCACTTTATGTGAGAAAAACAGAGAAAGGTATTATGCTACTTGTCATTTATGTTGATGATTTGATTATGACAGGTGACAGTGATGAAGATATCCTTCATGTGAAAATGCTATTGAAGCAGAAGTTTGAGATGAAGGATTTGGAAGAGTTGCGTTATTTCTTGGGCATTGAGGTGATTAGATCACCAAGTGGGATACAGCTCTTGCAGAGGCAGTATGGATTGGACATGCTGTCCAAATATGGGATGACAGGCTGTAAGCCTATTTCAGTTCCTTCGGAGCAGAATGTGAAGCTGAGCACAGATGCAGGTGAGCTTCTAGAAGACCCTACTATGTACAGATGCATAGTAGGAAGTTTGATTTATATGACTATTACCAGGCCAGATTTGAGCTATGCTGTTGGATTGGTAAGTCAGTTTATGCAGGCTCCAAGGAAACCACATTTGGATGTGGCTAGACGCATACTCAGGTATGTGAAGTCCACATTGCAGTATGGACTATTTTATGAGACTGGGGTTCAGATACAGTTGCATGGATACACTGATGCTGATTGGGCTGGTAGTATTTCTGATAGACGATCTACCAGTGGATATGTGTTCTCTTTTGGGAGTGCTGCAGTCACTTGGAGCAGCAAGAAACAGCCTACAGTTGCCTTGTCGAGCACAGAGGCTGAGTACAGGGGTGCAGCAATGGCTGCATGTGAGGTAGCTTGGTTGCATAAGCTACTTTATGATATGTATCAGTCTACAGATGGACCAGTTGTCATTTATTGTGACAACATGAGTAGTATACACTTGGCTAATAACCCAGTCTATCATGTTAGAAGAAAGCACATTGAGGTGCATTATCACTATGTGCGAGAGAGGGTTTTACTAGGTCTTATTGATCTAGTTTATGTCAGCACAGAGGATCAGGTAGCTGACATATTCATGAAGGCATTGGGCGCAGAGAAGCTGCGCAAGTTTAGAGACCTGCTTGGTGTTCAGGAATTGGGATTGAGCTCGAGGGGGAGTGTTGAGATATCGAGCTCCACTCGTGATACGCCAGGGTGACCGTTGTGTATTTATGTCACCGACTTGTCAGTTGTTGCAGACGCGGTTGGTACACCGCCCATGAATAATAGCTACATGATAGCTATCCTTATCTACTCTAGTTCGTGGCTCAGTTAGTATGCCACCTTAGTTAGTTGAGTTTGGTTTGAGACCCATTAATAGGGTCCTTCTATTTCTTTGTACTTGAGTTCTTTTGGCTTACACAACTAAGAAGAGGAAAACTGTTTTCAGCCTCCACCCTTGTGTGTCTTCCCCCATTGTGCAAGCAAGAAAGCTTCAAGCGAGACTCCTTCCTTCTCTCCCACAATCTTGACATTCCTATCATAGGATATAAGGGTAGCCATAGCCGAGTAGGCTCGTGGGCATAGGGGGGATGGTAAGTATGTCCGTCACACGACAATTTGAGATATGCTCTCAAGTGATGGGCTCATTGTGGATGTATAGTGCATGGTAGCACATACCTACAAAGAGAAGATGAGGTGCAGGGGGGGAAGGGCTAGGGAATGAATATTGAGTAATGAGAAATAGAGAATATTGGCAAGCAAATAATGAGATAAGTGATGTGTTCTCCCTCCGCACAAAGACGAGAAGGGTAAGGAAAGTGAGCATATTTGGGATATTGGCAAAGCTGCCAATTTGTTTTTTGCTTTTCTAAAGGGAGGGGGTAACAAGCAATGAGTAAATGACTAACGAATGAGTCATGAGTAAGTGAACAATAGTTAAATGAGCTACAACATACAATGAACAATTAATAAATGAGCTACAACCTACCAGACTCTAGTTGTTCAGTTTGTCACAACTTGCCATATCGGTTATGTCTCTAGTGTTGACATTGCAACCAACTAGCCCTTGGGTTTGAAGGATATTCCTATATTATCTATTGAAGGGTGAATATGAACATACTTTTCATTACATTAACTTAGCAAGGGTACCCTTGAAAATGCTTTCTTTGTAGACAAAATAACTCTTTTGAGGAATAATACAACATCACATCCAAGAAATGGAAAGAAGGTTGACAAACATGAGGAAAGAAGGCTAAAAATGGAAAGGATACTTCACATACTCGACATATAGTTCTTAGATAAAACATAATCTATTAGTCATGGTTTTATATATCTTATCATAAAATAACATATTATTTTTTGAAGTGTTTATCATGTTTTGAAGGCTATACTAATGAACCTTATTTAATAGATAATAAAAGAATGCTATTTTTATATGTCCCAATAGTGTGGTAGCATGCTCAAACTAACTAGATAACTAAAATAAATGATATATTAAGGAAAATGGGAGACCTTAGTCTTGATGATCGGTCGCCTATGGGGTTGGATGGACCTAGTAAGTGTGGTAGCTTTCCTAAAAACTAGATAGAGTTGTTAGTATTATGCGACCCTTGAAATTGATAGTATAGTTTATCAAAATTAACATTGTTTCACTGGATTAGTATGAGACTATGCCTTAAGGATAGAAGGATCGATATTCTACTCTTTCTTGTTTCTCACAATCTTAATGATATGAGAGTATGCCTTAAGGGGGGATCAACATTCTACTCCTTTTTCTCATAGTTTTCAAGCCAAGTGTATTGTTAGCCCTACTCTTGTTTTTGACTGATTACAAAGTGATCCTTCTTAGGTGGGTATTAGATTGTTATCAAGGGTGACCTTTCTACACTTCCTATGAGATAGAGTCATGATTCCCATGCTCAATTGTCCAAGGAGACTAGGTGGTGATCTACATGGACACAGATTTTGGTTGACTACTAGACGACTCCTTTAGGTTTATTAGAGGAGGCACCTTACACAGTGTCAAAACAATGGCTTAAAAGATGGGTGATCAATGAATTTTAAAAATAAATTAAAGCAATTAAAATGATGTTTTAATCCAAGTAAATAGCAACTTGAAAGTAATTGATACGTACTCAGACAAATAAGATTAGATGAAGAGATGGAAATGGTCTATGTGTTTATATATGATACACAGGCTTACAATGATCAAGAGTGAGATGATGCGAGTTAAGCATTTAGGGAATATACTTAAGGTAAGAAACCTAATCTCCTTAAGACATAACATATCTGCCACATACTGATTTGAACCAAGATCACGACTGAGAGATGTAGCATTAGTGCTTACAAGCACTCATCTCATAGTATATGCATACAAGTCAGCTTTTGATAAAACTTAATGATGTCCACCAAGTGTGTTCAGAGTGTAGCTCCCAAATTTGTAATGAGTGCCAAAGACAATCAATCAATGATTAAAATCACTATTAGAGCTGAAGTAGTGATTGGGTTTAAGAAAACCCTAAAGCTTACAAATGAAGCTTTCATGGCTGCTATAGGACCCAAAATTAGGGTTTTGCTCTGTGTGGGTAGTATAGAGGGAATTAGTGCAAACCCTTTTAAGGGTATATAGCCCACTTGGGGGACTTTCAGCACCTTATGGAGTCTACCCACATTGCATCGCCTACAAATTGCACCACCTTGCTAAACTTCACATTGCCAAATCTATGCATTTTTTAAAAGAAATGGCAATGCTTAGCTCTAGAGTGCCTAATGTGGGCTTTGATGTGCCATGCAGCTATGCCTTGAGGTGGAGAAAAGGTTCGTAGAAGGGACCCCATGACTTGATGCTAATCATTTTCATGCCTTTACCACCTAGACAAAGGCCAATGCTGATAAAATGTATGGATATTGACATTATAAACTTGAATTCATGATCTATTTTTCACATTTTTAATTTGATTTTTTTTTGGTCCAAAACCATGGTCAGATACCATCATGACAATCGAGGCTGACCACCCTTCTTACATGAGTAAAAGTACACTAATCCATTCCTTACAAGGTTCTTTTGGAGTCCATGTTTTCCCTAATGGAATGGAACGGGCTTTAATTGGAGCCCAATACAGGGCAGGCTAATACTACTATCTAGATGTGAGCTTGTATGAAGATGGGGAAAATCACCTTAAATTCTTGAAGTGGCTTGATGGCTCAAATTAATTAAAGTTTATAAGTACAATACTCTCTAAAAAGATAAAGTGAAGTTTATAGACAACAAGTTTATAAGGATGAACGGATAGATATATGATCAATATACCACGGTTATCCCACCCGAGATGATTTCTCTTAATGGACAAGTAAAGTTGTCCGCCATCCTTTTTTATAACAAAGATTGCAATAATTTTTTGTTAAAAAGTGTGAAGGAGAGGGAGGTTTTAGACTCTTGAGAAAGTAATGTTTGGCACAATCGCCAAGCCATATGGATTGGTGATGTTTACAAGTAACCATAAGCGAAGAAATGCCTTCTAAAGCGAACAATGCCACACGCCGGTCCATGAAAATTACTATGTACACGAGAATTTGGAAATCGGATTGGTTTGGCAGGTGATTTTGTGATTCCGACTCCCGAGAACGAAGTAGAGGTGAGAGTAAGTGGAGTCGTACGGGTTCATTACGATCTCCATTGCTTGCTCCATTCATTCTCAACTCTGTGGATGTACGTGGAGATTCCCTGTTGGTGTTCTCTCTCGAGGGTCATCATCGTGATTGGCATACAAGAGCTGCAAAATCTGGGATAAAGATGGTTGTCTCATAGACTCAATCTCCTTGACGGTTGTCCCCATGCCTCGTTTCTGCTCACCTTCTGTCTCCCTGCCTCTCGTCGCCGCGCCTTCTGAAACATCGGGCTATATTAGGACACTGAGAGTCCTTGAGAAGCAATTGGAGGGCTCCTCATGTGCTATCACGCTCTGCACGTACTAGCTAGAGAACAGGGTCACAAAGCTCCATTGCTTGCATGTGAAAGACTACATCAGATTGCATGGATGATGAGTTGGATGTATGTGAACTGCCTAAAAGTGGATGTGGCACTGTGTTATTGGTCTAAAAGTCAAAGAAGAGGGGAAAGCTTGTTGGATGTTGCTGAAAGGGGTGTCTTGCAGTATCCATTCAGGTACTCCAAGAAGCATCGGACATCCCAGCTCCAGACAGAGAGAGTGTGACACGGATGGAGTGTCCCCCATGGGTAATAGGAACGATATGGAGGCCCTACAACTATTGACTGACCCTTGAGTGGCTAGTGATGATGTAGAATGTTCCTCAGGAGATGCCGCAGACAGTTCCCTGGTGATCTCAATGGTGAGCTTAGTCTTGATATCGATATCATGTCTAACACAAGGATACAAACAGATTCCCGTAACAAGGCTGCTGTTGGGAAGGAGCTTGCCATACATGTAGAAAGACCACAAAGCCTCAATCAACAGTATAGACCAATGACCTTTGAGGAGCTAGATAGGAAAAATCTTGTGGCTCGTGCACTTTCAAATGCTGTTTACATGGACGAGGTTGCTTCAGTTTCTCTCTTTCAAGAATCACATGGGATTGGCAAGACATCGGTAGTGAGGATTTTTGCTGCTGCTGTGAATTGCATCAATGTAAAAGGGTAAAGAGCACGAGCGATCTGTCATGATTGCCTCGTCAGTTGTTAGGGAAGTTGATGCAGCAAGCCATAATGAGCTCAAGAAGGTGAAGGCTCTTTTGAAGAGGTAATTGTCTTCCCCCTCCTTTTCTCGATTTAGGCTACAAGTGAAACATGGAATGCGCTCTTAAACCTTCTTGAGGAGTTTCCATGGAAGGTTGTCTTCATTTCTCATCATGACAGATGCTGATCAGGTCCTTGTAACTAACAGTTTAAGGTGCCAGAAGTTTCCTTTCCCCAAAATTAAGAATCCAGATATTGTGACCAGGTTGCAAACTCTACCATATCTGGAAAATCTACATATTGAACCAAGAGCCCTGCATTTGATTACATCCAAATAAGGTGGATCACTTTGGGATGCTGAGAATATATTGGATCGACTAAATCTGCTGGGGCAGAGGAGTACACGTTTGATGGTCCATGAGCTGGTCTATGAGATTCTTTCAAGCCTCTAATCTTTTTCATTTTAACCATTTTTAGACTTGCTGTTAAGTTTCCAAGAGTAACAAGACCTTCCTGTAATTGTTAGCATTACATAAATCTTGACATCCATGTATTTGTCCTGCCTTTGTCCTTGACAACTCAATTCTGCTTGTAAGAAGGCATTTGAGAGTAATGACAGGAGTTCAATCAGAGTTAATGTAGGCTTTAGTCAGATCATATGCAATTATTGCCTGTATATCCTAGATGATAGTCCTAGAATTTTTGTCTCATCTTCTAAAGAAGTAGAGATATGAAAGAATACACTGTAGACTACTTCCTGCAAGATGCTTGCATGGTGATTAGTGATTCTATTTCCTGGTCATAATGATGTCTGTGTCTCTCAGTGTCCTTTTTTGGTAATCTTAGGTGGGTTCAGTTTCCGATGAGAAACACTTGAGCCTGTTGGATTCAGCCCTTTGTTCAGACATAATCACCAGAGTGCAAAGGGCAAGAGAGTTCCTTGAATCTAGTGTAGAACCATTGGATTATTGGCCACCCTGCTTACAGATATTCTAAGTGACTACTTCTTGTACTGGAAGCCCATCAAACACTTCTTGATTGGCCCTTAGCTGTTGCATTCATCATGCCCAGCTCTAGTCTGAGTCAGTCTCTCTGCTTGTTCCCCCTCTTGCTGTAAGGGAAGCCTTAGCTGGCTTATCCTTTTGTCAGGTTTTTGCACTCTGCAGTGTTGCATCGTGTTCATCTTATCTATCTTGAGTGTGTTTCAGGTCCTTGGTAGGATTTCAGTCTAGTGATGGCACCAATCAGTGATCATGCAGCTGCCAAGCATGAAAATGCTTGAGAAGTAGCCATTAAAGATCGTTCAACAAAGCCCACAATCCCTGAGAAAGATGCTTTATGCCTACTGTAGTAAAGGATTTAATGCCTATTGCAGCAGAGGAGGTAGCTACAGCACTTAGTGTTGATTACCTTATTAGAAATGGTTGCAACAACATTGGAAGCTGAGCAAATCTTGCAGTCATCAATACCCCAATCACATTTATGGGTTCAGACTTGATCTTCTTGTGATTGCAAAAGGCCATTGATGAAGTGGTAGGCTTGAAACCTGGTGTGGTGGCAATCTCTTTGAAAATATTATCCAGTTAAAACCTGTTAGAATGAATCAGGTGCTGGTTTTCCTATTCTTTCCTGATGTGACCATGATGTTGAGTGAACTATGCTTGATCAATGCAATTGATCTATGGCTGCATATTGACACATATTAGTATGACATGCTACAATTACGATACTTCCATGGGAAGCAGGTTGGCTTGATTTGGATCACTTTATTTGTCCCATGACCAAATAGACATAGGCAATGTCTGCTAAATAGAGGATTTTCTAAGACAGCAATTGTTGTTAGTTCTCAATACAAGTAGATTGATAAGAAAGTCATGCCTTCTTATATTTGCCATTGTGAGAATGTTTATTGCATAAAATCACGATCAATGATCTTTGTGCCTGTACTCTTAAACTAGGACAGTAGAATTTCCTAACAACCAAGTCCTGATTGCATTCCATGTGTTCAATTGTGACCTTCTCGTGGTTGCAGAAATCCATTGATGAGGTGGCATTACAGTTTGTGCATGCAGGACTGAAGCCAAACGACATGATGGTAATCTGTTTTCCAAATACTATTGAGGTGAAACCTGTAAGGATGAATCAAATGTTGGTTTTCCCCCTCTATTGTTGGAATAAATGAAACTGCATTGAGAGGCATCGTTTCTTCACAAGTCAGGAACAAGCAGCTGGCCTAAAAGTGTACCTTTGAACATGATTGTTTTTCTGTGTGTCAGTGCAGCAGATTATCAATGCTTATGAGTTGCAACTCACTGACAAAACAGTGATCATCTTACATCTTTTCCATGTACATGGGTGGATGGCTAGTTTATTTTCATCCTTAATGGCTGGAGGAACTGTGGTTCTACCAAGTGCAAGACGATTCTTTGCCTCCAAGTTTTGGGATGATTTGAAATTGTATGGTGGCACCTGGCGTACTGCAGTACCTACTATCCAGCAGATAATATTGACAAAACACCAGGTTGAACCAGAGCGAGAGTACCCTAAGCTTAGGTTTATTTGCAGTTGCAATGATTGTTGGCATTGGCAGTTCTTGCCCCGTTAGTTGCAGTGATCATTGGCATTGGCGTATTGACATGTTCTTCCAGTACAAGTTAACAATGATCATGCATAATGCAAGAGCATTCTTTATAAGTGGAAGTGTAGGAGAGCAGGCATTCATATAAACCACAACAATAATCTAGCACTGAGAAATGAAATGACAAGAAAAATTCAAGTGCAAGCTGGTTACAAGTTGTCAGAAGTACAAACACACTGACATCTGTAATGTCTTGACTCTTCATCATCTTGAGCAGGTGCTTTTACATAGCATGTACTTTATTATGCAATAGCATGTCACTGCTCTTTGCATTTATAATCTTTGTCTATGATTTGTAGCATCAACAGGGAGTCCCACAGAAAACAACTTATGCAAGCAGCCAAATCATGTCAGCACACAGGCAAATGAAGCTGTCAAATAGGTTTGCAATTGCATCTGATGGAATCATTTCTCGCGATTGTTTATTCTTGCTGAGCAAACATTGTTTGGCTGCATTGTATGCATTATGATACCGTCCTCAGAAAAGAGCAGCATCTAAAACATTGCTCCACAAAAATAAAGGTAATAGACCTGCCAAGTGGCTGGGGTGCAAGACAATGCTATTCCCAGGCCTCCCTTGCACAGTCCAAGTTCGACTACGCAAGCACAGAAAGTGTAACCTTCCCCCCCCCCCCCCCCCCCCCCCCAATAAATGAATTTATGGAAAAGAAAAGAAAAACGGTTTTTTTTTCCTCACGCCGCCAGCCGGTGGACACAAGAGGGGGGACTGCGTGGCTTCGATGCGTGTTGACGGAGAGAGAGAGAGGGGGACCTGCGTGGATGTCGAGTGCACGTGGGGGGAGCTCCAGGACGACGTGGGTAGGGATGGGGGGTAACGACTACTCCCTCTTCCCCTTCCCCATTCTCTGCATGGTGGCGGCCATCCAGCTGGCCGCCCTGTTGGGAATTGGGGGGGGGGGGCTCCATACCTTACCAAATCATCCCTCCCCCCCCCCCTTTCTTCCGCGCCCAATACACTATAAAAAGAGCTTAAGCGTGGAGAAGAAGGGGGATTGGAGATCGTGGCCCCTACACGCTGTTTGACTAGAGAGAGAGAGAGAGAGAGAGAGAGAGAGAGAGAGAGAGTAAGAACGTGGGATATTAAGTCTACTACCACCATTATCATAGGGTTCTTATTAGCATCCCTATTAAGTTTGGTGAGAAAGGAGGGATTATACTTGTTATATAGCCTCTCTCTCGGCTCGACTTTGACTATCATAAGTATGAGTAGGCTGATTGGTATGTCGTGGCCTATCAATGAATAATGAGTCTATACTTTATATTTTGACAGACCTTCTCAAGGGCCCGCTAAGCATGCGAGTGTCAGGAAGGTCATTAAAGATTTCGGGCAGCATCATATAGTGCTTGGGAGGATAGTGCTATTGAAAAATATAAGACTTCAATCAAGGAAGGAGAGAGAGAGAGAGAGAGAGAGAGAGAGAGAGAGAGGGAATTTTTCCCTCTTTGAAGGCTTTCAAGCTTGCCGTCTTTCTTTCCCCCCTCTTAGAGAGGGTTCTCACGGATGAATTCCTTCCACGAGGAGTCATCTCTCTCGTAACCTGGGTGCGTAGCCGCGAAGAAAAAGCCAAGCTATACGATGCCTCCCAAGCGAAGTAAGGCTCAATCGAGTACGAATCCCGCTTCAACCGATGGAGCTGCGGGTCAAGGAACTGTGACGCTTGGTAACCAGGTGCGTCCCATAAATCCTACCTTGATGGGAGCCCTTAAGAACATAGGCCGACTTCATTGGGAAGGGAGAAGTATTTGGGTAAAAGTCTGATAACTAACCACCATTTAGGTTGCATTATTCAATCATGTTGGAAATTGTGTTTTAGTGCACTTTGGCATGTTTTGAACAAATAAATTGCTCAAAAGATTTTGCATTCATGCATACTAAAAATCAAGGACTTTATTGGTTGTGTTTTTAGTGCTTTAGATTATGCACTAGCATTGGCATGTTTGAAGGGTATTGAAAAAAATGGGTTGTTAGGACGCTTAAGCATATTCGTCATTAAGCAGAAATCACATTTTTTTTGCATCGCGAGATTTGTGAAATTAGAAAGGTAGGAGTAAAGGCTTGAATCAAGTACATGAGGATCGTGAGTTGCTACGATAATGGTTAAGTATATCTAGGTCATTGCAATACTAAGCCGGGTATTAGGCTCCTATAAACCTTTAGAGGGAAGTGGTTCGCTTTTGCATTAGGCCTGATAACTTCATATCTCCCACTCAAAAGAAAAATACAAGTCTCTATTTGTGTTTTGCATAAGCGCGTTGAAATGAATTTCCAAAAGCAGAAGCCCTGCATTGTATCATCGTCTTAGGAAAGACACGCATCTAGATTGCGTGGCATCATGGTTAGTTTCAGTTGTGCTGCTAGGGATTCATCTTAAAGATAACCGTAAGTCGCGCATATGAAATGCTAAAATTACTTAGGGCCGTTCAATAAAATGAACCCTATATACACAAGGATAGAGCTTAACTCGACTGGACTAAAGGCTAGCAAGCTAGGACAGCTACCATTCGAGAACTATCGGATATAGATCCAATTGCATAATTGCTTGCTCCTATCACGTAGGAGCGGGGTCGGAAAGAAGGTATTCCCTAACCCTCCGAGGATATTAGAAATTGCCGCCAAGGCAATAAGGACAAACACTAAGCGTCAAGAGAGGGACTCCACCTTAGCAGATGTCCCGAGCACTTACCTACACCCTTGTTTGTGCTTATCAATTTAGGAACACTGCTTAAAAAAAGGATTGTGTGACCCCAAACTCATAAAAGAAATGGGAATAATGAATCAGGTTGAACTTTTGGAAGGTGCGCCAAACTACCCCCAGTTGGCCGCCAACCCTAGCCAAGGGGTTTCTAGATAGCCGCGACAAGAATGGACCGAACCCGCCACGAGAGGTCTCTCCACAGGCTGGTTTGATTGTAGGAGGATGCTTGGATGCTAGGGGGGGACTCTGGCTTCAAATTCCCTGCCTCCAAGTCATACTCAAACGATCTGCGTGACTTGATAGATTCTCGAGGGCTCTTGTTACTAGTGTAAGGCGGAAACTTGGTGGAAATAAAGTGCATCCTTATGGATTGTGGATATTGTTCCCTTTTGAATAAGACTTGTATCTTTGATAAAATTGCTAATATTAAGTTTACTTCCTGGGAATTTGTTTGAATTTGTTTTCATGTCAGTGCCTTAAGATTACATGAAACGAACCTTGTCCCTTAAGAGGCTTAATTAAGGAAGTTGCTTTTACATGTCACACCTAAATGTGATAGGGCTAATTAGATAACTAAAGTACGTCTATTGAGGAAAGCGGGTGGGCGGAACCCCCGACGGCTCTATCCTACGGCAGGGTGGTCCCAGAGAACTGGGAGGCTTCTCACAAGATTTTACCGTTGTTCGACCTTTGGGCAGTGCGGGTTAATACCCGAATTCATGCCATTTTTGGGGACCGAAATGGGATTGTGCCCTACATGCAGAGAGGTGGAGCGACACATTCGTCTCGTTCCTACTTCTCCTTGAACCAAGTGGGGTATGGACTTGCTTCGATTGGGTAACTCCGCATATAGTAGAGTGACCGGGAAACCTTGACCACCAAGGATTCAAGATTCATGTCGGTCCTAGTGGGTTTGGCTGCGAACATTCCGTTGTGAGGCAGACTCGGGAAATCCTAGGCGACAAACCCCGTGACATTCCGTGGAGTGCCGTGGATGGTGCTTAGATTTGTTTCTCGATGGACTGCCAAAGACGTGCTCAGACAGCCAATAGACAAGCACGTCACAGAAAGAGCTAGAACACTGGACACCTGCTGAAAATAGTGATGTGCATAATCTAGGAGAGCCAATTGCTGTTGCAGAGGAATTGCAACAATAAATGCCTCTAGCCAGCAGAACCGACAACAAAAGTTGCCCAGCATTGTACAACTTCGAGGGGTAGAACATGCATGACCTTTGGGATGCTAGAGAAACAATGGTTCTCATCGTAGCTAGGCAATGGTTCTAGGTGAAACTCCCAAAATTAGCGCAATGCCCTTTCGTGGATTGGGATTGTATTGATCTCTGCAAGCATCTAGTTGTCCATTGTTCATTCTTTGCAAGCATCTAATTGTCCATGTGTTCATTCTTTGCTTACTTCCATTGACAAGTTTTCTCCATGTGCATTGTTGTTTAAGGGTCTTTGGTAGCAGGAGACTCAGAACAATACAGACAATAGCACTAACATGTACGTAGGAGGAGATGCAATTGCCGAGGAAGGACCTGTTGCTGACAATTCTGTGACAGGTGGCCAAAAACCTCTCTGAATCATGCATCATCTCCTCTTGTGGCATGAATGTAGAAATTCCACCAATCAAGCAACTGAGGTTTCACTCAAAATTTGGATAGAGGGAACCTAGCACATCTTTTCAAAATCACACCTTGAATTGCCCTCAAGATCAAGAGTATATTGTGAAGGAAACTGCTAGGGTTTGCACTGAGGACACACAGAGTGTATGACCACGACAGAAACACAAAGAGAGAGACACGGACACAGAGGGCAAAACTCAAACCCTAAACACAAAACTCAAAACTCAAACCCTAAAGGCAAAAC
Source organism: Lygodium microphyllum (assembly GCF_053477565.2). Lineage (NCBI taxonomy): Eukaryota > Viridiplantae > Streptophyta > Polypodiopsida > Schizaeales > Lygodiaceae > Lygodium > Lygodium microphyllum. The sequence continues at coordinate 70,194,200 of NC_141156.1, forward strand.
TCAAAACTCAAACACAAATAGAAGAAGGGAGGGAGGGAACACAACTCTGAAGTGAATGAATGCTGTAAATGATGTAAGAGTGTACAGTGTGCTCAAGGGCAGAGTAATGTCAGAGCGTGACGTCCACCGAAGACGGATCCCAAGTCTGTGACCACTAGTCGGAGTGTAGGAGTGCTGAATAGTGAATGGCAGCAGGCTGGTCACCAAAACACAGCAGTTTGGAGGCATGAAACTGGTAAACGTAGCAGTATACCACCGATCGGAGGCTGGAAACTGTGCACAGGCTGTTGTAAACAGCAGGCTGAAACAGTGTCAGAGTGTCAGGGCCTGCAATGCTGAAAACGCAGGTTGGCTGACCTTGGAGTTGATGGACAGTAGGCTGAACAGCAATTTGGGATAGTTTGGAGCAGTCGCCAGCAGCTGAGAGTTGTCGCCTACAGCAATGGATAGGCTGAAGATAACGTGGCTGCAGTCGATGATGGCTGGACAGCAAATGGAGGCAGGCTGTAGGCTGGAAACTGGGCGCCAACAACAGCAGCATAGGGTGTGTGGGCTGGTGTAACATGCAAACAAGGATGATGGCTGAATGGGGGCAGCCTGTCTATTTATAGATGTGGAAGGGTACCCCAAAAATTAGGGTTTCCACTAAACTCTCTCGAATCGCTTCTCATTTTAGGGTTTCCACTGAACTCTCTCGAACTGCTCCCCGTTTTAGGATTTTACTCTAAAAGAGCATTTATAGTGTGTTTTGGGGCTGTTTAAGAGGCTAATCAGCAAGTAATGCATATTTTAGCTCAACACCCTCTCTCAGGCCCAAAACTGAGTTGAAAGGTTAGGCCAACCATTGTGATGTTTATGTATTCCAAGAGACGTCCCACCCCAAATCAGCCAAGGCATCGGACAAAGGGTGCACGTCGGCTGCCCAGTGGCCTACCAAGACTAAAGAGGCGATGGTTATCTTATCAAGGGAATCCAAGTAGCCACCCTAGAGAGGACAGGGCATCAGACAAAGGGTGCACGCCGACTGCCCAGTGGCCTACCAAGTCCTACAAAGGTGGATGGAACTACATGGATTTTTTTTTTTTTGAATAAGTGAAGTAAATTTGATGGGATGCTGCCGATTGAGTAAAAGTGACCTAGAAGATCGGAGTAGGGAGGGTACACCCAACACATCACAAAACAATACAAGCTAACCCATCCACTCAAGGTGTCGATGACGAGAAAAAATAGGTGATGAGGTATCCATGTGATGAAGAAGGATGGTGGTGTGGTAGCAATAGCCGCTGGTGAAAACAGCTTAGGATCTGTGCAAGTGGTGCTCTGCACAATGAGATGCAAAGTATGCTACATGTTGAAGAATGCTCATGCAACAGGTGTCACTTGGACGATGTTCCTTGTGGGAAAATTGCTCACTTGCCCAAGTGCCCTAGTACAAGGATGATGTAATCACGCAATGCAAAGGGTAAGATACAACAGGGGGAAGAAGCCCATGTCGAAGACAAAGTGCTGAAGCTTGTAGAATATCAAGAAGGGTAGGAACCCCCTCTCAACTTGGATGTAGATGCCAAAGAAGGAAGAGGAGCCTGATGTCGGTCTTCATATGGTGTTGAGAACGATAAGGAATGAAAGAAGATGAAGTGAATGAAGTGGATGAAGCACCCTGCTAGAAGAGTATTGTAGAAGTCACTGCCATGATAGCATCGAGAGAGATGCTGCACGATCCGCCTCGGGAGGGAAAACCGCGATGCTGGAAGAAGAGCAAGCACTCCTAGGATGATGAAACTGTGAAAGGAACGGTGCGCATCCCCATGTCTCTAGCCCAGGTAGGACCAAAGCAATCTGCAAGTTAGCTCTACACTGAAAGACAAAACCCTGCAAAAGAGATGAGAATATGCAAACATAGAGGTTAGTGGTGAGATGCTCCAAAGCAAAACAAAATAGAAAGAAAATCTAACTCAAAATAAATGCAATGAATGTGTATGTGTGTGAGTAAATGCAGCGGAAGACAAAAAAATGGAAAAGCTAAGGACAATGAATCCTATGGGCCCGACTCTAAGAGTGCGAAAAATGAATGCTATGCTGACCTAGGGTATTCGAAAGGACCTAGAGACATGTGAGTCGAAGAAGGTGGCTACCATCGCGTAGGTCCGGTAGCAAGGCTTTGCCAAGGGAACGCCTGACGAGGTGGAGAGGAAGGTGAGATGGATGCATGAAGTGCAACAGGATCAGAACCTGCAGACCAATCAAGCAATCCCTTAGGGATAGTGAAAGAGATGGGCCGCTGAGGCTGTACTTGAGCCACATGTCCAATAGTAGCAATAATGGGTGCTGAAGGAGCAGATTAAGCAGGAGCGGAGGGTGTAGCTCCACTGGATTGTGCAGTTGCAGCGGTTTTCTAAGGCTTTTTAGGTAGAAGACCTTGGGCCTTGGAGCGACAATCCTCATCCACATGGCCTGCTGTCTGGCAGTGTGTGCAAAACCGGTTTTTCTTAGGGAGTTGCTGCCAGATAGGTCTAGATTCTTTGGTTCCATTTGAGGAAGAGGAGTCACCCTTTGATTGGCTTGCCTTTGCATCTAGCGAGTTCTTGCCACTAGTTGTTGTCCCTCCCGAAGAAGAGGCAACCAACCCCCTCTGCTCTGAATAAGGCTGTGATGAGGATTTTTTGTGGACTTGATAATACAGCCTCGCGTAACGCAGGAACTAGCACTTAAACTCGTAGAAGGTTGGCAATCTAGGTTGGGAGATGATGTGTTGAATGAAATTGAAGTACTTGTCGGGCAACTTATTCAAGAAGAATGTAAACTGATCGTCATCTGACTTTGGAGAGCCAGTAGTGGCGAACTTGGCAAGTAACTGCCTATATTCAGCCAGCTTGACTTTCAGATCATCCCCTTCCTCAATAGAGAACTCTTGAAGCTCAAAGTCGAGATTGATGCGCCGAGTACGATCACGAGCCGCATAGGGGTCGAGAAGGTGACTCCAATGCTCGGATGCAAGCGGGAAGTGTTGCAAATGAGAGTGAAACTCAGGAAGTAGTCCTTGCATCAGCTCAACATTGGCTGTGGCATTGTGGGCTCTTCATTGACGGATGTAATCTGGGTGAGCTAGTCGAGGGTCCGACATAGGCTCTAGACCTGACGAGGTTCCAAAGACCCTGAGACTCAAGCACTTGTTGCATGAAATTAGACCAAGTGGCGAGATTTGACTTGTTAAAACGTGTCTTATCTGTGAAGGCATTCTTGGCCGTTGCAACAAGAGTGGTAGTGCTTGGAGATGGATAGTGTGAAAAAGTGTAGTGTGGGTAGGATGGGGGAGTGGAGTACACTTGGAAATGGGCCCCAGAGTGCCCACCAAGCATGCGTGTAGTGTGCAAGGTGGATCCATAGATAGGGATGGGTTGACTAGGCATGGCCATGGTAACCACATGAGGAACCCAAGGAGGTGGGATGGGAACATGGTGAGCAGAAGATAGGAATCCCTGCATAGGTGTAATCCAAGGAGAGTGTGAAGCCGCACAATAAGCTGAGGATGGAAACCCCTGCGTATGAGTGGTCATGGGAGATGTGAAGCTAGGGATAGTGAAGGGGATGCCCATCACAATCGTCCCAGGAGTTATGGGTGTGCTCATGTGCTGAAAGGTGAGAGGCACTGTGTTAAAGGGTGGCATTCCCCCTAACGAAGTACCATGGTGCAAAGAGGTAGAGAATGGGGTGGAGAAGGAAAAGGTGCTAGGAGCGGAGATGGAAGATCCAACCCCTAGGGTGTGTGATGCAGATGTGGAGTGTAATCCAAGGTTTTGGAAAGATGATGAGAGGTGTGATATAGAAGAGGGTGGGATGGGAGGGAAGTGAGAAGTGTGTGTGATATGCTCAAATGAAACAGAAGCTGTAGATGTACTTGAATTTCGTTTGCTTCGTGAGCCCCCTCTATTGAAGTTCACATACGCAAAGCCATCCGGATCCTGTACCTCAAAAGAAGAAACATGCGAGGGTTTTGATTCATGTAACACAAAAGAATTGTACAAACTTGATATTGGACCTGGCTGAGATGATGAAGATGGATCGCCGAAGACGGATCCCAAGTCTGTGACCACCAGTCGGAGTGTAGGAGTGCTGAATAGTGAATGGCAGCAGGCTGGTCAGCAAAATGCAGTCGTCTGGAGGCTGGAAACTGGTAAACGCAGCAATGTACCACCGATTGGAGGCTGGAAACTGTGCAGAGTCTGCTGTAAACAGCAGGCTGAGAGTGTCAGGGCCTGCAATGCTGAAAATGCAAGCTGGTTGACCCTGGAGATGATGGACAGCAGGCTGAACAGTAGTCTGGGACAGTCTGGAGCAGTCGTTAGCAGCTGAGAGTTGTCGCCTACAGCAATGGACAGGTTGAAGATAATGTGGCTGCAGTCGATGATGGCTGGACAGCAGATGGAGGCGGGCTGTAGGCTGGAAACTGGGTGCCAACAGCAGCAGAGGGTGTGTGGGCTGGTGTAACCTGCAAACAAGGATGATGGCTGAATGGGGGCAGCCTGTCTATTTATAGATGTGAAAGGGCGCCCTAAAAATTAGGGTTTCCACTAAACTCTCTCGAACCGCTTCTCGTTTTAGGGTTTCCACTAAACTCTCTCGAACCGCTCCCCGTTTTAGGGTTTTACTCTAAAAGAGCATTTTTAGTGTGTTTTGGGGCTGTTTAAGAGGCTAATCAGCAAGTAATGCATATTTTAGCTCAACATATACATGCATATAGATAGTATAGGTGAAGGGCCTGAATGAAATGGAAGATCATGATGATATGGCATCTTCCATCTCGTAGTTTTCATCATCCTTGTCGTCATTGTGTTGGACATCACATTCTTAAAATGCATGTAGACCACAATCAAGGACAATACCAATGCCTGTTTCATTATTTCCATGGTTTAGAGGGGGCAGCCATTTAAAAACAAACACACAGCCTTATCAGTGATTGACACAACAAAATTGTAAGTAAATTGTGGACTAGTTACACCGCCATCCCAAGTGCATTCTTTGCAATAATAAACTTGTTGGATATATGTTGCAGGTAGAGTATTTGTGCTTTAATATCGTCATGTGGAATCATCTCATTGATATCTGGAAGCTAACAAGTTTTGCATTTGTTTAATTGCAGGAATTTCAAGATAAATATTTCAGCATTTGATGAAGTATATACGTATGTAATACTGTGGTAATAAATCTTCATGGAGATACATCACAGTGGACCCGTCTTTAGTCTTTAATTTGTATGTTCCATTTTGTCCTAGCTTTGCAAACATGGTGGTAGCATCGGCATACTAAACTAGTTGGAATCAATAGTGTCATTTCATGGCAGGTAGTGTATCATGTACTTTTTAGACGTTAAAGCGTATGTGCAGCTGAAAGAAGTATATCTGTAATAGCTAAAGCTCTGTCATAGTTGCTCGTTTTTCTAGTTGCCAATGGGTATGCTTAATTTTTGGTAGGCATCACACTGATGGTGGAGACATGGGCATATTCCAGGCGGTGCAAAAAATGTCCGCATCAATTGGAAGCATGGCATAACTGGCGATTTCATATTTTACTGACAGAGAAATGAAACATTGCCTGCATGTGTTGTACTTCAGAATTTTCCAATGATATGTGCAGCTGATATGTACATTGAACAAAGGCATTGAGTTTTGACGTAATGGGATTTCATGTACATATTTCATTTGGTAGTATAAATGTCTGTGGGGCTGGTGTTGGCATTGCCATTTTGAAACAAACTGCAGACTGCTTTGCACTTGTATACACAGAGAGTGTAATAGAACGGCTCAGGCATATACGTGATGTCACACTAAGTAAAAGCTTTGAATGTACAACTCCAACTTTTTCAATCACTTTGAGATTGTACAAATGGTCTACAACGTATTGTGTTTATCAGGAATGCTCGTTCAACCAAAACACGGTACTCTCAACCTATGTTTTGGTGTGTGTAGGGTGGAGTTAGCCAGAAAGCACCGATGAAAGTGACTGAAGAAAGCAAGAATGGATGACATGAAAGCTGCTGAGCTTGGGCACATGGCTGTTGTGGAATAGCTGCATATGGCTACTAATCTATAACTGCGACAGCGAGTGGGTTGAGGAAGTGTGGAGCATGGAGAAGGGGCGTGGACTGGTTGCAGGCTGGGCATATATATGCATGTAAGTACCACATTAGAGTGTAGCTGCTATAAACCTACTCACTATAGCTATTGTCGTATTAGATGCTATCATATAAACTAGTAAATGTATTGTAACCTACTTGCTGTAGCTGCTATCGGTTTCCATGCATTTAGCTACCACAAATTAAAGTCTACAATATCCTCTTTGAGATGAGCATATCTATGTTATAACGAATTTAAAATAGAAAATCCCACAAGCAAATCTCTGAGTCTAAACTGTCCAGTCTTGCACCTTGTTTTAACCTGTAAGTGCCTTGTTGTTTTGACCCCAATAAGTGGTCTTTCAAGCTACCAAACCTTGTGAAGAGTTGGGTAGGACTTGTGGGCAACGTGTACCACCTGTACTTCACCTCCAATGATGAAGGGTGTACTTGTAATAACATGTGTAAACCTAGCAATGCCCTGTAAAGTGCCATGTTTTGGACCCTTTGTTGTAGATGGAATTAGTGAAGTTACTTGAATATGGAACCAAAGTGATGGGTCTAAAGACAGATTGGCAGGATGCCAAGGATGTTTCTATGATAAGTAAGAGGCAGATGTGGTACACTAGATTGCAGATTGGCTCTGTTAGTCTAATCTCTTCTTCTATACCTTTGCATGTATCTACTCTTGTATCTTCTCCAATAGCTACCTATGCCTTTACTTGTTTCTATGGTTAAACCACATCTTTCTTTGTCTCCTCTTGCTAAGGATGAGGGCATGGATGAGTTAATCAAAAGTATAAGGGAGCTAAAGTTAAAGATATTAAGGATGGAAGAACAAGTGAAGACTGTGGGTCCATTTACAACACCTAGGAGTTCGAGGAAAAGAAGCCTTTGTGCACAGATGCATATGGTGCAATAGCATTGAACATGACCGTAGGGATTGCAAGGCCTTTAAAGAGGCTCATAGGCAGAATTTGATTTTCAGGTAGGATGGGAAGATTTACTCTACTGAAATGAGACAACCTACATTCATGAACTTTGAGAAAGAAGTCATGAAGAATATCCTTGAGGATATGGCCGTGTGGACCACCTATACCACCATAGATGTAGCATCTTATGGTCTATAGGTTGAGAAGAAGTCAAAGGGCAAAAAGACAGAGCTTTGGACCTTTGCCTTGGAAAATGCAGGGAAGGGTAAGATACCTCAATCGGAGTTGTCTAGCGTAGGTCAAACTATTAGATAACAGACAGGTTGGGATTCTCTAGTCGACACCTACTCAGTCTATGCTTATCTAGCGAAGATTCATTAAAGTGATTGTGAAAGAAAAGCTGAAAATGCATGATGCTTCTCCAGGTTCTTCGAAGAGATTGGCTACTCTTGTAAGACCGGGTTCTCATAACAAGATATGGAGGATGCGCAGAAGAAAGGGAAGAAGCAAGAGCCTAAATCAAAGAAACAACTAGGGTACAAGCTTCTTTGTGATATTGAGTTTGCAATTGATCTGAAAAGAGTTTTGGAGGAGAGGATTTTGCTCATATTTTGTGATTTTGGGACAGCCTTACATCGCTGCAACATGGATGGAGACTAAGCTGATGGATGATGGATCTGCTTATGCATGGGTTCAAAGGAAGGATGGCAAAAGGACTGCCTAGTTCATGACAGTCTGTGTGAATCATCTGTAGAATAGGAATATATTGCGGGATTTGCCTTTACCTTCTACATATCAGGATTTTCAGTAGGTACGAGTGTCCAATGAGACGATGGTGATACATGAGGAGAAAGCTCTTGCCCCTTGGTAGTGGTGCTTTTCTTTCAGGATTCATTGGTCTAGTAGAGGGTTCAATTATTCACAAAGTTTTAGAGTTACCGAGAGCTGTTAGGCAGTATGTATGTAAAAAGAGAGTTGAGAAGAGAAGGTTTCTTGTGGGATAATGAGTCCATTGATGGGATGTATGAAGGGCTGTCTTGTTCAAATAGTATTGTAGAGATAACAGAATTGTTGAAATTCGAGAAACAGAGTGGTTTCAGTTGTGCGCAGGCTCATTCTCTTGACATGTATCATGAAATTTCAGTTTTTATGCAGAAAAATGAGTTGATGGCTGAATTTTCTTAGCAAAAAGAGAAGTTTGTTGATGTATTTTAGCAAACAGAGCAGAGGGCTGAATTCTTTCAGCCAATACAGGGCTGATTTGTGTCAGGCAACAGAGTTGCAGGCTGATGTATTTCAGTCCAAAAAGTTGAGGGTTGATTTATTTCAGCCAAGAGTGATACAGAGGGCTGATTTACTTCAGCCAAAAGAGAAAGAGGGTTCTTCGTATGCAGCTTACAGTGCAGTGCGATGATTTATTTCAGCAAAGAGAGTTATGTGGTGTTCATTTACATCACAAGCTGTTTTTGCCAGAGAAAGAGAATGAAGCCAGAGTGTAGACTAAATACAAGATAGGTGATAAGAAAGTGAAGCTGTTTGTTGGACCACTACCTCTTGACAATGATCACTAGATGGAGAAGATTGCAAGGCAGCCAAATCTCAGAAATTCAAAGCATGTTGGGCATAAATTTATTGCAGAGACATTAAGAGAGCTGAAGACTGGGGATGGGGAGTTCTTTCTTCGTGTAGAGAGAAAGAGGTTGGAGGAGATGTTGCAACATGCATAAATTTATTGTAGAGACATTAAGAGAGTTGAAGACTGAGGAGTTTTTTCTTCTTGCAGAGAGAAAGAGGTTGGAGGAGATGTTGATGAGATATGGATGGGCTTTAGCCTTCTCTTTGTATGAGATTGGGTGTGTAGATCTAGGGACTATGGTGCCTATGGTGATTTTTACCATTCGTTGCATACCTTGGAATCTGCATCCTATTCCAATGCCTAGAGTCGACCTCTCAATGTTGATGGACGAGTTTGTTGAGGCTTTTGCACGAGCTATCTATTCTCTAGGAGATCTTTACTTAGGGTATATGCCCAGTTAGCATTGGAGAGCAAAGATCTGATGACGATGAAGACTCATTTGGGCCTTGTCAAGATGTGCAGTTTACCTCTCGGAGCTACAAATTCTTTAGTTGATATGATGAATACCATGAATAAGGTACTTGGAGATTTCATCCCTCAACTTACTATGCCATTCCTGGATGATGTGTCGGTTAAGGGTTGTGCAAAAGAAGAGAAAGATGAGACATTGGATAACTAGGGTTGCAAGTACTTCATTGTAGTACACATTGCAAATTGTGAGAGGATCTTATTTAGGTTAGAGGAGGTTTGGCAAACTTTGTCTTGATAGAAGTCTGTTTTTGGTGTGAATGAATTTCTTATTGTGGGATGTATGTGTGGCTCATATGATAGAAAGCCTTCTACTACGAAGGTTATGCCACCGAGAAGATACTTGAAATTTATACGTCTATATCAAAGATTTGGAGATTTCTTGGAGCTTGTGCTTTCTATATGAACTTGATTTCATATTTTGTGCATATTGTATATGATTTATACTAGCTCTTGAGAAAAGGGTAATAATTCTTTTGGGAAAGGAGGCATACTAGGGCAATGCAAAAATTGAAGAAGTTATTGAGGTAAGCTCCAACACTCAGAAATGCAGATTTTACATGCGGGAGGCCTATAGTGACTACAGTGGACACTAGTCCCATTGGGATTGGCTTGGCCATTGATCAAGATGATGAAGAAGGGAATAAGTAATGTTGTGAGATTTGGGGAAAAAGTCTTGAGAATGAGAGGTAGAGGAGGTATTGAACTAAGAGTGAGCTTTGGAAAATTGTGATTGCCCTCAAGTGTGACAAATAATATTTTATCGGGGCTTTTGCTACGGCTGAGATTGATTGTTTGCCTTTCTCGAGGATAGTTACTAGGTGCTCCATGGTTGACATTGCTATGCTTAGGTGGATTGTGTACATGAAGTCCATGAATCCAGGGTTTAAGCACATTGCAGGTAAAGATAGCTTGGTTATAGATATGCTTTTGAGAGCTAGATTTGATGTAAAGGAGTTTCTTCTTGTTGATGATGATGAGTTGAGATTTCAACTATACATGTAGATCACTTTTGTCATGCTTTGGCTAATGAGAGCTTTATTGAGGCTATGTATATAGGGGAATGACTGAAAATCGGTCTATATTTGAGCACTTTGACTAGACAGGCTAATTGGAGTGATGCTAAATTTAAAAGGATCTAAAGAAAAGCCTATGGATATTTCTTGAGAGATGGATTGCTATGGAACTATCAAAGGAAAAGAGAAGGGCAGCCATGGAGAGTAGTATGTGACAAGACTACATAACTACACGTGATGAAAGAATTCTACGAGAGCTTGTGGGAAGGACATAAAGAAGTGTGAGCTACGCATGAGAAAATCAAAGAGTACTCTAGTGGAAAGGAATGTACATGGATATATCTCACTTTGTAGAGTCATGCAGGGATTGGCAGTTATACTCTTCTGTGTGACATAGGGATGAGCCACATCTAGCCTACCCACTATGTATGCATTATAAATGGGTGATTGATCTAGTCATTGTGCTAGTCGGTCTTTGGTAGATGAGATATATTGTTCTAGCTAGAGAAGACCTAACCAACCAGGTTGAGGGAAGAACATTGAGGACTAAAGCTAGTTTTGTTGTATGCAAGTTTCTACTTGAGATCTTTTGCAGGTATAGATATGTCGGTAAGATCATTGCAGATTGAGGTGAGCTGAATGCTGATGTGGCTAGGGAGTTCTTCTCTAGACTTGGTATCAAGCTAGTCTTAACTTCTACATATAATTTGGAGGCTAATGGGAGTAGTGAAATGGGTCATCCACTTATAGTGAAGGCATTAGCCAAATCTTGCGGTGGAAGGATCAGGGAGTGGTTGTGGTTGTTGCCTTTTGCTTTATGGGTGGACCATACCGCACATAGTGTGACCATAGGATTTATGCTTGTAAAGTTGATGTATAGGCAAAAGCCAATGAGGCCCTTAGAGACTTGTGCACTTGGAGTATTTTGCCTTGGTAGGATGATATGTCTAGAGAGAAGCTCTTGGCTCTTCACATACGACAACTTGAGTGAGGATCAGATGATGTGTAGAGAGCAATGCCAAAGCTTAAGAAGGCAAGGATATGGAATACAGACAAGTTTGATAGTTGTCACAGGTTGAGGCTTGGAGTGATTGAAGAGGATGACTAGATCTTGGTCTATGACAATAGCCTAGAAAATTAGGATAGCACTATATGCATGGTAGCCAAGAGATGGTTTAGGCCTTATGTAGTGAAGCATATCCTTGACAATGCTACTTATTTACTGAAAGAGAATAGTCCAAATATTCATTATTGAGTTCTATTAACTTAATGGCAATTTTGGGTAGATAAAAACACATGCAAGGATGGTAAATGACCTCTTCCAAAAGGAAAGTGTATACAACTTGTGTTGTCTTCATACTAAGAGCTCTCTCTTTCACTTCATTTGTTAAATCCTCATGTGAAAGCATGCGATATCTCTTCGGTCACATACGTGTAGGCATAGTCACCAAATCCAATATCCATTTATAATGAATAGACAAGGGATAAGTTAGTTGCAACCCATCTCTATGTTTCATTGTTGAATACATTTGATAGGTAGTATATGATTCAACAAAGTATGCAATATCCGATACATCTCTTTTCATCAATATCTTGTCTTTATCTTCTCAAAGATGCCCCACAAAGCAAGTTTCAATTAGAGTCCACTTTAACTTCCTTCTGTGCATATTTGATGCCTATATATAAGAATGATCATGTTGAGGTTGTTCCAAGGCCGACATAATTGGTGAAAGAGGAGGAATTAGATGATTATTACTACTAGTTCTTGGGTAGCCAACAAGCAATTTATGCTGCAAGAAAACCCATCTAAATAAAGTTGCTTGAAAATGAGAGCATTAAGCAACACTATGTTAGGAAAATTGTATGTATTGTGGTGGATGCCTCTCTAGAGGTGTCGATGGCCATATCCATTTTGTCTAATAAAGAAATATAGGAGCACCTAGAGAAACAATCTTATAAGGATATCTTAGAGCACTTGAGATCCCAATTGATAACATATGGAAGGCCTTCAAGACCTGTACCAAGTGTGACCAAGATAGCTAAAAGTTGACAACAATGGGATTTGAGTATCTCTAATCAACTATTGTCTCAACTAGTTTGATTGATCTATAGTTTCTTGTTTATGTATTTTTTATGAAGAATAAATTGATCCTTGTACTCGTGTTATTGTAAAAACTTGTTGGGGTATTGCTAAAACCAACATTGGCCAAGGCTTTCAACAAATGTTTTTCCATATGGTCATGTGAAAAAACATTTATAAGACATGGCTCAAGATCTTGGATAGTGAAACGAAAGAGAAATTAGATGCGAAAAAAGCAATGATCAATATCTTTTGTTGTCAGATTAGATTACTAGACAAAGATAAGAATGCTACATAGAGAGATTATACCAAAAAAGATATTACTTGGAAAAACTACAAGCGATATGAATAAGACTGATATAGTTGAGATTGACATAGTTGACATGGTAAAAATGAACAAGTATGACCAGGTTGTGCAAGTGGAACTACTTTCCATATTTAGCACATTTGCTAAGGATAAATGTAATAGCTTAAAAGATTTTTGTGAAACATTCATGATTGTTGAAAATGTATAGAATCAGTTTGCAAGAAATGTGCATTAATTGGATCAAATCAAAGATCCAAATTAGAAAAACACAAGTCAAGTTCCCTTCAAATGCTAAAACATATGTAAAGTGGTTAGTAGACCAAGTGTAGGCAATCATTAGCCAGAAGGAGACCTCAAATGGAAAGCATATATGGGAAGTATTGAGATGGAGGGTGAGTTTTTTAAGACAAATGCTTTGCCATAGAAAGTCTATCTTTGGGCACAAGTATAATTTGATTTGCATAATTAATTAAAGTGAGAGACGCGCTTCAAAGATATTATGTGATTTCTAAATGTATTTCAAGTTCTTTAAGACACTCATGCATGTTGTAGAGTAAACCATTATGCTTGGCTTCATGAAAATGGAGAACTTTGTGGCTATGCAACAAACCTTGAAGTAAGAATCTTGGAAGCATAAGATTTTCTTTGGGATAGAAAGTGCGATAGACCATGCATCCTTCAAGTATATCCTTGACATTAAGTCAGTGTATTTAATCTATTGCACCCTTCAAGTATGTCCGTAACATTTTGTCAATGTTTTATTATAAAGAAATTACTCGGGGTTTTGATACGTATATGAGTGTTTCAAATGAAGACAAACTAGATCTTCATATTTATAATTTATTGTGTTGGGGATTTAAGACCACATATGCCTAGTTGCTTATATTTACCTTGTATTGAGTTTCCACACACTTGTACATTGGTGGCTACCCATCATTGCCATGCTTAATCTTTATTCTTCACTATGGACTAATAAAGAGAAGGCAAGATACATGTTGTGATTGTTAGAGTTTCAACATATCGATCGTGCTCTCTTTAGTTCAAACCTCCATAGCCATTGCTCTCTTGCTTTTACTTGAGATTCTCTCTCACTCTCACTCTTACTCACCCCTTTCAATCGGTATCAGAGTTGGTATTTGAGAAGCTTCAACCTTTCTTTTTCAACTTGGGAAAGAACTGAGCTTCCATGGTAGCCATTTCTTCTCCCATTTGAGATATGTAGTGGCTTTTCCTTCTTCCTAGCTTCAAAAGGACCTCCACTCAATGTTGGAGTACCCCAAGGCATGAGCCACAATAGAAACAAGCTCCAAGGAATAGCTCGTAAATTGTGGTGTTATGGGGGCTATTCTTGCATTTTTGGTTATTCTTGCATTCTCTACATTAGGCTCTTGTATGTGGCACTTCTCTTGCTCCTTGCATAGAATTTGGGGGCTCATCTTGGTTCTTGAACTCCATTTTGGGCATCATTCCAAGTTGAGATGATTAGCCATTGATTCATTGCCCTAGAGAGACTTGTTGTTCACAGTTTGGGGTAGCAAACTCATGAAGGTTTATGCTTCTTTGATGCTTATGCATTGAATTTTGTTGGGGTAAAAGGCCCTTGGGCTTGCCCGTGTACAGTGACCGCCCATATTCTTTATTCATATATATGAGATAGTGTAATAAGGCTGTCATATTCTTTTTTCTTATATATGAGATAGTGCAATAAGGCTATCATATCATTCTTGACAACACCTACATTGTGTGTGCTCCTCTTTGGCATCTTTCTCTTCTCCTTCTCCACTGCCATTGTATTCCCTTCAACTGGTATTAGAGCTTTGGATCGAAGCTTGATTGTGGAGCTTGGCCTCGGCATTACTTCAGCCCGAATTGAAGATCTAGAGCTTGGAGCTTTAATGCCAGCCATGGCTTCTTTCCCCCGAGGTAAGATTTCATCTCTCGTCTCTTCTCGGTCCTCATAGGCTCTTTGCAGGTGTTCCTTGGCTTCATTGGGTACCTTATATGCTCCCATTTTTCCCCTTATTCTCAGCATAATCAGCAGGCCCCACAGTAGCAACTCATGTTTTTTTGCGCCCATTTCAAAATCTTGCTAAAAAATCCTATTTTTTCTCATATCTCGAGCATCCAAAACCCGATTTAGGCAAGGTAAGAGTCTAACTTGGGTTTTAGCATGCTCTAGATGCAATGGTGATGTCAGATTTGTCAAATTCTAATCACAGAATTTTCTGCAACAGATCTGAGTTTGATTTTTCATGGGATTACATCACAAACCATGTTGAAGTATACACCTTGAGGAGAAAGGCTAGTAGTGCTCCACAGAGGTTCTTTTTAAAAAAGGTACGTAGAGATTTTCTTCTTTAGGATGGGGATTAAGCTTGCACTTACATCGACATAAAGTCCTTAAGGGAATGGAAAGAGTGCAAGATAATACCTACTGATTATGAACAATTTTGAAAAAGTATACAAAGGGAGGAAATGCAAATAGTGAAGGCTACTTTCTTATGTTGTGGGCTGATTGCATTACTCATAGTGATACTACGTTATATACCCAAAGAATTGATGTATAGACAAATGCCTATCATGCGGATAGAAGAAGTTGTAGCTATATGAAATGTACTATCTTAGAAAGAAGGAAATGGGAAGAGAAAAGCTTATTGCTCTATGGATTTCACACTTGGAGAGAAGACATAAGGATATAGAGCTTCCAGTGATGAGGTTGAAGGAATGTATGTTAAAGAATAAAAACAAGTTTGATAAGAAGCATAGATGTCATTCAAGAGCAATGGAAGAAGGAGATTGGATGATCCTATATATGATATTAAGTTGGATAATCAATATAATACCTTCGGGAAGATTACAAAGAGGTGGTCTGGTCCATATATTGTGAGTCATGCGTATGACAACACCAGCTATGCTCTTCACACAAGATTAATGGTTGAGATTCCTTTAGATGGAAAGAAGACCAAGCTATTCAAAATAAGGGATTCTACTAGGTAATAAGAGAATGTGCATGATATTGAGACTATTGATGATAGCATAAAAAAGGATAACAATAAAGATGAAAAAGATAATCTTAGGCTTGCTCAAGATTAAGAGATATGGCATATGTAATTGGAGGATGTGTAGGTTTAGAGGGGGTGAACATCATGTAACCATGGGTCTAGTAGAGAAAACTAGTTGGAAAGGTTCATTTACACAAGTGTTTTACCTATATGTATACAGAACACTAGTTGCCTCTCTAACTATTAGAGAGTCTTCACCAAGTGTCTAGCATGCCAAGAAAACATTAAGTCCTTAACATGTCTTAACCCATTGATAGGCATAATATCCATTAATTCCTTAACATGTCTTAACCCACAGATAGGCATCATACCCATAGATAGAATAGGACTTTACTCAAGCTAGGTGTACTTGGGACTTTCTTGAATTAGGTTGAAGGAAAAAACCTCGAGAGGTTCACTATATATATATTCTCTATATAACGTGCGTTCATGGCCAATTTATAAATATCCTAATGTGTGAATTTTTCTTGAATAAAATACAACCTTTTTTTATTCAATCTGTAAGTAACCCCTTTATATGACGCCTTCTTATATGTAAATTTTTTATAAAAATGGTGTTTTAAAAACCCCTTATTTTGAACTCATGTTATAGATACATATATTCATGAGTGGACCCCATGAGGAAAAAATAGGGATAATAGTTTGGGATTTTTTGCACATTTTTCATGGTAGTAGCAAGAGAAATTTTGGGGTGAACTTGTATATGAGATGATTACTCTTAGTCAAAATTAAAGAAAGAAGCATTCTAAATGCATACCTTACATATATAAAGCTAAACATTGAGAGATACTTCCAGGGCTACTTTAAAAGTTTGTGTTTGCTAAGAAATATATTGCTCTACACGTATGAAAATAGAGCATTGCTACTATTATACATGTTCTCATACAAGCCTTTTTTTGAGAGAATACGTGGAATATGAAGTCTTATTATCAATATATGGGAGGTTTCTATGGGCTCAGCATATCATTATTGTATCCATAAATCATGTATATCAATAACAACACAACTTTTCTAATTGTAAGAATAAATGCTCTCACTATTTGGATAAGTAATATCATGTTACATTAAATCAAATATATTTCACACAATAATGTTATCATGGGATTTAATTTGAACACATGGATTAATATATTGGATGCATATTCTTGTTATAGTAAGTGTATACTTGAAGTATATGAAGAAGCATTTTCAAGGCGATCTTGTGGCTACATAAAGGAGTTATTTTATTGCTATAATATAGATGGAATACATGGCTATAGTGCTATAAGTAAAAACATTCTAGTCATTGTGGCTTGATATGGATACTTTTTTCCCAAAAGGCTTGCTTGGGCAATGATAATTTTAGGACACATTTGGATTATTGAATATCTATTGCTATAAATAATTCTTCATAGTAAAAAGAAACATTTTTAATCTAGAAATTCAAGGGTCTTCTGATTGAATAGTATTAGGATGGCTATATGCATCATCCAACCTACTTAGAGTGATCCAAAAGCATTGTTTTGAATAAAATACTTTATATTACTCATATAAGCTCCTTTTGGGTTGAGATAAGAGTCTAAGGTTGAGATAAGAGTCTAAGTTATTGTCTCATGAAGAGTCTTGTCTAAGCCATTGACTTGGATACAATGTTTCTTGGCTTGCTTGAGTTTGTTTAGCTGTACAGAGAAGAGTTTGTTATTATGAATTATAGTGTATTGCGTGGAATTCTTGCTAAGAGAACTTGTTGGAGGTTTCTTTGTGCTCCTTTGTAGAATTTATTAACTCTCTTTATCTCCCTAATCTTTGCATCCCTTTTGCACTAAACCTCTTTGGTTAGGCTTTTAAACCTGTATGCTTTGACATCGATGAACTTGACGCAAAGGCTATTTGAAGGATTGTAGACATGGGATGTTCATCAAGTTGTGGTTCTTTCATGGAAACTGGTGATGATATAAGATAAGTATCAAGTAAACCTTCCTCATCTACATACTTACATGTCTTTGAATGTGAGATATTTTGCCATATTCCCAAAGATACGTGCAACAAGTTGGATCGAAAGACTTTCAAATACACCTTTCTTGGATATAGTAATGTAGGTGAGATAGGTTATTACCTTTGGGATCCACAGACTAGGAAAGTTATCCATAGCCATGATATTGTGTTTATGAGGAAAATATGCATAAGCAACTTAAGCAAGTGGTTGAGGTGTGCAAGGTGATATTTTAGGAGTCGTCCCTCCTTTCTATATAATGTGCCCTAGTTAGACAACTTGTAGTTGTTGTTTAATATCCAATAGCCAAGGATCAACTTGTTGTGTAGGACCATGTTGATGTTGGATAGAGATAATAGTATGTATTGGCTTCATAGTTCATTTTGCAATGCTTTACTAGAGCCTCACACCCTCTTGATTAATATGAGTCTATTATGTATTATGCCATGGTGATGGATTTTAATGAGCCGCTTACTTATGAGAAGGCTATACATAGAGGTGGCAGTTTCTCTTGGGAAAGGGCTATGAAGTCCGAGTTTGACTTCTTTAAAAAAAAAACATACTCGGGATTTGGTTTCCTTACCTAATGGTAAATATGTATTGCCATGCAAGTAGGTGTATAAGCTAAAGAGCACATGTGGTCGCCCTAAGTCAATATATAAGGCCCGATTGGTTGCAAAGGGTTCCAAACAAGAAAACAAGGTTGATTTTAATGAGATATTTTCTTTTATGGTCAAAATGACTAGCCTTTGCTTGATTTTGGCATTGCTTGTATAGTTGGATTCGAAATTATACCAGATGGATGTTAAGATGGCTTCCTTACTTGGGGACCTACATGAGGATATCTATATACACTAGTTTAGGGCTTTGTGGAAAGACCAGGGAACACCTAGTGTACAAGTTGAGAAATAGTTTTTATGGACTTAAGTAGACACCTGTAAAATAGTATTATAAGTTTGATACCTTCATGCATTCACAATTCTATACCCGTAATGATATGGATTTGTGTTTTACATGAAGAAGGCTTGTGATGGTAGCCTTATCATTTTGGTATTATATATTGATGATACATTGTTTGTTGGGAGCAGCGATGATGAGCTAGATGCTTTGAAGACTCAACTTAAGAAGATTTTTGAGATGTAGAACATGGGGCATGCTTTGCACATACTTGGCATGCGTATTACATGCAACCACTCTAAGCGACTTCACTACTTATCACAAGAGTACATCCGTAGGATCCTTAAGTGGTTTCACATGTAGGATGGTAAACCCATTGGGATCCTTTTACCTTTCCATGTGAAGGCCAGTCATTTCTAGTTGAATGAGAAGAGGATTGAGATGGCCAATATCTTCTATGTATCCATAATGGGTAGCTTGATGTATGCCATGATAGCCATTAGACTTGACATAGCATTTGTAGTGGAAGTTATAGCTTGTTATATGGTGACACTTGGTAGGTGACATTGGGACATTGTAAGGGTATCATGAGATATCTTAAGGGCAATGCAAACATATGCCTTTGCTATGGTAGCTAGGATATTGGAGTCATGGGCTATATTGACTCAAATTATGCATGACATGTAGATAAGAAATCAACCTCTAGCTATGACTTCATCTTTGTTGGAGGAGATGTTTCTTGGACGTAGAAATGCATTGCCTTGTCTGCTACTACTGAGGCATAGTACATTGCATGCACTGAGGTTTCCAAGGAGGTCCTATGGTTAGGCTATTTGGTTGCAAACCTTAGTATCACTTCTATGTCTCTTATACTACATTGGGACTTTTTGAGTACTATCCAATTGGCATGTAATCTGGTTGTCCATATAAAGACTAAGCACGTCGAGGTCCATCATTTTATCAAAAAGATGATTGAAGATATGTAGATAGGCTTGTCAAGTTCTCTATGGATGAGAATCCTGCTGTTTTGCTCACTAAGAGTCTCCCAATGGAACAAGCTATATTAAGTAAAACTATCCAATTCATTGTGATATTTACTAACTTTTCAATTGAGTAGAAAATAAGATAGAGTTACCAAGTGTTTTCAATATTGAAAAGCAAATAGAAGATGAAATAATAGAGGAATTATTTGGTAGCAACCTTAATGTTTCTACAACATTGAGCATGATAGAGGAATCGATTCTAACAATAGTATTAGATTTGAATTGCTTACAATTCAAGTGTTGTATCCAACCATCACTATATGAATCCATACTATATGGCCATAACAAGAATCTAATGCTTCAATTAGATTGTATGAAATATTTGAATATTTTGTCAGAAAGATGTAATGTTGGGATTTGAAGGAGCACTTAGAAGGAGCCAATTGCTACATGGCAGGTTTATGTTGGCTGATTGCATAAGAACATAATGTTATATCAATGGTTAGAAGTTTAGAGAAGAAAGTAAGATATAGTTTAGGACTTTTTGCCATTTGGAGTGAGGATCATTGGCATCAATCTGAAAAAATGAAAATGTATAGACTAGGAGATCTAGGTGTTAAAGCACGATTCAAGTTCTTGGCAAAAATGGATATGCAATTTGGGTGTGATACTACATGAACCATCCTTATTTATGATGATTCTTACAAGGAGTATAGTATGCCAAGTGGTAACTTCATTTTTCCATTCACTTGGATATCGAAGAAAAGGGTGATGATATGCTTATGGGGCATTTACTTCCCTATCTTCTTGTGTTGAATGATATATTTGATACGCGTAGTGCTATACAAGCACTCGATATGGGCAGATAACTCTATTTGAAGGGCACAGTTGGTACAACCAAGTCAGAGGATTCATGAGTGAGTGGAATGATATAAATAATAGATGGTACAATGAAAATTTCACATACAGGTTGTCACTTAAAAAAAATAAAATCTACAAAGTAGAAGTACAAGTCTAGATGTAGACGTTTTGCAAGCTCTTAAAAATGAATTACATGGAATTCCTAGAATGAAACCAAATAAATTGATTGGGCTAGCAAAAAGAACAACAAGATGAATGAAGGGTTTTGAGGACTTTTTGGAAAGATTGCTACACTAATATGGATTTGCAAAGCAATCATGTGAGTATATGTATGTATAATAAGTTAAAATTCTTATAAAATCTCTATAATTTTACAAACTAGTGTTAACTATATCATTTCTTATTGTATTTTCAATTGATACTACTAAATACATCTTGATATTAATGAGAAGAATACTCATGTTAAAAGGCATGATCAAATCTATGATGTAATCATGCAATTTGCAACTGTTTGTTATAATTTATTTCTACAATTTTGATAATGATAAAACTTTTATACCTCGTATGCTATAATTGGGCATTATATTATGAATGAAGGGCTATGTGCCATATTCTTATTGATGATGGCATAGGTTCTCATTGTATCGATTCGTTTCATGTTTTCTTTGTTACTTTCATCAATCACTAGTGGGTTAGATTATTCTTACACAATAAGGGATTGTACAGTTTTTATATCAAGTATGTATATAATCATTAGAAATTTTGGTTGAAATAGTTGATCCACGGTATGTATCCATTATGTATGTTTTTATTGAGTTGGGAGTTCATGTATACATTGATAATGTGTATGGATGCTTGGAGACTCAAATAAATTTTGGTTGAAATAGTTGATCCACGGTATGTATCCATTATGTATGTTTTTATTGAGTTGGGAGTTCATGTATACATTGATAATGTGTATGGATGCTTGGAGACTCAAATATATTTATGTAGTATTGACATGAATTTCTTCTTTTATGAACATAAGTCTTTAATTCAATACCAAAGACTTATAATGGTTGTAGTATTTATGCAAAAACCATGCCTCATGCCTTTATACTCGGATTAAAATTATGGCTTGTTAACACTACAAAAGTAGAAAATACTTGGCCACATGGATAATCTCAATAATGCAATCAAACTCTCTTCAACAAGTATGCCCTTGTGACCAAGCTTAATGATATCCTCTTTGAGATTGAGACTAGCTTTAAAACCTAAAGAAAATCTTAATACTAAGATAAATATAATAGGGAAAAAGAGTGCAATTTCATAAATGTTGTGTTTTAGTATTTTTCAATGCACATAAATATAAAAGCAAAATTGATGTCTATTTTTAGAGATTGAAAATTTTAAATTTATTATTTTTCTAATAAACTAACACCCAATCACCCTTTTCTATTGGTTTAGGTTGAATCCTTTGCTTCTTGCTAAATTTATCTTTAGTTTTTTATTTATCTTTTTTCAAACATACCATTGCAATCTTAATATTTTTACGTTTTCATTGTAATTTCCAAATCCATAATACAAAAAGGTCCTCTCTACTCATATCATTCTTCTAAGGCAATGCATTCCAATTAGTAATAGCATTCTCAATAAGCATAATAGATTTTTAGCCATACATCAACTAAGCATAGGCATATATTTAGAAATTGTACTATATGTATTGCGATGAACTCATAAATAATAAGGAAGTGGCTATTCTCAAATCTTACCTCTCCTTGTCTTAGCCAAATATTTAATGATAGGTGAGTGAGAATCCTTGTTCACTTTAGCCATTCCCTTTGGGATTATAAGTTGTAGTGAGAACAATTTTTATTCCCATCCATGAAAAGCATTCCTTGGTCACCTCAACATCTAGTATTCATTCTTTGTAGTTGGTTTTCTAGCACAACCATAGTGCTTTATACTATATCTTCCCAAAGAAATTTGCATATTGCAATGGTAGTCTTCACTTTCAAAGCTTGAGCTTCTACTTGATTTGTTAGATCTTCATTGGTAACACATTTTTTGAACAAGCATAAGCATGGTCAACCACCCATTTAAAATGCATGGTTATGGATAGGTAGGATGCATCCCATCATGATATCACACATTGAATACATCTAATAAGTAGCACAAGATTCCACAAAATGCAATACATTATCCTACATATACCCTGTATGGAGTCTCACTTCTTTGCTTTCGATGCTTCCATTGATATCAATTCTTCAAGAAAGCCCATATGCTTTTTTTCAAATCAATTCCATCCTTCTTGCTTTGACAACCTGCTTAAGTAGTGACCAAGAAATAGCCAATCACCATTTTGTGTATGCTTTAAAAAAGACTCAAGTTGGCAAGATAATACCAATACAATATTTTCTAATATAAGTAATTGCATAGAATCTTGTATGAACATCATCACCTTCAATAACCATGGTTTCTTCATCCTCTTACCTAGATCTTGAAAGAATCTTAGCAATATAGTAATTTGTACTTGTAATACATTGAAACTATGGGTCCAAGGATTTGACATAATCAAACTATTACATCATAGCAATATCTAGACTCGAACAACTAGTAATCATCCAAATAAAGCAAGACAATCTGTTTCTATGATGACCAATGTGCTTATAAAGTATTCTTAGAATTATTTATTTCATCCTTGGCCTCTTCTTTACACCCTTTCACTAGACATAATAAAGAAAAGGCACAATAATTATGGTATAGACTCTTGTAGGACTTTATTTATCCATTCATCATGTGTGCAACTGAGTTAATTGCTCCTTAAGAAAAGCTACACATCCTTACCCAATGGTGTCCACAAAGTTGTTAGATCTTTTCTTTCAATAGCCAAATGGAATTGATCATACCTAGAATAAAGATCACCCAATGAGTAGATTGCTCTCCGTATAGAAGCTTTGGTAAAACCCGTCAAAATTGAACCAATACCAATGTCATTGGTTGCATGTCTTGTGTGAATTATAGAGTTATATCTTCTTTGGTATTGTGAACAATGTGTTTGAGTACAGAGCAGAAGATGGCTCCATGATACTCATCTTTATCTTTTCATTTAACAATTCAATCCATTTTGGCGAATGAGCCTTTGGGATTGAAATAGAGTGTAAGTTTCAATGCAAATGAGGCTCAATAAAGACAATCATTGGAGCAACAACACTTAGATCCACACAACTAATGTCATGCTACTGAAAAGAAAATAAATTACCATGTTTTGAGAGCATTTCCTCAAAGCATTGTTTCTCCTCATGGGTGAGAAAATCCTTGCAACCAACCTTCAATCCTTTAAAGATTCTATTGTAAGCTTGTATCCAATTTTCTTTGGATCCTTGAGATTTGGTTGTTAAGATTGATCCAATTTTCCCTCATATTTGAAGGTAATGGTAAATCAACACGTTTTATCTTTTTAGTCACGGTTTTGTACTTAGTCTCCACCCATACTTCTAATCTTGTATCTTTCCCAAAACACACTCTTCTTTGGAATCTTCAATCACTTTATACATGTCTAGGGAGCACACTTTCACAAATTCACTAATTGTTAGTATGCTCAATGCCCCACCCCCGTAAGGTGCCATCAATTTTCCACAAAGCTGTAAGTTGTAAGGCCCCCATTAGGAGTAAAGAAACCATGTGTAAGCACGGACATTGGTTGGATCGTGACTTGTATGTCAATTGAGGTCTCTGTGACCAGATGGTGAAAAGGTGACCATTGTGGATCTAGCCTTTGGGTTAGATAGAGTAGTTATGTTGGTAGCAACTTGAGGCACAATGCATCAAGTTGGGTATGGGAGTTATTAAGAACCCTTATTCTAGGGTCTAGTGGCCGTGGAAGCGGCTCCTAGCAGGGGGTCTTAAGGGCATGACAACTCCCCTAACAGGGGTCTAGGGGTAGTGCCTCAAGCTCGTGATAGTAAAGGGAATATTCCTTATAATATTCATTGGTTGATTAGGAAAGGTTAATAATATAGTCAAGCATGTTGACTAGACTACCTTCCCGGTCTATGAACCCTTTAAAGCCATCGTCAATCTATGTTCCACCCAATCAGAGTGCTTCTAGCTAGCCTTAAGCTCTTCACCTATCATCTGTTTACATTACCATCTAACCTTCATAGTGGAAGCGCACGGGTGGACAGAGCTATCTTTGTATCAATTTGTTTGAAATTAAAACAATTTCTATTCTTCTCATATTTGTTGTGTATTCTCTACTCCTTGCTTAAATTTTGTCCGTTGCATCATGAAATTTGTATATAGCAACCTCCAAACTAGGACTAATCATGGTTGTAAACTCTCCCATAATATCAATAAAAGAAACCTTCTCCAAAATCCTTGAGAGACATTCATTAGTGTGAAGAGAACCGCCCTTCTTTGAATTTCTTTGAGCATTGGAAATACATTGTCTTTCACCCTTATGCAAGCCTTTAAACTTTCAAAAACAAACTGAACCTTTTATTTTTAATCTTAGAAATCATGTTTAAAAAAGTTTCTTTACCTTCTAGATGAAGTAAGAATCTTTCTTCATTATTAGCATCATTGTCTCATTTTATAATGGCATGTGCAGAAATGCACCATGTCCTGAGGTTCTTTGAATTCCTTTTTAGTCGTGGGTAAAGCATGTTCATGAAGACTATCACACTTCCTTTAATGGTTCACACACTATCAAGAATTGAATGACATACTTTTCATCAATACTCTTAATTCTAGCTAAAGCGCAACCATCATCCATCACCTTAGTTTCCATGCAAAGTATAGTAATGTAATATATGGCTCTCCAAGAATCATATAGTAAATAGACATCTTACACAAATAATTTTTTTCATCTTGAACATAATCTATGTTGAATTTGACATTAGGAAAGCATTATACAAATTTCTTGTTTGCTATTTCAATTCTCCAACCATATTTGTATAAATCAACCACTTTTTGTTTTGATAGAGATTATTTAGTGTCATGATATTAATTTTTGATCCATGATCTATTAGTATAATTCATGGTTCTTCAAGGTTACCCACCTTAATTGGAGCCTTTGTAGTAGCTCTAGCCCAATGGTTTCTCAAACATTGGCTTTTATGTATAACTTTAGGATCTTCTTCTTCATTGAACCACAGTTGCCTTAACCCCCCTTGACAAATTTTTCAGTGGCTATTTCAATTCTCCAACCATGATGTGTATAAATCAACCACTTTCCCTTTTGAGAAAGACTATTTAATGTCATGATATTAAATTTTGATCCATGATCTATTAGTGTAATTCATGGTTTTTCAAGGTTACCCACCTTAAATAGAGCCTTTATAGTAGCTCTAGCCCAGTGGATTCTCAAACATTGGCTTTTATGAGTAACTTTAGGATCTTCTTCATTGAATCACACTTGCTGTACCCCTCGATAAAATTGGTTGGAATTTACCACTCTTCTTGCACATTCTTCCTTTTGCACTTCTATCCCATGTATACTTTGTATCCCTTGTGCCTTTAAAGTTTCTCCATCTCCTTGTGAATTTGCATTGGCATGTTCTCCCAAAATTTGTTTGTTCCTCTTGATGATATCGATAAAATTATCATGAAATTTACATTTAGCAATTTCAAGAACTTCTCCCAAGCTAAATTGCACCTTAATCTTGGCTAACTCAGTGTCAACTTGTAATCTGTATACTCTTTATATGTAGGGCTTTTATATTTTATGTCTACTTTGAACCTACTTCTTCTCCCTTGGAGTGTCCTCCATAAATACCTCAGGTGGATAAACTTTGTGTGAAGGACATTATTTATTCTTCTTTCTTCCTGTTCCTTTAGTCATCCTCATCGAAGTTGCTTCATTACCATCTTCATGTGCTTGCACTTCTCTTTAACAACTACTTTATTGTTTATCCTTTTAGCAGTGTAGGCATAAAGTGAGAGAGAGTTCACATGATCTTTCCAACTGGCATTTTATTAAATACAATCTCCAACTCGATCTAGATCACCCCTTGTAATTCTTCCTCTTTCAATTGTTTTAATCACGTAGGGCCAAATGTTATTCATCTTACCAAACATTTTTTCATTTTTAGATTTCTTCTTTGAGATATGCTCCACATGTAGACCATAAGTCACAACTTCAACAAAGGAATGTATGAATGCCATAGCTTCCATGAGTTTTCTCATCCCATCTTTCCCAGAGTTAGTACCAAGTGGAAAATCTATTTCTCATAAATGATTCTTGTCATGTTTAAAGAAAACATTATCTTTGTTGAGTGCATCTTTAAAGGAATCACAATTCTTTCAAATATGGCTTGTGCTATCAAATCAATTGCATCTATAAATGAAACCTTCTTGATTTTGAGGATTTTTCCCAAATGATTGCTCTTTATCTGCAAGCCTTGCAACTTTCAATTTCAGTTCTTGCATCCCTTTTACTACATCTATCATAGAATCATCAACTTTTGGAGTAATAGTATTTGACATGTTACTTGATTGCTCTACCATATTAGAGATAAGAACAATACTTGTCACAACAATTTTGTCTCTCAAAAAGAAAGGATAGTCACTTGTACTTCTTTCTAGTCATTTTTCAACCCCTTCTTTGTGCTTCTACCCTCCAAAAGCTCCTCAATACATTCTTGAAGTGTAGAAACTATTAGTTGTAGAAATAATTTGATCTTTTCAACCTCAAGAGTTAGTTGTTCCCATTTAGAAACTTGAACATATCTGCGCTAAAATTATTTTTTTGTGTTCCCATCTAGAAACTTGAACATATCTGTGCCACCAATAATTCCTTATTAGGTTTTTCAGCCCACTCCCAAAAATTAGTTTTAGTTACTCACTCATGATCCTCCACGAAATATTGTTTTTTGAAATCCTTCTTGAAATCATCCTAAGTGACACTATGATTTGTCGATATATCTCTAGCATGCATCATGATCGCGCTGGAATTAAAACCTATTTAAGGTATGCAATCATCTCATGTTCTAGAACTCTATAAAGTTCCATCTCACTTTCATAGGTTTAAAGATATTTGGATAGATCTCACCCTTCAAATTGATTCATTTTTCTTACTAATGATTGAAGGTCTTTATCACTCATGTTTCCCTCTTGGATGTAGTTTATTCTTATTGTATGTACATAAAAAATGATCGAAACATTTGTCTCATGTCTTCTTGATGCAACAAATTTGCATCTAGTTGAGTCTCACCCATAGCTTTGAGATCCCACCCTAGCCTTTCATGTTAAGTTCACCAAAAAGAAATCAAGGAAAGTGGCTTGTGTGGGTAGGGAGACATTGGCTCTCTAATTGTGATAGTTCTTGATAAAGATATAGCTAGAAGTTGAGATCAAGAGAATTATAGGGTTTTTATGCACCAAAAGAAAAAGACATGATCCCTATGAAGTTCTTTGTTAATCCTCGGAAGAACAAGACAGAAAAATTTTGGAAAATCGAAAGTGGAAGACAATCCCAAGGCAAGAGGAAGATGAAGGACAAAGATGCACTTAGAAAAATTTGAAGACACGAAGCGCAAGAAAAATTCTAAATGTAGGAGGACGCACATAAGAATAAGGGAATCTTAATATTTTAGCAAGAAGAGGGCCAAGATCATTGTAATTCATATTGTAAAAGAGCGTCGGGTTCTCTCCCGTGTAATTTCTATAGAATGAGAGGCAGGGGCTAAGCCCAATACTAATAGAAAGGAGAAGGAAAAAAGAGTGGAGGAATGGACAAAGACCAGCCAATAAGGGGGCGACTGCCCAAGGAGGAGATATGGCATGCATAAAAGTCAAAAAGTGAATGGAGAATCTCATTCTTGGTGTGTGGCCAAACTTGTTCTCTTCTTTCTTCTTGCTCTTGCTTCCTTCTTGTGCATGAGAGAGGGAGGGAGGGAATGTGAGAGAGGGAGAGCATGTGTGAGAGAGAGTGAGGGACCATGGAGAAGCTCTTCTTCTCCTCTCATCATCATCATCATCATCATCATCATCATCATCATCATCATCATCATCATCATCTTCTTCTTCTTCTTCTCCTTTCTCATGTGCATGGCTATGGAGGTTGAAACTTGGATCTTGGAGATGGAGCTTATTTGAGAGTGTATCTTGGATCATGGAGCTACTGACAGATTTGTGGGAGGAGGCAACTCAATCAGATTCAAAGGTAAGTTCACTACATTTGTGTAGGGAAGAGTGTGCATGGCTATGTGAGGTAGCCATAGCTCTCTATGGGTCTTGGCGGTGTGCTTGCAAGAGTAGTGACATTTTGGTTGCATTGCCAAGACCAAAGAATTCAAGCTTGAGTGTTTGCACACTCCAAATTGAGTGATGGAGTAGGAGTTTGGCTCCGAAATGACGCTTGGTTTTAGGTAGGAAGAGAGGGAGTCGGAGGCTATTCAATCTCTCTTTTGTGGATTAGTTCGAGTTTAGGAACCTTTGTGTGCATTGGTTAGAGTAGGAGAAGTCAATTTTTATCACATTTGAGACATTAAGGTGTGGGAAATAAGGAGAGAGAAAGGAAAAAATAAGTCTCTATATCGAGAAAATAGGGGAATAGAGAAAGAAAGGAAAAATATTTTTAATGGCTGGGAAAGAATAGGGATAGAGAAGAAAAACAAAAAAAGAGAGAAATGAAATGTGGAAAAGGCAAAAAGAGAGCTCATTTGCACACCGAGAGATTGAGAGAGAGAGAGAGAGAGAGAGAGAGAGAGAGAGAGAGAGAGAGAGAGAGAGAGAGAGAGAGAGAGAGAGAGAGAGAGAGAGAGAGAGAGAGAGAGAGAGAGAGAGAGAGAGAGAGAGAGAGAGAGAGAGAGAGATAGAGAGAGAGAGAGAGAGAGAGAGAGAGAGCTATTGAGAGAGATAGAGAGCTATAGGACAAGAGACAGTAGCA
Source organism: Lygodium microphyllum (assembly GCF_053477565.2). NCBI lineage: Eukaryota > Viridiplantae > Streptophyta > Polypodiopsida > Schizaeales > Lygodiaceae > Lygodium > Lygodium microphyllum. Next base: position 70,223,398 of record NC_141156.1, read on the forward strand.
ACAACAATCCTTGGCATTGTCACATTCAAGCGCTCCATGTATGTTCTGAGTTTCCCATGATATTCATTAAATGAGGTTAGCACCTTGGGTACATTAGTAGTGCATTTGATTGATTTCACCCATTTCTTGCCATTCGACGTTTTTTCCTGTGCCGCTTGGACAGTAACCACAGGCCTTGGAGGCTCAATTCCCATTGGGCTTGGATGTTTGAGGCAGTTAACTCCACTCAGACGTCCCACTCGGACTCGGACGATTTTCGGGCCTCAGACGATTGATCTTTATGCCTTGGACAGCGGACTCAGACACTTGGACGTGCACCCCTCATCTGAGTCCAAGCTTCACCACTCAGACAGTCATTTTCCTTAGGAGACCACTTGGACATTTGAATCTATGACTCAAACAATCGAGTCTGGGACTCAGATGAGTTGTCTAAAGCACCATGTTGTACCAATTTTTATCATTACAAGACATTGGGATCTACAACTAATTGTCCAGCAACCTAGGTTGGAATCCAGATTGGTAGATGAGACCATAGAGCTATTTGTACTCAAAATTTTGACCTAATAATCTATAAGTGATTGAAATAACTGACCACCTGGCCGCTGTAGAGACCTAAATTGACCATCTGGGGCTGAACACCCAATGGGACTACCTATCAACCCAAATTGCCTGCTAGAAGTAATCACAATCCACATGAAAAAGCTACAATGGCATGAAGTTGATTAGATGTGATTGACTTCATCAAAAGTTACACTTAAGCACATGTGAAAGCTAGAAAGCTTGATTTTGCACCATTCACATAATCCAGTTGCACTACTCAAGCGTATAAGTGTGTGTATATTTGCAGACTAATTGGATTAACAAGGAACACACTAAAAGTGATTAAGCTAAAATGAACCCACTAGTAGGAGTGCAACCCCGAGAACCAGACCTCATCTTTCTATGAGGTTGACTAGGTCACTCATATCATGGAAGACCTAGCTCAACCAACAGACAAGGATAGCACATCATGAAAGACTTGCAGCAATATCATAATCAATCTTGAGGAGGAGGGGAGACTAGGAAGGATAGCACTACTACACATAGTGAGCTATAGCCACCTAGAAGCAAAGGGTTTGGAGGTTGCGCAAGGAGAGAAAGCTTGAGGTTCATAGGATCCTAGCCATCTCAAGTAGAAATTGAATGAGAGGAAATGCTGATAGGGAGAGAGCCTTAGAAGTCGACCTTACAGTGAACAAGCTACTCATGAAGCAATTGCTAGACAACATCAACACTGAGCAAAGTGCGGTAGCCTTGGCAGCATTATTGCTATCCAGATTGGGAGACACCCCAAATACCAAGAGCCAAACGAAGATACCCATAGTGGCCAAGCAACTTGATAAATATTAAGTAGGCAATGATCCCATATAGCTTCACGTTGAGAAGTTTGAGCAGCTGTGCGAGGTTAACAACCTCATGGACCCCACTCAATGAGCACAAGCATTCGGTCTTTGCTTGGGAGACAAGGGATGGGACTACCACTCTAGATAATACCAAACATAATAACTTCACCCATCTAAAGGATCTCTTCATCAAGAGATTCCTAGCGGAATGATACTTTGATAACCTCATTGTTAAGCTGATGAATATCAACGAAAAAGACAAAGAGGACATACGAGACTACATCACACATGTGAGGAGTCTCTACAAGAGGATACTTGTAACTGAGTGACTTGATGAGAGAGAAATCTTCACCTATTCATTATCTAGATTTGCAAGGAATAACTTCATAAGGCCTTAACAAGCAACTTGAACTTGCAAAGGGATGTGCTCATAAGAGTCTTTGAGGAGGCCATATGGTTGGATGACTTGCTTAGAGAGAGAAGCTCTAGGGCTATGTACCAAGGGAGCAACACATTTAAAAATGCCGAGAGAAGCACAACACTTAGCAAACGAGCAACCCCCAGTGAGCAAGATAAAGGAAAGAGTGTCGACCAGACCCAAGTGATAGTTGTGAGGTCAAGTTTGAGCTGACCAGATTGCAAGAGTCAATATGAAGGCCAATATGACCTCACCTATAGTGTGTGCATTGTGGAGGGAACCACTTGCCATCTGAATGTCCCGATTCCAAGATCCCAACCTTGTGCCAATTGTAGAAGATTTGGGCATGATGCTGTGCATTGTTGATTTCTAAGACGGTTGCCATACCAACAATCGTATGCTCAACCATCCTATCCAGAAGTCAGGTAGTCTTATTTCGCAAGGGGAGCCCCTTGGCTGTACCCGCACACACCTAACAATTCAAAGCCAACTGCTCCAAGGATTGACATAAACCCAATAGGAATCCCTAGACTGCCATGACCTATAGTGACCCATCCACCAAGCAATGCTCCAGTGCACTTTGTAGAGAAACCACCAAAGGAAGACTCATACGTGAACCCTTATGTCTCTTATAATGAGGAGGGAATCCCATGTTGATGGACTTTAGACTTGTGCCAGTCATGGTTTTAGGGAGAGGAAGAAAGACTGAGATAAGAGGAGGAGAAGCAAATAGCGTTGGCTATTAGAATATCAATGGAGCAACTCTCCCAATCTCACAAATTAGCTATGATGAGCCCCACATGGGAGGACGTGCCAAGCACAAGTGCAGCGGCAAAAGAGGCAAGACAAAGGGTAATGGTGGAAGGCAAGAGAAAGGCCCCTCTACATGCAATCCACTAGTTATAGTCACCCTGACAATCACCCCAATGCAAGGAATCACTGAAGGGGCAGTCAATGAAAGTAATGTAATGGCTTGGGTGGAGTATCTAGCAAGCAAAGTGCAAGAACTTGCACCTGCACCAAGCGAAGGATTCCTCCTTGTAAGAACTAAAAGACTATAGCTGATGCCAAATCATGCCAAGGGTTGAAGATACCCCGCTTGGAAGTGTCAACTAGTTCGATGCCCTCAGCTATGCGTAATATAGAAGAATACGACAAGTTGGTAAAAGAACATTAGAACTGACTTGACAAGATGACTAAAGAGAAAAAGGCTGCACTTGTAGAGCCAGAAGAAGAAAAGAATACCTTTGCAACCTATAAGCTAGGAAAAATGAGGGTAATGACCATCATAAACGTGGAAATGATTGCATTAAAAGAGGCCTTAAAGGCAAGGCAAGGAGAAGAAATCCTAAAAGATCTATATGATGAAGAAAGGGAGAATCGTATGGCTCTAGAGGAAATGTGTGCCTTCAACTCCACGGAAAATAGATGCCTAGAGCTAGAAAATGAGGAGTTGAAGAGGCAAAGAGAGGAAGCAAAAAAAGAGTTGCATGCAGTAAAAACACAAAAAGATGAAGAGGCCATGAAGAAGTTGGTAGAGCTGCATAACCAACCTCAAGCAGCTCTCCACAAGCAAGCAATCCTAAAGGAACAAGTAGAGTGCTGGAACCAAGAGAAATAACAAATGAATATATTATGGCAAGAGCAAGAGCAGTTAATCACCACTCTAGCAGCCCAATACCAGAATAAAGGTTTGGAGCACATGAAAGAGAAGGTGGAAGAATGGGAAACTAAGAATGAGCACAAAATCAAAGACTTAGCTGACCAATTGGCCCATTCAAAGAGTGAACGCCTCATGGCAGAGAGCAAAGCTGCAGTGGTAGAGACAGGGATGTTGGAGCAACAATGAGCCTTTATAAACACAATGCTAAATGTAACCCAATCAAGAGAAAAAGAGACCCTTGAGAGGAAGTCAAAAGGAAATTAGAGCTGACAAGGAGAGCACTTCAACACGACCTCCATGCCAAGGAACCCAAACCTAGCACCGGCTTAGGGGTGGAGGAGCAAAGAGCCCATTTGATCATAGCTGGATTAACCATGCAAGAACTCGAATTGCTAGGATTTGGGGAGCTAGACCAACGAGCACAACCTCTTCCACAAGAGCCGATAGTGCCAATCCATAAAGAGGGGCTAGGGACTTTGAGCACATCTAGGTGGAGGAAGAACAATTGCATAAATCGAGCCCCCCTCTGTAACCACAAGCACAACCATAAGAGTAAGGGAAGGAAGCCATACCATCCTAAAGAATGGTGGAGATGAGGCATATGAGGAGAAAGCAGATAGAAATAGCACACAGAAAACTCCAAGCCAAGTTGCTACAAGTTCCGCATGTGGCCATCCCTCAAGGAGAGGAGTGTAACCTAGGTATGACTTTCCTATGATCTATAATGTGAATGAAAGGGACCTCCGCCCACCATCAATAGTAGGCTTCCTCAGAGAATTCTCTTGGTGCCTAGATCGTGCTTTCATTACCACATGTAATTATCTTCACCTTTTGTGAATACTACTAAAACAAAAGCCTATTGCAAAGGAAGAGTGGTTACTGCATCTCTTTTTTGATATTAATGCAAGAATAGATAGGTGTGCAATGGTCTACCTCATGATAAGAGCCACCCTCTTGCTAGCATTTTGTATGAGCCTATTAGAGGATATGAGTGACAATAGGTCCAATGGGTGTGACCACCCAATTTTTTGTCATCTATGCCCCTCAATGTAAGAGTTAACTTGAAGGGTTATATGCAAACTAGGGCCTTCCTAAACAAATCCCTTAAGCCTCCACATAGCTTGGTCCCTGCCCATGAATGGGATGCCACTTAATGTGCTTTCTTTGTAATTTAAAAAAAAGAAGAAGAAAAAGAAGAGAAATGAAAAGAAAAGAAGAAAAGAAAGTGGAAAAGAAAAGGGACAAAAAAAAAAAATTGGTCCATCTGTACTCTATGATCGTCACAATCACTGTACCTAGGGACCATGCTAGCTCTCCTCCACTTCACAAATTAGGGTACATAAAGGGCATGACATTTTGATAGACATATCTTCCTAAGTCACTCACAATATATTCCTTTACATGAAGTGGGTCTTCAAGTGTGGGGCAATACCTTAGGCTTACCTATGATTCAATCCATTTCCTAGTTCCACCATCACTTGTATAGTGCACTGTATGATAAGGTAGACACAACCCCCTAGGAAGTGTAATCTTCTTTTTGGGTACATTGTACAGCGGCACGGCAAGCCAACAACTACAGAGGCCTTCTTCAACCATCTATTCTAATATCGACAACCTTCAAAATCTGCTTTGCAAAGCATCTCCAACATAACGTAGCTCTCCAAAGGCACGTTGAACCATTTCACACCGACCCTTAATATTTTTGGCTTGTACCATTAAGTGCCATGGGACTGGTATTCAGCTAGGAGGGGGTAATGTTAACCCTTGGAAGATCAATACGAAAAAATTTAGGAAATTGGAAGTGGAAGATAATCCCAAGGTAAGAGGAAGACAAATGACAAAAGTTATCAAGCTTCATCCATGGCTTCCAACAGAGGTCGAGGTGCTGAGCAAGGTCACGCTCAGAGAGCTCTCCAATACGAGGAAATGACTGTTGCTGCTGAGGAAATTCAACACGATGTTGATGTGCAAGTGGAGCTTAACCTCGAACCCATTCAAACCAAATAACTAGCCATCCCACAACAAATTGGGGTTGCGGCCATAAATCATAATAGCATCCCCTCTTTGTCATCAATGATGTCATAAGAAAATGCTAAAAAGTAAACGTGCTCTTTTTACCCCCCCTCTCACTAATATATAAACATGGGTAGAACGTCAAGTTAAAGACACACAATGATCCATGCAGAAGTCTCTCTGCTGTTATTGACGCAACGAAGCTCTGCTACAATCAGCCGAGCCTCTCTTTCTCTCTCTCTCCAACCCTACGTGGAAGTGTTGCCTGAACCCATCAAGCTTCTTTCATGGCTCCCAAGAGACGTTGAGGTATTGAGCAAGGTCACGCTCAGAGAGCTCCCCAACATGAGGAAATGGTCACTGCCTGTTGAGGAAATTTAACATGATGCTGAAGCGCAAGTGGAGGTTAACCTCGAACCCATTCAAACCAAAGAACTAGCCATCCCATAACAAATTGGGGTTGTGGCCATAAATCATAATCACGATGGATGGTCGAACATAGATAATTAGGTTTAGTACATAAGAAAATGATTACTTTTTAAGCTATTAATTTTACAATTTCCTAATAAGGGATAAGCTAGTCCGTTATATAGATTATGATCAGTTAGAACGTACTTTAACTTACGAAAAAAAACATGTAAGTACTATCAATTGCTTTTAGGAAGGAACATGGGAATTGATGGAGGGGATAGATTGCATGCATCGTATACATTGATAAGTGTGTTAAAAATGTCTTATGGTTATGATTGCTTTTGGATTTGTGAATGATGAATTATGGCTCTTATGATTCCGTGCTTGCACAGATGGATGAATTGTGGATTATGGTGGTTCAAGACGTTGGGGTCCCCAACCCAATGCTCCATAACACTTTGTGGAGTGTGGAAAAACTCACATGCGGGTGAAGGTCCTATGCTCCCAAGGGAGTTAGGTGTTTTTGATTTTGATTACTCGAGCACCTGAGAGGGCAAAAGGCCGAGTGGTAAGTACCCCTGTTATGTAGGACAACTCCTGAGACTCAATGAAGCTTAGAGGGGCTCTGAGCTAGTAAATTCCCTGTTGACCACAGATTCAGAGTGCGATCACATACAACCCAATCTTGAGGGATTGAAATGTTCTATCCTAGGCTAAACGGTGTCTTTTTGTGGAAAGACGATTTTGTACCACTCTACAGAGCGATGGTTCGGGATGTTATTATGACCAAATTGTTTGTTATGTGCTAAAGGTTGAGTTTAATGAACCTAGTCTAACAAAGTAATAAAAGGAAGTTGATTTTATATGTCCAAACAACGTGGTAGTATGCTTTGCTAATTAGAAAACTAAGCAAAATCATTGAGGAAAGTGGAGGCTTCGATCCTGATGATTGGATGCCTATGGTTGTTGAGATATCGAGCTCCACTCGTGATATGCCAGGGTGACCGTTGTGCATTTATGTCACCGACGTGTTAGTTGCAGATGCGGTTGGTACACCGCCCATGAATAATAGCCAGATGACAGCTATTCTTATCTACTCTAGTTCGTGGCTCAGTTAGTATGCCACCTTAGTTAGTTGAGTTTGGTTTGAGACCCATGTATAGGGTTCTTCTATTTCTTTGTACTTGATTCTTTTTTGGCTTACACAACTAAGAAGAGGAAAACTATTTTCAGCCTCCACCTTTGTGTGTATTCCCCCATTGTGCAAGCAAGAAAGCTACAAGTGAGACTCCTTCCTTCTCTCCCACAATCTTGACATGGTATCAGAGCCTTGTTCATGGTAAGGAGCTCAAGAAAGCAAGCCAAGCTCGCGGTGTTCTGGTAAGAGGAGCAGTGTTGCTTTCATTTTCTGTTTCGGGAGCAGATCTCTGCAGGTAGCACAGCCGGAAATTGCAAGAGTGCATTGTCTCACGTTGAGACGTCCTTTGCGGTGAAGCAAGAGGGCAGTATATGCTGCGGGAGGAGGCTTTAGCCTGTGGCGACCCTGTTTTTTTGATTTGAGGCCATTTCGGGGCCTGTTTTGGAGGCGGAAGTTTTCTGCACGCACTCAGGAAAAGGCCCAGTTTTATGCTGTGCAACCACTGTTCTACAGGTTGGTGAAAAGTTACTGTAGAAATTGCATCGTATGCCTGTGCGTAGAGACGTTGGGAGTTACAAAATCATCCTTGTTGCCTGTTGATGCAAAATCGTCACTAGGAAGTGACTATGTGGTCAAATACCACTTTCGTCAGTTTTGCAGATTTGCCCTTGTGAGGCTGAAGCTATGTTCTTTGCAGTGATAGAATTTTTTACAGTGTTTTGTAATAGCGTGTGATTCTCTTTCACAGATTGTCACTGAAAAGCTTGAAAAGAACAACTTCCAAGCATGGAAGTTTAGAATGACGAATTTCCTTATGGGAAAAGGATATTGGAAATTTGTTGCAGGAAATGAAGAAGAACCAATTCTTCCTGATGTTCCCAATCAACAGCAAATGCATGCATTTAAAGCATGGCATGAGAGAGCCAGGAAAGTTATGTATTGGCTATCTATCAGCATTTCAGACTCTATGATTGTGCATATTCAAGATGCAAGTATGCCAAAGGAGACATGGGATACTTTGTCAAAAATGTATAGCACAAATACGCAAGCCAGAAAAATGCAGCTCAAGCAAGAGTTGCATAATGTGCAAAGAGAAAATATGAGTATCAATGACTACCACATGAAGGTGAAGAAGATTGCAGATGCACTTGCTTCCATTGGGTCACCAGTGGAAGATAATGATTTAGTTTCTGTGACCTTGAATGGTCTAGGAAAGGATTATGCACAGTTCCAAACATCCATTTCCGTCCGTGAAAGATTTCCTGATTTTGAGGAGTTAATTGCTCTTCTAATTTCTGAGGAGCAGAGAAATGGTGGTGCATCTTCTTCAGGAGGAACTTCAAAAGAAGCTGTCTTCTACTCAAATGCTGGAAGAGGTAGAGGCAGAGGTAGAGGAGGCCGATCTAGAGGCCGTAGTAGAAATTAGAATATGCAGCAAACTCAAGAAAACCAGTCCTATGGAGGAGGACGTGGTAACTCTAGAGGCAGGGGGAGCCAAAGAGGTCGTGGTGGATGGCAAAGAGGCCAAAATGCAAATAGTAATGTTGAATGCTACTACTGTGGTAAAATGGGTCATATGGCTAAAGACTGCTATAAAAAGTAGAATGACATCATGAATGGAAAATTGCAACAAGGGAACTATGCATCTTCTAGTAGACAGGGTGATGACAGAAATGAGCATTTGTTTATGGTGCAGCATATGAACAATTCTATGACAAGTGCAGAAGAAAGCAATGATGTATGGTATGTTGACTTAGGTGCATCAAACCACATGACAGGTCATGCAGAATGGATGGAGGATGCAAGGAAAATGGGAAAACCAGGATTTGTGGAGACTGGTGATGATACTGCACATCCTATTATGCAGATTGGAAAAATTCATTTGTCTATGCAGGATGGGAAAAAGAAATACATGTCCGATGTATTTCATGTTCCGAATATCACCAAGAATCTGGTTTCTGTTGGTCAAATGGTTGAGGAGGGCTTGCAGGTCAGATTTAATTCTCATGGATGCTTTGTTGAGGATATGAAAAATAAAGATCGCTTGATAGCAAAAGGAAAGAAGATGGGTAGAATGTTTACGTTGGAAGCGGACATGTCTGAATTGAGTGCAGCAATGTTTGCACATGGGACCGGTGTAGTTGCAGATATTGATATCTGGCATAAACGCATTGGTCATGTTAATGTACAGCGACTTAAATCAATGCAGGCCCAAAATATTATTGCAGGATTGCCTAAATTCAAGGTTGCAGAAATGCATAAGGTATGTGAAGCCTATCAGTTTGGAAAACAGGTAAGGAAACCATTTCCTAGACATGTTCAAGAGAGTAAGAAGCCATTGGAATTAATCCACTCTGATGTGTGGACTACTAAAGCTGCATCTCTTGGAGGTTATCATTATTTTGTTACTTTTATTGATGACTATAGCAGAAAAGTTTGGGTGTATTTTATGAAAAAGAAAAGTGAAGTTTTTGGGCATTTCAAAACTCTTAAAGCTATGGTTGAAAAAGAAAGAGGCTTGCAAATAAAATGCCTAAGGTCAGATGGAGGGGGAGAGTATCTCTCAAATGAGTTTGCAAGGTTCCTGCAGGAGCATGGCATAAAGCAGCAATATTCATGCAGTCATACCCCACAACAAAATGGAATTGCAGAAAGGAAAAACAGGCATATTGGAGAGCTATCTCGTGCCATGCTCAACGAAAAAGACTTGCCAGATTTTTACTAGGCTGAAGCAGTTGCTACAACAGTCTATATAATGAACATGACTCCCACTGCAGCAATACATGGGATGACTCCAGAGGTGAGGTATACTGTTAGGAAACCAGATATTTCTCATTTGAAAATTTTTGGTTGCATTGCCTATGTACATGTGCCAGATGAGTTGAGATCCAAGTTGGATCCAAAAGCTGAGAAGTGCATCTTTATTGGTTACTCTCTGCACAACAAAAAGGGTATAGATGCTATAACCCTTCTACTCATAAGTTTACAGTGAGCAGAGATGTTGTTTTTGATGAGATGAGTAGCTAGTATAAACTAGTAAATGTGATTGATGATGTAGATGCACAAAATGGTAATGTTGCATAGAATTCACAGCAGCAGTCACAAAATATTAGTGGACTTGGAGCGTCCTCTAGCAGTGGTTCACATTCTTCGCCATGGACAGGCAGATTGAGATCAGAAGAATCTTCTCAAAGCAATGCAGATAGTGGTATACAGATATCACGAAAAGGAAAAGAGAAGGTTGATCAACCCATGTTTGATGTGAATGTAGGTCACTCTTATGTGGATGGTGAATCCAGTGGCTCAGAACAGAGCATTGATGATGAGTTGGGTATTCCTTCTATTGTTACACCTGGAGTAAGGAAGACCAGGGATGTTTTGAGAGCACCTGGGAGTGAACCTACTTTGCGGAGGTCTACGAGAGCTAGGTATCCTGTGAATAGGCTGAAATATGATGGATTTACAGCCATTCACTATGCATATATGGTCAAAGTGATACAGGAACCAGAACCCACTTCTTTTGAGCAAGCCATGGGAAAAGAAAAATGGAAGAAAGCCATGGATGAAGAAATGGATGCCTTGGAAGCAAATGCTACGTGGGAATTGATATCTTTGCCTAAAGGTAAGAATGCAATTGGCTGTAAGTGGGTTTATAAGGTGAAGCACAATGCAGATGGTTCTGTGAACAGATACAAGGCAAGATTAGTAGTCAAGGGGTATGCACAAACATATGGCATTGGTTATGAAGAAACATTTAGTCCGGTTGCAAGGATGGCAACCGTAAGAGCAGTCATTGCTATGGCTGCATCAAAGGGATGGTCTTTACATCAAATGGATGTAAAGAATGCCTTCTTGCATGGTGATTTGCAAGAAGAGGTCTATATGGAGCAACCACCAGGTTATGTGCATGTTGTTCATCCTGAGTTTGTTTGCAGGTTGAAGAAAGCCTTGTATGGCTTGAAGCAAGCACCTAGAGCATGGTATGACAAGATAGGACAGTATCTTGTCACTATTGGCTTTCAGATTTCCAAGGCAAAATTCTCACTTTATGTGAGAAAAACAGAGAAAGGTATTATGCTACTTGATTATATTCAAATGGAAATGCCAGCGTGGGTATGAGAGGTTGAAAAAGGCTTTAACCATTGCACCAATTCTACTAGCCCCAGACTAGACAATCACTTTTCATGTTCACATTGACGCTTCTAAGTTCACTGTAGGAGCCGTGTTGTGCCAGCCTGGTGAACACAACATAGAATATCATGTGAGCTTTGCTAGTAGATACCTCATAGATACGAAAATGAATGATTTGACAACGGAGAGAGAGAGTTTAGCCATGGTGTTTACTGTAAAGAAGTTTTGGCATTATCTTTTGGCTACTCCCTTTACCTTCTTTGTTGACCACCATCAAGCCCTGCTTTACCTTGTTAATAAACTGTGCACTATAGGATGCATAGCTCGATGGTTACTTCTACTTTTAGAATTCAACTTCTCCGTGGTTGTGCGTAAGGGAAAGTAACATTATATGGCTAACTATACATCTTCTTGCATCCCCACGGGAGAAGCCACTGGACAAGGCATTGGAGATAAACTACCTGATGCCCATCTATTCAGCCTATCCAATGAAAGAGATTTATTTAGAGCTGATCTGATGCCTTATTGGGTAGATGACATAGTCAAAGTGCTTGAGCATGGACTCCCTGAACGACCTATAGAAAAAGCTGGATTGAGGCGACTCATTCTTAAAATCTAACCTTATCAGTTGTTGATAGCATGCCAACTCTATCGACTAGCGCAAGATGGATTGTTGTGCAGATGTGTATGCGAGCACAAAATGCACAACGTGCTTGTAGAGCCACACGATAGAATAGCATGAGGGCATTTCAGCGGAGACGCAACAGCCCGCAAGGTGCTGTAGTCTCAGCTATGGTGGCCTACTCTTTTCTGAGATACATCATGATTTGTAAAGCACTGTGATGAGTGCCAAAGGATCAAGGTACCAGTTCGCAAGGATAAAATTGAGTTGAGTCCAATCATTGCAAGGAAACCATTTGAGAAATGGGGAATCAATTTCATTGGGCCAATTAGTCATGCAACACAATACTTACAATTGAAATACATCATTGTTGCCATAGACTACCTCACGAAGTGGGTGGAAGCACGAGCTACGAGAAAGAATGACACTAGGACCACTGCCGAGTTCTTTTGGGAATAACAAATCTCAAGATTTGACTACCCCATCAAACTTATTAGCGACCAACGCATGCACTTCATCAATGAAGTGATACTCATCTCTTATCCACCTTTCTAATCATGAATCAAAAATCCTCACCATACTCTCCTCAGGCTAATAGCCAGGCTGAGTCTACGAATAAAATTCTAGTAAATGTCCTGACCAAGGTGGTCTTTGGTACTTTGTGTAGCAACCGGGATAACAAACTCATGGTAGTCTTATGGGCCTACCGCACAGCTTACAAAATGGCTGTGGGGGATAGACTCCCTTTAGGTTAACCTATGAGGTTGAAGCAATTCTAATTATAGAATTCTTCGTTCCTAGCCTGAGAATCACTCATCAAGAGAGATGCGATGGAAAGGAGGCATGGATAGAGCACCTAGCTGAGCTAGAACACCTATCGGAAACTCGACTTCTAGCCACCCACACGCTAATATGCGAAAAGGAAAAACACAAAATCTAGTTTGACAAGGACGTCAAGCAGCGCAATTTCAAACAGGGAGACTTGATACTACTGTTCTCAGTCAAGGGACATAAGCAAAACATAAAGTTTAGAGGACTAGGGCCTTTTTGAGTTCACACCATTAGTCGAGCTGGCAATGTGGAACTAAAAACCCTAGAGGGTGAGGGCATAGGCTTCTTCAATGGCAGCCACATAGAGTACTACCCTCTCGCGCACCCATTGCATGAGCCACCAATGCTAGAATTCCCTGTCAATGTGCAAGTAGCCACTATCACAGAGATTGACAATGAGGATGAGGAAGCAGTAGAACTAGCCTGCCTAAGCATAACGGTTACTACCAAGAAAACACACACCTTCAATGCATTGATCAATGAGGGGGCTGACTTTAATGTCTTAACTCACGATCATTGAACTCACATTGGTAGATTGCAGTTGCAACCCACCAGTGCCAAACTTAGCCCATATGGGGGCTGATCATATGCACTCTTCGGAAAATGTAAGGCTGCAGTCTCTATTGAGTTTGAAAGCATACCAATGATCTTCTATGTGTTGTCAAACACCAAAGATGCAGGTACGGAATCGCTATTAGGACACACATTTAAAAAGCAAGCTCATTGCATTGTCGAGTGCGAGTCTCGAGTACGAGTCCTAGCATATCCATCTCACCATAGGCAATATATGTATAGGCACCGCTTTTAGCAAGGGCTGTGTGACTCCTTCAAAGTCCGCACAACCACTGATAGAGAAACCCACTATTAAGTCTAAAGATGGGGGTTGTGACTTGCCACCACCCACCAAACCCAAAGACCTGCGACTTGCTGAAGCCAAAACTAAGACTCATAAACCAAGGGTTCAATGGATATATAAACATTAAGGCCCGCTACCTAGGAGCAGACACCCATGACTCCGCAAGACTAAGTCCCCACACTCGAAACCTAGGAGGCCAAGACAAAACTATAGACATTGACATATGGTCAAGCTGTGATGGGTCCCCAGGACCTTATTGCAAGTGCAAGGCTACTATGTGGAAAATACATGGATCTTGGTACCTAAAGCCGAAACAGCCAAAGGCCCTACTCAAACACCGCCCTCAAGCTTGACCACACAAAACATCAGGATGGATCAGGCACTCAGGTCACAAGAGACTCAGGCTGCTAAATCCATAAAACCTCCACAACCCAGCCCCGTAGAATCTAAAACAATCTATAGGCCAAAACTACAGCTCGCTACTAACAAACTCTCTCAACCTGGGCCTACTAGTGCCCCTCAAACCTCAAAAGTACCATTAGTAGCCGCAGCCTAGCCTATTGAACAAGAGGCCAAGCCACAACCTTAGAAGCAACTGGAGCTGCAACAATGAACTATTGAACTCTCTAGTTCAAACAAGCCCAACCACCTCTACAGGTCTTAGACCCTCTTATGAACGGAGTTTAATTCTAACCTTGGCTAGGGAATTTGCTGAGAACACAGGGGATGACTTGGTTGCTTGCCTTAGATGCTTAGATGCTACCTTCCGGTCGCTTCCTAAAAGCTATGACCACTTGGACTTAGACATTTTGGAAGAGCCTTTAGCAACGCAGGTGCATATGCTACCTTGATCACCACAGGAAGAATCCAAATTTGTATTCGTTAAGGCTGATGAAGTAGCTAAGTAGTTAATCGCCATCAAGATTTCTCGTGAGCAAGCACAAAAACGATGCCTCATCACATCATATGACAAGTGCATTGCCTATGCCACCAACCAAGAAATCGAAGAGTTGAAGTAGCTTGCAGACAATGAATCTTTTCTTAATAAAATGGTACACTCTCTAACTTCAATGGGAATTTGAGGGCTATCAAATCATGACCAATGTTGGACAGAGACGTGCTATCAAAACCTCGGAGTATGACCCTACTTATGTAGCTCCAACCTCCTATAGGGTTTTGACAATAATTCGTATAATAGACCCCAAGAAGAGCACTTCCTGATCTATCTGTCTTTAGATCGTATTCTAACTGAAGAGAAGTTACACATTGCTAGCCGAATCGATTCCGGTGACTTCCTAATGTATGTCCTTATCTACATCACTCACGTAGACATTCGACCTATCGACATGGACCACTATGCTAAAATTGAATATAATCCAAACTTCTATGCTTGGCTCATGCGGATATGAAGCACCATGCATAGGCACTGAATGATCTTAATCCTTTAACCTTTAATCCTAGGAAGGAACCTTATCATTCTCAAGGGGAGAGGTAGTAAGGTGAAATCAAATAGGTAATGTGAATAAAATGCGCAAGGAAAACTAAAAAGCCTCAGTCAATGCCCAAATTAGATGAAAAATTAATTTGTGAATTGAGGAAAAATGTAATTAAATCTTAGAATGAAGGGATTGCTTGAAGGAAAAGTTTACTAATGTGCTTAAGCATCTCAAGTCAACAAGCATGGAGTCTTTCCTTTTGTGAGTAATTCTTTTGAAAAGCACTAATGGTGAATCTGGCTTCATGACATGCAACCATCATGGCATGCTAAGAAAAGGCTGGTAGATTGCCTTTCTTGGAGAACATGTGAAATATGGCCTCTCAGTGGAGACGAGGGCTTTCAATCAATTTAAAGCTTCAACCTAAAAGATATAGCCATCAAAGAACGACTGTAAGGCAGATTATTGAGCAGTGCAATTTGCAAAAATACATGGAAGTTGTGGGCCAAGGGGTAGATTACATCCATCGTGCAAAGTTTTTACGAACTTTTCACAAGAACTGTGGTAGCGTGACCATGTGGGAAGGAGAAGAAACTCGTTAGGTGCAGCTTGAATTGACCCCAGAGTTGGTAGAAAGAGCATTGGGCCTGGCAAAGAAAGTGGAGAGAAAGACGAAGAGAGATATATACACCATGCTGGGGATGGACAAGATGAAAGTCCACACCAATGATGGCATTAGCTTGGTGGCTATTCCGGATCCTAAAATCCTACTCCAAGCCAAGATGGTGCACACATTGTTCTCTAGTTAGAGGTATAACACAATCATGAGCCGAATTAATGTCCCCTTGCTAGAGAGCATTGCATCACAATCACTGGATGAGGTGAACCTCAACGGTTTTGTGAGAAAGACCATTGAGACCTCGGCAAAGACTCTAGCAACAAGAGGACAAACCGCTGGAGGAGAGTCCCCTGCCACCAAGGCTAAAAGGAAAGCTTCATCTTCAAAGGCCTCAACCGTTGGATTTGGTGGGGTCCTTATCACCATCATTAGAGAAGCCTTGGGGCAAGGGCAAGGAGAAGGAGAAGGAGTTGATGAAGCGCTGAGTAGGTCGCCACCTCACCATGAACAAGAGGCACAATCTATAAAAAAAATGATGAGTGAGGATGAAGAGGACAGGGAATAGGAGGAGCAATCTAGCTGTGGAGAGGCTAAGAAGACAAAGAAGAACATTGCACAGGAAAAGCAAGAAGAGAAGAGAAGGAAAAAAGAAAAAGCGGACTTACAAAAGGCTCGCAGGGATTCCAAGAAGGCTAAGGAGGAAAGAAAGAGAAAGGTAGAAGAAGAGGAGGGGGAGTTGAAAAGAAAGGAGGAAGATATAGCCCTTGCAAGGCGTAGATCCATTGAGCAACAGTCTAGGCAGGATGAGCTGGAGCCCATGAGCCTGCTCAGAGATGAAGGGCCGAGCTCAAGTGCTCATGTTTCGGAACTCATACCACCTGTAGTGTAAGAAGGCAAGGGAAAGACCTCAATCACCCCCATTCCCACTCTCTTGGTGCCTGCCACCACTGCCACCACCATATCCATGCCTAGCTGACCCAATGGACACCAAAAACCTAATGGCCTAGGTCCACTACTTTGTGAATAAGAAAATGAGACAAGGAGTAGGAGAAGGGACTCCTCTGGTAGGAATCAAAAGACCAGCAACAACAGATGCTGAGTCTAGATAAGTCCCGAAGAAGCAAAAGGTGGCAACCTCTACAACCTCCATCTCCACAATAGAGATGCCACCTATGGAGTATGATGAATATGCCAAGAGCTTTTTTCTCAACTAGAGAAAGTCAAGGAAGAGAAAAAGGTGGTAGTGGTAGAGCTAGAAGTAGAATAAGAGGCCATGGCTGCATTTAAGTTGGTGAAAACCTTCCAAATAACCATGGCCCAAAGGGAGATCAGTGAGCTCAAAGAACAGCTACAGGCTAAAGAAGAAGCAAAAGCCGAATGGCAGGCAAGATTGGACAAAGAAATTGAAGCCATAGTGTGCATGCGAAGACACAACAAAGAGATCATAGGGCTTTATGAAGACTTGCAAGCAGAGATGGAGAAGATCAGTAAAGCCACATAGGAACTAGAGACACTGAGGGAGGAAGAGCACACAGATACGAAAAAGAAGTTGGAAAATTGACACAAGAAGTAGCCTCAGCACAGAAAGAGCAGTATAGATTGAAAAAAGAAATGGGATCAAGAATAGAGGCTAACAGTGCTAGCTCAGAGGCAGGGGGAAAGCCTCGAGGAGATGATGAAAAGAGCAAGCAAATGGGCAGTGCATAATGAAAGATGAGTCAAAGCCTTGGCTCGCCGTGTGGCTCAAGCTGAAAAAGATAAGGTACTAGTTGAAAGCCGAGTAGAGGCCACCCAAGTGGGCTTTGAAACCCAACAAAGTGCCTTCCTCAATACACTTCTTGATATCACCCATACAGAGAAAAGGGAGGTTGTTGAAACCATCAAGAAGAAGCTGTAGATTGCATGCAAGGCCTTGATAGCATGCCTGCAGATGCCGCCACAACTTGTGGGAGTTAGCTTGACCTTAGGAGAGCAACGAAGATATCTACTATTGGTAAGCCTGACCCCACAGGAAATAGATGTAGTAGGGTTTGTGAAACCCAGCAAGGAGATGAGGCTAGCCCAAGGTTCGAGATGGGGTCCCATGAAGAAGAGCTAGCCCCACAGCCTTCTTCCCCACCACGACCAAAAGACCAATAACAAGAGGGACACATCCGAAGAAAGAAGGGCCGCACTTAAGGAAAAAAGAAAACAAATGGTGGAGGAAGTAAGGTGAAGATTGAATGCCAGACTTGTACAAGTGCTACCCATGCATATTCCACCGAGCCAAGATAGTTTCCCAACAATCTTCCATGCTGATTTGGTAATCTGGGAACAACGGGAAACTTCTAGAAACCCCTTCGATATGAACTTCCAATTTCCCAC
The DNA here is from genome assembly GCF_053477565.2 of Lygodium microphyllum. NCBI lineage: Eukaryota > Viridiplantae > Streptophyta > Polypodiopsida > Schizaeales > Lygodiaceae > Lygodium > Lygodium microphyllum. Next base: position 70,241,282 of record NC_141156.1, read on the forward strand.
CAATTTGCGCAGGGTCCATTTGATCAAGGTGGTGGAGTGGAGGTGGTCAACATTGGAAGCAGGCTCGGGGAAAAGTGGCTGGATGAGAGAGAACATAACCCCACCCTCTAGGGCACACAGGATGCTGAATTTTGGTCAATCAAAGTTTTTGAGGTCCCAAGATCAGTGTCAGGTTATGAGTGCCAACCTACAAAAAAATTGATCAAGGGATGCAATACCATCATCCCCAATTCCAGTGGACCTATAGGTATCAAGATCTTCAATGTTGGGGCAACCATGTGAAATGTATTCCAAGACCTTGCTGGAAATTAGAAAACAAACCATTTTGTGGAGTTTTTGGATCATGTGGACAACAACCCTTCCTTGAACACTTTGCACTATTTATGTAACCTCAAGACTAATGTGATCATCAATGTGAAGGAAAAATGTCATCACTTTCTTTGGTGCTGAGCACATAGATTTCAAATCACATCATTAAGGTAAAATTTGTCTTTCATTATTAAGTGTTGATAATAATCATCCATTAAAGCAATGTCTATAATGACCCCTACATAGTTTAAACCAGGTTATGATGAAGGCAACATACTACCACCATTCATGCCGAACATTGTTGCATTGAATTTTCTTGGCTACCTTTACCCATAGTACTAGTGGTAGGTTTGCTCAATTGGAGACTATTAGATAACTCTTCCAGTCCACCTTCTTTCCCCAAGAGTAACATTATAATAAGAAAGTGTTAAAAAGAGCACATGACCAAATCACAAATATGATATGGAATTGCCATGATTAGGCTTGTCTAATAGTATTTTGTCTTGTAGATCATGGAATTATGATTAAAAAAGAAGAATCAAAGGAACATTTGTGTAATTCTTGTTGCCTCGTATAGCTGATGGAAGAGAATTGAAGCTACAAAAATCAATGATTTCTTGAGAGTCTAGATTCTCAATCACAAAGCTACTTATAACATTATCTATTGATGCTAGAGTGAGGTTGTGTCACATTGTAGTTCATAGTGATACTTGGCTTCTAGTTATTGCATTCTATTTTGGGGTAGGTTTTAATCAATTTCAAAGGAAGAAAACTTTCAATTTGATTTGTGGTTTTCCAATGCATCCCATTTGAGTCTGCCAAATGCTAATCAAGGGTTGCAATAGAATCATCCCCAATTTTACTAGACTTGTAGACATCAAGGCCTTCAAGGTTAAGGCAACCATGTTGTTAACCCTCAAACGAACAAAGGTGGAAAATACAAAAAATCTGAAGCAGAAGGCAAGGCCAAGGCAAAAGCGAAATGGAAGGTGAAGGTGTGCCAAGAAGAATTTGGAAATAAAAGAAGTGCAGAAAAGTCCTAAATCAAGGAGAAAGGCGCACAACAGAAGCGCAAGTTAATACTCGTGTAAAAGAGTGCAAGGCGCACTAGGATTTATTTTAAAGAGCGCCGGGCTCTCACCCTTGCAAATTGTAAAGGTAGATGAGCGGTAGGAAGGAAGCTAGGAAGATAGGAGGATAATGGGAAAAAGAGCCGGCCATGTAAAAAAGGGGATAAGGGGATGACCGCCCAAAAGGGATTTAGGGTTTTGTATATAAAGTTGAAAAGTGAATAAGAAACTCATTCCTGGGTGTGGCCAAAAGTGGCTCTTCTCTTCTTCTTCTTCTTCTTCTTCTTCTTCTTCTTCTTCTTCTTCTTCTTCTTCTTCTTGCTTGCTTGAGCTTGTGCTTGAGAGAGGGAGTGTGAGGGTGAGGGATCGGGGAGAAGAAGCTCTCCATCTTCTCCTCTCTTTTTCTCTTCTCTTCTCTTCTCTTGTTTTTCTTGTGGCAATGGAGCTTGGAACAGGGAGCTTGAGGATGGAGCTCGCTTAAAGCTTGCACTTAGATCATGGAGCTACTAGAGTGCTCGGGAGAGGAGGTAACTCGATCGAGCATGGAGGTAAGTTCACTACACCCGTAGATACATAGCACATCGGCTATGTGAGAGGTAGCCATTAGTGCTCGGCTTGGAACGCTTGAAACAATAAGCGGCCCGTGGGTCTTGGCGGTTGAGCGAGAGCTCCCACACATGTGAAAGGTGTTCCAAGCCCTTGTTGGAAATGAGAAAATAGACAATTTCTTGATTTTTAATGATCATGTGGGTAGCAGCCCTTCCCTACATAGTTTGCACTATGTATGTAGCCTCAAGATTGTGTGATCATCAATGTGAAGGAAATGTCATTAGGTACTGTGGTGTTGAGTACTTCAATAACACACTTGTAACTTGGACACTACCTTGAGCAATGGTCCTTTGAGCAAATAGATTTCAAGGCACATTATTAAGATGAAAGTTATATTTTCATCTCAAGCGTTGATATGAAACCATCCATCAAAGCAACATTTGTGATGGACCCTCCATTGTTTGAACTTGGTTTTGATGAAGGCAACATATTGCCACCATTCAAGCCAAACATCATTGCACTTTTTTTCCTGCTATGATAATCTATTGCATTTACTTAAATGCCCTTTACTCATGGTATTAGTGGCAAGTTCACTCAATTGGAGTGGTATGCAACTCTTCTGTAATAACAGATTGGAAAATCCAACCCACCTTTCCCTAAGAATAACATTCTAAAAAGAAACTAGTGAATAAAGCACATGCCCAGATCACAAATATAATATGGAATAACTATAATCAGGCTTGTTTGATGGTAGTCTAGCTTCCAAATCGTGGAATTGTGATTGACTAAGAAGAATCAAAGGAACATATGTGTAATCCTTATTGCCTAGTATAGTTGATGGAAAAAAATAGAAGCTGCAATAATTAATAGTTTCTTGAGAGTCTAGATCATCAACCACAAAGCTACTTATAACATTATCTATTGGTGCTATAGTCATGTGGTCTCGAGTTGTAGTTCGTAAACAATGCATTGCTTCTAGTTGTTGCATTCTATTTTTGGATAGGCTTTGATAAGTTGTGAAGGGATAAAACTTTCAATTGATTTGTGGCTTGAAAATCCACCCCATTTGAATATGACAAATGATAATCAAGGGCTACAACACCATCATTCCCAATTCTTGTAGACGTGTAGACATCAAGCCCCTCACAAGGGGGGCAACCACGTGAAAGGTGTTCCAAGCCCTTGTTGGAAATTACAAAATAGACAATTTTCTAGATGTTTTATGATTGTGTGGATAGTAGCCATTCCCTGAATAGTTTGCACTATTTATGTAGCATCAAGATTGATGTGATCATCAATGTGAAGGAAATTCCGTAAGGTGCTCTGGTGTTGAGTACTTCAATAATGCAGCCGCAACTTGGTCACTACCCTGAGTAATGGCCCTTTGAGTAGATAGATTTCCAAGCACATTATTAAGGTGAAAGTTGTCTTTTGATCTCAAGTGTTGATATGAACCATCCATCAAAGGAACATCTGTAATGGACAGTGCATAGTTTGAACTAGGTTTTGATGAGGGCAACATACTACCACCATTTAGGCCAAACATTGTTGCACCTGTTTCCTTCTACGATCCTCTATCACATTTTCTTGGATTCCTTTACTCATAGTACTAGTAGTAGCTCCATTCAATTGGAGAGTGGTATGTAGCTCTTCTATAACAGATTAGTAAATCCAACACAATTATTATGGATGCCTTGGTCCTTGCCTCTGTTATTACTGAGCAAAGGTAAGTGCAAAACCTCTAAACAATAGCTTATACAATACATTTATATAAAACCCAAACTAGTTGCCCTTTCAATTAGCATAATTGATATTATCATCAACCAAAAAGTAATGATGGTAACTTGTTTTTGAAACAAATATTTTTACACCTTCCTTTATTTTAACAAAATGTGCTTGCACAGTATTTATTAAGGTGATTTGAGTAATGTTGACATTACATTAAGGGTGAATTGATTGACTATCTCTATGAAAAAATTCAAATAAAAAAACGTTTTTCTATATTATCCCACAATTCAATGGTCTAAATGAAAGGCTTAAAGGGAAACACAAAAAAATGCTTCGAAAACTTACAAAAGATCATCCACAAGAGATTGAACTTGGAACTTCTAGGAGCATTATGGGCCCATTGTATGTCAAAAATTGAGAGCATGGTCTTTTCACCCTTTTAGTTGGTCTATGTGAATTGAAATCGAGATACCAACCTTAAAGCTATTAGAGAAATTGAGTGATGAAGAGGACAATGACTATTGGAAAGAGAGGCTACTAGAATTACAAGAATATCGATTGGATAGGCAAGAAGCATTTGACTACTTACTACAAGAGAAGAGAGAAACCTTCAAAAATTCAAAGAAAAAAATAGAAGAAAAGGATACATTTCTAAGATACATTAGCAAGTTGGACAATGCATTTCAAAAGAAAATTCAAACTAAATGGGAAGGGCCATTTAAAGTAAGGGAAGCATTTCAAAATGAAACATATGTGTTGGAAAGCTGAACCAGGGAAGCACATAAAAAAGGGTCAATGGATATTGCTTAAAGAAAATGTTTCAAGACTAATGAATCTTAGATTGGAAAAGAAAAAAGGGACATATTTTATGCAAGAAGAGTTGAAGAATGAAAAGGAGGGTTGGTTTAGATGATTTACCAACACTTTACAAAGGTTGTAAGGCAAGTGAGTTTTGTTTTTTTTCTTGCATGAGCTATAGGCTGCCTCGATTTTTGTATACTAGGTTTCACTTTTATTGTGCTAGGTTAATTTTTCTTACATAATTTCAATAAGGTCATATGCACATAATAATCATTGGCTAAGAATGCAAATAATCTTGTATAGGTTGATTGAAAGTCCATGATTGAAAGAGTGGTATTTGATAATCAAGTATGTGTCTTCTAACTCTTACCTAAGCACAAGTTAGGAGATATGAGTTATGTGCACCCTCACAAACACTATTTTATCTTCATTTCAATTGTGGTCATACCTCCCCTCTTTCTACAATAGCTTCAATGCCAAAGGTTGGTCTTTGAAATTTTGCAGCATAATTGTATACTAAACATTATGAGGACCATTATAGCTATATCCAACACAATTAAGTGCATGCACATGAAGAGAGATTGCATGGAAATCACATTCATATATTTGTATATGCACATGGGAATTTCCAACACTCAAATGGGAATCCTAGGTTAAATGGGTAAGAAGGAAGGTGAAAAAGAGGGATGTAAAGGTCTCCAACAATTGCAAGTAAGGATTCTATTCATGGCCTACATCATAGGACCAAATTGTCTTGAGAGAAGTGTGAGCTCAAAATGGGTAGAGAGAAGCAACATCTATTTGTTCAATTGAGAGGCAATGATGGAGTGTCAATGGATCAACTTTAACTAAAAGTCTTCATTGCATATTACATTAGGCTATGCACAACTTCCAATGCATCCATACTCTTTGTATGCATTGAATATTTGATATGCACAACACCATTCTCGAAATTGGATTTACTAAAAGAAGCATCATGAATTTTTGAGCACACTTTTATCATTAAAGCACTTTTTCTAACTAAGCACATTGCATGTCTCAACTAAATAGTAAAAATCCTTATAAGACCTAGAAACTCAAAGGTTTCCTTGCTATTTGTCAATATAGGTTTAAGAGATGTTGGATATTACCTTCTTGCAAACAAGATTGGAAGACATTCCCTACTTTCGTACATGAGAGCATATGCTTGTATGGCAAACCAAAAGGCCAATGGTTTATTCACGCATTCAAGCTCGCAAGCTTATAGATATATATTTTCATGAGGCAATAATAATTTTAATTCATATTAAGTACCATTTCCATTTGTTCTTGAAGAAATTCCATTTTTTTCTTAGGATTTCTATAAGTATGTTATGAAAGCATAAGAACACATTTTAGTTCATTTCAAGGCATAGGATTTTGGAAAAACCATGTGAGTGTGTGTCTTTTAACCAATTAAAAAAAGGAGATAGTCACAAATGACAAGACGTGTAAGCTTTCACTGTAACTTAAGTAGAAGCTTGAGATCACTAATTGCTACAAAGCTGGAGCTCTATAAGAGATGAATAATGGATGAGCATGTTTTGGAGGGGGGAGAGAGGGAAGAAATTATGTATAAGGGAGAGAGTTCACTCTGCCTCTGTGTGAGCTATATAAGAGATGAATAATGGATGAGCATGTTTTGGAGGGGGGAGAGAGGGAAGAAATTATGTATAAGGGAGAGAGTTCACTCTGCCTCTGTGTGAGCTATTGTGACGCTCTTTGAGAGCAGAATTTAAACACCTAAGAAGTGCTAGAAATGAGCGGAATGATGCAAATTTTATGCGGGAATTCAAAGCCCATGGAAGCAGAAGACACGTATTCAACGATTTTAAGAGACCATGGACGATGTGAATGCAAATTTTGACCTTTGTAGTGGTTGCATATTTTTTCATATTTTTTCTAACTATTGGATTGATGCAAGAAGACTTCTCAACTGTTTGAGGCATCAAGCCAGATGTGCAGGTTTTTTAGATTCTCAATCGGTCCCCAAACGGAGGAACTGCAGGAGGCCGGACATGTCAAAGGTGAAAATTTACCAAGATTTGAAGGGTTATGGGCATGGGCCTTTGGGGGGGCCCAAAGACCCCCAAATTTTTGAAGGGGGGGAGGGGGCAACATTTCAAATGGTGCAGAAAAAAACACTATATAGAGGGCCTGAAAGCAACCCATCCCAAACAGATGACATCGATGACTTCTGTGATTTTTTTGCTCCAAATCATGCAAGTTGGTTATTTGAATTGAATTTTCAATTTCTAGTCTTTCTCTCTCCTCTCTCCTCTCTTCTCTTGATGTGCGTTTTCATGCTTTAATCTACGGGAGAAGGGGGTGGGCTGAGACACAAGATATGGATCATGGGATGATGTTGGAGCGTGAAAGAGCATAGATTGAGGTTTGGGGGAGCATCAACGGTTGTTAGGAAGTGTTAGTGGGCCTGCAAACACGAGATGCGTACAATATAAAATGCGGTTCCATGAGTAAGTTATAAATTTAATTATTTTATGATAAATTCCATTTGTAAATGGTTGAATATGGTTGCATTTGGTTGTCAATCTGTGATCTATTAGAAATGGTAAGGAAAGCAAAAAAAAAAGTAATCTAATAATTTGTCTATAAATACGTAAAACCCGCAACATTATGGTTTTAAGAAAAATCATGAGTTTTTGGGATTTTGTTGTGCATATGGTGTTCCTATGGAATGAAATGGAATATGAAAAGAATTCTTAGCAAGCTTAATCAGTCCAAATCAGTAAATCAAAAAATATCAATATTTATCAATAAATAAATAGATAAAAAGAAAAAAAAGAAAAAAAAGGTTTTTTGTATCTAAAAAATAAAAAAAGTACATTTGTATTTGTGAATGTATGATAAGGTTGAGGCATGAGGCTCAGCCTCAGCTTTGCCCTATCTTTATGTTAAAGTGGGTATTTATTGCTTTTATGAAAAAAAAAACATAAAAAATGCTCTCTAAATCTACCATCGAATGCACAACCTTAAGTGGTAGGGAGAAGGGGGGTGTTAAGGGTTGATAATACATTGAATTATGATTTTTTTTCTAGATGCATGGCATATAGGGCATGCAATTTTGAAAATTAAGAGGTCCAGTAGTATGAGCATGCTCGGTACTGGCCTTATGCAATGCGGCAATTATAGTAAAGGCATGAAAAGAAATATTTTTATCACCTTCACAATGCTAGTTGTTGGAAAAAAAATGTTTGAGCACTATGAATCATACACAATTGCATTGCATACAACACATGGTATCATCCTGGTGGATGCACAACAATTTCCTTCGTGAACATTGACCTATGTTGAGGAGGTGCCCTAAGTTGTAGGGCTAGTGATCGATCTCCTTGGGGAGTGTGTAGTGAGGAATATATTATGTATCCTAGAACGAATAATAAAAAGAGAGAGCATGTATCATATGTACTCTATGTATGAGCGGTGTGTCTTCGGGTCAATCCCCGAGGTGTAGGAGAGCTGTAGTAGGGCCACGGTAATTAGTCAAGGAGTACTCCCTTTGTCTATGCTTATATAGTGTATTACAGTGATATGTGTAAGGACTCCCTCTGAGGAGTGTGGGAAGGGTTATTTGTTGGATTATAATCCATATAAACGTGAAGTTCTGCATTAGAGGTTAGGGTAGTATATCCCTTAGATGCTCCTTGGCCATGAAGCCGTGTGGGGTGGTTTGGGTGTATAGTAGAGGCCTAGTTAGTGCCATAGAGCCAGTGTCTGGCCATTTTAGGCCGCGGTAGCCTTCTTGAATCATGAGATTGGAATATTATGTATCAAAAATTGAGGCAGAGAGCTCAAGAAAAGTAGTGTAGTTTGTGTAGACCATTAGCATGAAAATCAAGTATCTCCAACAAATAAAAGTGCAGGTAGGGAAGCATAGAATTGTCCTTTCAAAGTCCTATTAATCCTTATATAATTTGATACCTCTTTCTAATCTAAGGCTTTTTTGAAGTAATCGTTTTTCTATGAAGAAAATAAGGTATTGAACACCTCCTCTTGAAACGAATACAAGAACACATTCTTCCTTTGTTGGTATAGCACTACAAAGCTTACTCAAATCAAATCCTTAGCCATAACTTTAGTACTCAATGAAAAAGTTTTAAATGCTCTTACATCATGATAAGATTCTTCAATTACATTTCAATTAGGACAACATTGATGCTTTGTGTAAGGAAATCCAAGTCTCAATAACTTCTACATGTTAAGTCAAAAGCACTCAATCTTGAGGGGTTCACCTATACAAAATCATCTATACAATGTGCATTCAAAGGTATTAAGAAATACCCTTTCTTTATATGTTATAAGGCCATAAGATGACCCCTTTTACTTTACTAAAATTATGAATCTTTTCTAAATTGTGAAACACATTCTATAAATATAATCCAATAAATTTACTAAATAAAATACAATTTCTTTTGAACTCACATGGTATCATACATGTTTGATAAGGTTCACCCTCCCTGGGCACTTAATATGTTAGTGAAAAATCCAAACCTTGAAAGAAAAATATGCTAGAGTAAAAAATATGTAAGATAGAATAATAATTTTGTGGTATAATAAGAAACCTTTGTATAGGTGTAAGTTTAAAATCTAGTCCTTTGAATGCCCAAGAAATCAAATAAGACAATTCTTATGACCAATTTCAATGCTATACTAAGGTAAATGTCTCAAAACACCCACCAAAACAACCAAATACAAAGCACAACATTCCAACAACAATGTAAAACCAAGGGCAAGTACCTCACAAAAAGCTTCCACTTGATAACAACCTATATCTTACTTCAATTCTTGACAAAGAAATAAGAATTGGATAACATCAAGTTTAAAGGATATAACCTCTTCATGATTGGGATACCAAAGCCTTACCTTTAGAAAATAACATCACACACTCCATATGCCACAATCAAAATTACATTCTTTGCAACTTATACATCATAAAGAGAAATTGTGTGTTTCATCCTTGCTTAGCAACATGCATACCTTTTGTATCAAGATTCATATACAAAACATCAAAGAAGGATCTACTTTACAATATAGAATCCATACAACATTTGGTTAATCAATACAAGAGTTAATGCTACAAATAATCTTAATAGATGTTTTTTCAACATTGATCAAAGAAAAAGGGAATTGAGCTTATGAAACTTGGAAACACTACCTTGAGTTGTTAGAGATAGTTTTTCTTTCAAGAATATTCATTGTTGAGAAACTCATCAATCATTATTCTCTTTGTCAAAGCCTTTAAATTTACCAATGGCTTTACTAATTTGGTTTTGGGTAGGTTTTTCCTTTTCATTGATTGCATGACATAAAGTTTGGTGCCCTCGTTGAGGAGCACTGCAAAACAAAACCTTGACTTAGGATTGAGCTGACTATAAAGTAAGTAGGATGGCTTTTCCTTTTCTAGAATTTGATGGAACTAGAGGAAAAAAACTTCAAAGTTCTATTTACAAATTGGGATTGGCAACATCACTTATCCTAGATTTGGCTATGAAACTTCAAATGCTTAGGTATCAATTGTTCGAGAAGAGTTGAAACTTGATTGAAGCTATGAATGACATTTGAGTTAGCAACAGCCTCCTTTGAGCTATGGAACCACTAAAAAATCTTTCTTTATTGATATAACATGATAGAAACATTGCAAGGTTTGTGAAAAAAGGTAAAACACTATCAACTCGTAGAAGGTTAAAAGCCATTGATGCATTTTCTCTAGAATATGAAATGTAGTGGGACAATTCAAAAAATTCACTTGGGGAAGGTGAGAGAGCTCAAAAAATATGCAAATTGAAAGAGATGAGGATAAAAGAGAGATTAAGAGAAGGGATTCATCAAGATGAAGCTACAAAGAGAACTTGAGATCATAATAGGCGAAATTATCATATCCTACCAAATTAAAGAACTCAAGGAGCTCTAGAAGATGTTTTCCATAGAATAGGATAACTTTCAAACATGTGATTGAAGAATTTGGAGGATGGACTTAGGGATAACGCAATGAAGGGTCAATAGGAAAAAGTAATGAATAAAGTAGGAAAGGTGAAAATGGAAGATGATACTTTAGTAGAGCATTTATATGTTATTCTTGTGGAGAGAAAGGGCATATTAGTTGTCACTAGTCACATCCATCTAGAGCAAGGGTGATATGTATCAACTTCCTAAATAATAACCTTATAAATTGATACAATGATTATGCATAGCAATTAGAAAACTCTCAACCTAACAAGGATTAAGATTGATAGAAGAAGAGAAAGGGAAACAAGTGATAAACTACGTTTTGATAGACAACAAGTGTAAGGAACACAAAACAATTAATGTAATGCCTATAATAAAAATGAGAAGAGATATGGAGAAGGTACCTAAATCAAGTAGAGTAGGTCAGAAATGCATACGAAAGGAAAAGAGAGGAGGGGGTGAAACGTAAGGCACCTAAGAACCACTACTTTTAAGGAAAATTTAGACTCACTTTTGGGCCTTATAAGAATTGCCATGTCATCCTCTTATTAACAAAAAGCAGCCCAAAAATAAGCATACATATTGTACCCTCGAAACCGTATCATGTAACATATTGTTAGAAAGGCATGCATAAGAGGATTCTAACACACCAACCTTGTGATAAATTTGGAGCTTATATTCTCAAGTTACAACCACTCAACCAAAAACTAATCTCAAAAGTTATTGTTACCTAACCAAAAACTAATCTCAAAGTTTCATAACTGAGACCTCACCCTCATTTGTCCTATGGCATATTCCCTATAATCCCAAAAAGCTTAAAACTTCCAAAACTGAGTCCAAAGTTTCCCTAATCCATGGAGTTGACATACCTTTAGATGAGGGTAAGGATGACTAAATCTAAGGAGAAACATGATGGGCTAAAAAGCACACATGAAATTTGCACAATTGATGGAATTATGCCAAAAAGTGGAAGGACAATGGAAAAAATGGTACCGGAAAGAGGGAGAAATAAAGGAACTCTTAAGCATTTAGAAACTACTAGATTTATTTTCTATTGCAGATACTTTGCATAAAAATTGAGATATTGGAGAAGCCTACATCAATGGAGGGTTTTAGGTAAGGATAGTCATGTGTGCTTGTGTTGGACTTACTGTAGGATTAAGATTTGTTAGCCTCAACATAAGAAGAAAGTAAAAAAAGTGAAAAAGTGCAAGTCGAGACCTAAAAGAGATGGCCTAGGAGGAAATTAGACACAACAGAAGAAGCAAGAAGGGAAACGGCCGACAGTGCAAGGGCGGCGTCAAAAGCTAGGCCAAAGGCAGAAGCACATTCTTGAATACAAGGCGCCCCTAAAGCTTTTTGTAAAAGAGTGCCAGGCTCCCTCCTATGAAAATTGTAAAAGTAGAGAGACAATGGAAAGGAAGCTAGGAAGATAGGAGGACAATGGGAAAGAGGGGCATAGGCTACAGCCAACCATGTAAAAAAGGGGATGACCACCCAAAAGGGGTATATAAATTTGAAAAGTAAATGAAGAGCTCATTCTTTGGTATGTGGAAAAAGTGGACTCATCTTCTTCTCTCCTTCTCTTCTCTTTTATTGTTGGTGAGTGCTTGAGAGAGGGAGTGTGAGTGAGTGAGGGAGTGAGTGTGTGAGAGAGAGGGATCTTGGAGGTGACACTCTCCATCATCTCCTCTCTTATTCTTCTCTTCTCTTCTCTCATCTTGCGTATGGCTATGGAGGATGGAGCTTGGAGGAGGAGGCTTGAGGATGCTTGAGCTTGCATCACAAATCGTGGAGCTACTGGAGTGCTTGAGGGAGGAGGCAACTCCTTTAGGCATTAAGGCAAGATCACTAGACCCCGGTAGGATTGAAGGCATGTTGACTAGGTGAGAGATAGCCATAGGTGCTCGCTTGAAACACTTGAAAGAATAAGCGATCCGTGGGTCTTTGCGGTTGAGCGTGAGCTCACACTACATTTTAGTACTGTTGCTGGGACAAATGCATTCAAGCTTGAGTGCTTCAAATCGAGCATCAAAGTAAGGGTTTCATCCCTGAACCAGAGCTTGAGTTAGATAGGAGATTTTGGGTTTTAAATCCATGCTACAAGTAAGTATTTTTGACTTCTGATGATTGGTTGAGTGGGATAAATCATTTCAATACTTTTCTTTTGATTTTTGTTGCATTTAGAGTAGGTTAGGATTGAGAAATTGGAGTGGAAAGCTTAGGGTTTGCTATTGTAAAACAGGCCCAAATAGGGCATAAATAGGGAAATTAGGGAAAAAATGAGTGCTTACATGTGTTGGAATCATAAGGGGAGTGATCGGGAAGATTAAGGTTGTGCCCAGCAAGTGTTTAAGACCCCAAGAGGCAAGAGAAAGCCTCATTTGCATTCTTAGCTGAGAGAGAGAGAGAGAGAGAGAGAGAGAGAGAGAGAGAGAGAGAGAGAGAGAGAGAGAGAGCTCTTGCAAGCCAAGAGCTTACAATAGATCAATTGGAGTGTGCTAGAGTTTCTTGTGAGATTCAAGTATAGGAGGCCCTTTCCCTATACCTATATTTGAATTTTGGAAGGTCTTGCAAGCGATTGTAGCTCGAGTGTGGAGATTTTTGTTAAATTGTAGTCAAATGCGCGTTTTGGTCGACGGAATCAGATAGGCTTTCCAGTGTCCAATTCTTAGAATCAGATGTCTGATTCCGCAGAATTGGACACTTGGACCAAAGACCTTGTTTGATTTTGAAAATCGGACTACTAAAATCGGACCCTACCACATCATTACTCAGACCACCTTGTCTTGTCCGATTCTGAGAATTGGACATGTGAGAATTAGACTCACTATGTGGCTAACCCATCCAATCCTCGAAATTGGACACATCCAAATCAGACAAGCCACCCCGTTTGATCGGACACAACATATCCAATTTTGATAATCAAACACCACTTGTCCAATTTTGAAAATCGGACACACCAGATCGGACCACGCACTGGTAAATCAGACATTCGATTTCCGGAATCGAACCCTGCACAATGGCACACACATGGACTGACAAATTTGGGAATCTCACACATCTTGGACAATGTAGAGTGCAATCTGCACCAAGAGAATTCATTGAATGCCTTACGAGTAGTTCCAAACCTAGAAATTGTAGTGAAATTGTCGGGAACAGTATTGATGCACTTAGTAGTAAATTTGACATGTTTAGGACCGCAAGCTGACCAGCAGACCCCAAATTGACCCTGAACGAATTGAACGACATGACGGAGACTCTAGCAAACACCAAGAAATGCTAGGAACAGAGCTTAGAGCCCCATCAGGCCATGAACACAAGCGGGAGTGCAAAAGCTGAATAGTCATCTTGTCTTCGTACTCGTACTGTTTCCCAGCACTTGAAGAAAACTTAATAAAAGCAGAAAGCCTGATTGTGCATAGTGCATGGAAAAGAGCACACACACACACACACACACACACACACACACACACACACACACACACACACACACACACACACACACACACACACACACACACACACACACACACACACACACACACACACACACACACACACACACACACACACACACACACACACACACACACACACACACACACACACACACACACACACACACACACACACACACACACACACACACATAGAGTGACTGTAAATTGAGAATTGTGTGTAATTAACAACAAGGAACTCACTAGATGCAATAACCTGAAGGAACCCACCAGTAGGAGAAGACCCTAAGACATAGCTGGGTGATTGAAACCCCAAGCGTAGGACTCAGCTGAAAACACAATAGAGAAGCCAGGTGCACCAAGGACAGAGACTCCATTGGAGAAGTGGATCTACCCGACCCAATCAATCTCATCGACAACTTGGTGGAGCACAACACCATGGGACATGGTAGAGACAAGCACTAACCACGGATGGGACCAGGAGCTCTCGACCTAGGCGGTCTCCTGAGACAAAAATCTAGCGCGAACTCAAGAATCTCTTCATTAAGAGATTCTCGGAGGCTAGGTACTTAGACAACCTGCTAGTGCGATTGATGAATTCCAAGAAGAGGGATAAGGAAGATATCCAGGTTTATGTGACCCACGTGAGGAGTCTCTTCAAGAGAATCCCAATTGGCAAGCGACCAACCGAGAGAGTGGTGTCCACAATATTCATTAATGGAATATGAAGCAAAGAGCTCTACAAGGCCTTGGCTGGCAGCTTGAGCTTACAACGAGATGCACTAACAAGGGTCTTTGAAGAGGCTATTAGAGTGGATTACCAGCTCAAGGAGAGAAACTCTAGGAGCTCAAATCGAGAGGAGGATACCTCTAGGAATTTTGAGAGAGCTTTGTCGACAAGCAAAGGATCAGGCCCAAGTACTCAAGATAAAGGCAAGGGCATTGACTCAAGTGAGGAGCTAACTGAGATGAAGATGGAGCTAGCTAGATTACAAGAGATGATGAGACGATCAACATGCCCTCATGTACAATGCGTGTATTGTGGTGGAAACCACATGCCAGCTGAGTGTCAGGACCCTTGGTCTCGACCTTGTGCCAATTGTAGTAGGTTCGGCCATGATGCCATGCATTGTAGATTGCTGAGGAGACTCCCGTACTTGCAACCATATAATCAACCATACCTAGCAAATAGGCTGTCAAACTTCTTTGGAAGGGAAGCCCCATTGGGTCTTCTTGCACACAATGACACCAAGCCAGCCACTCCTAGGATGGAGATAAACCCTATGGGCATACCTAGACCACTTGGACCCTATGTGAACCATCCACCAAGTGACACTCCAATCCACATGTGGAAGAGCTGAATGACAAAGAGCCTTACGTGCACCCTTATGTCTTGTACATAAATTCTTCTAAATCCAAGCAATATCCTTTAGGAGTAGTCTTTAAGCTATCTACAACGACAAGTAGCTCAAAATCAAGTGTTTCGGTAAGAAGATCCTTCTCCCAAGCTTCTCATTAGAGTAGGCAGCACGTGCCTTGTTTTGCCCTATTTAGGACTGCTTAGAACAACCCCAATTCAGCCCATAGCTCAATAAAAATCAGCCTTTGACCAAGTACAAGCATAGCCCTGCCTTCAGAGACCAAGATGCATGCACCAAGTACAAGCATATCCCTGCATCCAGAGACCAAGATGCATGCACCAATTGCCAAGAATCATCCTTTTGAGAAAGAGAAATGAGAAAAGAGGTATGCTATAGCTAATTCCTTGCCAATGGTTGAATATGATCCCAAATCAGCCCATATAACTTTCAAGATTTAAATTTGATGGTAGCTCAATCTTCCCCTATCATGAGAGAGCATAAATCAACCAAATGGAGGTGTCTAGCATCCTGTAAGAAGTAAAGGAGAAGAAAAGGATCTTGTTGTCCACAGAATTCCTATGCGGGCTGCCTATTTCAGCCCCAAATCAAGTCAAATTCTATTCAAGATAGCACCTTGATGATGCTACAATACTGCCCTCTCATCCAAGAACTTGTATCAAGTGATAGGTAGCTTCCAATGAGCATATAAATGAAGGAGAAAGAAAGAAGAGATTGCTACCTTGTTTGCCCTATTTATGGCTGCCTATTTTAGCCCAAAGCATTCACATAGAGCAATCAAGAAGCTCCTCTCACAATGTTTATGCAATGATAGCTTGAATCAAGCCTTTCAATGCTCAAGAGAGATCAAGAATGATCAAGAAGAAGAAGAGAAGGGCCGTTGCCCACAAATACCATGTTCTTGCCTTGTTTGAACCCTGGGGAGTCCACCTATAAGAAAGCATCTATATAATGTGCGTTCAAAGGATATTAAGAAATACCCTTTCTTTACATGCTATAAGGACTTAAAATGACCCCTTTTACTTTACTAAACTTACGGATTTTTTTCGAATTGTATTAAAAAATACATTTTCTAAATATAATACAGTAAATTTTACTAGATATAATACCCTTTCTTTTGAACTCATGTGGTATCTTACATGTTCTGTAAGGAGGACTCCCCGGGGTTTGAACAGTCACAAATACTGCTCTTTCTCCACCATTGCATGAACAAAAGTGCTACTTACTTTGCAAGAGATGAAGGCTCCTTTGCTTCTTAATTACTCCCAAGCTTGAGTTGCATGGTAAAAAATCCACTTTGTGTGGCACATACATGATGCAAATGCTCCAGATCTTCTTCTCCTAGCCCGCACCTTGTTTTGTGCCAAAAATTGGCATTGATGCTCTTCATTTAAGTCTTCACTATCTCTTGATTAAGTCATGTATCACATAAGTCACATAAAGCATGCCTAAAGCATATACAATGTTACTTGGGCATAGACATAGTCAACTTCCTTAATTAAGTGGTTTCTCATCATAATGAACTTGTTACATACATGCTTTTGGATCAACACCTTCATAGACTCATGTAGTCAGGACATGAGGTTTACATCCAAGCTATGTTATTGTCTAATAACATATATACCATGTCATATGAAGCAGACTTATGAAACTTAAGCTTTCCAAGCCTAGAAAACACCTTGTAACTTACTCTTATGATTAGCCATCAAGAGCCTCATGAATGCAAATGATCAGCTTATTTTGCATCTTGCACACAAAATCCCATGACACTCACCCCCTCCTAACCTGCACATCTTGTGGCATGTGCCACTTCATGAATTTAAAGCTTGAGGAGATTTTTCTTCTGTCATGTCCTCATTTTCATCTTCTAAATCTTCTTCCTCTTCCGTGTCTTCAAGTCCATGACCTGCTTCTAAGTCTTGTAGTTCATATGTAGATTCTTCTCTTTGTTTAAAGATCTTGATCCGTTTTCCAACTATTGGTACCTTCATACTTGTTCCATCCAATTCAACCAATGAGTAGGTAGCATTGTCATGTACTACCTTCACCACATATGGACCAAAAACCATCGCTTCGTTAGCTTTCTATGGGCACTATACTGATTGTCTAGATTGCTGTCATAGACTAGCACCCAGTCATTTTCTTGGATGGCTCTTTGACGAAGTCGATGATGCTTATCAAACCTTCTCTTATTTTTCAATCTTGCTGCCTTTAACCTTTCAATAGCTATCTTAACATCTTTAGGCCTTCTTTCAAGTTGCCTTATTCACAAAATCATCAACTCTTCTCTACTTATGCTCTCTTCCCAATACATGTGATAATAGACTCTTCAATTGGCATGATTGGATGCTGTCCATACATTAATTCAATAGGCATATAGCCTATAACTACACTATGAGTGGTCCTATCAGCCCACAAAGCAAAGGGTAACATTCTTGGCCACTGTTTCATCCTACCCTTGCATGACTTTGCTAATGCCTTAATGATAGGTTGATGACCTCCTTCACTTTTTCCATTTTCTTCAGGATTATAGGCTGAAGTTAAAGCTAGATTGATACCCAATTGTGAAAAGAAGTCACGAGCCTCATCCACATCCAATTCTCCTCTATCTGCAACCACTTTACCAACACAACCATACCTGCAAAAGACTTCTTTCAATAAGAACCTTCAAACTGTTTGAGTAGACTTTATATTAAGAGCTTGACCTTCCACTCGATTTTTCAAGTCTTCTTGTGCAAGCGCAAGATATCTCATATTCCATAAACCTGTAGACATGGTAACCAAATCAACTATCTATTTATAATGCATAGAAAATGAATAGGTCAGTTGCAACCCATCTCTATGCTTTACCATGGAATACATCTGACAGTCCACTGCATGATTCCACACAATGCTCCACATCTTTATACATGTTTTGCCACCAATACTTCTCTTTGATCTTGGCAAATGTGCCCCAGACTCCTCTATGTCCAGCCCATAAAATTTCATAAAACTCCCACATCACTTGTTGTTGAGAAGCCCTATCTCCCAATACACGTACTAGAGCTCCTCTTTTTTTCTTTGCATGCTTCCATAAATAACTATCTTTCAGGAAAAATCAATGAGCTTTTCTTTTAATACTTTTGAATTCATCTTTATACCACTCAAGCTTCTTTGTCATGAGGCTAAGATATTGGCTAGCCAATCATCCTCATACAACTCTTCCAAAAATTATGATCTCACTGAAGCATAACACTGATGATGCTTTCTCTCTACTATCCATCTCTTCTCCATGGCTGTAAGCTCTTTTCTTATTTGCTGAAATCCCTGTTATAACATTTGTACCTTCAGTAACAATAGTTGCATACTCATTCCTTGCCATCATAAAGTCATTTTCAGCACCTATCACATCATCCTCTTCATCTTCCATCAACTCCTCTTGATCTTTAAACCTTGCTCGTGAAAGCTGTCAAGATTATGGGAGAGAAGGAAGGAGTCTCACTTGTAGCTTTCTTGCTTGCACAATGGGGGAATACACACAAAGGTGGAGGCTAAAAACAGTTTTCCTCTTCTTAGTTGTGTAAGCCAAAAGAACTCTAGTACAAAGAAATAGAAGAACCCTATATATGGGTCTCAAACCAAACTCAAATAACTAAGGTGGCATACTAACTAAGCCACGAACTAGATTAGATAAGGATAGATATCATGTAGCTATTATTCATGGGCGGTGTACCAACTGACAAATCGGTGACATAAATGCACAACGGTCACCCTGGCATATCACGAGTGGAGCTCGATATCTGAACACTCCCCCTCGAGCTCAATCCCAATTCCTGCATACCAAGCAGGTCTCTGAACTTGCGCAGCTTCTCTGCGCCCAATGCCTTCGTAAATATGTCAGCTACCTGATCCTCTGTGCTGACATAAACTAGATCAATAAGACCTAGTAAAACCCTCTCCCGCACATAGTGATAATGCACCTCAATGTGCTTTGTTTTGGCATGATAGACTGGGTTATTTGACAAGTGTATACTGCTCATGTTGTCACAATAAATGACAACTGGCCCATCTGTAGGCTGATGCATATCATAAAGTAGCTTATGCAACCAAGCTACCTCACATGCAGCCATTGCTACACCTTTGTACTCAGCCTCTGTGCTCGACAAGGCAATTGTAGGCTGTTTCTTGCTGCTCCAAGTGACTACAGCACTCCCAAAAGAGAACACATATCCACTGGTAGATTGTCTATCAGAAATACTACCAGCCCAATCAGCATCAGTGTATCCATGCAATTGTATCTGAACCCCAGTCTCATAAAATAGTCCATACTGCAATGTGGACTTTACATACCTGAGTATGCGTCTAGCCACATCCAAATGCGGTTTCCTTGGAGCCTGCATAAACTGACTTACCAATCCAACAACATAGCTCAAATCTGGCCTGGTAATAGTCATATAGATCAAGCTTCCTACTATGCGTCTGTACATAGTAGGGTCTTCCAGAAGCTCACCTGCATTTGTGCTCAGATTCACATTCTGCTCCAAAGGAACTGAAATAGGCTTACAGCCTGTCATCCCATATTTGGACAGCATGTCCAATCCATACTGCCTCTGCAAGAGCTATATCCCACTTGGTGATCTAATCACCTCAATGCCCAAGAAATAACGCAGCTCTCCCAAATCCTTCATCTCAAACTTCTGCTTCAATAACATTTTCACATGAAGGATATCTTCATCACTGTCACTTGTCATAATCAAATCATCAACATAAATGACAAGTAGCATAATACCTTTCTCTGTTTTTCTCACATAAAGTGAGAAACCTGCCTTGGAAATCTGAAAGCCAATAGTGACAAGATACTGTCCTATCTTGTCAGACCATGCTCTAGGTGCTTGCTTCAAGCCATACAAGGCTTTCGTCAGCCTGCAAACAAACTCAGGATAAACATCATGCACATAACCTGGTGGCTGCTCCATATAGACCTCTTCTTGCAAATCACCATGCAAGAAGGCATTCTTTACATCCATTTGATGTAAAGACCATCCCTTTGATGCAGCCATAGCAATGATTGCTCTTACGATTGCCATCCTTGCAACCGGACTGAATGTTTCTTCATAGTCAATGCCATATGTTTGTGCATACCCCTTGACTACTAATCTTGCCTTGTATCTATTCACAGAACCATCTGCATTGTGCTTCACCTTATAAACCCACTTATAGCCAATTGCATTCTTACCTTTAGGCAAAGGTACCAACTCCCATGTAGCATTTGCTTCCAAGGCATCCATTTCTTCATCCATGTCTTTCTCCCATTTTTCTTTTCCCATGGCTTGCTCAAAAGAAGTGGGTTCTGGTTCCTGTATCACTTTGACCATATATGTATAGTGAATGGCTGTAAATCCATCATATTTCAGCCTATCCACAGGATACCTAGCTCTAGTAGACCTGCGCAAAGTAGGTTCACTCCCCAGGTGCTCTCAAAACATCCCTGGTCTTCCTTACTCCAGGTGTAACAATAGAAGGAATACCCAACTCATCATCAATGCTCTGTTCTGAGCCACTGGATTCACCATCCACATAAGAGTGACGTGCATTCACATCAAACATGGGCTGATCTACCTTCTCTTTTTCTTTTCGTGATACCTGAATACCACTATTTGCATTGCTTTGAGAAGATTCTCCTGATCTCAATCTGCTTGTCCATGGCGAAGAATGTGAACCACTGCTAGAGGACGCTCCAGGTCCACTAATATTTTGTGACTACTGCTGTGAATTCTGTGCAGCATTACCATTTTGTGCATCTACATCATCAATCACATTTACTGGTTTATACCAGCTACTCATCTCATCAGAAACAACATCTCTGCTCACTGTAAACTTGCGAGTAGAAGGGTTATAGCATCTATACCCTTTTTGCTGCAGAGAGTAACCAATAAAGATGCACTTCTCAGCTTTTGGATCCAACTTGGATCTCAACTCATCTGGCACATGTACATAGGCAATGCAACAAAAAATTTTCAAATGAGAAATATCTGGTTTCCTACCAGTATACCTCTCCTCTGGAGTCATCCCATGTATTGATGCAGTGGGAGTCCTGTTCATTATATAGACTGCTGTAGCAACTGCTTCAGCCTAGTAAAAGTCTGGCAAGTCTTTTTCGTTGAGCATGGCACGAGATACCTCTCCAATATGCTTGTTTTTCCTTTCTGCAATTCCATTTTGTTGTGGGGTATGACTGCATGAATATTGCTGCTTTATGCCATGCTCCTGCAGGAACCTTGCAAACTCATTTGAGAGGTACTCTCCCCTCCATCTGACCTTAGGCATTTTATTTGCAGGCTTGTTTCTTTTTCAACCATAGCTTTAAGAGTTTTAAAATGCCCAAAAACTTCACTTTTCTTTTTCATAAAATACACCCAAACTTTTTTGCTATAGTCATCAATAAAAGTGACAAAATAATGACAGCCTCCAAGAGATGCAGCTTTAGTAGTCTACACATCAGAGTGAATTAATTCCAATGGCTTCTTACTCTCTTGAACATGTCTAGGAAATGGTTTCCTTGCCTGTTTTCCAAACTGACAGGCTTCACATACCTTATGCATTTCTGCAACCTTGAATTTAGGCAATCCTGCAACAATATTTTGGGCCTGCATTGATTTAAGTCGCTGTACATTAACATGACCAATGCGTTTATGCTAGATATCAATATCTGCAACTACACCAGTCCCATGTGCAAACATTGCTGCACTCAATTCAGGCATGTCTGCATCCAACGTAAACATTCTGCCCTTCTTCTTTCCTTTTGCTATCAAGCGACCTTTATTTTTCATATCCTCAACAAAGTATCCATGATGATTAAATCTGACCTGCAAGCCCTGCTCAACCATTTGACCAACAGAAACCAGATTCTTGGTGATATTTGGAACATGAAATACATCGGACATGTATTTCTTTTTCCCATCCTGCATAGACAAAGGAATTTTTCCAATCTGCACAATAGGATGTGCAGTATCATCACCAGTCTCCACAAATCCTGGTTTTTCCATTTTCCTTGCATCCTCCATCCATTCTGCATGACCTGTCATGTGGTTTGATGCACCTGAGTCAACATACCACACATCGTTGCTTTCTTCTGCACTTGTCATAGAATTGTTCATGTGCTGCACCATAAACAAATGCTCATTTCTGTCATCACCCTGTCTACTAGAAGATGCATAATTCCCTTGTTGCAGTTTTCCATTCATGATGTCATTCTTCTTTTTATAGCAGTCTTTAGCCATATGACCTATTTTACCACAATAGTAGCATTCAACATTACTGTTTGCATTTTGGTCTCTTTGCCATCCACCACGACCTCTTTGGCTCCCCTTTCCTCTATAGTTACCACGTCCTCCTCCATAGGACTGGTTTTCTTGAGTTTGCTGCATATTTTGATTTCTACCACGGCCTCCAGATCGGCCTCCTCTACCTCTGCCTCTACCTCTTCCAGCATTTGAGTAGAAGACAACTTCTTTTGAAGTTCCTCCTGAAGAAGATGTACCACCATTTCTCTGCTCCTCAGAAATTAGAAGAGCAATCAACTCCTCAAAATCAGGAAATCTTTCACGGATGGAAATGGATGTTCGAAGCTGTGCATAATCCTTTCCTAGACCATTCAAGGTCACAGAAACTAAATCATCATCTTCCACTAGCGACCCAATGGAAGCAAGTGCATCTGCAATCTTCTTCACCTTCATGTGGTAGTCATTGATGCTCATATTTTCTCTTTGTACATTATGCAACTCTTGCTTGAGCTGCATTTTCCTGGCTTGCGTATTTGTGCTATACATTTTTGACAAAGTATCCCATGCCTCCTTTGGCGTACTTGCATCTTGAATATGCACAATCATAGAGTCTGAAATGCTGATAGACAGCCAGTACATAACTTTCCTGGCTCTCTCATGCCATGCTTTAAATGCCTGCATTTGCTGTTAATTGGGAACATCAGGAAGAACTGGTTCTTCTTCATTTCCTGCAACAAATTCCCAATATCCTTTTCCCATAAGGAAATTCGTCATTCTAAACTTCCATGCTTGGAAGTTGTTCTTGTCAAGCTTTTCAGTGACAATCTGTGAGAGAGAATCAGACGCCATTACAGAACACTGCAAAAAATTCTGTCACTGCAAAGAACACAGCTTCAGCCTCACAAAGGCAAATCTGCAAAACTGATGAAAGTGGTATTTGACCACACAGTCACTTCCTAGTGACGATTTTGCATCAACAAGCAACAATGATGATTCTGTAACTCCCAATGTCTTTGCGCATAGGCATACGATGCAATTTCTACAGTAACTTTTCATCGACCTGTAGAACAGTGGTGGTTGCACAGCATAAAACTGGGCCTTTTCCTGAGTGCGTGCAGAAAACTTCTGCCTCCAAAACAGGCCCCGAAATAGCCTCAAATAAAAAAAATAGGGTCTCAACCGTGAAGGGCGTCTCAACCTGAGAAAATGCACTCTTGCAATTTCTGGCTGTGCTACATGTAGAGATCTGCTCCCAAAACAGAAAAAATGAAAGCAACACTGCTCCTCTTACCAGAACACCGCGAGCTTGGCTTGCTTTCTTGAGCTCCTTACCATGAACAAGACTCTGATACCATGTCAAGATTATGGGAGAGAAGGAAGGAGTCTCACTTGTAGCTTTCTTGCTTGCACAATGGGGGAATACACACAAAGGTGGAGGCTGAAAATAGTTTTCCTCTTCTTAGTTGTGTAAGCCAAAAGAACTCTAGTACAAAGAAATAGAAGAACCCGATATATGGGTCTCAAACCAAACTCAACTAACTAAGGTGACATACTAACTAAGCCACGAACTAGAGTAGATAAGGATAGCTGTCATGTAGCTATTATTCATGGGCGGTATACCAACCGCATCTGCAAACTGACAAGTCGGTGACATAAATGCACAACGGTCACCCTGGCATATCACGAGTGGAGCTCGATATCTCAACAAAAGCATGTCAGCCACCACATGGTTTTCTCTACATGCAATGTGCTGAAAATTAGCGTTAACTGGCTTTATATATGCAATCCACTGTAACATGGCAATATTAGGAGTTGAGCAATTCACTATCATGCCTAATAGAGGTAGACAATCAGTCTCTACCACTACATGAGCTCCCATAAAATACTCCCCTATCACACTTAAGGGCTGTCACTACACCGTAAAACTCTCTTTTGACTTGAGAATACAGTCGTTTCCATTCATTGAGGACCTTTGCTCCAAACTGAATGGCATACCTATTTCCATAAGCATCATCCTGACCCACTGCCCAATCAATGCCAATTGGGATTGTATCCACAATGACAATAATAGGTTGCTCATTCTCATAGTTTGCTCTCTTTAGTGTTGGGGTTGAAATCAATAAGCTCTTTAACTTCTGAACTGCCTTCGTATGTTATTTTCCCCACCAAAACTTTTGCCCTTTTCTCAAGAGCCAATATAAACTTTCAGCCACATGAGCAAAATGCAGAATCCATATCAAGTAAAAGACATATGCACCCAAAAATCTCCTCACCTCGGATACATTCGAACATTTCTCATGCATCTGCTTATGGCATCAATATTTACTGGTGAGGGCTTTCCCCCCCCATATGATCCACACATGTTCGCAACAACTAATATTGCCTCCACCCCAAAAACCAACTTTTCTCCCGATAGAGTCAAATGTACTTCTTCAAGACGGCTCAAAATCCTGTCACAATCAACAATATTGTCGACCACAAACATTCTACATCCTTGCTCATTTAGCTCTTCATTCTTCTTATTGGATATCACACTCTTTTATTGGCACATCATTAAGAAAGGGTAAGGTCAATTGAGGAATATACTCCCTCAAAACTTTATGCATAGCATTCATCATATGTGCGACTGAATTGGTTGCTCCCTGTGAAAGCATACACATCCTAACCAATCCAAGTGGTGTCTTCATGGCAGTGATATCTCGGCTTTCTAATGCAAGATGGAATTGATAATATCTTGAATATAAATCTCCCATAGAGTAAATTGCCTTACCTACAAATGCTTCTAAAAATTCATCCACTATCGGGCTTGATCCAACATTCCTTATGGTGACCTTATTAACTGACTGTAAATTTTGTATAAACCTCAAAAAACCATTCTTGTTTGGAATAGTGAACCACTAATTCAAATATGGAGCTGAAGAGGGCTCCAAAATCCCCATCCTGATCTTCTCATTTAAAAGCTCCAACAGCTTAGGCAAATATACCCAAGGTACTGGAATAGGCTTTAAATTCCATGGCACATGAGGTACTGTAAAGATCACCATAGGTATAACTATGGTTGGATTAGCACATCCAATTTCACTTGGCTAAAATGCAAATGTTTTCCTGTGCCTTGCCAACATCTCTAAGAAACAAGCTCTTTTTGTAGGCAAAAGAAAGCTTGTATCACCAATTTTTAGCTTTTGAAAAATTTCAGCTGTAAATTTATGTCCTACTCCATGTGGATCCCGTAAACTAGGCTATTGAGTCACTTTTTCAGCCAACCTACCACTTTCAGGTGATAAAGGCAAAGCCACATGCTTAACCTTCTTTGCAATTTTTTTGTACTTTGTGTCCACCCTTGCTTTGGCCTTTTTTTGCGGCCCATATTGCAGCCCATAACATTCATGCTCAACAAACTCTTGAATGACTTCATATATCTCTAAAGTATTAACATAAATAACCTCTTTTTTTGCCATGTTTTCAGCATTAATTATTGCAAAAATTTCAGCCATTTTATCACCATCAACTAGTCTAGAAATAGCCTTGAAATATCTTCATTTGCAGCTATCGGACCAGATGTCTTTAGCTCTTTTTTAGCGCATCCTACATATTTCTTTTCATCCTTGCACATGGCTGAAATATTCTTAAAAATACTAAGACTACATATTGTCCATTCCTACAATCTAGGCACAAACACAATTTCTCCCTTTCTTGGAGGCATAATTATCTTCCTAGAGGCACTGCCATAGCCTCCACTTACAATAGTGCTATCTAAAAACCTTTAAACTCTCATGCATTAGGTGGCATAGGATTATCCCGTAGCCTATTCCGATTGCGGGGATGATTCACACAAACAGTGAGAAACTGTACTACCTTTGTATTGCCTTTACTCCGAACCCAAGCATACTGCATCCAAGGATATTGTTTCGAGTCTTGAATCTAAAATATATGGCTACCCCAAAATCACCGGATAACTACATGAATCTTGCACAAAAAATGATATTCATCCCTAATATTTCCAATAGTTATGGGTACGTTCAAAGAAACTGCATAAAGATCCCCTAATAAATTGTTTGCTTCCCGCATGCGCCATCTCAGATCTATATCAATTGGCCATCCTCCATCCTCATACAAGATGCGTGCCATAACATTGATTTTGGAACCATGATCTAAGAGAGTTATGCAAGGCATCTCTCTTTCTCCCACTTTACCAATCGTCTCTGTTGTAGCACGAGCCCAATGCATTCGTGAATAATGACTACTTGGAATAAAATGAGCATATTCTTCTTCATGTGCTTGTTGATGGACATCCCTATTATACATAGCCTTCTCCCTTTGCTTAGTGCTGCCCATAATACCATTTTTAGCCACAAGCTTATTGTCTATTCTTCCATTTAACCCATTTTCAGCATCGACCTGTTCCAAAACAACATTACATACATCATCATGCTCCCTCTCTGAAGATGTTTCTCTATGTCTTTGTCAACCTGCATCAATGCTTGAAAAACTTCACCATCAAACTATCTTTTTCGTTTCAACATATCAATGATTGCATCATGAAATTCATGCTTTGCGATTCCAAGAACTTTGCCAAGTGTGAATTCCACTCTACTGCCAAGTATGCAATCTTCCAAGACTTTTTAAAGGTTTGTGGCAGTCTCAAGATCAGATTGTAACTTGTAACCGGGCTTCTTGCCCCTTTTCTTCCCTTCTTGTTTTTTCTATTGAGATCCATCCTCCATAACATTCTCAAGCATGGCTTTTTTAGCCTCTTTCTGTTGCTCCATTTTACTTTGTGTTATGTGTTTAGATGGCCCTGAGGAGGAGGGACCAGCAGTGTCCTCATCTCTTCTTCTCTTTTCTTCCATAAGAGCTTCTTGACTATGAACCTCAGCCAAATAAGCCAAATAAGCATAGACTGAAAATGAATCCATTGGTGCACTCCATCATGTTCTTTCTCGTATACTCTGACTTGCATTAGCCAATTCAAACTTTGCTATTTTTCCATTTTCCATGAAATCTAATGCTTGCATCCAAACACAAGATTTTGCTTCAGCCATGCCTCCTTTATGAGCTTCATCCATCCTTTCAATTTACAACCCAAATGTGGCTGCATTTATGGCAACAAATGTTGGCCTAGCAGCCATCTCTTCCAACCTCTTCTGCATGCCACCATTTCCAAAATTTAGCTCTATTGGAAGACCAGTTTTTGTTGCATGTATTTTACCATCTTTCCAAAAGACTAACCTTTTTGCTTCTACTTCACGGTAGGCTGTACAATCTTTCTTTTCATGCTATAAACTGTCACACCAAATGCACCTCTTCTTGTATCCTTCTCTATACAGCCTTTGGGTTGTTGCCTGACCCTTCTCTTCGACCTTGACATCCAATTTTTCAACCTTTGCATTGATTTCTATCAAATTAGCCTCAAATCACACATGAATTTGATTAATTCATCCATAACAGCACCTTTAAGAGCTGGAGAAATAGATATAGCTGGTTGTTCCACCATAGCTACAAGCACCTTGGCTGCAATTTTAGTCCCCTTCTGTGAAGCACTGGCAGGTGTGGTGCCTGTACCCCATCTTAATTTCATCCGCTCTCTCTTTACTAGCATATGCACTTCTTTGGTTACATTAGCCCAATTTGATTTCGGTCCCATTTTAGAAGAGGCATCTTCTAAACGATCAGTTAGCTTCTCTCGCAAGATAGGATCTGTAGCCTTTAGAAACAAATCAAATTTTTGACTCTCCAATGATTGTTGCTTATCAGCATCCAATTGTGCATACTGACTTTCAAATTCATGGAGCAAAGCTGTAGCAGCCAATCCTTTATTGGGCATTTCAATCCAATTTGTAAATTTCTTTTTAGTTACATTGCATCTTCCAAGAAAAAATCTTCTCTCAAAGCTTTCTTGAAAGCTACCCGATCAACATCTCTTCTATGTAACTCATCAATCGGATCATGCAATGCATGCATGGCCAAATGTGAGAAATACTAACTCCATGCATACTGTGGTACCCCATGAAACAACATATTTTCTTCATACAACTGGATGAAGGCCAAAAAATTTTGACTGCCAAATCCTATCCCATTGCCTACAATGCATTCACAGCTAAGGAATCAATTCTTTTTGCTTTTTGTCAAGTTTGCATCTGCTGTTGTAACAACAACTGCTGTTGTTGTTGTTGCTTTAATAAAGCAATCATCTATTGTAAAGCATTACCATCACTTGATCCTGTAGAATCCCCCATCTTTACACACCTTTGTTGCTGACCTTCACGTCGGGTTAACCATTGTGGGGGTGTGTAGGATTGAAGGTCAACCATTGGAGTATGAGACAGAAGAAGGTAAGAGGATTTGAGAGATTGGGTTCAAGAGAAAGAGACATCAAAAAGATGATAGAAGGATTTGAATCACTTCAGCCATGCTTCTGACTGCATGTAATTCCAATGAGCATAAAGAGCATAAACTCATAAGAATCCAAGCCTTTGCCCGTCACAATATGAGCGTCCATATAAACCTGTGCTCAATGCACTAACTCAACAACCCATCATAAAGAAAATACATCAATCATCTCTGTTATCCATGAACCATACATGAATCAAACTCATGAATAATCTCTGCAAAATCTAAAGATAAGAAGTGTAGAACCAATGTAGATGGGAAGAGAAATGGTATTATGGACCGATACAATGAAAAGAGATCAATGAAAGAAGATAGATCTCAATTTGGACTCTAATCATAGAAATTCTTCTAAATCCAAGCAATATCCTTTAGGAGTAGTTGTCAAGGTATCTTCAATGACAAGTAGCTCAAAATCAATTGTTTCAGTAAGAAGATCCTTCTGCCAAGCTTCTCATTAGAGTTGACAGCACCTGCCTTGTTTTTCCCTATTTAGGACTGCTTAGAATAGCCCCAATTCAGCCCATAAATCAATAAAAATCAAACTTTGACCAAGTACAAGCATAGCCCTGCCTTAAGAGACCAAGATGCATGCACCAGTTGTCAAGAATAACCCTTTTGAGCAATAGAAATGAGAAAAGAGGTTTGCTATAACTAATTCACTATCAATGGTTGAATATGATAGCCCCAAATCAGCCCATATAACTTTTAAGATTCAAATTCGATGGTAGCTCAATCTTCCCCTATCACGGGAGAGCATAAATCAACCAAATGGAGGTGTTTAGCACCCTTTAAGAAGTAAAGAAGAAGAAAAGGATCCTACTGTCCACAAAATCCCTATGTGGGCTGCGTATTTCAGCCCCAAATCAAGTCAAATTCCGATCAAGATGGCACCTTGATGATGCTACAATGCTGCCCTCTCATCCAAGAACTTGTATCAAGCGATAGGTAGCTTCCAATGCATATATATGAAGGAGAAAGAAGGAAGATCTTGCTGCCATGTTTGCCCTATTTATGGCTGCCTATTTTAGCCCAAAGCATTCACATAGAGCAATCAAGAAGCTCCTTTGATGCTCCTCTCACAATGTCTATGCAATGATAGCTTGAATCAAGCCTTCCAATGCTCAAGAACGATCAAGAATGAGAAAGAATGATGAAGAAGAAGAAGAGAAGGGCCATTGCCCACAAATATCCTGTTCTTGCCTTGTTTGAATAGCTACAAATGCTGCTCTTTCTCTGACATTTCTTGAACAAAAGTGCTACTTACTTGGCAAGAGATGAAGGTTCCTCTGCTCCTTTACTCCCAAGCTTGAGTTGCATGGTAAAAACTCCACTTTATGTAGCACATACATGATGCAAATGCTTCATATTTTCTTCTCCTAGCTTGTGCCCTTATTTTGTGCCAAAAATCGTGCTAGTGATCTTCATTTAAGTCTTCACTATCTCTTAACTAAGTCATGTATCACATAAGTCACATAAAGCATGCCTAAAGCATATATAATGTTACATGGGCATATACATAGTCAACTTCCTTAACTAAGTGGTTTCTCATCATAATGAACTTGTTACATACATGCTTTTGGATCGACACATTCACAGACTCATGTAGTCAGGAGATGAGGTTTATATCCAAGCTATGTTATTGTCTGATAACATATATACCATGTCATATGAAATAGACTTATGAAATTTAAGCTTTCCAAGCCTAGAAAACACCTTGTAACTTACTCTTGTGATTAGCCATCAAGAGCCTCATGAATGAAAATGATCAGCTTATTTTACATTCTATACATAGAATCCCATGACACCACACACAAAAAAATTAGGCTGGCATATCATTGCAAGGGCCTAGCAACTTAGACACTATCACTGCGCGTAGGATTGAAGGTCACCACAGTGGTCTGGCAAGAAAACTGGCAAGATAGATGGAGATGTGTCCCTAAGAGATAAGTGGATTTAAGTGAATGTTTATAGGTTCAAGATGAACTTCACAACCTTTAGTTCTTCGTATATTTTGACTAATCTTGGAAAGGCAGATTTATACATAAGAAGGTTGAATAAATGGGTTAAGAGCTTGAAACTTATGGTCACAAGATGGATGATTTGCAAACAACAGGTCAACTTCAATTGATACAAGAAGAGTCTTGCCCTTCCTTGCATGTGAATATAGCTGCCTATTTCAGCCTAGGCATGAAGAAGACCTTTAAGACACTTTCTCTTTTCAACTGATTAGTACAATGAGGATAGAGGTTCAAGATGAAGACTGCCTATATCAGCCTTTGAATGATTCAAGGTTATGGAACTAGCTTCACTGTTGCTAGTTTTTCATTAAAAAAACAAGCGATTTATGACTTAGATCAATGTAACTTGATTAAAATAGCTGCATAAAAGCTTCAGCTTGTGAATTGACTGTTATGGACAGCCAAGATTAATTCCAAAACATAACAAGAAATCACTAAAAGAATTCTTTGAAACCTTCCTTGAATGAAGAGGAAGGAAGATACTATGTAGAGGGAATTACAGGTCTAGTTTGTACTTGCAATGATTGTAGATGAAGTAGAATATGTGTTTACAGGTTTCAACCCATGAATACTATTCACAAGACGTGATTGCTTAGTAGCTTGAGTAGGTTGTTGAGAGAGAGTCAGCGCCTTAGTGGTAGCTAGCGGAGACATAGATCCAAAACGAACCTAAACCTACCAAGACGGCCATAAACTGATCGAACAAGCCTATCAGGCTTAAGACAAGACGAGAGTGTGCAAGCCGCTTAGATACTTGCTCTTCGCACTCACCTTGACTCTTCAGGCACTTGAAGTATACCTAAGAATAGCCGAAAGCCTGATTGAGCACAAGTGCACGGAAAAGAACACACTCGATGAGTGGAGGTAACTTGAGGATTGTATGCAATAATTAAGGAACTCACTCAGATAAAAGAACGTGAAGGAACCCACCAATAAGAGGGGATTCCAAGACATAGACGGGGAATTGGAGCTTAGCATAGGACTCAACCAATAGCAATAGAGACGTGGATCTACCCAACCTCCTTAACCTTATCGACAGCTTGGTGGATCAAGAGAACACAACCATGTTGAAGGAAGGCTCAGACCATAGGGAGAATGGAGAATTTGACTTAGGATTTTTTCCAGAAGTGATCCAGCAGTTGGTGAGTA
Organism: Lygodium microphyllum; assembly: GCF_053477565.2. Taxonomy (NCBI): domain Eukaryota; kingdom Viridiplantae; phylum Streptophyta; class Polypodiopsida; order Schizaeales; family Lygodiaceae; genus Lygodium; species Lygodium microphyllum. The sequence goes on from NC_141156.1 coordinate 70,273,383, forward strand.
GTTACGACTCTCATGCCCGGTATGAGCACCGCGGTAGAGCGATAGAAGCCATCATAGTTGACATAGAGGAGGAAAGGAAACTAGTCCACAAAGCACTGCAAGGCATAGTGGAATACAACTGAGACTAGTAGACTAGTAGCCTGAGGCAGAATGTAGAGATGCGAGAGATATAGCGAGTACTGAATCTAGCAGGCAGGAATCGAACTGACCATGAGAGAGTGCTAGAAGGAGATTTGACGCTAAGTGAGCTTCTCATGAAGCAATTGATAAACAACACAATAGCAGAGCAGAGCGTTGCAGCACTAGCCACGTCACTACTAGTGGGGTTAGGGGTGAACCAAGGCTCCAAGAGCCAGCCTAAGATACCAGTTGTTGCTAAGAAGCTTGATAAGTACCAGCCCCAAGATGATCCGTATAGCTTTATAGAGTAGTTTGAGTAGGTTTGCAAGGCCAATGGTCTCATTGACTTGACTCAATACTCTCAATCATTCGGGCTTTGCTTAGGCGACAAGGGTTGGATTTGGCACATAAGTCTAGATGTTGTAGAGCGAGTGAACTTCAATGGACTAAAAAACCTCTTCATTAAGAGATTTTTCGATCCCAGATACTTTGATAACCCGTTAGTACAACTTATGAACATCAAGCAGAAGGAAAAAGAGGACATTCACGACTATGTGACCCACGTAAGGAGTCTCTTCAAGAGAATCCTGACGAGGCGAATGACCAACCGAAAGAGCGGTGTCGACAGTATTCATCAATGGAATATGAAATGAGGAGCTTTATAAAGCCTTGGTGGGCAACTCGAGCTTGTAACAAGACGCGCTAGCTAGGGTGTTCGAAGAGGCCATTTGAGTCGATGACCAATTGAAGGAGAGGAGCTCTAGGAACTCGAACCAAGAAGAGACCAACTCAAGAAGTTCGGAGAGAGCTTCAACATCCAACGAGCGATTAGATGCAAGTACCCAAGATAAGGGAAAGGATGTAGACACCAACCAGGAATTGACTGACATGAAAATGGAAATAACCAAGATGTAGGAAATGCTAAGGCGACCAATGTGACCACATGTCCAATGCATGTACTATGGCGGGAACCACTTGTCGGCTGAGTGTCAAGACCCCAGGTCATGACCTTGTGCTAAATGTGGTAGGTTTGGTCATAATAGTGCGCATTGTAGATTGCCTAGGAGACCTCCGTACTCACAATTGTATGGTCAACTTTACCTAGCAAACATGCCGCAAAAATTCCTCAGAAGGGGAGTACCATTGGCCCTTCCTGTACCAAACAATGCTAAGCTGACTGTTCCTAGAATGGATATAAATCCTACTAGAATACCTAGACCACCTAGTCCCTATGTGACACATCCATCAAGCGACACCCCAATCCATTACGTGGAAGTGCCAAATGAGGAAGAACCTTACGTATATCCTTACATCTCACATGACGATGAGGGCAACACAGTCCTTATGGACTATCGACCAAGATTGGTGATGAAATTAGGTAGGGGACAAGGTAGAGGCCTAGGAGGGTAGACCTAAGATCCAATCATGTGCTGGACTTGTGGTCACCTGGGACACATCTCATCACGTTGTCCCAAAAGGGGGCAACAAAATAGAGACAAGGCTGACTTAAGGTGTCTTAAGTGTGGAATCACTCATCTCTTTGTTGAATTTCCAAAGCGAAGACCATCCTCGAGCTTAGCTAACGTGCCATCCGTCCCATTGGGACCATTCGATGTCAAGAATCTGGACGGGGAGGCTACACCTATCCCATTGCATGCCATGAGGCTATCCTTGCATGTTTGTAGTCTATTGCTCCCACATGCTCCAACCAGGAGCGATTGCACTCCATCCACATGACTCCTCTCACAATCCTATAGGCATTCCCTCTTTGGGGCTTGAAGTCTACTCTTATATGCTCTATCACTCTTCCCTTAGTGTTGTACTCTACGGTGTCTATCTCTTCTTTGCTTTCCTCACTAATAGAGAGAAAATCCTCGTACTCATTGTCAGAATCGCCACCTTCTAACTGCTCATCATCTCCTAGACTCTCATCTCTAGCTTCACCCTCATTAGTGAATAAGGTCCAATTATACATTAAGTTTAGGTCATGCACCTTAGTCCATTTCCACTCAGGTTTTTCCACAGGGATTCACTAGTAGTAATAAGGAGACGTCACCTACGTGTAAGAAATATATGAAAATACCCCTTATCTACCCCTATTTATGGGACCTTACCTTATAAAATGTACATTCCTTCCCTTAAATAACCCCCTCTGCCTTACACTCACGTGGTACCATACGGTAAACCCTAGTGGACCCCCCTAGGGGTTTTCCAGGAGCTCCTTGAGGGGCTTGAGATTAGCGGTGGGATAGGCAAGACTGCATGCATCTTAATGCCTTCCTAGAAGGTATTGATGTGTAGTGACTTTGGCACTGAGTGCAACGTCAAGCTGGGTATTTGCATGACTGCATCATGATCCTGCACATCAGCGGCACCATGCTCCATCGGTTCTTCCACTGAGTGTTTCAACTCCTACCATAGTGTGGGGTAATAGGTGAAATCTATGGAAAATACAAATACGAGATTTGCTTGATTGTAGAAGATCTCTTATTTTAATATTATTTTGAAATCTCTTTTTAGAGAGAGGTGAGAGAAACCCCTTAAGGGGCAAAAAAGAGAGTCCATATTTCTCCTAATCTCTTTTCCTCTAGGCTTGCCACTACCTCCTCTACTTACCTACCATGGATTACCATCCTAGTTAGCAGGTTGTACTCGTTGACCATATCTTGGACCGTGACTAGAAATTCACCCAAGTCTCCTGGGTTTGTGTTTGCTCTTGACATTGTCTCTGCCTCCCGCTCCACAAGGTTATTGATTAGTTTGAGTAGCTCCAATCCTTGCGGTCTCCCTGCCGTTTTTGAGGGTTCTATCGATGGGGCTCTAGGGCACCCGACTATTGGTGGGTTCCTTTGAGTTATTACGTCTGAGTGTGTTCCTTGTTATTGAAAATAGTCCTCAACTTATGTACACTCAGTGCTTGTGCTTTGTGTGCACGGTGCAAAATTAGGCTTTTCGTTCTTTTAGTACACTTGTGTAAAAGAAATCACTATGGGATGCACAAACAAAATAAAACAATCATACAAATATGGCTATCCCCTTGGCTTATCTAGGACCTAGTATGGCTCTAAGCGCGATCTCTGGTCACTCCTAAGGATTGTTCAAGGTCTATGCTTCTCTTTATACACTCCGTCAGGGTTGGTTTACCATATAAATGTCAATTTTTTGGCTCTAAGTCAAGTCGTCTCTTGGCCAGGCTGCTAGAGGTCACTTCTAGACTGTACCATTGTGGTTTTCCGGTGAGCTAGGTTAGGTTTCTAGGGGTGTACTGGGATGTATGGATGTACCCTGATTGGTCTTGAGCTAGGAAAGTGGTCCTAGTTTAATGTTTTTGTGTTCTGCCATGGTGGTATGATTCCCAAATCGGATCCGATGTTGGGTGGTCCGATTGTGGGAGTCGGATGGCAAGTCTGGCACGTCCGATTGAATGGTCCAATCAGATCGGACTATCCAACTTGAGTTTTTTGGATCTAATGGGGGATTAAAAAACAGTAAGAATGAATAATATACAAAATTTGAGTTTCTCTCACCTCGTATTCTCCCATTTTTTTGGAGAATTTTCAATTTTGGTTTTTTTTCCTCTCACGAAATCAATTTGACTCAAAAGTTGAGCAACGGGACCATTTTCCCTCTCTTCTCTATATTGGTGAATTTTTGTCTCCATTGAAGCTCCTTGGTGAGAGTAATTAAGATTTTGAGTGTTCTACTTACCTCTGCACTTTCTTCTCCGTAAAGCTCTAGATTTTGGGCAAAACATAGGTGCCCATCTCTCTTTACATTTTCTCTTGTTTGCTATTTTTTCAATAGGGTTTGATGTCATTTCTTACTATTATTGTTGTTTTGTTACATAGGTTGTTTTGGGCAGGAGAAATAGAAGCTCATATATATATATATATATATATATATATATATATATATATATATATATATATATATATATATATATATATATATATATATATATATATATATATATATATCCCCTTTATTCCCTCCCTCTCTGTATGTGCTGTTACTCTTTTATGTTGTGTTTTCAATAGAATTTGATGTTGGTTCTAGTTGTTATTTTCTTGCAGAGTTTAGTTGGAGCAAGAGGCAAAGGTGTTAATCTCCCCTCCCCCCCCTCTCTCTGTTTGGTTTTTTTAAAATGCTATCTTTTCAATATAGCATGATGTTAGTTCTAACCCCTTTTTGTTGTTTTATTGCATAGATAATTTTGGGTGACATTGCATAAGTGCTCATCTCTCTCTTCCTCTCTCTTCCTCTCTCTTCCTCTCTCTATGTTTCCTCTTTTCTATTGTTTTTTTAGTATACCTTCATGTAAATACTAACTCTTGCTATTGTCTTTTGTAGAGGTAAATTTGGGCAAGATTGAATAGGTGCTCATTTCTTTCTCTCTCCTACATGCTCACATACTCTCCCTTTCTTCCTCTTAGTGTTTTCCCTTTTCTACTATCTTTACAATAGGGTTTGATGCTAGTTCTAACTTAAGGATCAATTGTTGTTGCAGCACTTTAACACAAGGTAGAGCAGATATTCTTTAGCTCGATTCACGGGTAAATCTACCATATTTTGTGGTGCCAAAATTTATTCATTTGATTAGTGAATTTTATATTTGATGGGATTGCTATTTTATTTTTGTCCATCATTTGCAATGGGTTTTGATGAACAATGATTCAATCTTATCTTCAACATATTAGCTTATAGGTAAATTGGCCCTATTTTGTGTTTCTTCTATTCATGCAGTTATCTAGATATTTTTTGTTAAAAGAGATTCATGCAGCTATTTTTTTAATACATGTAGGTATTGTATAGGTTTAGGTGAAGCACGTAATTCTCGATCGACTATTTTGTTTTGGTGAGTGATTCCTTTGTGCTGGATGATATGGATCCGCTGGAAGTCGATGGTTCAAAAATCATCTACTTTATTGGTCTTGTGTGTCCATTCGGATCTCCATGCCAATTGGCAATGATCCATGAAACTCTTGTATCATATCATCCATATAACACACAATGTGTTGAGCCATAGAATATCTTAGGTGTCAATCCAATGTGCCTATTAAGATTTGCATGCCATGTGGCTGCTATCCTTGTAACAACTACTCTTTAATACCCACGTTTCATACGATGTATTGAGTCAAATAAAACTCCTATTTATTATAATGAAATTTATTTTGGCAAAATTCTATGAGTATTCTTGTGCTATTCTTTTCATTATATTTCATGTAAATGGTATGATTAAAGTGATACCTTGAAATTGAATCTATACTTTGTGTCGATATACATATCCACAGGCATTTTGATATCGATGTTTGTGTCTGTTTACAAAAGTGTAAACATCTCTTAATGGCATGTTGATTTGTATAGCATATTTGTGATTACTAGACATACTTAAAATGCTTATCGTTTAGGGGTTAATAAATACTTCTTTACATCTAATGCCTAGGTTATAATACCTGAGAGAAGAACAAGCATTCTCTCGATAGAAGTACATAATAGAAAAGATAAAGAAGGGAATTGGATCAGTGATACGTATCATTGCTCGTCTTGGGTACATATGTGTCCAAGTATGAAGGGAGCTTTTGGGGTGAAAGCATCTGCAATTGTAGATGTATCAAAGCACTGGAAGGGTACAATTTTAGCTCTCAAGCAAAAGGAATGTTGGTTCTCACCTTTTATCAAAGGCGTTGGTACAAGATATATTCATGTAAAAACAAATACATATTGCACCCATTGTGCCCTTTCAATGAAACGTTGCAAACAGTAAGTATTTGCAACTCATTGAGAATGAGAAATTTCATGATATCTATGTAAGTATTTGTCTCATATTTATAGAAATATACTCTGCGGATTGCTATGAGTGGAAAAATATCGAGAGTTTCACAGACTCTTTTAAGTGTTACCACCTCAAAATTGGTAGATTGCTCTTTGAGGGGCGTAAAGCTAAGCAGCTCACAGAGAAACCTGTTTTCTTCTATGATTCCAAGTACATATTGCCCAAGGGGGTTCAAGAATATGGAACCCTTGAGTCTATGCACATATTGAATCTCAACATCATAGAATGGCCATTCTGTAGTAGCGACATTTTGCACGTGTAGTACAAAAATTTCAGCAGACATATTGAACTCTATGAAGCCAAGCACTGGCTCAAAGAATGTACATCTAAGCTAGTTCATATCAACTACAATTTTTGTACATATTTTCAAGGAATGTAAGGGTTTGAGACATACCAAAAGCACGTACGTCATAAAAAGTGCATTTGAGGATTATGTAACAAGGACTCTAGGAAAAATTTGGACATAAAAAATGACTCACAGTCCTTACACAATGGAGTGTCGAGTCACAACAAGGGACATGGCTTTCATGTAAATTTTTTCTCTCTTAGTTGACTATTATCTTACTTTGGGATGGATCTGCTAACTTATCTTTCCAATTATAGGTACTTTGTCACACGATAAACTTTATGTCTAGTGTTCAAGTATCGTAGATGGAGGATACTCAAGGGTAAACGGTTGTGCCTTGATCAAGACACACGTGAAAGTATAGCTGTGGATGTTATTGTCATTTGTGAGGGTCGGGAGCCCCAAGTGTTGCAAATGGAGGATGATTGGTGCTTGAGTATAATGCCCCAAGAAATTACAATGTTAATGCAAAATCCACCTGCTAGCTTCTATCTTAAACTAGATGGTAGGAAAATTCAAAGCCAAGCTAAGGATACTCTTAGCAATGGAAAGTGTGTGGCTCAACATATCTTAGAAATTGTAGAGTCTCCTTAAAAATCCCAATACCATAGGTTGTAATATCCAACACTTGTAAATTCTCAAAATTTTTTGGCCAATAGAATATTGTTGCTTGCAAACTTGCAATATTTGAAAATTATGGTATTTACACAAAATCATACACACTATACACTTTCCACATCGACACATTTATATATGCATGCGAACTTTACAAAGACATTAAGTAAAGCCATAACTAAATATCGTATGCGAGTAGCCCTTAATGGTTTAAAACTTAAGGCTTTTAAGGTAGAACTTATTTCATTTTTCATTTCACACTTTCTCTCTTCATCTCTTTACATCCACCACATCCCTCCTACCTGATACGATGGATGCTCGTGCACACTTTGACAAATGGATTCACAAGACTATCTTTGCCAACCAAGGTGACGGGATATTTCAGGTTTTCTCTAAGAACTTCAACCTTAAAAGTATACTTTCATCAGTGGATTCCCCCCTTCAAGTTTTGGAAGACTTTGTGAGCACCATTGCTACTTGCACATACTCCATCGAGGGATCTGACATGACTTGGGTGCCTCTAGAACAGCTCATGGTATTTCAGGTAGGGAAGAATCACCAAAAAGTGGTGAATAGGTGTCTGGCCCACGTGGATCCTTTGCATAGAGTATGCACTGTTCCCATGGGCAGTGCACCAGGTATAGCACCTTTGGATATCGTGGAGTGTGATTGTGTATTGACAATTAATCTCCTTGCATTGGATACATCCCTAGCAGAGGAGAGAGATGAAGATACAACTCCACAAGTTGTTGCTACCATGTACACATGAGAATAGCCGATTGAAGTGCTCGTAAATGTTGAAGAGGAACATCGTGTGGTGGTAAATCAAGGGTTGGATATCATGGTGCCATCTTCTTCAGAACAACCACAAGTCGATAAACCCAACCTTGCCTCCTCGATGCCCATTGAAGTAGCTGGTGTACAGTACTTACTTTTGTCGGATGTGTTGCAATACTTGGAAATGAAGGAAGAAGAGTTGTTTTCCGTGCTAGTTAGGGATTCGATGGAAGACCTGATTGATTATGATTACATCGATGTGCATCCGATGATGGCAAAGATTGGAAGATATGGTGGAATAAGCTTAGATGCAGTGAGTGCCATCATAGTAGCACAAGAGAAAATTACCTCGATTGAAGAAGATTACCTTGTGCCGAATGCTGAATTTGAAGCACTAGAGCATGATCTATTCGAACCAAGGCCCAAGCTTCCTACTAAGGAGTTTGTAGATCCCTCTGCCCAAAGTGATGCCTCACTGACACACAAGGAAATGAAGATACAAGATGATTTGGAGAAGGTGAGATTTCAAACTACCATATATTTTTATGTGATGAAACTTGATAATAGGGTGCATTGGGTCCTCTAGAGTCCACCAGTGAAATCTTGGCAAAAAATAATGCATGTAGCTACCTTGTCTGAAGTTTGGCATTTGGGGCCACTTTTCCCAAATGCCAGACTTCGAACAGGGTAGCTGCAACATCATTTTTGGCCAAGATTCCATCGGAGGACTCTGAGGGACCCAATGCATCCTATCGTCAAGTTTCATTTCTTTCTGATAACTCTAGGTTAGTTGCTAATTATATTGTTTTTTTTGACTTTGTCATTCAAGACATATTGTATATAGATCGACAGAAGGATTCAATGGAAGGAGTACATTGGCAATCTTGTTGCAGACTTGGTGGTCTTTCATAAGAAGTGCTCATCACCACGAGGGCAGGAAATAGTCATGAAAATTTGAGCTTTGACCAAGTTTGGGACCTTTTCAAGTGATAACTATGACATCTAGCTTGGAGAAGGTGGTGCTAGTCAAGAAGTCAAAGCTTCTTTACTTGTTTGACCAAATGCATGGTGGAGCAATGTGTGTACTTGCTACGTAAGGTGACCTTGCTAAAGTGTCAGATCCACTTCTCTTGGAGAAAGAGATGAAGGGGGAGCATGTAATTTTTAAAGTAAAGAAGGAACTTATATTTTCATCGGAAGCAGGCCCCTCCTCTTCACCGATGAAAAAGCCAAGGAAGAAATGAGAGTTCTTATTGGCTATTGGCTTTTTGTATCTACCATCACTATTAGTTATCGCAAGTATTTTTCTTAATGATGAGTATAAGAAATTTCACTTTGTATAAATAAATATTTATTGAAAAAATGTGCGGTTTGTGTAAGTGTGACAATAATGTGTGGTACATGAATGACACATTCACATACGCTAATATAATCCAATTTAATTATGTCAATGCGTAGTACTACACTTGTGATTGTGCATAGGCATATTACTACTTTCAATATATACGTACATTAAATAAAAATTAAGAGACGTTGTCATGCCACTACGTGGACAGGGTGTGAAAAAATTTAGAGTGCATCATCATCCAATGTTCTTATTGATTAAGAGAGTCAATGTGATCCGAGTCATTAGTATTAGTGTGAGTGGCATGAATGGTCCAAAAATACTAGATTTTTGAAAAATTTTAGCTTATTTTTGATATTATTTATTGTAACAAATAAGAAAAAGTTAAAAAAGCTTCTAGATTAGGATGGCATGCAAAAAGCAAGTGGATTTTTCTTGAAGCCAATGCCTCTTCCATAGCCATCGCCATGACTTTTCCTCTCACTTTAAGTTTTGGAGCTTCAATGTATCCCCTCCTTTTGAAGAGATAGAGTAGAAGAATTCTTTATTGCATTTCAATCGCTCTACTTCGCTCCTAAATCCGTGGACAGATGATGGAGATATTGCATTATCTCCTCCTCTCTCTTATAAAACCATGGAGGCTAAGCTCTTAAGCTTGAAATTAATCAAGTTTAAGTCTTAAATGAGTTACAAGTGGCTATTCTCATGGCAACAATGCAATTGGCCAATGGATCTCTTGGGAGAGGAAAAATGATGAGCTCACCATTGGGAAGGATCGGATAGACTCCCCTTGATTGGACTACAAAGGACACAGCTCCCAAAGACGCAATTATGATTCTCATATTTTTATAAAATGTATTTGAATCTCAATTTCAAATTTGGATAGTTTTTAGAGTTTATATAGGTTTGATTTTATATTTTAAAAATAAAATTTAGTTAAAAATGCTTAAAAATGATATAGATAAATTTTTATAGGTTATTTGGTTAAAGAATTATGAGATGGGATATTTTTATGATGAAGTAAGTACTATTGTAAGTTTTTTTTAAAATTTTTAAAATAATTTTTGAAAGATGTTTACTATGTCTTTAAAATAAAAAATAGTTATTTTGGATGAAAATTACAGTATTTTTTTTGATAAAAATCATGCTTTAATTCAACAAAAAATGAGGATTTTCTATAGAAAACCTAAGAATATAGTGTTGGATGTTTTATGAAATTTTCTTGGGGTTAGAGAAAAAGAAAATTAATTTGATGCTATTACTTTTGAATATTATTAATATAAAATATGATGTGTCTAACTTTATGTAAAATAAAAGTGTTGACGAGGTATTAAGTTATACAATATTGAACAAGGGAATGTTTTTAAAATAAAATTAGAGTTTATGGGATTGAGTAATATCAGTTGATTTGATAATAAAAATAATTAGATAGAACTATTGGATTTATGCTTGGAAGTTAATTCCCGAAGGGATAAAAATCTTAGGTTTAGTATTTTAGTATCCAGTACAAAAATAGAGATGAAGTATGAGAATATGCAATTTTATTGAGTTTTTGATATTAGATTAGTTGGACTACTATGAACGAGTATCGTAAATATTAAGGAAGGCTAGAGTAAATCATAAAAATTAGTTACCAATATCACCTATTCAGTGCAACAACTCCTAGGAGTTGGCTTGACAACCTGGTTAACAATGGCTTGGTCTTTGGTCGGTCATTTTTTGGTGTGTTTTTTGGGAGACAAGTACACTCAAATGGGTGATGGATCTCCTTAGGATATTAAAATCCTAGGTATTGATGAGTAAATACGAGGTTTCTTTTCTAAGGGACTATTTTTCGAATTTGCCCCAAAATTGCTAGAGGAGAATATTGAATTTGGTAAGAGAAACAGACTTAGTAGAGGGGGGTAAATATTTTGGCCTAAAATTAACTATAGACGTAGAACAATTATCTTCTTGGAGTTGGGGTTATAACTATTGCGCGTAAATTGTAGTTTTATTAGCAACACACTTTGGGCTAATAGATGTAGTGGAAATAAATACAACCAGTGTATCGTACCACTTTGATTGGTATTATCGTAACGCTTATCAAACCTTTAGAAGAGTGGTATGGGATGATGTGTTGCCTTGGATATGTGTATCCAGAGGTTTAAAAGTTACTTTCAACACAAAAGATGTTAGAGAGATTGCTCAAATTTTAGGCCTAATTCGTGAGCAAGAAGAAAAGTTGCCTTATGGTGAAATAGACCCAGAGTTACCAAGCATTTTAAACCTTCTAAGCACACATGCATGCAAAAATTTAACTCTATAGCTTCAAACAAAATGTGAAAAATTTTGGAATATGACAGTAATAGCTATTTCATTAATAGTGGATGAATTCAAAGGAGAGACGGAGACATCAAAATGAAGCCTGAGATCAACGAGCTAGAGAATGCGCAGCACGATAGGAGGCTTAGCTATTAGAAAGTCTTGAGAGGGTGAATGCATTATTGAATCTAGGGATAGACGCTGTGACTAACTCAAACATAGAACCTTTAAGGCCTAATATATCATTCGATAGAACACAGTCAACGGGAAGTGAAGTAGACTCATATCAATGGGACCAAGTGGCTCAGGGAAGTTACTATATGTATATCCTCTACATCACGTGCGTTCAATGTCTATTTATAAATATCCAAATATGAAATTTTCTTGAATACAAAATAACCCTTTTCCATTCAATCTATAAACAACCCCTTTATATTACACCCTTTTGTATGTAAAAAATGTATAAAAATGGTATTTTAAAAATACCTTATTTTGAACACATGTGATGCACACATATATTCATGAGTAAGTTATCCGAGTCAAGTAACCTCAGGCACCAATAGTGTCACTAGGGAAAGGAGTATACAAAGTAGTGAAAGTAGAGATAGTGAAGCTAATGTTACAGTAGGGAGTCATGAACTACTTTTTGATTGGGATTTAGAGTCAAATTTTGGATTGCGCCAACTTTTTAAGGAGCCTAAGGAACATGTGTGGTTGGATATTACCCAAAATTTAGGGTTAGAGATATTATTTAGAGAAACAATGGCTCATAATCCAGTCAGATTTTCTTGCAATTTGGGGGACTGTGGGAGGAGGATCCCGATGCACATTTGCAAAGATTTGAGGTGAACTGCATCATCAATGAGATAGTAGATGATGACCAAAAGCTTCATATCTTCTCTGTAACATTAAAAGATGAGGTAGCAAGGTGGTGCGGGAACTTAGATGCCCAACATAAAGTGACTTATGTAGCCTTATCAAGAGCGTTCTTGGAAAAATTTCAACGACAAGGTTTCCAAGATAGACTAGCCCTTCAATTGGATTGTTTGTCCCAGGGAACAACCGAAAGTGTTGAACATTACATTGAATGTATGGAGACAATTATTCAGAAGATGAATCGAGCTCTTGATGAACCTATGCAAAAGCATAAATTTATTGATGGGCTTAACCCTGAAGTTCATCAACATGTTAGCCTACAATGGCCAGCTACATTGGTGGATGCTAAAATACATGCTGGATGGTGGGAATAAGTGCAACTCAGCCAACAATAACGGAGGGACTTATTCAAAGAACCTCGGATGGAATATCCAAGCACTTCAAGTGGGATATTTAAGAATGTGTCTTATATGTGACCATTCCTTTAAATCCATTGAAAACGGAAAATCTAAATATCTCAAGTGTACCTTAAAATCTGAACACTTCTATTCTAGCCTATATGATGCAAACAAGAATGCGTTCTATGCCACAATCTTAGTCCCCTCTTGATGAAGCAAAAGTAGTAGATATTATTGCAAAATCCCTAGGAAAGTTGAAGGAGGAAATTATGAGTACAGTGCAAGCACCTTTGAAATAAATTTATTCGATAACAACACAGTCTTCTAATGCACAACAATCCTCAAGTAGCTCAACTCCAAACCCACCTAGATCCAATATCTAGTGTGGTAAGTATCATGGGTATGGTCATGTGGCTACAGAGTGTTTGAGCCTTCAAGACTAATGCCTAACCATCTACCATTTTGCACATTTTTCCTTAAGACAGGGCATCTAGATACAAATTGTTGGCACAAGATAGATCAAGAGCAACAACAAGCTCGTTTAATTATGCAAACAAATTATAATTACATGGATTGTAATAATACGACTTATGCGATTGGACCACCTAATCAACCCTTTAGGTCGAGAGGATTGCCAACCCAAGGTAGATCCCCAGTACCCGAGGGAAGAGATTCTCATTTTTGGAGAAACAATGGTCATTTTCATAATCCAATGGGGCAAATTATTTGTTGTATTTCTTAAATTATTCAAAGAATATCCATAAACATCAGAAACAGACCGGTCAGAACCATACATGCAAGTTTCCTAGGGACGTTTGCATGTACTGTGGGTCTTGCGGTTCCAGAACCATCAATGATTGGTGAACCAGCAAATCCTTTTGCGACTCCATTGGAAATATTACCCGAATGGTACTTTTTCCCTGTCTTTCAAATACTTCGTACAGTTCCCAATAAATTATTGGGGAGAAAGTTTCAAAATGAACTAATTAGCTACGACAGGAGCTGTGGACCACAAAGGCCTAGGGGGCGAGTAATTTGTTATCGATGCCAATAGGAAGGTCATATAGCTACATATTATCCAAATGCACGTACAAATCAAGACCATACTCCTCTATATAGGAGGTGTATTGGCGAAGGACATCATGAAGAGGATTGCTCTAAGAGAGAAGATAATCAGCCTAATGACAAGGGTAAGAATTTTTTTAAACAAACCCTCAACCTCATCCGCAAATTTCGTTGAAGTAGAAACAACAAGGCAAGGGAATGGAGTTAGGTCTAAGTTCATACCCCGTAGGGTGACCTTTAAGGCTGACCCCATGATTGGTATGGTTACTAGAGCGCAAAAGCAGCAACAAGAGGAGCAAGGTATGGAGGAAGAAAGTCTACAATTAAAGGATAAATCTAAGGATATAGATCCTAATGTAGAGCTACTTGAGTCAGAATCTCCATAACATTCCTATGACCATCCATTATTACTTGTGCCTCTAGCAAATCCTAAGATTCAAGTAGGGGTAGCTCCTTTTCCAAGAGGCTAATACCTCCTAAGGAAGGAAGTGAAGAGTAGGCAGAAGTAGTAAACAAGACCTATGATCTTTGGGCTGCATTAGAGCAAATATATTTGACAATTAACCTTCGACAATTGCTAGAAATAGCACCTACATGTCGAAAGTAGCTTTATCATAAATTAGTTCCACATCAAAGGAAGAGGATTGCAATTAATGTTCCTAAAGTAACCATAAATTCTTTCAAAATAAAAACAATTAAGGACGTGAAAATAGTAGATTTGTTTGTGGATCCAGGAGCTCTAGTTATAGATACTACTATTAATGGCCACTTGCTGAATGAAGTGCAGTTAGATGGTGGCTCAATAGTCAATTTGATGATAGAACAAACAATGCAAGAATTAGGATTGAAGAATCTAGAACCTACCAATATCGTTTTACGTGTGACTGATCAAAGGAAAGTGATTCCTTTGGGGTTACTTCGTAATGTGAAATTTGTAATTGGTAGCCTAGAATTTCATGTGAATTACTTAGTAGTTTACTCATTGTCAAATATCTCTTCATATTCTGTGTTGTTGGGTCGACCTTGATTATACCAAGAAAAGTGTACTCAGGATTGGTATAAAGGTTGAATTGTGATTGGTCCTTGAAATGATCGAGTTAAAATACAAGTTATTTTGAAAGGATTTTTGAAAGAGTTAAGAGATGAGATGGTTAGTGAAGTGGATGAGAAATCCAACAGTGAGTTTTATGATTCGGAAATGGAGAGGACCGATAATGAAGGGCCTTATACATGGTTATTTAGAACACAACGCCCAGCAAAAGTAGAAAAAGTGGAGGTAAATATAGTACATCACCCTCATAAGGTAGAACTGATGGGTATTGGTGAATATGCTGTAACATTTTCATCAAACAATGATTCGGATAGTGATATTACTCATTGGTTATCTACATTTGAAGATACAACCCTAGACTACTTAATGCTCTCCACAGGGAAAGTGGAATACTTTGATGATTCACTTGAAACATATTCCCAATTATCCATGGATCAAGAGGAAAATCAGCAAGAAGATGCGTTTTTTACGTATAGCAAGGTAGAAATGGCTTCTATGGATGAATTATAAGAGGAAGAGATGCATGTGACATTTAGTGTAGATGACATCTCGATAACCTCTTTGGAGTTTCTTCTTTGAATGCTTCAAAATAAGTAGCAAATGGTCTTCATGGTTCCATACAACTAAAGGATATAGGTAAAGAAAAACTCGTGATGAAACCACAATCAAAACTAATGAAATTACTTATAAACCATAGCTCAAGCTCTAGTAGCCTTTCAAGGTTCAAGAAGATATAGATAGGTTCTAACCCAAGCATGGTAGGATGTCCAAACTTAGTCTTTATATAGAAAGTTGAGTTTTTCCTTCAAGGTACTTGCTCTTTACTCACATTAACATTCTCCAATATCATGAGCTCCATCCCAAAGTTACAAGGAACACTCCATGATTAGGTAGAGTTGGAAGGGCATGCCTTTGATAAATAAATTGAAGTGGAAAGGAGTATGATAGATCCATTTTCAAAGTCATAGATGAGAAAAGTAGAGAGCAACCTAGTAGCATCGAAACATTGTTAATAAGAAGAAGAAGAAGCATCACTCAACGGTCAAATATGAAAATAATATCCCTCTTTGCAACAAGATTGTCTCCCCTCATCCCTCTGCTATTAATATGCATATTATTTATAGTTCTTTGGAGCATTTAAAAACCCCTTCTCCCATTCAGTCATGTGACCCAACCAAAGATCTACACCTAGAAAAATGATGTGCTACTATCATAGAGCTCTAGCTCAATTTCCTCCATGTCTATTTCCATATAAAATGCTAAATACTAATTTAAGCCCAAGATTAGTCACATCAATAAACATGTCAATTGTGGCTAACACAATGTCAAAAGATCTGTGCTGCTCATGCCCAAGACCACATCCATGAAAAAGCTAAAGACAACAAGGATCAAGAACAAGAAGAGGTTTGACAAGCGACACAGACTTCAAACATGAGCTACACAAGAAGGGGATTGGGTGCTAGTTTATGATAGCAACTTGGAAAATCAACATGGTGCTGGTCGAAAGATGGCAAAGTGGTGGTTTGTCCATATGTGGTAAGGTTTGTTTTTGACAATGCTACCTTTGCATCAAATGAGATGGATGGGACAACTCTAAGGATTCTAGTGGATTGGAAAACGTATCAAGCTCTTTAAACGTAGGGATTATTTAGCATATGAGTTGAAGGAGTTGGATATTGAGCATGAACATGAGAATATGGAAGAAGAAGAGGTAGAAGATGAAGACATTGACATGGTAGAGGATACTTCTTTTGACATTGCAGATCCATAAGACTTTGGCACATTCCGGAGGATGTGCATGTTAAGAGGGAGTGAATGTTGTGCCACTATATGAACATAGTGTGAAAAACTCTAGAGTGCATCGTCATTTAGATTTCTTATTGATCTAGAGATTCAATGCCATATTAGTCATTAGTGCCAATGTCCATAGTATGGATGGTTCAAAAATACTAGATTTTTGGATAATTATAGCCTATTTTTGATATTTTGGATATTATTTCTTGTAAATGTCCAAAAGATGTAGATAACTTCTAGAGTAGGATGACATGTAAAAAAAAAAGCAATGACTTTTAGCCATTTTTAGGGGAGTTTATGCAAAAAGAAGGATTGCTAAAATTGCACAACGCGCGTTCACAGTTTACATGCAACAAATAACACTCAAGAACTAGGGGAAAAAGAATAAATGATAGATAATTTTTTCTAGGTATTTCCATCCCTTTCGGATCCAATGGAAGCATCAAATTGGCAATTTGAGTAGCAGAGAAGAAGCTATTATTTGATGCACGTTTTTGGTCTATAAGGGATTTATCTTCTCAAGATACAAAAATAAATTGACAGGCTTCATCTCTATGAGTATTCTTCTAAATCTTCTATTTCTTTAAAACCCTTCTCTTCTGTCTGCTCCTCTCCCTGAATCTCCCTTCCCCACCCTACTGGCTCTTACCTTCGTGGTAGACTTTTGACCACAAACACTCCAACAATGGGGTTTTCTCTACCTACGATATGCTGAAAATTAGGGTTAATTCACTTTATATATGCAATCCACCATAACATGGCAATATTGAGAGTTGAGTAACTTACTATCATGCCCAATAGAGATAGACAATCAGTCTCTGCCACTACATGAGCTCCTCTACTGGGCATGATAGTAAGTTAACTCTCAATATTGATTCGGCCCTTGCTTGCAATTGTTTTGTACTTTGTATCCACCCTTGCTTCAGCCCTTCTTTGCAATTGTTTTGTACTTTGTATCCACCCTTGCTTCAGCCCTTCTTTGCAATTGTTTTGTACTTTGTATCCACCCTTGCTTCAGCCCTATTTTGCAGCCCATAACATTCATGCTTAGCAAACTCTTGAATGAATTCATACATCTCTAAAGTTTCAACATAAATAGTAATATTTTTCTGCCTTGTTTTCAACATTAATTGTTATAAAAGTTTCAGCCACTATATCAGCATCAACCAGCCTTGAAAATAGCCCTAAAATACCTTCATTTGCAGCCATCAAACCATATGTATTCAACTCTTTTTCATCCCATCCTATATATTTCTTTTCAGCCCTACACATGGTTGAAATATTCTTAAAACTTCCAAGACTACGTGTTGTCCATTCCTACAATCTAGACATAAACACAAAATTTCCCTTTCTTGGAGGCATAATTATCTTTCTAGAGGCACTGCCATAGCCTCCACTTACAACAGTGCTGTCTAAAAACCCTTAAACTCTTGTGCAACCTCCTGTAGCCTATCTTGATTGTGGGGATGATTCACACAAACAGTGAGAAACTGTATTGCCTTTGTATTGTCTTTACTCTGAACCGGAGCACATGAAGAACCATCATCCAAGGCTTTTGTTTCCAGCCTTGATTTTGAAATATAAGGCTGCCTCAAAATCACCGAATAACGATATGAATCCTGAACAAAAAAATGATATTCATCCCTAACATCTCCAATAGTCACGGGTACATTCGAACAAGCCGCATAAAGCTCCCCTGATGAATTGTTTGTTGCCCGCATGCGCCATCCTGGATCTACATCAATTTGCCAACCTCCATTCTCATATAAGTTGCATGCCATAACATTGATTTCAGAACCATGATACAAGAGAGCTATGCAAGGTGTATCTCTTTCTCCCACTTTAATAATTGTCTCTGTTGTAGCACGATCCCAATGTGTTCGTGAATAATGACGACTTTGAATAAAATGAGCATCTTCTTCTTTATGTACTTGTTGATGGACATCCCCATTATACATAGCCTTCTCTCTATGCTTACTACTACCCATAAGACTAATTTCAGCTACAAGCTTGTTGTTTATACTTCCATTTTACCCATTTTCAACATCAATCTTCTCCTGCCCCAAATAAGCATTACATACATAATCATATTCCCTCTGAAGTTTTTTCTCTATGTCTTTGTCAACCTGCATCAATGCTTGCAAAACTTCACCATCAAATTGCCTTTTTCATTTCAGTATATTAATGATTACATCATGAAATTCATGCTTTGCAATTCCAAGAACTTTGCCATGTGTGAATTCCACTCTACTTCCAAGTATGTGATCTTCCAAGACATTTTTAAGGTTTGTGGTAGTCTCAAGATCCGATTGTAACCTATATCGGGGCTGCTTGCCCCTTTTCTTCCCTTCTTGTTTCTTCTCTTGAGACACATCCTCCATAACATGCTTAGGTATGGATTTTTCACCCTCTTTCTGCTACTCCAATTTACTTCACGTTATGCATTTAGATGGGCCTGAAGAGGAAGAACCAGTAGTGTCCTTATCTCTTCTTCTCTTTTCTTCCACAAGAGCTTCTTGATTATGAATCTTAGCCAAATAAGCATTGGTTGAAAATGAATCCACTGGTATACTCCATCCTATTCTCCCTCGTATACTTTGACTTGCATTAGCCAATTCATACTTTGTTGCTTTTCCTTTTTTCATGCAATCTAATGCCTCCATCCAAATGAGGGATTTTGCTTCAACCATGCCTCCTTTACGAGCTTCTTTGGTTCTTTCAATTCTCAACTCATATGTGGCTGCATCTATGGCAACAAATGTTGTCTTTGCTGCCATATCTTCAAACCTTCTCTACATGCCACCATTTCCAAAATTTGGCTCTATTGGAAGACCAATTTTTGTTGCATGTATTTTGCCATCTTTTCAAAAGACTAACCTTTTCACTTCCGCTTCACGGTAGGTTGTACAGTCTTACTTTTCATGCTATAAACTGTCACACCAAATGTATCTCCTCTTGTATCCTTCTTTGTACGATCTTAGGGTTGTTTCTTGACCCTTCTCTTCTACCTTAACATCCAAATTTTTGACCTTTGCATAGATTTCTGTCAAATTCAGCCTTAAATCATGTATGCCTTTGATTACTTTATCCACAACATCACCTTTAAGAGCTGATGGACCAATAGATATAGCCGATTGTTCTACCATAACCATAGGTGCCTTGGCTGCAATTTCAGCCCCCTTCTAAGCATTTGCAAGTGTGGTGCCTATACCCCATCTTAATTTCATTTGCTCTCTCTTTACCGACATATGCACTACCTCAATTATATTAGCCCAATTTGATTTCAATCCCATTTTAGAAGAGGAATTTTCTAAAAGATCAGCTAGCTTCTCTTGCAAGATAGGATCTACAGCCTCCTTCAGAAACAAATCAATTTTCTGACTCTCCAATGATTGTTGCTCATCGGTATCCAACTATGCATAGTGACTTTCAAATTCATGGAGCAAAGCTATAGCAGCCAACCCTTTATTGGGTATTTCAATCCAATCTATAAATTTCTTTTTAGTTACCAATCCTGCATCTTCCAAGAAAAACTCTTCTCTCAAAGCTTTCTTGAAAGCTACCTGATCAGAATCTCTTCTACTCATCAATCTAATCATGCAATGCATACATGGCCAAATGTGAGAAATACTAACTCCATGCATACTGTGATACCCCATGAAACAACATATTTTCTTCATACAACCGGATGAAGGCTAAAAATTTTTGACACTTAAATTGCTTCAATTTCTATCCCACTGCCTACAATGCATTCATAGCTAAGGAATATATTCTTTCTGCTTCTTGCCAAGTTTGCATCTGTTGTTGTAACAACAATTGCTACTGTTGTTGTTGCAACAAAGCAATCATATTTTGTAAAGCATCATCACTACTTGAACCTATAGAATCCCCCATCTTTACACACCTATTGCCAACTTTCACATCGAGTTCACCACTCTTGAAGCGTCTAGGGTCGAAATTCTACCATGGGGATAAGAGATAGTAGGGTGAAGGGAGATTCGGGGAGAGAATTTGATGAAAGAAGAGGGTTTCGAAGAAATAGAAGAATATT
The DNA here is from genome assembly GCF_053477565.2 of Lygodium microphyllum. Taxonomy (NCBI): domain Eukaryota; kingdom Viridiplantae; phylum Streptophyta; class Polypodiopsida; order Schizaeales; family Lygodiaceae; genus Lygodium; species Lygodium microphyllum. The sequence continues at coordinate 70,293,958 of NC_141156.1, forward strand.
CATAGAGCTAAAGCCTTTCATTTTATTTTTGCATGCTGAGAAGATAAATCCCTTGTAGATCGAAAATGTGCATCCAATAGTTGCTTCTTCTTTGCTTCTCAATCCGCTAATATGATGCTTCCGTTGGCTCTAAAAGGGGGGTAAAATATCAGAGCACCTGGTCAAAATCCTCCCAGATCACACCTTTTGATTCTCCTATTTGGAGCGTTGTTTGCTGCCTATAAATTGCGATGGCACATCACGCAATTTTATTAATCCTTATTTTTGCATAAAATCCCCCAAAAATGACTGAAAGCCACTTGTTTTCTTTAACATGTTATCCTATTCTAGAAGTTGTCTACAAAATTTGGATATTTACAAGAAATAATATCCAGAAGATTAAAAATAGGCTAAACTTGTCCAAATCTAGTATTTTTGAACCATCCACACTATGGACACTGACACTAATGACTAATATGGCATGGACTCTCTAGATCAATGAGAAAGCTGAATGACGATGCACTCTAGAGTTTTTCACATTGTGTCCCCTAGCGGCACGACACCGTGCAATCCATAGCTTGTTTACTCTTCTCAAATCACTTTAAAGCAGTTTAATTTACACAAAATTTTCCTTCTTCATGCGTCTCTTTTATACTCCCTATTTACTCTAGTTTTTGCCTTACTTTCCTACTCTAGAAAGCATCAAATATCAACCCCAATATACACAACAATGGGCTATTTATAAGCACCCATAATTTGTGGAGCAAAAAGAGGGTTCATCCTTTCTACTCATTTGCACATGATCTCTACTCCAAACTTTGTCTTGGGTTTTTTAAATTGACCATTGTACTGCCCATGAAAGGTCTTGATAATTAGCACATGTGAAATTAGCTTCAAATGTAATGAAAATTGATCACATACAAAGTAAATTTCACCATAAACAATGGAAGATTGATTCCATAGACACACAAATGAAATCATGGAAGGAATAGAGGTCTTGTACAATTTTAACCCATAGACACAAAATGTCATGGTAGTGCATATTGAGCAATCCCAACACTCTCAAAATAGCTCCATATGTGCTATAGGGTCTAGGTTACATTTATTCCATCACTGAAGACTAGGGCAACATTCAAGCTTGGCAAGCATAAGAATATTCCTTTTTCAAAGTATTTGAGGAATAAAAAGTTCCATGAAAAGATAAAAACACTTATACTAGAGCATCAAAAAATGATTCAATCCCTACAGTGCACAGGGAGCCATTTCTGCACTCTCAAAATGATTGCATGAGCACCATAGCATTAGGGTTACAAACACTATAAGGGTACACACATATAGTGACTCTAAGTAGCGACGTTTTTTTTTCGGCGTCATTATTTACGTTGCTAATACTCAAAATATTTTAAGTCAAAAAATGCGTCTGTATTAGCATCGCTAAAAACGTCGCTATTAGCATCGCTATTTAGCGATGCAAATAACGACGCTAATAGCGATGACTTACTAGGGTAAAATTTCACGGAAACCCGAATGTTTCTTTCAAACGCGCGCGCGAACTGTAGAAGCAAGGCGAAGGCGGAGAGAAAGAGAAAGGGAGGTGAGCAAGAGAGGGAGGTGAGCAAGGAAGCAAGCTGCGAGCCGCACGTGAGGAGAGGAGCGTCGCCCGCACGAATAGGTTGTGGAAGAAGAAGAGAGCATGATGGTATGCCCTGTTTTGGCTTCTTTACAATCTTTGTTTTGCTTTGCAATGTAGGTTAGAAAGTGTTGGTTTCTCTTCGATCTTTGTGTTGCTTTGTGTTGCTTTGTGTTGCTTTGTAATGTAGGTTAGGAAGTGTTGAAAGAGAGAGAAATGGAAGCGAGTGTTTTCAAATTTTTTCTTGTGTTGGTTTTTATTCTTTGCAATGTAGGTTAGAAATGTTGGTTTTTCTTCAATCTTTGTGTTGCTTTAATTTGAAATGTAGGTTAGGAAGTGTTGAAAGAGAGAAATGGAAGAGAGTGTTTTTATATTTTTTCTTGTGTTGGTTCTCTTCAATCTTTGCAATGTATATAGGGTAGAAAGTGTTGAAAGAAAGAGAAATGGAAAGGAGTGTGAAGGGGGATGCTTTTTTTCTTGATTATAATTTTAGAGAGAGTGAGAGAGATATAGATGTAGAGAAAGAGAAATGAGATGCTTGTTTTGTTTGGATTGTATCTTTTGCAAGATCTTTCTAAACTACATATTCATCCACAATGATATTTCTAGATGTAGAAATACTTATTTTTCTAGGATCATAAAAGTAAAATGATTTGGTGATGTTACTATTACTCATGAGAATACGTTTGAGAGATTTAGAGTCTAATTTCTTTCTATGAGCATAAGTAATGCTTCCAAAAACTTTCAAACAACTCACTACTAGTGTTTGACCAATAAAGGCTTCAAAAGGAGTTGTGCCTTTCAAGACATAGTGGAAGATCTATTAATTGTTATAAAAATGTATATGTGTGAGCATAGTTTAGAGCCGACCTCAAAGATAGATAAGTTTAGAGCCGAACTCAAAGAGATAGGTACAATTTTTTTTAAAAAAAAGACCTGAAATATATATAGTGGAGTGGTCCCAATATACAATATAGAATCATTATTAAATTATCACTCCATTACATTGCAGTCAAGATGTCTAGCACTCATGACCAACATGGTGGGGATCGTGAGGCTTGACTCAATCAACGTGTCCCTTGTCCATGCACGCAATGCAAATTGGCCATTCGTCGGAAACGTCATTTGTCCATAGAGCATGTGCAACGGTATGGAGAGTTTCGAGTTGAGATAATCGACCAAGAAGTCTTGAATTACGAGATTGCGGTAAGTTCTCTCTCATTACTATATGACATGTAATTGATTTAAGTATAACAGTTTATCTTAGAAGTTAGCTCCTAACCGTCCTTTACAGGGTCAGGGCCATGTCGACACATTGCAATCTGCAGATCTCTTGCGTCCAGTAAGACCGGTTCGTCCACAAGATTTGACTTTCGACGGAGTATGCGGCAACGGCCCATTCGATATCCGAAGGGCTTAGATGAGATGCCTCTACTCATGTCCACTAGATGGCTACATGAGGCCCTAACCAAAGCATCTCAAGATGGAGAAACAGTTATTGAAGAAGAGTGGGACTTCTCACGTGGATGCAATCCCAAGAAATTACAATCTATACTGCAAATCGCAACTAATATACTTGTTCTTCTCCACAAAATCTATAGTAATAGCTATGTCAAGATGAGATTGTGGAACCCTAAACAAAAGTGACTCGATCAAAACGTTCCTCCCACTACAATGTCACTTTTTGCAAATCTGTTAGGACAGTTTGTATGTTTTTGGAGTATGGTATTTTGTATTATCTAAATTTTTTAATTATTTTAAAATGAAGTCTTGCAAATTAAGTCTTAGTTTTATTATGTCATGCAATTCATTATCTATTATTATTATTTTTCCTTGTATGTGCAGGTTTAGGATTTGGGCACAGACGGCAGGATGAGTCATGATTTTACAGATGACGACATTGATGGGATGCTAGTGCGTTTCTCACCGGAGCAGCTAGCACATATTAGAGATAGAGCTGATGCACAGCTTTCCCGTTCCACCTCAGCACGATCGGCGGTCCGATGCTTCGGTCTCTAGTAGACGCAGTCACAGGTCTCGCTTTGCTTCAGAGTCATGTAGTCGAGGATGAGGCAGCTCCTATTGTGGGGATACAGATGCAGTCTCTCCCACTCGCACTGCCACTAGGAAGTCGACATCGTCTTTCACTGGTGGTAGTGGGTAGACGTCTACTGCTCCCACTCCTTCACGCACCCCACCGATCACTCCTAGGGCCGACAAGAAGTATACGAAACCCGCTCCTCCAGGTATGTATTTTCGCATCCTTTTTCGCAGTAGCACTTATCAATTCAAGTTATGTTTGACACATTTGTATTAATATCATGAAAGTACCCGTTTGCAAAATCTTGCAGGTTACTCGTATCTCATAGATAAGGCCACTGGCCATTTATACATGAATGATGAAGGAAAAGCTGTCATCTCTAAGATGCATGAGTTGTGCCAACAAATATTTTGGCACAACATTACAGACAAGTGGAAGCAAATCCCAGATGCTAGCAAGGAGTACATAATCGAAACATTGTATCAAGAGTTCCCTCAGCCCTCTAGCAATGATATATTTTTGAGAGGGTGGATGATGATGCGTATGCGTGACTATCAGTCGCATAGGCGGTTTGATGCACGCGAAGTAGTCAAGCAAGGCAAATCGAAGCCGGAGTGGCTGGATATAGAGGACTGGAGTAATCTCCAATATGAGGCAACATCCACTCCAGACAAGTGGAAGCAGCAGAAGGACGCAGCAAAGGCACGCTTGGATGCATGATCGGTGCATCACCTTGGTAGCGGCAGCCACGCAACATTCTTGGCAGATTCCGTAAGTATTAATAGGGTAGAGTAGTCTAATTTAATGACATCCATGTTGATGTATGTATTTCGAACATGAATCTCAAGTATGTTGTTTTTCAATGTTTGTGTGCCACAGCAAGGTTTTATGAATCGCGACTCGACTGCACTAGAGGTAACATACGGGGAGAAGCATGGCTTGAGTGCCCTGATCGAGAAGCTCTATGCTCGCGGAGGACCGGTAAGTAGTAATAAATATCATTCCTAATTTGAGAAATCTGTCATTATATGTCAGTTTGTATTTGGTAGTCACAATTATATATGTATTTGCTGTTGCAGGCTCCTTTCGGTATACCACTACAGCGAGAGGAGTTGTCTGATACGGATGAGTCGTAGAGAGCAGATTAGGCTACATAGCATTACTCCCCATCTTGTATTATGTAAGGCCTTATGACCTCTATCCTCCAGATGTAATATAAGTGTATATGATTCGGACTTCTATGTTGTAGCATGACTCCATGTACACATCTCCATGTTATTCACCACATATTGATGTACAGGTGTATACATAGTTGCTTTGTCGCAGTAGCATTTCTCAATTTAAGTTTTGTTATTTTCTTTATCAATGCAGTGCACATTTGTGTTAATTAATGTCATGAAAGTACTTGTTTGCAAAGTCTTGTCATTATTTGGGATCGATTGTCTAACTTCTTTGACAGCAGGAATTGTCTCTTAGTCCTGTGCGGCTCTAACTGTGGCAGGGCTGCATCTGTAGCACTGCCACAAAATTTTTTTTCTACAATCATCGGTATTAGCGTCTCAAAATAATTCTGCAATTGTCGGTATTAGCATCGAAAATTCCTCTGTAATCATCGTTATTTTTGTCACTAATTTTGTCGGTATTAGCGACACTAAATATTATCGACGAAAATAGCGAGGCAAATAGCGACGATTTTGTAGCGACTCTAATAGCGACGATTTTGTAGCGATGCTAATAGCGACGATGGGGATATTTTTCATATATAAAGAAAACGTTGTTATAAACGTCGTTATAGCATGTATATGTTGTAGTGAAATTGACTTAATCATTGAATATTATTCTAGCATTAAAGCTTAATAATCATGATAATATTTATTTTGAAATACCTCATGAACAAAATGTACCATGAGAATAAAAAAAGAAATAATTTTTGTGTTGGAAATCACAAGATTCAATTAGTGGATACATTGATAGTCATTGCTTTGCACCACTACTAAAGGAGCACCACTAGGTCCACTAAGTTAGAGACTTCATAATGTGTTATTTCATGCTTATGTGCTTGAGGAAGATATATCATAAGTGCTAGACAACCCAAGTTTTGACAAACTTTAAATCCTCATATGGCAATCTATCTCAAAGTTTCATCTAGTTTATTTGCCTTGAGTGCAATTTAATCATTTGGACCTACTACACTATACCGAACACAAAAATTGCATCATGGGATCATTTGGATAAGACCCATGCCAAATGCAAGCCTTTTCCAACTTCTTCATATGATTTACATGGTTCCTACATTATTTTAAAATTTTCAAAGTACCATGTACCTCATCAATGTGATCACGGTTAGAATGTAGTTTATGCATCATTCCATAGCTTAGAAGTCTCCTTGGTCCCATCATCACCAACATATAAGATGAGCCTAGGATTATGTTTCCATTAGAACTTGTCAAACTATATCTTAGTCGATTTCCATATTTTTTCGCCCTTAAAGCATGTTCAAAGGTGGTGTTCCACTATACTTGACCATCAACACGCAACCAACCCAAAATCCCCAATGATAGTTGTCATATTTGCAATCTTTCAACTTTCATGTCTATTTTGACACAAAGAGTCAGATTGGAAATTTAGGTCTAAAAGCAACAAGTGATTGAAGTGATAGATGCACTTGCATATGTGCATCACAATGCTTTTGATGATCATAGCTATTTGTTTATGTTGGAGTCACTATAAGATGATTCATTCCTTTGATCCTTTGTATGATTTATTAAATAAAGATTAAACATGGATTCATCATTTACCTTGATTGGAGTTTCCTCAAAAAGCTCATACACTATCAAAGTAGAGCCCGAAATCTACTTGCATACTATGGTGCTATCTTTTGTAAAAAAAGCCACCCTATCAACTATGAGAATGACAATACACAAGAACTTGGAACATAAATTTATGAATATATGTAGTATATATGCTCCATTGCACTTCACAATTAGTAGATCATAATAAATTGAACTAGACCCATGGTGCACAAGGAGCCATTTCGACACCCTCAAAATGGCTCCATGTGCATTATTGACTCTGGGTTAGAAAATGACTCACAAATGGCTTTGTAGTGTATGGATCCTACTCAAATGTGTTGAAGGACTTATCATCATGGTGTCATTCAAGTGAAAGGACTTCAAAGAAGGCAAATATTTTCATGATAAGCTCCATCAACGTTGGTTGGGTCCTACAAAGTGTTCAAAGTCAACCCTAATGGCTCAATCAAGGTTCAACTATTGGCATGACTTTGGAAAGTGTTCAAAGTTAACCCTAATGTCTCAATCAATGTTCAATCAGTGGCATGAATTTGGAATTGAGTGACAAAGTAGTAGTCTTTTATTTTATAAATTACAAAAGTATCTCTTGAGAATGTACAAGAGTAGTTAGGGTGGTTTGATGGATCAATTAATTATGATAATAAGCCGAGCTGGACTTATCCATGTAGGATTTTGTACATCAATGACAAATGTAGGAGGTATCATGCTTAAAGTGTGCTTAACACAAAAATCATATAAAAATAAGTGTTTACTGATATAGTAGTGATCCGGGTTTTTTACAAATCGGATTTCTACCACAAAATTAGGCCAAAACCCTTATCAAGAGCCTTACCATATCACTTTGGGTTTACTCTTCAAGCACTAGGTATGCTATATTGCTTCTCAATTATGATAACTCTAGCAAATGGGGGGAACAAGTTCTTAGGAGGGATGTCAATGTAAAGGGTAAAAGGGATGGTTATCTTAGTGAAGATGGAAATGGATTACACCTAGGAGTTGAGTGAGTGCATAGATTTTTCAAAGGACTAGCCTCCACCAAATACACGTGGATTTCGCCTGCATGACTAAGATTTGGGATCTATCACCATCGTTAGAAGACACCTCACCCTAGTATACAAGTCAATATCCACATCATGGTGTCATTTGGATCTTACACAAAAGCTTACAAGCATGGATCCCTTCTGTCACGTGCTTATATGTATTTATATACAAAGCAGCTTTTGGAAGCCATTTTTTATAATCTCAATAACTCCCAAGGGAGAGTGAATTTCAAGAAAATACCCACCATGCCCGATTGGTTTCGACCTGGTCTACAAAGTTGCAGAAGAAACTTTTTTCATATTCTTCACTGATTTGAAGTTAAGAAGGCGCAGATTGCTAGCTACATGCAATTTTCTTCTCTCTTTCACCACATCAACTTTCCATTTTATAATTCTTGTAAATATATTATAATAATGTGCTTTGGACACCCACATCTTGTAATCTAGCTCCCTTTCTCTATTTTGTCTACCACCTCCCTTGGCTTCTTGCATGATGACCAAGGTGGGCACTTGTCCCATCCACTATTCTCCATATTTTCAAAGATGCCATACATCATCTAGGATTATGTTAATAAAAAAGATTGACTTAATCTAATCCCTCATGGAGGCTATATAAAGAGCCCATGGAGATGTAAATAGGGACAATGACAAGCACATGAGAGCACTCTAGAATACCCTCATGCTAGTCCATCTCTTTGAGGTAAGCTATGAGTGAGTTTCTTTTATTATGTAGCATAACGGCAAGCTTCCTCTACCTCTTCTCCTCTTGTCTCCCTCTCTTCTCATCTTCTCATTCCATGAATACATAATGGAACGCTTCCTCTATCTCTTCTCCTCTTGTCTCCCTCTCTTCTCATCTCTCTCTCTCTCTCTCTCTCTCTCTCTCTCTCTCTCTCTCATATTCTAATATGGTGTCTAGTACATATATTCTCTCTCGTGAAGTTGTGTCTTGGTTCTTTCCATTCTCTTTGAGAAAAGGGATGTCCTAGCCCATCCTCCCTTTGGCTAGGTGGTGCCCCTATTTAGTTCTCTTAGTGAGGATTGGAGGCTGAGTGGGTAAGAGGCAAAACCCATTCATCTTTTTAGCCGTCACTAGTAAATTATACATGTGAAAAAAAATCTATTTTGTGAATGGACATATATTTGTAGAAATGTGAGTGATTTTTAGAGTTTCTCATGTATGAATAAAGAAACACCAAGGAATTTCACCCTCAAAGTTAATCCAAACCATCCAAAATGTGAAAATTTCCTTCCAAAAATGGTTCAAGAAAAAATGGCTTCAATCTTTCTAGAATGTCTCCAAAATGGCAATTGGGCTAAAAATAACCCCAAGCCCAATATCTAGTGTCTTTATATGTAGAACCCATGTGTATATTACAAAGCATCTTGTTTAGCTATAGAATTTCTAATCTCTAAGTTGCATATTCTAGTACCATTCGTAGTAAAGAATTGAAACCAAGCCTAGGAATATGATACCAAATTGGTTAAAAGGTGCACTATATAATTTTTCTAAAATAGAGCTCATCAAAAGGAAACCGTGGAGGAACGATGTCAAAGTTTTATGAATACTGTTTATCCACACAATGTTTCTAGTTGTTGAGAGAGAAAATTGTTCACCTTATGAAGCTCTTTGAGAGGGTATAAATAAGATTTATAAATGGCACATGCACATCCTCTTTTTAGTTGTGTTCGAACCTGGAAGACTTCAATATTAACTTTTACTAGCCAAGTCTACTCATTATGGATGTAGGTGGATTTGGCAATTGGTTTGTTCCGATTCCTATAGGTGCACCTGATATGGCATTTCCGCGATCAAATAATATTTCATTTTGGTTGTTGCCATCTTTGCTGTTGCTTTTATTAAGTTCAGTTTTAATAGAGGTAGGTAGTGGCAGTGGATGGATGGTTTATCTCCCTTTAAGTAGTATAACAAGTCATTCTAGAGGAGCTATCGATTTAGCCATTTTTAGTCTTCACCTATAGGTGTTTCCTCTATTTTGGGCTCTATTAACTTCATAACTACTATATTGAATATGCACAGACCTGGAATGACCTACATCCATTTAAATTGGTGTGTTAATGTTATGTTTTGAACTAGTGTATTAATGTTACGTTTTTTGTAAAGAAAATTTTGGTTTCTTTGCAATTGAATGAACAAAGTTCTAGCTAGAAATATCCATCATGTCTCCTCACTTCAATGAGTCAGAAGAAATTCTATAAATATATTGTTTAATAGTTGTACCACTTAGTTTTGATCCTCTACCTTTTGGATTTGAACCGTTACCAGTTATAGCTAAAAGAACCTATTGTCACCAGCTAGAAAGAAAGGAAAGAGAAAGGAGGAGTAAGAATAGGTGTAAACCGTTACAAAGACCAATATCGCATGATGATGAGGATGATTCAACTTTGGGTTTACATAGGTTTGCACAAACATCTAGTGAACATCATGGTATTCCATAGTCAATCAAAATTTTAAAGGACTTACCCTTATATTCTGCTGGTGTTTGAATCATTGAAAATTGGCAATTTGGGCCTTTCTTATGGAGGGTGGCATGCATTGATGCCCTCTCCATATCAGCTTCCATAGTTGGGTTTCCTTCTTCTTCAAGATCTTTAAGAATTATAGCAGATGATTTTCCTTTTGTAATTGAAGCTTGGTTCTGACCTCTGTACTATCCTTGGCGAGGAATTCGGCCAAGCTTTGGGCCCTGTCTTTTAAAGTGGCTTGGCTCATTACAGTGAAAACACCTAGGTACTCCTGAATTACTTCCCATGGTTATGAAGTTCCCGATTGCATTTGTTTTGGACCTCTTTTCTTGCCCAAGTGGATGTTGACCTTGGGCTCACTTAACGTAGCCCCGTGAAGTCCTTTTGTTTTGATTCCAAAGCCTATTATTCCTTGGCTTTGACTAAATCTCTTGAACAAGAGGTGCTGCGTGAATCAAAGTATCTTGCATATCAATTGAGTGCATAGATTCAAGGCGTGTGTTCAGAGGAGCACTCAACTCGTGACAAAACATAGAGACCTGTTGAGCAATAGTCATGGAAGGTGCATATTTAAGCAGTGAGCTAAACTTTAAGTAATATGCCTCTAGGCTCATTTCCAGCTATCTTAAGTTAAATCACTCATTTATTTTAAGTGTGCGATAAGCTAGTGGCAAATATCAACCACACACAATTTCTTTCAGCTTTTCCAAGGTAATAGCTCTCACAATGAGTCCCTGATCTTTACACCACTATTTCCACCATAGGCGTGCCTCATCGGTCAATTTCAACTTAGCGATCATAGTCTGATTAGTAGGGGTAGTTCCCGCGGCAGTAAAGTAGTCCTCCATGGTCTCAATGCAAATCTCTACCTTGGGTTCAATGTCTTTTCCCTTGCTATCAAATTCTGATGGCTTAACCTGCTTAAGGAGATACTTCTTCTCCTGAATTTCATTTGAACTAGTGATAGATGTATTACCCTAGGTTATCATAAGTTTCATGATTTAGTTTAGTGGTTAAACTTTTCTGCTTCATTTTCACATTAACATATCTAACTAGTTTTGTAAAACAATGATGGGCCAAAGAGCACAATATTTTTACAAAATCTAGCCACTTTTATATTTTATTATCGGTAGCCATAAGCTATGATTTTTACAAGAGATATTTACAAATGGCATATGCTTATAAGTAAAGATACATCAGCATCGATAGGATAGGCTAGATGCTATGTACAATTTTCAAAATAGGTTATCATTATATTTTTTTTTTCAAGGATGGATATCACTTACATTCATATAGAAGAAAGTATGCCAATTGTTGTCAATGTCCAGAAACATATACTGTGGAAATAGCAGATTTGGAAAACCATGGACACAATAATCTCGATACTTGCAATGTCCTTGGATTATAATCTTGTTGATTGGGATTACCTTCACTACCTTGTCATAGACATAATGAACTAGATGTATCCGCTGACCACTGGTAATCATAAGTGGATTCCTTCTGGATGGACAAAAGATAAAGGCCTCAATTACTTTTAAATTTTCCATCCGTTCAATGCCTTTTACATTAGTCTGCATGTTGAAGAATTGATCGGCCTTGATGTAACCATAACACTCATCCCAGAGCCATCTTCTTTGTGATTCACAATGGATGGATCATATAGGTGATCGAGCATTCTCATAATTTCTCTTTTCCACTTGTCGTTCGTGGAGTTCAACACATCGGTGTGTTCATTGCTCGAAACATTGAGGAATTGGTTTCAAGCTTCATTTTTCTACCAAAGTTTATCCCTTAACAATTATTAGCAGGGTGATTATTACTTAGAATAGTTGGTCTTAAAAACCATAGATATTTTTAATTTCAATTAATATGCGCTCTGATACCATGTATCACGTGCCTACCTAACAATTCCTTAGCAGCACGTTTTAGTGGTCCATCGAGGAACTATCCTAGATGGCTTCACCCGGCACTCACAAGAATGCATGGGGTCTATCGTCTAGGTTTTCTAGAGTCCATCCCCTAATAGAAGGTACCAACCATCCCCACGAGAATCAACCTCTAAGCTTAGGGTCCTAATTTGACAAGTGAGGTCTCGATACATCAACTAGATCCATCAGAGGTGTCCCACAAGTGCTTCTCATCAGATTGGAGTGATCGTAGTTACCCTTGTTTCATGGAGTGCAACGCCTTTTTCTAGCAACTAGTTCAATCTCCTAAGAGAATCTCCCAGCTTACCAGGACTAACCATCCATAGGACGGATCCGTCAGGGATCTCACCCATCCGCTTCCCACAAATGGTTTTCCTTATTTTTCTAATTACATGTCACATTAAGTTATGACATATGAAAGCAAATTTATTAATTAATCTGTTATCAGAGGTTCCTTCGCATAATTTTACGGTACAACACAAAGATAGAGGAAAAAGTCTATTGGCAACAAATATTTTGCAAAGTTATTTACAATGCTTTTCCCCTTTTGCCTACGCAGAAGACAAACCTCCGTTTGTTGAAAAATCCCTTCTATCTATGCAAAATAAAATTAACCCTTTAAGATTTCCGTCCCTTCACTAGTATTGGGGACTCCAAGATCCCATCATGATTCCTGTGAGGGTTAGGCAGTCCCTAGGAGTGATTGAGAGATATATGGCCAGAGCCCCCCTAGTACTCCCGCCCCCTCTTGCCTAATGGATTCCTCATCGAGCGATCTCTCGTTGTGGGAGCTTTCGCTCAACCGCCAAGACCCTCGGACTGCTTATTCTTTCAAGCGTTTCAAGCGAGCTCTAATGGCTATCTCTCACCTAGCCAACGCGCCATCGATCCTACGAGTGTAGTGAGCTTACCTTGATGCTCGATCAGGTACCCTCCTCCCTCTTGCACTCTGGTAGCTCCACGATCCTAGATGCTAGCTCAGGCATCCTCAAGCCTCCTCAATCTCCAAGCTCCATCCTCCATAGCCGCGCCCGCAAGAGAAGAGAAGGGAAGAGAAGAGAAAAAGAGGAGAGGAGATGGTGAAGAGCTTCACCCTTTTGATCCCTCACTCTCACACACACTCACTCCCTCACACTCTCACACTCCCTCTCTCAAGAGCACACACAAGCAAGAAAGAGAGAAGAAGAGAGGAAGAAGAAGACTCTTTTTGCCACACACCAAAGAATGAGCTTCTCATTCACTTTTCAACTTTATATACAAAACCCTAAATCTCTTTTGGGCGGTCATCCTCTTTTCCCCTTTTTTCACATGGCCGGCCATAGCCTATAGCCTAGGCCCTTTTTCCCATTGTCCTTCTATCTTCCTAGCTTCCTTTCCACCGCCCATCTACATTTACAAATTGCACCGGCGCTCTTTTACAAGATTTCAGGGTGTGCCTTTTTATTTAAGAATGCGCCTTTCCCCTTTTGTATTTGCCTTGGACTTTTAAGGTTGCCCTTGCACTTTTGGCATTTTCTCCTATTCTTTCTTCAGTTGGGCTACCTTTTTTCCGCCTTTGCCCTGCGTCTTTATTTCCTTTTGCTTTCTTCGTATTAGGGTTAACATTACCCCCTCCTAGACGAGTGCCAATCCCATGGCACTCATTGTCGTAGGTAGCAGGCGGTAGCATGCACCAAAGACGTGGGTGACAAGGACGCCTGTGGTTTTCGTGAATGAGTGTTGGTTGTAGGGCTATTCTGTGTGGGGTTTGCATTGGTGGCCGGCACACGTGTTGGTTTGTTGGGGATTCTGCACAGGACTATTCTTTCCGGGCTTGTCGGATGGTGAGGGGTAAGCAGTCAGAGTTGGCTGTTGAAGAAGAACGAATGACACTTCCGTTGTGGTCTTCAACACCTGTAATTGAAAACCTCTCAGGTGGTCTCTCCCTAAGGGTAGTGCTAGTCTTCTCTATTGTGCACAAGACATATTTGATTAGTTTGGGAGACAGGTCGACGAACTCTAAGCAAGCTGAGAGTATTGTCCTGCACTTGAGGACCCAAACTGTGTATATACTTCAGTGCAGGCATTATGTGAGTGCTTGTGCATACTTAGATATTACTTAGTTAGAAGACTGTCGGCCTAGTTCCTTGTATAGCAAGGGGTCGGTGAAGTAAGGGGCTAAGTTGATGGAAAAATTTGTCAATGAAGACGGGGAGTACACTTGAAGATTGCTTGAGATGTCATTATGGTCTTTCCATTGTCTTTCAAGCCTTGCTTACCACTGTGGGTTGTAATGGAATTGAGATGAGTGCAAAAGAATTGTGCAAGTAGTTCAGGGTGACAGGTTTAATCATGGGCAAGGCGAGCTCCCTAGGTATGTCCTGCCCTTAATGTGCCCTGAAAAATTGTGGGGGATGTACGAAAGGGCTAGGGGATTAGGGACGGAGCCAGCCGACCAAGGTCGCTAGGCATACCTAATTTGAGGACCCCTAGGTGCGGTGCTGTGATCGTGTGTGCTTCTTTTTTTTTTCTTTGGCCAATATAATAGCATGAGGAGGCGTATACATGGAGGCAAGCGGTACAAGGGCATGACAGGAGTTTACTCCTCGTCATCTGAATAGTGGGTAGGGGTTGGTGGAGGGCAGGGGGCCTTGTTAAGGAATTTTTGATTCAACAAGTAGCCTTTGATGTGGAGGCGGGTTTTGAGGGTGGTGGTAGAAAGGAAGGGGTGGTTGCACTAGGTGAATTTGCTGTCGTTCATGTCTTCTAGTAGTGCACCATAGAAAGATGGCAAAAGAGAAGCACGCATCATGAGGCAAGTCATGGTGTTGCTGTCTATGGCGTTGGGGTCAAAATAGAGGGGTGGGAGGTGGTGTTCTTGGGGTGCGGGCTCTTGGTGGACTAGGATCCTAATTAACCTAAGATAATTATAAGTGGTGATGAATGCGGGGTCGTGGCAAGATGTGAATTTGCTAAGAAATTTACCTATAGAACTATACAAGTCGGGGAGGGTGAAAAGGAGGGCGTTTCTATGGGAGGTGCTATTGGTATAATAGATGATGGAGAAATCGAACCTGCCATGGATGGACGGATTGAAGTCCACTCCTACCCTTCGAGGATACGGCATAAAAGTGGGGTCGTTTCTCTTTGAAGGGAGGGTGTTGCAAAATGCCATCCACGCTTCCAGGTTGACGTAAAAAATGCGTCTCCTCCAGATGGGTTGGCAATTATAGCCTTCCACTAATCTAGGCACCTGGAGGACTTTATCTTGCCAAAACTCGCGGTCCTCGGCTCCCCAAGCAGTTGGGTGAGCCTCACGCTCCACTAACCATTTGGCTTTGAGCCTTGCCCCCATGGCAATGACATCCTCCACCAGTTGAATGGGCAGTACCCTATTCAAGGCAGTGGGAAACTCAAAGCGCAAGTCGAAGGGGTCGCGGTTATACTCCTGTTGTTCCCAAATAATCAATTTGGCACGGAATTTGGCAGGGGAGTCTTGGGTGTGCAGTAGGAGAGGGGCAGGCTATCTCGGGACAGGTTTGGCATTCAACTTTCTTCTTGCCTTCTCCACCATCTCTTTCCTACGGTTGGTTTGGGCCACTCTTCTCTCGGCAGATGTATCAGGGGGCTGCACTTCGGCTTGTTGTGGTTGAGGGAGTGGTGGGACGTATTCCTCCTCCTGAGGTCCCAGATCGAGCTCCGGTTCACCCCCTTCTGCTTGCTTGTCTTCTTGTGTTTTTTCCTATGTGAAACCGAGGTCATCTATCTCCTAAGCCGTCAGGCCTACCTGTGCAAGATATCTTCTCTGTTCTTCTAGGCTCTGCGCGGCGGGCCTCCTAGCTGCAGCGGCATGTGCAGGCCTGCTGTGAGAGCTCTGCGTGCAATGGTTAGTTTTCTTTGCAGCTGATCATTGGCTTCATCTCCTTCTGGTCTGGTGGCGTGGAGCAACGTATTGAGAAAGGTGTGCTGCTGGGCTATCATGGAGAGCTGGGCTGCTTCTGCCTGATTCTCAGCCAGCACCCTGTCTCCTTTGACCTTGGCTAGCCGGCTTGCTAAGTCCCATACTCTATGCTCGTTATGATTGGACCATTCTTTTTCCTTTCTTTCCATATCTTCCAGGCTCTCCCCCTGATGGAGGGTCATTGCCATGAGTTGTTGCTGCTGGGCCTCGAGCTCACGGTGCAGGCAGGACTGCTCCTGGCGTTCCTCTGCGATTTGCGCATTGAGCTAGTCTAGCTTCACCTGCATCCTTCGCACCTGTTCTGCCCTTAATTGGTCCAGCTCTGCAGCCTCCTGTCTGATTTTGTCAAGCTGGCTTTGCGCTTCCAGGTTGACTGCAGATAACTGATCATTTTTGCGCCGAAGGTGGGCATTCGTTTCCCTCTCCCCGTTGAGATGGTCCATCAAGATTTTTCTTCTTCCCTCCCAGGCAGCGTCATGTTCCTTCAGGGCTTTTAGTTCTTCCGCCTCCTTAGTGCTGGCTTTCTCCCTGAGCACAGCAATTTCCCTTTGATATTCTGTTATCTGCTTCATTCTTTCCAGCTCGAGGGTGGCTTGTGATTCTCGTTCCACTGCCAGCTCCTCCACGGCTATCCTCCTTTCCTGTCTGGCTCTTTGCAACTGCGCGAGCAGCTTCTTCACGTACTCGTCGTATTGGCCTGCTGGAGGTGGGGGGTGGGGCATGGTTGTAGTGGTGGAAACCTCTTCTAATTTTTGCCTCTTCAATTCCGACCTTGGCTCCAGTTCAGCCGTGGCTGCCCTTTTGGCTCCTAAAGCTGGGGTGGCCATGGCTACTTCCCTTGCCAGCTCCCTTTCCACTAGAAACTGCAGCCAGGTGACCACATTGCTCTCGTCGACTTTTGGGGTGTGCCCCCGGGTGGCGGTGGCAGGGGGTGTCATCATGATAGGGGTGGCTTGCATGGGTGGCATGAGGAGAGGGGAAGCCGGCCTGATTAGGTCCTTTCCTTTTCCTTCTGCAGGGGGCAGGGGTGCAATTTCCGACACACCAGTACTGGGACTGGGTGCCTCAGGTTGGTGCGGACCCCCTGCTCCTTCCTCGTCTCTTCTTTTCCGTTCCTCGATGGAGCGACGGGTTGCCAGTTCCAAATCTTCCTCTTCCTTCCTTCTCAACTCCTCCTCGGCCTTCTTTTTTCTTTCCTCCTCATCCCTCACCGACTCCCTTTGGGCCCATTCGAGATCTTCCTTCTCTTTCTTCTTTCACTCCTCCTCTCTTTTTCCATGTAGGGCATTAATTCAATGTTCCGCCTTCCTTTGTGGTGTAGCCTGGGGTTCTCCCTCCTCATCGGTGTCCGTTTCCGTTTCATCAGACTGCTCTTCCGCGTGAGGCTAGGACTGTGACGGTGATTCGCCACTTTTCTCGTCACCTCCCTGGTTGTCTTCTCCTGCTTGTCCTTGCCCTATCGCTTCTTGAATGATTGCGGTAAGGACACCTCCAAACCCTATGGTGGAGGCCTTGGAGGATGAGGCTTTGCGGGTCGATCGGGATGAAGGGGATTCTCCTGCCACGGCTCTTCCTCCTGTCTCACCAGGGCCATTGTCGAAGCCTCAATTGTCTTTCTTACGAACCCATTGAGGTTCACCTCGTCCAGCGATTGCGCCGCGATGCTGTCGAGCAGAGGTACATTGATTCGGGTCATAATGCTGTTGTACCGCTGGCTTGAGAACAGGGCGTGCATCATCTTTGCCTGCAGCTGAATTTCTTGGTTGGGGATGTCTGCCAGGCTAATTCCGTCGTTGGTGTGAACCTTCACTTTATCCATCCCCAACATGGCATAGACGTCTCTTTTTGGCTTCCTTTCCACCTTGTTTGGCAGCCCTAGTGCCCTTTCCACCAGCTCGGGGGTTAGCTCGATCTGCACCTGTCTGGTAGCTTCCCTGTCCCGCACCGTGATGGTGCCCCTATTTCTGTTGAAGGTATGCAAGAACTCAGCGCATAGGGTGTAGTTTATCCTCCGGCCCACTGCGTCTAGGTACTTTTGTAGGTGGCATTGCTCTATAATTTGTCGTACTGCCGGTTCTTCGATGACTACGTCTTCCAGGTTGAATACGTGGTGGAACTTTAGCTAGTTGAACGCTCTTGTTTCCACCGTGAGGCCGTACTTTACTTGTTCTTCCTCCGAGAAGGGGAGCTTTCCTGCTTTGTCCTGGCTTGCCATGGTCGCCACCTGCACATTTAGCCATTTCCCTTTTTAGTATTTTTTGGCAACTAATTTGCTGGACGACCAAAAGCATAGCAGATTTTATTGCCCATAGCCCTAACTTTTCCTTTCAGACTTCTATCACCTCCTTTTATATGGCATTTCAATTTTGAGCATTTCACACTTGGTTTACTTTTTAGATTTTACTTCGTTTATCCCCTTAGTGCCCCTTCCCCCTTTTGGAAAAGAAGAATCCATCCCAGGATTGGAGGTTGTGGGGCCAAGGCGTTCATGTTTATTTGTGTAGGAGCCAAACATAGAAGTTGGGGTTATATTCCAGTTGTGCAGTGCAGTCCAGGTCACATGGTCGAATGCCTACATGTGTGATGTGCATGAGGACATCTGTGAGCAAATCACCGGAGTCGACCCGACTTGCGATGTGGAGCTCTTTCTATGTTAAGAGGCGGTCGAGATAGGGGTGCCCTGAGATATGATCGTCGTCCATGGGCCGACCCCGAAGAGTGGTTAAGACTCTATATGAGGTAGGCGCGACGTAGGTGGGATCATACTCGGCCGTTTTGATGGCTCGGCATTATTCGGTGTTGGTCATTATGCAGCATCTGTCGACTTCCCATTTCAAGCTAAGAGCATACCGCTGGTTCAAGAAGGGTGATCCCGTATTCGCCAGGTGGGATAACCTTGCGCTCTCTTGGTCAATGATGGCACACGTTGTCCATGGGTCAAATGATGTGATGAGGCGTTGCTTAATGGCTTGCTCTTTGGAGACCTCGCTAGCGAGCAACTCAGCGGCGGCAGAGCGAGAAGCCTGTGCAAGGCGAATTCAAAAGTCTCCCAAGAGCAAGGCATATTGCGCACATCTGTTGCAAAGGGTTCTGCTAATAGTTCCAAGTCCAGGAAATCATAGCTGAGGGCCAGTGCAACAAAGGTGGCATCGAGCTATTTGATGCAGTCCACCACATCATCTCCAGTGTCCTCTGCAAGGTTAGCGGCCAGCATTAGAAATGACTTTCATTCATAGGAGGGCAAAAGGCCAGTGGGTGGTTGAGGTTTGCTGGAGCTGGAGGTTCTGACAGTACAGAGTTGCAGTTGGGGGTCCGTTTGAGTCAACAACCTGGGTGTTGGCAAGATGGATGGGTCGGGTTTGATCTCAGGAGCTATGCTGCCGCCGTCAGCTAGGCTGCGGAGCGGCAGGTTGAGTTGGTTGGATGATGCCACTTGTGGTGATGGCCGTTGTTTGGGCCGATAGGCATGTGCGAATCTCTTGGGTTGACACGTGGAGGGGTCGGATGAGTGGGGTAAGCCCTGCGATTCATGGTCTTGAGGCGTCGGGGGACAAGGACTGATTAGACTTGAGCTCAACGTAGAACTAGTGCGTTTGGCAGTGGGGATTTTAGGGATCCACAGCGAGGCATTCCCCTCATAGTAGCCTTGTGCACGCAGCAGGATTTTAGGGACCCATATTTGTTTAATCATGCGGCACTTGCGGTGATGGCGTCTTGGTTTCCTAGGTTTAGATTTGTAGGTCTTATGCAGACATGCGCGTTTAGTTCTAGGCGGTTCTCGAGGCTGCTTAGGTACCCATTGCAAGTGAGGCTGTTGGGGTTTTGCTTTGGGTGCTGCGGGCTGCGGTTTATGGGGATCTGGGTGCGGCAGATATGCATGACCCCCCTCCTTAGTCCTACCTACAGCTGTTTCTATCGGTGGCCCTGTGATTAGCAATGATAGGGTTATGAGGCCCTTTGCTGAAAGTCGAGACAATACACATGTTGCCAATCATTAAGTGGATGCATTGCAACTCATAATCAACATTGCAGTGGGTCTGCTTTTTAAAGGTTCGCCCGAGCAATGACTCTGTGCTTGTATCCATGGTACTTGGCAACATGTAAAACAGCATGGGTATAGTTTCAGACTCGATAGAAACGACGACTTGGCATGTGCCGAGAAGCGGGTAGGATTGAGCCCCGTATGGGCTTAATTTGGCTGTTGTGGGATGAAGTATTGGCTTGCCGAGCTGGATCCAATGCTTGTGCATTAAAACGTTAAAATCTGCCCCCTCATCAATCAAGGTGTCAAAGGAGCACGTTTGCTTAGCAGTGACCGTGAGACGGAGGTAGGCGGGTTCTACAGGCTCCTCCTCATTCTCGTAGATTTCCGTAATTGTGGCTACTCGTATTTTGACGGGTGGTTCTACCATTGGTGGCTCATGCAAGGGATGAGTGGGCGGGTAGTACTTCTTGACCCAGCTGCCATTGAAGAAGCCCATTCCTTCACCATCCAGTGTCTCCAGCTCGACATTACCGGTTCGACTGATTGCTCGGACCTTGAAGGGTCCGAGACCTCTGAATTTCATCTTTTGCTTATGTCCTTTAACTGAGTATAGGAGCACTAGGTCACTCTGCTCAAACTCCCGTTGCTTGACATGTTTGTCAAAATAGCTTTTGCGTTGGGCTTTCTTGCAGATAAGTGCGTGGGTGGCTAGAAGACGAATCTCTGACAAGCGTTCCAGCTCAACCAAGTGTTGAGTCCATGCTTCGTTCCCTTCCCACCGTTCTTGGAGTGCTATCCTCAGGCTAGGGACGAAGAATTCTAATGGGAGAATGGCTTTAGTCCCATAGGTTAGCCTAAAAGGTGTTTGACCGACGGCCGTTTTATAAGCTGTTCGGTAGGCCACAAGGCTGCCATCAACTTGTTATCCCAGTCGCTTCATGAGGCTGAGACCACTTTAGTCAGGACATTGATGAGAATTTTGTTGGTTGATTTCACCTGGCCATTAGCCTGAGGGTAGTATGGTGAGGATTTGTGATGGATGATGAGAAAGGCAGATAGGAGATGGGGGCTATCACTTCGTTGATGAAGTGCGTTCCCTGGTCGCTAACCAGTTCGATGGGGCAACCAAAGCGCGAGATTACTTGCTCCCATAAGAACTTGGCAGTCGTCCTAGCATCGTTTCTCCGCGTGGCTCTCACCTCCGCCCATTTGGTGAGGTAATTCGTGGCCACCACGATGTACTTGGCTTGTGAGTATTGCGCCGCGGGGCTGATGGGTCCTATGAAGTCAATCCCCCATTTTTCGAAGGGTTGGTGAGCAATAACAGGGGTTAACTCCATCTGATATTTACGAATCAGGACTTTTGTCCGTTGGCACTCGTCACAATGCTTGACAAATTGTATAGCATCGCGGAAGAGTGTGGGCCACCATAGCTAGGACTGCAGCACCTTCCGTGCTGTCGTGTCTCCGCTAAAGTGTCCTCCTGCAATACCGTTGTGCGCCTCTGAGAGCACATCGTGCATCTCATGCTCACATACGCACCTACGTAGCAATCTGTCTTGCCCCAGCCTATAGAGCTGGCCTACAATCAGCTGGTAGGGCTGGATTTTTAGGATCAAGCGCCTAAGCCGTGCGCGTTCTATTGGTCGTTCGGGCAGCCCATGCTCGAGCACTTGGACTATGTCGTCTGCCTAGTACGGTGTCAGATCGGCCCTGAATAGGTCTGCTTCGCTGGACAGATGGAATAAGTGGCTGTCCGGTAACTCGTCCATGATGCCTTGTCTAACGGCTTCTCCTGTGGGTATACGGGACAAATGATCAGCCATGTAATGTTGTTTTCCCTTCTGCACCACCATGGAGAAATTGAACTCTAGGAGCAGGAGAAGCCATCGAGCTATATGTCCTGTAGCACAAGGTTTGTTCACTAAATAGAGTAGGGCTTGATGGTCTACGAAGAAGGTGAAGGGGGTGGCCAGCAGGTAATGCCAGAACTTCTTCATGGCGAACACCATGGCTAATCCCTCCCTTTCCGTTGTCAAATAATTCATCTCTGTCTCAGTGAGTTGCCTACTAGCAAAACTTACTAGGTAATCTAGGTTATGCTCACCAGGTTGGCACAACACTGCCCCCACGGCAAACTTAGAGGCGTCAATGTGTACGTGGAAAGTAATGGTCCAGTCTGGGGCTCGTAGAATAGGTGCCGTTGTTAGAGCCTTTTTCAATTCTTCATACGCCCGTTGGCATGCTTCGGTCCACTCGAAGACAATTAGCAGCTTGTATAATGGCCTGGCGATCAGCGCGTAGTTCAGTACAAATCGCAGATAGTATCCTATGTGACCTAAGAAGCGTTGAACTCCCCTGTAATTACCTGGGGATGGAAGGTCAACGATAACTTTGACCTTCGAGAAGTCCGTGGCAATGCCGTTCTTTGACACCACGTGTCCCAAGATGCATCCGTGCTTCACCCGAAACTGACATTTCAAGGGAATAGGGAGAGATGGTATAAGCGACACAGTTCAAAGACCGCGCGGAGTTTGTCTAGATTTTCAATCCAGGTCAAATGGACATACAGGTCATCGACAAAAACCTCTAACTCCTTGCGAAGCATGTCCTTGAATATGGTGCACATGAGGCGTTGAAAGGTGGCGGGGGCATTGGTTAACCCGAAGGGCATGACTACGTATGCAAAGACATCCCACTCAGTGGCGAAGGCGGTCTTGTGCCTGTCTGCAGGATGCACTTGCACCTGATTGTACCCCGAGAAGCCATCCAGGAAACTATAGGCTTCCTTACCTGCCACTCTCTCAAGCATGTGCTCGGTGTACGGCAAGGGGTAGTTGTCTCTCTTTGTAGCAGCGTTCACCTTCTTGTAATTGATGCACACTCAAATCTTGCCTTTTTTCTTCATTACAATGACTATGGGTGACACCCAGTCGGTGTGCTCAATTTCGTAAATGAATCCAGCTCTCATCAGCTTGTCGATTTCCTCCTTGACAGCATGAGCGTGCTTTGGATTCATGGGGTACGGTCGCTGCTTGACCAGCATTGCATCCGACGTCATGGGTATGTTGTGAGTCACAACACTCGGATCTACCCCTCGTAGCTCATCTAAGGACCAAGCAAATACGTCTATGTACTCCTGCAAAAGAGTGACAAGACTGGACTCTTCTTCAGTAGTCAAGTCCTCGCAAATGAATGCTGGTTGGGGTACTTCCCCTTCCAAGGCTAGGTTTATCTCCTTGACCTTGGCTGGCCCTTCGATTGGTTCGCTGGTTTTTCCTTGGCGCTTGGCACTTAGTAGAACCACTACCCTGTCCCCTTTTTTGAACTTAGAGAAGCATTTAGGGAGGTCTTGCGGCTTCCTTTGTTCCTCTGATCGCACATCCTTGGGCCGCTTTGCCTCATCCTACCGCAACTGTCTGTGCCTCAGGTGGACCGGTAAGTCCCCCTTGGTGCGTCTGGTCATGGATGGCCTAGGGATTTTTGGGTCACTATCCGAAGTAACTTCCGATTTAGAGTTAAACCCCCCATTTTCACTAGAGGAGGTGGTCTCCCCTGGTGGCCGCAGTTCAGATGGCGATTCGATTCTAAGCAGTGCTGCTGTTCCTGGTTGGGCTAGGCCGGCTTGCTCAAGGTCTACTGCTCCTATCTGTTCCAACCAAGCACGATCACATTTTGTACACATAACTCCTTGGTCCACTCTAAGGCCTGTCTCTTCTGCGGCTTAGCATCTGCCGTATCTGCTCAATTTCTCACCCTTCGGTGTCATATTCTATGGTATCCACCTCTCCCTCACTTTCATCATCTAAGGATTGGCAATCTTCGTATTCATCACAGGAATCTTTATCGCTCGACTGCTCATCGTCTCCCAAGGCTTGCTCTGCTTCATCTTGTTGGTTGGGAACCAAAGCCCAATTATACCTGAGATTCAGTTTGTGTACCCTGGTCCACTTCCACTCGGACTCTTCCAAGAGGTCCTGGAGTGGCTTGAGGTTGGCGGCTGCGTTGCTTGCCAGTCGGTTCGTTAAGTGCTCCAGTATTCCCTGGAGCTCCCTCTTGTTGGAAGGTACTTGGAAGATGACAGGCTTAGGCCCTTCATGGAGGCTTGCTACCATCATGTAGACAGGTGTAGAGAGTGTTTCGTTTGGCTTGCCAAATGTTTTGATAGCCTGCTCGTACGCCTCATGGTCTGAGAACGGCAGGTCAAGTGTAGCGAGAACATGCATCCAATCCCGTTCGTCCTCTGGGCATGGGATATACTTAGTTAAGGACCCATAGGGTTCCTTGACCTGAGTGTTCCCTTTGAGCATAGTAGAGATGGCATCTAGGTCGACTGGCGAGGTCTCCCAAGTGTCCATCTCTATTCTCACGGCATCAGTTCGGTTGCCAAGGAAGATCAGGCTGTTAAACCAATCTTTGATAACCCAATAGGATATCATAGTCCACTCCCTTCATGACTATAAACTTGACAGAGAACTAGACTCTTGCAATCTTTACTGGCCAGTTCTTCAAGACCCCGAATGGCTTCACTCGCATACCGTTTGCTAGCGTGACATTAAACCGAGCAGCTTCGACAGGAGGGTTTCCCCACGTCTACAGCACTACGTGGCTAAGCACACTAACCCCAACTCATGTGTCTACAATTCCCTTCCTCGTTGCGTCCCCCAGGGCTAGGACCGGCAGGACTGCGTGCATCTCTGAGCCCTCCCAGAAGGCATTGACGTGGAAGGATTTAGGCCCGGAGTGTAGCGTCAAACTTGGCAATTGTGTTTCTGCATCTTGGTCTTGAGGATCTGCCGTGGCCTGCTCTTGCGATCCCTCGACCCACTGCTTGAGGTCTTGCCATAGGGCAGGGTGTCGCTTAAGCAGATCTCCCAGGCCAAACGTTACAGGGGTGGTCACTAGTGTGGTTAGGAGATTGCTAAACACTCGTCCTTCCTTTAGCCTAGACTGTCCGGGCCAATGGCCGCGGCGGGTCTGCGGCTCTGTTGCGTCTAGGCTTGGCCTCAATGGCACTGCTTGTGGCATAGTAGCCTTGGCCGACTTAGGTTGAGGCGGTGACATTGGCTGCTTATGCTGGAGAGATCATTGATCTCGTCCTCCGTGATGGGTTCAACATCCTTGAGGTGCTGTTGAGCCTCCCTCACCCATTCCTTCACCTTTTCTATGGCCTCTAATTGCCGCTTGGGGTGTGGGTATTGCCCTATCTTAGCGCTTCCCTTTTGGGCTGTTTTAGGGGCTGAAGTCTCTACCTCTGCATCTGAGACTTTCTTCCCCTGAGGTAAGGTCGTAATACTGTCAGTTTTTAGTGCGACCTTAGCCTTCGATCTCTTCTTTTTCCGCCTACGGTTTTTCTTCCCTACTGAGGTCGCGTCAAGATTGCTAGGTCCTGGCAGAGAGATGCTGGTCTGCTTCGTTTGTGCTCGGGTCATAACTCACAAGGGAATAGGTGTGGCCTCCCCATCGGGGTTTTCAACACCAAACAGCCCCAACGGGACGGATGGCAAATTAGCTGAACCGGAGGGCGACTTCTGTTTTGGGCAGTCTATGAAAAAATGGGTGATTCCGCACTCTGCGCACCTTTGGTCAGCTTTGTCCCTGTTTTGCTGCTCTCTTTCGGGGCAGCGCGATGAGACATGACCGGGATGTCCACAAGTCCAACAAGTGACCGGATCCTGTGGCTGCCCTCCTAGGCCTCTACCTCGTCCTCGTCCTAATGCCATCACCGGCACAGGTCGATAATCCATGAGGACCACGTTGCCCTCATCGTCATGCGAGACGTAAGGGTATATGTAGGTCTCTTCATCAATGGGATTCTCCACGTAGTGTACGGGAGCGTCCCTCAGTGGGTGGGTCACATAGGGACCAGGCGGTCTAGGAATGCCGGTAGGATTTATGTCCAGCCTAGGGACAGCTGGTTTCATATCATTAGGCGCAGGTAGGGCTAGCGGGGCTCCCCGTCCGAAGAATGGCTGTGGCCTGCTAGCCGGATAAGGCTGGCCGTAGGGTTGCGCGTATGGTAGTCTTCGTGGTAGTCTGCAGTGTGCGGCATCATGGCCGAACCTACCGCAGTTAGCGCAGGGTCTTGACCTAGGGTCTTGACACTCTGCTGGCAAGTGGTTTCCTCCACAGCACACGCACTGGACATGCGGACGTGTCGGTCGCCTCAACATGTCTCGTATTTTGGCCAATTCCATCTTGACCTCGGCCAAGCCGTGGTCCATCTCGATGGTCTTTCCCTTATCTTGGGATGATGGGTTTAATCGCTCGCTAGAGGTTGATGTTCGCTCTAAACTCCGTGGGTTGGTTTCTTCTAGGTTTGAGCTCCTAGAGCTTCGCTCTTTCAGCTGGTCATCGACCCTGATGGCTTCCTCAAAAACCCTAGCCACCATGTCTCGCTGCAAGCTTGAGTTGCCTTCCAATGCCTTGTACAATTCCTCATCTCGAATTCCGCTGATGAACATAGTCGATACTACCCTGTCAGTCGATCTCTCGCCTAAGGGGATTCTTTTAAGGAGGCTTCTCACATGGGTCACATAGTCGTGGATGCCCTCCTTCTCCTTCTGCTTGACGTTCATCAGGCGTACTAGCAGGTTGTCAGAGTATTCGGGTTCGGCAAACCTCTTGACAAAAAGGTCCTTGAGGTTATTGAAATTGGCTCATTCTATGGTGTCCAGGCTTGTATACCACGTCCTACCCTTATGGCTTAAGCAGAGTCCGAATGCTTGCGAACGTTGAGCCTGGTCATTGAGGCCATTGGCCTCGCAGACTTGCTCAAACTACTTGACGAAGCTGTACGGGTCGTCAGGTGGCTGGTACTTGTCGAGTTGCTTGGCGACAATAGGTATTTTGGCTTGGATCTTTGAGCCCTGGGTTGCCCCCAACCCTGCAGGCAGCGACGTTGCTAGCACGGTGGCACTCTACTCTACCGCAGTGTTGTCGAGCAGCCGTTTCATGAGGAGCTCGCTCAGCGTCAGGTCTCCCTCTAGTGCTCTTTCTTGGTCTGTCTGGTTCCGGCCAGCCAAGTTCAGCACTCGCTGCACCTCATGCAGCTCCATGCTTTGCCTTAGGCTCCTGGCTTGTTTACTCGGCTATGCCCTGCAATGCCTTGCGGGCTAGCCTTCTCTCCTCCTCTAGGTCCGCAATGATTGCATCTGCCGTCCTGCCACGGTGCTCGTGCCGGGCATGCGCATCGTAACTGCTCACCATCTGCTGTATAGCATCTGGGAATGTGCTCACATCGAGCTCATCGGTAAACCGATGGTTTGAGCCTCCCTCTGTCATGGTTGAATTCTTGCGCCTTGCTGCGCTCTCGATCAGGTTAACCGGTCGTGAGACAGATCCTTGTCGTTGACGCTCCTTGCTTGATTCTACCCTGCGCTTCGTGCATTTGCCTATACCTTGGGTCTTTTCCTATTGGTGGGTTTTTTGAGCGATTTATCTGAGTGAGTTCCTTTAATTTTTGAATGCAGTGCTCAACTTATGGTCACTCGTGAGTGTGTTCTTCCTTGTGCACTTGTGCTCAATCAAGCTTTTAGCTTTCCTAAGTGTACTTCAAGTGCGGAAATTCAACATGAGTGCTGCGAGCAATTCAGCGTCTCACTCACTCTCGCTCATTGCAGGCCTGATAGGCTTTGCTACTCCAGCCCTGGCCGTTCTAACGGGTTCTAGGGTCTTGTGCTGCTTCCTATTGTTCATGCGGGGGTGGGCCGTTGGGGAGTGCCCCAATGTGTCCCTGGATGGGTCAGGTTTTTGTTTTGGTTTGATTCTAGAAATCGGACGTCTAATTTACCAGCGTTCGATTTACCAGTGGTTCGATTTACCAGTGGTCCGATTTTGGGAATCGGACCAGGTGTATCAGGGCTGAGTGGCAATCTCAAAGTCCGAGTGTCCGATTCTCAAAAATTGGACAGGCAAGTGTTCAATGAATCGGACAAGGGGTCGGGATTTTGGGTGGTTCGATTCGTCCGAATGGTTCGATCGGACAGGGTGGTCTGATTTCTAGAATCGGGCAGACTGGTCCGAGTGTCTGATCCTAGTGGTCCGATTATGGGCAGGTCCGATTCTGGGAATTGGACCGAGCAGGTGGTCTGATTGGTGACGTGTCTTAATTCGTCCGATCGGACAGGGTGGGTCCGAGTCTCTGAGCGTCCGATCGCCGAGTGTCCGATTCTGGGAATCGGACACTGGGTCAGACGTCCGAGTCCGCTGGTCCGATGAGCTTGCGCACATGGATTCGCCCAAATATCTCCAGATGCCTATTACTATTGACCACGAAATTCACCAGCGATGGAGTTGGAGTGGTGAGGGGGAGATCGGTGTACCTGGGGATTGCCGAATGCAATGTCCTCCCCCTGGTCGATCGGACGGTTGCCAAGCTCGCTCTCGCTCTCTCTCTCTCTCTCTCTCTCTCTCCGTTGGTTGGAAATGGGGGTTCTCTTGCCCTTCCAGAATTTATACCCTGCTGGTCCTTTCCTAAATACTACAGATCCCTCTCCTGGCGTTTCCTACGCAGTTACCTTCGCATTTACTCTATTTTTCCCCCTGTTTTTTGCGATTTTCTCCCTGTTTCGCAGTAGCAACCCTCTGTTTGTGATTTCCTACTGTTAATCTACCCTAAACACAACATAAATCGAAAGCAAAACATTGAACTAGTTTCTCCATGTTTTCCAATCATCAAACAACCAGAATATCCCAAAATACTTACCTGTTCTGAAGATCGAAAACACCCAACCTCCTACCTATCTCAAGCTCCGTTTCGGGGATGAATACCCTACTTCGATGCTCGATATGAGGCACACAAGTGCTCAAGCTTGAATCCGTTTGTCCCGGCAACGGAACCAAAATGTGGGAGCTTTCGCTCAACCGCCAACACCCTCGGACCGCTTATTCTTTCAAGCGTTTCAAGCGAGCTCTAATGGCTATCTCTCACCTAGCCGACGTGCCGTCGATCCTACGAGTGTAGTGAGCTTACCTTGATGCTCGATCGGGTACCCTCCTCCCTCTTGCACTCCAGTAGCTCCACGATCCTAGATGCTAGCTCAAGCATCCTCAAGCCTCCTCCATCTCCAAGCTCCATCCTCCATAGCCGCGCGCGCAAGAGAAGAGAAGGGAAAAGAAGAGAAAAAGAGGAGGGGAGATGGTGAAGAGCTTCACCCTCTTGATCCCTCACTCTCACACACACTCACTCCCTCACACTCTCACACTCCCTCTCTCAAGAGCACACACAAGCAAGAAAGAGAGAAGAAGAGAGGAAGAAGAAGACTCCTTTTGCCACACACCAAAGAATGAGCTTCTCATTCACTTTTCAACTTTATATACAAAACCCTAAATCTCTTTTGGGCGGTCATCCTCTTTTCCCCTTTTTTTACATGGCCGGCCATAGCCTAGGTCCTTTTCCCCATTGTCCTTCTATCTTCCTAGCTTCCTTTCCACCGCCCATCTACATTTACAAATTGCACCCGGCGCTCTTTTACAAGATTTCAGGGTGTGCATTTTTATTTAAAAATGTGCCTTTCCCCTTTTGTATTTGCCTTGGACTTTTAAGGTTGCCCTTGCGCTTTTGGCCTTTTCTCCTATTCTTTCTTCAGTTGGGCTACCTTTTTCCTGCCTTTGCCCTGCGTCTTTATTTCCTTTTTCTTTCTTCGTATTGGGGTTAACACTCGTTGTCGGGGCCGGTCTAAAGCTCCTCGCGGCGCTACAAAACAATCCCTCTTGAAGCAAGATTCCGCGTCTAGTCGTGGGGGAGGTATATCTGTCAAGATTGTGGGAGAGAAGGACGGAGTCTCACTTGTAGCTTTCTTGCTTGCACAATGGGGGAATACACACAGAGGTGGAGGCTGAAAACAATTTTCCTCTTCTTAGTTGTGTAAGCCAAAAGAACTCAAGTACAAAGAAATAGAAGAACCCTATATATGGATCTCAAACCAAACTCAACTAACTAAGGTGGCATACTAACTGAGCCACGAACTAGAGTAGATAAGGATAGCTATCATGTAGCTATTATTCATGGGTGGTGTACCAACCGCGTCTGCAACTGACAAGTCGGTGACATAGATACACAACGGTCACCCTGGCGTATCACGAGTGGAGCTCGATATCTCAACACTCCCCCTCAAGCTCAATCCCAATTCCTGCACACCAAGCAGGTCTCTCGCCCAATGCCTTCGTAAATATGTTAGCTACCTGATCCTCTGTGCTGACATAAACTAGATCAATAAGACCTAGTAAAACCCTCTCCCGCACATAGTGATAATGCACCTCAATGTGCTTTGTTCTAGCATGATAGACTGGGTTATTTGCCAAGTGTATACTACTCATGTTGTCACAATAAATGACAACTGGCCCATCTGTAGGCTTATGCATATCATAAAGTAGCTTATGCAACCAAGCTACCTCACATGCAGCCATTGCTGCACCCCTGTACTCAGCCTCTGTGCTCGACAAGGCAATTGTAGGCTGTTTCTTGCTGCTCCAAGTGATTGTAGCACTCCCAAAAGAGAACACATATCCACTGGTAGATCGTCTATCAGAAATACTACCAGCCCAATCAGCATCAGTGTATCCATGCAGCTGTATCTGAACCCTAGTCTCATAAAATAGTCCATAGTGCAATGTGGACTTCACATACCTGAGTATGCGTCTAGCCACATCCAAATGCGGTTTCCTTGGAGCCTGCATAAACTAACTTACCAATCCAACAGCATAGCTCAAATCTGGCCTGGTAATAGTCATATAAATCAAGCTTCCTACTATGCGTCTGTACATAGTAGGGTCTTCTAGAAGCTCACCTGCATCTGCGCTCAGCTTCACATTCTGCTCCAAAGGAACTGAAATAGGCTTACAGCCTGTCATCCCATATTTGGACAGCATGTCCAATCCATACTGCCTCTGCAAGAGCTGTATCCCACTTGGTGATCTAATCACCTCAATGCCCAAAAAATAATGCAGCTATCCCAAATCCTTCATCTTAAACTTTTGCTTCAATACATTTTCACATGAAGGATATCTTCATCACTGTCACCTGTCATAATCAAATCATCAACATAAATGACAAGTAGCATAATAACTTTCTCTGTTTTTCTCACATAAAGTGAGAAATCTGCCTTGGAAATCTGAAAGCCAATAGTGACAAGATACTGTCCTATCTTGTCAGACCATGCTCTAGGTGCTTGCTTCAAGCCATACAAGGCTTTCTTCAACCTGCAAACAAACTCAGGATGAACATCATGCACATAACCTGGTGGCTGCTCCATATAGACCTCTTCTTGCAAATCACCATGCAAGAAGGCATTCTTTACATCCATCTGATGTAAAGACTATCCCTTTGATGCTGCCATAGCAATGACTGCTCTTACAGTTGCCATCCTTGCAACCGGACTGAATGTTTCTTCATAGTCAATACCATATGTTTGTCCATACCCCTTGACTACTAATCTTGCCTTGTATCTGTTCACAGAACCATCTGCATTGTGATTCACCTTATAAACCCACTTACAACCAATTGCATTTTTACCTTTAGGCAAAGGTACCAATTCCCATGTAGCATTTTCTTCCAAGGCATCCATTTCTTCATCCATGGCTTTCTCCCATTTTTCTTTTCCCATGGCTTGCTCAAAAGAAGTGGGTTCTGGTTCATGTATCACTTTGACCATATATGCATAGTGAATGGCTGTAAATCCATCATATTTCAGCCTATCCACAGGATACCTGGCTCTCGTAGACCTGCGCAAAGTAGGTTCACTCCCAGGTGCTCTCAAAACATCCATGGTCTTCCTTACTCCAGGTGTAACAATAGAAGGAATACCCAACTCATCATCAATGCTCTGTTCTGAGCCACTGGATTCACCATCCACATAAGAGTGACCTGCATTCACATCAAACATGGGCTGATCAACCTTCTCTTTTCCTTTTCGTGATACCTGCATACCACTATCTGCATTACTTTGAGAAGATTCTCCTGATCTCAATCTGCCTGTCCATGGCGAAGAATGTGAACCATTGCTAGAGGACGCTCCAGGTCCACTAATATTTTGTGATTGCTGCTGTGAATTCTGTGCAGCATTACCATTTTGTGCATCTACATCATCAATCGCATTTATTGGTTTATACCAGCTACTCATCTCATCAAAAACAACATCTCTGCTCACTGTAAACTTACAAGTAGAAGGGTTATAGCATCTATACCCTTTTTGCTGCAGAGAGTAACCAATAAAGATGCACTTCTCAGCTTTTGGATCCAACTTGGATCTCAACTCATCTGGCACATGTACATAGGAAATGCAACCAAAAATTTTCAAATGAGAAATATCTAGTTTCCTACCAGTATACCTCTCCTCTGGACTCATTCCATGTATTGCTGCAGTGGGAGTCCTGTTCATTATGTAGACTGCTGTAGCAACTGCTTCAGCCCAATAAAAATCTGGCAAGTCTTTTTCATTGAGCATGGCACGAGATACCTCTCCAATATGCCTGTTTTTCCTTTCTGCAATTCCATTTTGTTGTGGGGTATAACTGCATGAATATTGCTGCTTTATGCCATGCTCCTGTAGGAACCTTGCAAACTCATTTGAGAGGTACTCTCTCTCTCCATCTGACCTTAGGCATTTTATTTGCAGGCCTGTTTCTTTTTCAACCATAGCTTTAAGGGTTTTGAAATGCCCAAAAAATTCACTTTTCTTTTTCATAAAATACACCCAAACTTTTCTGCTATAGTCATCAATAAAAGTGACAAAATAATGACAGCCTCCAAGAGATACATCTTTAGTAGTCCACACATCAGAGTGGATTAATTCCAATGGCTTGTCACTCTCTTGAACATGTCTAGGAAATGGTTTCCTTGCCTGTTTTCCAAACTGACAGGCTTCACATATCTTTTGCATTTCTGCAACCTTGAATTTAGGCAAACCTGCAACAATATTTTGGGCCTGCATTGATTTAAGTCGTTGTACATTAACATGACCAATGCGTTTATGCCAGATATCAATATCTGCAACTACACTGGTCCCATGTGCAAACATTGCTACACTCAATTCAGACATGTCTGCATCCAATGTAAACATTCTGCCCTTCTTCTTTTCTTTTGCTATCAAGCGACCTTTATTTTTCATATTCTCAACAAAGCATCCATGAGGATTAAATCTAACCTGCAAGCCCTGCTCAACCATTTGACCAACAGAAACCAGATTCTTGGTGATATTCGGGACATGAAATACATCGGACATGTATTTCTTTTTCCCATCCTGCATAGACAAAGGAATTTTTCCAATCTGCACAATAGGATGTGCAGTATCATCACCAGTCTCCACAAATCCTGATTTTTCCATTTTTCTTGCATCCTCCATCCATTCTGCATGACCTATCATGTGGTTTGATGCACCTGAGTCAACATACCATACATCATTGTTTTCTTCTGCACTTGTCACAGAATTGTTCATGTGCTGCACCATAAACAAGTGCTCATTTCTGTCATCACCCTGTCTACTAGAAGATGCATAATTCCCTTGTTGCAGTTTTCCATTCATGATGTCATTCTGCTTTTTATAGCAGTCTTTAGCCATGTGACCCATTTTACCACAGTAGTAGCATTCAACATTACTGTTTGCATTTTGGCCTCTTTGCCATCCACCACGATCTCTTTGGCTCCCCCTGCCTCTGGAGTTACCAGGTCCTCCTCCATAGGACTGGTTTTCTTGAGTTTGCTGCATATTCTGATTTCTACCACGGCCTCTATATCGGCCTCCTCTACCTCTGCCTCTACCTCTTCCAGCATTTGAGTAGAAGACAACTTCTTTTGAAGTTCCTCCTGAAGAAGATGCACCACCATTTCTTTGCTCCTCAGAAATTAGAAGAGCAATCAACTCCTCAAAATTAGGAAATCTTTCACGAACTGAAATGGATGTCCGAAACTGTGCATAATCCTTTCCTAGACCATTCAAGGTCACGGAAACTAAATCATCATATTCCACTGGCGACCCAATGGAAGCAAGTGCATCTGCAATCTTCTTCGCCTTCATGTGGTAGTCATTGATGCTCATATTTTCTCTTTGCACATTATGCAACTCTTGCTTGAGCTGCATTTTCCTGGCTTGCGTATTTGTGCTATACATTTTTGACAAAGTATCCCATGCCTCCTTTGGCGTACTTGCATCCTGAATATGCACAATCATAGAATCTGAAATGCTGATAGACAGCCAGTACATAACTTTCCTGGCTCTCTCATGCCATGCTTTAAATGCCTGCATTTGCTGTTGATTGGGAACATCAGGAAGAATTGGTTCTTCTTCATTTCCTACAACAAATTCCCAATATCCTTTTCCCATAAGGAAATTCGTCATTCTAAACTTCCATGCTTGGAAGTTGTTCTTGTCAAGCTTTTCAGTGACAATCTGTGAAAGAGAATCAGACGCCATTACAGAACACTGCAAAAAATTCTGTCACTGCAAAAAACACAGCTTCACCCTCACAAGGGAAAATCTGCAAAACTGGTGAAAGTGGTATTTGACCACACAGTCACTTCCTAGTGACGATTTTGCATAAACAGGAACCAAGGATGATTCTGTAACTCCCAATGTCTCTGGACATAAGCATACGATGCAATTTTTGTGGTAACTTTTCACCGACCTGTAGAACAGTGGTCACACAGCATAAAACTGGGCCTTTTCCTGAGTGCGTGCAGAAAACTTCCGCCTCCAAAACAGGCCCTGAAATGGCCTCAAATAAAAAAAACAAGGTCTCCATGGACTAAAGCCCCGTCCCGCAGCATATACTGCCCTCTTGCTTCACCGCGAAGGGTGTCTCAACCTGAGACAATGCACTCCTGCACTTTCCGGCTGTGTTACCTGCAGAGATCTGCTTCCAAAACAGAAAATGAAAGCAACACTGCCCCTCTTACCAGAACACCGCGAGCTTGGCTTGCTTTCTTGAGCTCCTTACCATGAACAAGGCTCTGATATCATGTCAAGATTGTGGGAGAGAAGGACAGAGTCTCACTTGTAGCTTT
The DNA here is from genome assembly GCF_053477565.2 of Lygodium microphyllum. Taxonomy (NCBI): domain Eukaryota; kingdom Viridiplantae; phylum Streptophyta; class Polypodiopsida; order Schizaeales; family Lygodiaceae; genus Lygodium; species Lygodium microphyllum. Next base: position 70,328,802 of record NC_141156.1, read on the forward strand.
CTTGCTTGCACAATGGGGGAATACACACAGAGGTGGAGGCTGAAAACAGTTTTCCTCTTCTTAGTTGTGTAAGCCAAAAGAACTCAAGTACAAAGAAATAGAAGAACCCTATATATGGGTCTCAAACCAAACTCAACTAACTAAGGTGGCATACTAACTGAGCCACGAACTAGAGTAGATAAGGATAGCTATCATGTAGCTATTATTCATGGGCGGTGTACCAACCGCGTCTGCAACTGACAAGTCGGTGACATAAATACACAATAGTCACCCTGGCGTATCATGAGTGGAGCTCGATATCTCAACAATATCACGATCTTTCCTCTTATTATTCTATTTATATATTTACAATCAAATCTAATTGCTGCAAGCACAATCAATCTTTCCTGTTCAACCATCAAAGCATGCACAAATAAAAAAAGAAACCACAACAAGTATTTTTAGCATAGGAAGTAACCTCTTCCAAATCTAGGGTTTCTATTTTAAGATCCCACCTTAATCTTAGGGTTGCAACTTTTTTTCAGGATTTGCAAGTTATTTCACGAATTTGAAGTCTATTTTATCCTTATGAAAAATTTAGTATTTCTGCCCTAAAAGATAATATGGGCATTTATACCTATGGCACGCAATTCATGTGCTGCCTTGCCCTAACTTGTACTTAGCAGGATTTCAAATGCTTTTCCAAGTTTGTTTAGACTTTAGAATTTGTATCGAAAAATTCTTATCAATGCCCAACGAGCCCTACACACTTTAGATATTTATTTAATTTTCTGAAACTGATAGTTTTAGGGTTGTCGAGTATTTCATAGTTGTTTTTGCTTCAACATTCTTGATATTTTAGGTTAGGTTATCTTATTGACTCATACATGGGTCAACTCATGATATTGGCGCTCTCGCTAATGTAATCATTAATATTAACATTGTGTGATTTTTCAGCAATATTTTTTTAAAAATTTTATTCTACTCATATTCTATGGTTTATTCGATGATGTCCGACCATTTGCTAAATTTCAACGTTACCTAGAAAGAACAATTTTTGTTTAGTTATCTCATTAGTTATGTCCTAAGTGTAATGCTCATTGTTTTTCTGAAAACTTTATTCTAGGCAATGCAAAAATCATAAGTGTAAATTTTCTTTCATATTTCAGACATGGAATTATATTACTATACACCTAATTTATGCGCATCTAGTATAAATTTTTTCTATACAATTTTTTGTTGATTTAATGCATTGATTATTTCATGATATTATCTAAATTATTTTCTAAAAATTATTATAAAACTCATATATATATGTTTGTCATTAGCAAAATGAAATAGAGATAGTCACTTTCATGAAAAAATTATAAAAAAATTTCTTTCCTAACACTATCTACATTTTTTGTGATATTATAATCACATGCATAATTAATAAAATAACAATAAATTTCACAAAATAAACCATAATTAAGTTATTTTCTTAATGACATACATATAATCATTTTCCAAGTGAAAGAGTCTTTTCATTGAATAGTTAATTATTATATTTCTTAGGCTATTTTCTTAAGCGACATTTCATATTATTTTCTTTAGAATGAGTTTGTAATCATTTAAAACCAAATATAGCAATAAGCTTATAAAAAATTATTTTTCTCTAAACCGACGAGATTTTACCTCTCTCAGTTTTTCTGTAACGAGGGTTTTACCAATTCCTACCATGTCATTTTATCCATTGGCCGTGTTTTTTGCTTCCCTTGCTTCAAATGGGCTTTTTGAATTTTTGCAACCTTGTGGAGCCATGGATGTTAGGCAAAATTAATGTGGTAGTTTAGGGGGAGATGGTGGTCTTCCATAAAAATTTTACCAGCGTTTTGCTTAGCAATATGGCTATATGGAAGGAAGGTGTAACATGGGGTAGAGAAAATGAAAATGAGGTAAAAGAGGGGTATTTTCCTCATTCAAGGCTCAAGCTACAATGATAAAGAGAAGTACATAAAATTTTCCATCATCAGGAGGTCTTCCTTGTTGCTTTCTTTGTGAAAGAGAGGGGATATATTTATAGGCATGAAGGGGAGCATGCGGTCAACTCATTCTTTTGGCTACTTATCAAGAGCCAAGTGAGCTTGATTAAAAATGCATTTTGATTGCCTACCTGTTGGATGGTGGAATGGGGATGGTTTTAAAATGCTTTCTCTCCCTCCAGTGTCAAAAATGTTGTGCTTTCTCTATTTTTTCAAAAACGTATTTTTTTCTTCAAAATGACTACATCTGGTGGTTTTTGGCCAAGTTACCTCATGAATTATCTAGTTTATAAAGTCATGCCCTAATATTTGATACTTAACTTACTCAATATCATGCACGTTCTTTCGTGTTCTTTGTTTATCGATTTAGGCTTTTTTGATTTCTCTTACGATTACGAAATCAATGAATTCTTTGACGCATTAAATGAAATCGGGAATACTAAAAATTATAATGTGGGATAAAAATTATGATCAAGCCGTCTTAATATTGTTTACGAGGCATATTTGCTTCTTGTCAGCTGGAAACATTGAGGGGTCTTCTTGTGTCATATTGTGGAATTGATTTAATGCAAGACTCGATATTAAAAAAATTACTTGCGGTCACTTATGTGATAACTCGAGGAGTAAATTTTAAAACATTTCAAGCTCGAATTTGTTTCTTGATATGAAGTGTTATGGTAGTAATATTACATCCTCTCCTCCTTAGAGGAATCGAGATGTTGTCATCTTGAAAAGAAGTGGGGAAACTGTTTTTCTAGAGCTGTATCTTCTATCTTGGTGGTGTCCTCCTTAGGACAATCTTTCCACTAGATAAGATACTCTCTAATGGTTCTGTTTCTTAGAGGTTTCTCTTTTACATCTAGGATCTTATCAAGCTGGAGTTCAAGGGCTCCTTGACTAGGCATTACCATTTGGTGGTCGCCCATCAAGAATATGATCTTGATGGGCCACATAAGCTTTCAGAAGACTAATGTGAAATACATTGCGGACTTTCACATGATGAGGAAGTTGCAGTTTGTAGGCATTAGCTCCTAGGGATTTGAGAACCTTGGATGGTCCACAGTACCTTGGAGTCAACTTTTTCAACTTTCCAATGATAGAGAACTCTTCTTTGGGCGAACACAGATGAAAACCATGTCTCCCTCTTGGAAGATACACTCTTATTATCCTAGACCAACATAAGCTTTCTAGCGGTCTTTGGTAGCTTGGATGTCTTGTCTGATAGTTTTGACTTGATCATCCATGTCTTCTAACATTTTCTTAGAAACCTCAACCTTTAGGGTTGGATCAGATAAATTCAGTGGTGTTAAACAATCTTACCCATACAATGCTTGAAATGGAGTAACTTGAATACTCGAGTGATATGACACATTGTAGGAAAATTCTACTTAGGGAAAATACTATATCCACCTTGTCGGTTCTCTAGAACAGTAAGCTCTCAGTATATCCTCAATGACCTAATTAACTTGCTCTATTTGACCATCAATTTGGGGATGGTAAGTTGTGTTGAAGCAAAGTTGGGTTCTAATTGCTTCAAATAGGCTTGTCTAGAAATGTGACGAAACAAAGTCACAATCACTAACGATCTGTTTCGGCAATCCATGAAGCCTAAAGATTTCTTTCACAAACAGTCATATAATATCTGAAGCTTTATAGTTGGTTTTGACTGGGATAAGATAAGTGACCTTAGTCAACATATCCATAATCACCATGATTGAATTATACCCTCCTTGAACAGAAGGTAAGCCAACTATGAAATCCATGCTGATGAACACCCATTTCATATGTGGAATGTCAAGTGGCTTGAGCTTGCCTGGCATTTTGACACGCTCAGCTTTCACCCATTGGCAACTTAGGCATTCAGTAACATATCTGAGTACATCATGCTTCAATTTTTTCCAATAGTAAATTTTCCTGATTGTATTAAAAGTTTTTGAATAGCCATGGTGTCTTGAGAGCACGGAGTCATGGGCTTCCCATAATATCTTCTTTTTCAATATCCGATTGAGGGGAATGCAGAGCCTTGTCCTAAAATAGAAAAGTCCATCATCCATAGTGAGATTTTGGTATTCTACCTTGAGCTTAGATCAATGTCCTTAATTAGGATTTCTCTAAACATTATCTGATACTTTGGATCCTTGTATGTCTCTTATTTGGCTAGCTCGATGACTGGATTGCTAGGCATCGATATCATGGTAGCTAAAGTCTCTCTTTGGATGGCACTTCCATGATAAGGGCATTTAGAAAAGCTTTAGGACTTAATGCATCAGCAATCACATTCTCTTTTTCAAGTCTAAACTTGATTTCAAAATCAAATTCTTGCAAGACTTCAATCCACCGATAATGCCTCATGTTGAGGTCTTGTTGAGTAAAGATTCATTTCAGACTTTTGTGGTTAGAGACCATGATGCCAGGAGGCATATTCCACGGTGGATTCCGTGCCACGGTGGATTCCGTGAGGTTTTACGGTGGATTCCGTAAACTTAGATGACCGGGGCTCATACACAAAGTGGATTCTTTGTGCGAGAAGTTGATGGGGACGCCTGTCCTTTTCGGGCGTTTCATTAATTTAGTGTGTACATGGGTGATTCCATAGCGGGTGATTCCGCAAAATTTATATTAAATTAATAAACGTTTATGAGTTTAGAGTGCGCACTCGTAATAAATTAAGGTTAGGATTTATTTCTAACCAGTTGATTTATTTATGTAGCTGAAGACTGCTAGGTATTCACTTTTGTCGGTTTAATTGTATTATTTTACTAACGATTGTGAATGCTTCAGTTGATGTGTAGAGATAGCAGCAGTGGCGGAGGAAAGCATTGGAGTCTAGCGAGTATTTGACCTATGGATTATATTTTGATAGGCGCCACGCCTATATTTTGTCATGTCTATTGAGGCATCGATTATTTATTATTATTTTGTATGCACCTATGCGCACGGATATGTTATTTCTATTTGGGACATTGTGTTGGGCGTGCCAGACTCCATGGGCACCATCCATTAGCTTTATTTCCTATTTTTGTAAAAGCAAACTCAAAAGCTAAAAGCTTGTCATATTTTTGTAAATTGGGTTATTATTGAGCATGAAGATGGAAATATACATAAAATACATGCTTTGTGAAGCGCTCACACAAGGCATGGGGGGAGATTGAACCCAATTGGTCTCTTGCTCTTGTCGTTCATGCTTTTTTACATTGTTTTTTGTGCAAAAAGGTAGAGTTCATTGTTCTTGGGGACCTTCCGGGATTCACTACGTGAGCATACTGCGACCGATCTGCGCACCAGACCAAAGTAAACTTGCTTCCAAGCAGATAGTGTGACCACAATTTGAGAGCATGGATCACAACTTGAGATCATGGGTGACGTAATTTCTTTCATGGATTTTCAGTTTCCTTTAGGAATAGGCTATCAGATGACCTTATTGCATAAGCACACAACCTAGTGCAAGGGAACTTGCGTATGTTACAACCTCAACCTCTTAACTTAGGTCAGGTAGCTTTAAAATGGGCTTTGTTACCAAACTTTTCTTGAGCTGCTCAAAACTGGCTTGCTCAATGGGTGTCCATAAAATGACAGTTTTCTTTTTTAGCAAATCAGTGAGAGGTGCAGCTATTATGGTGTAATTTTTAATGAAAATTATATACCATCCAGTCAGACCTAAGAAACTTCTCACTTCATTAACTGTCGTTGGAGGTTGCCACTCTTTAACATCTCTAGCTTTGGATGGGTCTACAAAGATTCCTTTAGCAGATACTATGAATCCGAGATATTCCATTTGTCATTTGAATAAGGCACACTTCTTTTTCTTCGCATAGAGCTTGTGCATCCTCATTGCGTCTAGCACAATGCGCAATTGTAGCTCATGGTCTTTTTCTCTCTTGGAGTATGTTAGGATGTCATCAAAGAAGACTAGGACAAACTGATCAAGATAAGGTGACAAAATGTCTTGCATTAACCTGTTAAATGTAGCAGGGGCATTAGTTAGACCGAAAGTCCTTATAAGAAATTGAAAATGACCATATTTGATATTGAAGGGAGTTTTGGGGATATCTTCTTCCTTGATCCTTATTTAGTAGTAATTAGATCGGAGATCAATCTTGGAAAAGATTTTTGCCCCTTGCAGCCTATCAAGTAGCTCATCTATTCTTGGAATCGGATACTTATTCTTGATTGTTACTTGGTTTAGACCTCGATAATCTATGCAATGGCAGAGAGTTCTGTCCTTTCTCTTTTGAAACGATATTGGTGCTCCCCATGATGGCGAATTATTGGGTATGATGTATCCTTGATCCAGTAACTGCTTGAGTTGCTCTTTCAGCTCAATTGCTTCAGGGATAGATATTTTATATCGACTCTTGGTGATTGGAGCGGCTCTTGGTTCAAGTCTGGTTATCTTCGAGGTGGTAATTCAGTCAGCTCTTCTAGGAAGATATCATCATATTCCTTCAGTGGATATGGGTCTTCATCATCTTGTTTATTCTGCTCAACCTTATTTAATTTTATGAGATATACAGGTAATCCTTTTCTTAACTCTTTTATTATGCGAGATGATTTGGTTAGTTGAACCTTGGGTTATCCTGTCTCACCTTAGATCATCACTTTTTTCACCTTAAGGTTTTGAAAAAGTCACCTAGCTTTTTTTGCTCTAAATATGTGCATCATTGGGGATTAACCAGTCCATATCCAATAGACATTCGTAGGCCCCTAAATTCATGATCCTAAATCCCATTTCAGAGAGATTGCTTCCCAGTCTAAATGTCACTTTGGAAGTTTGCTGAGTAGACATGATTTCTTTTCCATTAGCAAGTTCCACAAGCAAGCTAGATGTAGATATTGTGTCTATACCTAATTTCTTGGCACACTTTGGTGACATGAAGGAGTGTGTGCTTCCACAATCAATCAAAATTTTAAAGGACTTACCTTGATATTCTATTAGTGTTTGAATCAATGATAACTGGTGATTTGGGCCTTTCTTATGGAGGGTGGCATGAATTGATGCCCTCTCCATATCCACTTCCATAATTGGGTTTCCTTATTCTTCAAGCTCTTTAAGAATTACAACAGATGCTTTTCGTTTTGTAATTGAAGCTTGGTTCTGATATGTGTATTGTCCTTGGTACTGTCCTTGGTGAGGAATTTGGCCAAGCTTTGGGCACTATCTTTTAAGTGACTTGGCTCATTACAGTGGAAACATCTAGGCACTCTTGAATTACTTCTGGTAGGTATGAAGTTCCCAATTGCATTTGTTTTGGCCCTCTTTCCTTAACCAAGTGGATGTTGAGCTTGGGTTCGCCTAACATAGCCACATGAAGTCCCTTTGTTTTGATTCCAGAGCCAATTATTCATTGACTTTGTTTGAATCTCCTGAACAAGAGGTGTTGCATGAATCAAAGCATCTTGCAGATCCATTGGGCGCATAGATTCAAGGCGTGTGTTCAGAGGAGCATTGAATCCATGACAAAACTTAGACACTTACTGAGGAGGCGCACATTTAAGTAGTGAGATAAAATTTGAGTAAAATGCCTTGAGGCTCATTCCCAACTACCTTAAGTTAAAGAAATCATTCATTTTTAGTGTGCGATAAGCTCGTGGCAAATATCGACCATCCATAGGTTCTTTCAACTTTTCCTAGGTAATAGATATCTCGGTGAGTCCCTAATCTTTACACCACTGTTTCCACCACAAGCATGCCTCACCAGTCAATTTCAACTTGGTGATCATAGCTTGATTAGCAGGGGTAGTTCCCACGGCAATAAAGTAGTCCTCCATGGTCTCAATCCAAATCTCTACCTCGGCTTCAACATCTTTGCCCTTGCCATCAAATTCAGGTGGCTTAACCTACTTAAGGAGATACTTCTTCTCCTGAATTTCAATCAAACTAGCCATAGGTGTGTTACCCTCGGTTATCATAAGTTTCATGATTTAGTTTAGCGCTTAAAATTTTTAGCTTCATTTTCACATTACCATATCTTACTAGTTTTGTAAAATAATGATGGGCCAAAGAGCACAATATTTTTACAAATTTAACGGATGTTATCTTTTATTATGAGTAGCCATAAGCTATGATTTTTACAAGTACGAGATATTTACAAATAGCATATGTTAGCAAGTAGAGACACATAAGCATCAATAGGATAGAATCGATGCTATGTACAATTTCCAAAACATGATATCATTATATTTTTCTTTTTCAGGGATGGATATCAATTGCATTCGTGCAGAAGAAAGTAGGCCAATTGTTATCTATGTCCAAAAACCTATAGTGTGAAAATGGAAGATCTAAAAAACCATGGATACGGTAATCTTGATACTAGTGACATCCTTGGATTATAATCCTGTCGGATGGGATTACCTTCAGTATCTTGTCATAGACATAATGGTCTAGACTTATCTACCGACCACTGGTAATCATAAGTGGATTCCTTTTGGATGGAAAAAAGATAAAGACCTCAACTACTTTTGAAATTTCCATCCATTCAAGGCATTTTAGATTAGTTTGCATGTTGAAGAATCGATCGGCCCCGATGTAACAATAACACTCATCCTAGAACCATCTTCATTCATGATTCACTGGGGATGGATCATATAGGCAATCAAGTATCCTCATCATTTCTCTTCTCCACTCGTCATCTGTGGAGTTCAACGCAGATATGTACATTGCTTGAAAAATAAAAAATTGGTTCTAGGCTTTATTATTCTGCCAAAGTTTATCCCTTAACAATTAGCAGGGTGATTATTACTTAGAACAGTTGGTATAAAAAAATAAAGATATTTTGAATTTCAATTATGCTATGATACCATGTGTCATGTGCCTACCTAACAATTCGTTGGTAGCACGTTTTAGTGGTCCATCACGGAACTATCCTAGACGGCTTCGCCGACACTAAAACGTTTTGGGATGGCCGGTACCTTCTGTTATCGAGTCCACCCCATAACAAAAGGTACCAGCCATCCCCATGAGGATCAACTTGCAAGCTCGGGGTCTTGATTTGATAACTGGTCTCGATGCATCAACTAGCTCCATTGGATGTGTCTCACAAGGGCTTCTCGTCTGATTGGAGTGATTGTAGTTACCCTTGGTTCATGGAGTGCAACACTTTTTAGGATTTAGAGAACCGTAATGGAGTTCTAGCACAACCACTACACCTTTCCCCTAAGATAATTATTGATCAAGGTTTTAAGGTCTGACCCTAGGTAAGTCAACGCTCGGCTCTACATGATTTTTTCTAAATAACGTGTTGTTCAATCTCTTAAGAGAAGCTCCTAGCTTACAAGGCCACCCATCCATAGGACAGATCCATCAGGGATCTCATCCACCTGCTTCCCACAAATGGGTTTCTTTAGTTTTTAAATTACCTATCACATCAAGCTATGCCATATGAAAGCAGTTTTGCTAATTAACATGTTATCACAAGTTCCTTTGCATAATTTTATGGCACAACACAAAGATAGAGAAAAAAATCTTTTGGTAAAACATATTTCGCAAAGTTATTTACAATATTTTTTCCCTTCTGCCTATGTAGAAGACAAACCTTTGTTCACTAGAAAATCCCTATCCCATCCTGATTCATATGAGGGTCAAACAGTTCCTAGGAGCGATCGAGAGATTTAGGGCCAGATCCCGTTGGCACTCTCGCCTCCTCTTGCCTAACAGATTCCTGACCGAGTGACCTCTCACTGTCAGGGCCAGTCTAAAGCTCCTCGCGGCGGTACAAAATAATACCCCTTGGAGCAAGATTCTGCGTCTAGTTGTGGGGGAGACATAGCGCGATCTTTCCTCTTATTATCCTAATTATATATTTACAATCAAATATAACTGCTACAAGCACAATCAATCTTTCATGTGCAACCATGAATGCATGCACAAATAAAAAAAGAAACAACAACAAGTATTTTTAGCATAGGAAGTAGCTCCTCCAAAATCTAGGGTTTCTCTTTTAAGGTCCCACCTTAATCTTAGGGTTTTTCTTCCTACTTGCAACTCTTTTTCATGATCTGCAAGTTATTTTTCAAATCTAAATTCTATTTTATCCTTATGAAAAGTTTGGTATTTCCACCCTAAAAGATAATATATGCATTTATACCTATGGCAGGTAATTCATGCGCTGCGCTGCCCTAACTCACACTTAGTAGGATTTCAAATTATTTTCCAAGTGTGTTTAGACTTTAGAATTTGTATCAATAAATTCTTATCAATGTCCAACGAGTCCTACAGACTTTCCATTTTCCGAACTTCAACGTTATCTAGAAAGAATAATTTTTTTAAAACTTGATTTAACGCATTGATTATTTCATGATATTATCTAAATGATTTTCTAAAAATTATTATAGATTCATATATATCTGTTTATCATTAGCAAAATGAAATAGAGATAGTCACTTTTAGGGAAAAAATATAAAATATTCCCTTTCTAACACTGTCTACCTTTTTTTATGATATTACAATCATATGCATCGTTAATGAAATAACAATAAATATCACAAAATAAACCATAATTAATATATTTTTTAAATGATAAGCATATAATCCTTTTCCAAGTAGAATAGCCTTTTCGTTGAATAGTTAATTATTATATTACTTAGACTATTTTCATAAGCGGTATTTTATATGCATTTTGTTTAGAATGTGTTTGTAATCATTTAAAGCCAAATATAGCAATAAGCTTATAAAAAGTTATTTTTTCTAAATTGACAAGATGTTACCTCTCGCAAGTTTGCTATAACGGGGGTTTTGCCAATTCCTATCGCGTCATTTTCTCCATCAGTTGCGTTCTTTGCTTCCCTTGCTTCAAATGGACTTTTTGAATTTTTGCGACCTCGTGGAGCCATGGATATCAGTCAAAATTAATGTGGTAGTTCAGGGAGAGTTGATGGTCATCTAAAAAAATTTCACGAGCGTTTTGCTTAGCAATATGGCTTTATGGAAGGAAGGCATTAGAGGGGGTTTTGCTTAGCAAAAATTTTGATTGCTTAGCAAAACAATTTCACGAGCATTTTGTTTAGCAAAAATTTTGATTGCCTACCTATTGGATGGTGGCATGGAGATGATTTAAAAATGCTTTCTCTTCCTCAAGGCATAAAAAACATCATGATTTTTGGCCTATTTTTTCAAAAGCGTCTTTTTTTTTCAAAAGGACTTCATCTGGTGGTTTTTGGCCAAGTTACCTCATGACTTATCTAGTTTATAAAGTCATGCCATACTCTTTGATACTTAACTTACTCAATATCATGCTCGTTCTTGCATGTTCTTTGTCTATCGGTTAAGGCTTTTGCAATTTCTCTTGCTGTTACAAAATCAACATGATCTTTGACACATTAAATGAAATCGAAAATACTAAATCAAATATAATGCAAGAAAAATTATGATCAAGTCATCATAATATTATTTACGAGGTGTCTTTGCTGGGAACATTGAGAGGTCTTCTTGTGTTAGATTGTGGAATCGATTTAATGAAAGACTCGATGTTAAAAAAATTATGTGCAGTCACTTATGTGATAACTCGACAAGTAAAATTCAAAACATTTTAAGCCTGAATTTGTTTCTTGATATGAAGTGTTATGGTGAGAATATTACAAGCAAGGTGTAGGGGGTTGATTCCAATAGTCTAAGATTCTTTTTCTCTCTGCTCTATAGATACTAGGGGGTATTATTGTGTGGCTTATAGGTTGCCAATGTTTGCATACCATGGGATCACACTCTCTACTAGAAACGGAGCTATATTAGGAAGGTCTCGATTATTTTGCTTCCTTTCGTCACTTTGAGGGACTCACAATAAATGATCAGCCAGGACATGGAAATGACCAAGTTTAGTGACCACTTCATAATTAAACTCTTGGAATAAAAGGATCCATCTCATCATCTAGGAAGAATAGAGTCTCATGATCCACATAAAACTTGACATGTGTTGACAAAAGGTAATGCTGAAACTTCTCCAAAGTGAACACCATTGCCAAGCAGTGAAGCTCTATCACTATATATTTGCACTCTCTATCAATGAATTTTTGGCTTGCATAATAAATTGGTTGGTCTAATTTTAAGGAGCCTTTCTGATAGAGAAATGTGCCTAGCTCTTTGAGACTGATGCATTAGTGCACATGGAGTTTCTTCATCCAATTAGGAGGTTACAATATAGGTGCTTTAATGAGGCACTCCTTCTCCTGAGATTAAAATCTTCTTCACAATCATCTATCCATATGAGCTTTGTATCTTTCTAGAGGATCTTGTGTAGGGCGATTGTCTTTGTTGCAAAATGTGCTATGAACCTCTTATAGTAGCCCACATAGCCAAGAAATCCTCTAAGCTATTTAAGATTGGTTGTTGCTATCATGACACAGATCTCCTCAACTTAGTAGGGTCTGTTGCTATTTTCTCTACTTTCGGCTACAACTCTACAGATCCTTCTAGATGCTAAAATGGTATGAGCATGTTCTTTGATGTGAGTTTTCAGATACTCACTTATTGACTTGAGTGCTCATCTTCTGAGGATGTGTCTAGGAATGTAACATGATAAGGATCTTCTAAGGCTCTTTGATGCTGTGGGGTTGGTTCTGTTTGTCTCTTCCACTTTGTGCACATGGTCATTCCATCCAAAGAGTAAGGGTTCTTTATCCTCTTCTACTTTAGGCTCTATCTTTGCTTCTATAGATGCTCTATAAGAGAAGAACATGCTCTTTGGTTTTGCTCCTACTTTTGTATTTGACTCTACTATGGCCATGTAACATGAAGAGTAGTACATCCATATCTTTATCTCACTATCAGAGGTAATTTTAGAAGTCATTCTTGGTTGCAGTAGGAGGTATGTACGCACTGAAAATGATGTTATATATTTTGGGAGATGGCTCTTAGTATCCACTATTAGGAAATGTACTTCAATTTTCTTTTGAAAAGTTTACTTGATAGCGTCTTCTTCAGTTGATGTTCCATCCGCTACTTCATTGTTAGAAGAGTGAGATGAGACTTGTATGGAGGTGGATTCATGGCCTTTCTGCGAACCATAAAACTTTAGCACCACTTTGTTATGTCCCATGCCTAGGGTTAGGGTTCCTTTAAACCAATCAATCTTTGCTCCTGGTTCAAACATCCATGGTCTTCCAAGTAATAGAGGGTAAGAGGTTCCATAAGTGTTGGACTTTACCATTAGGTATATCATCTATAATCTCTTCTTACAACTATGGTATTTATGTAAGGAAGGATGCCAAAGTCTTGATTCTACTTTAATCTACCAATTTGATGAGCCCCTAAGTCAGTTGCGTGCCTTGCAGACCTAAATATTTCATCATCACATTAGTAATTATGTTCATTGATGAGGACCCTCCATCAATCATGCATTTCCAATGAAACAACCTTCTATCCAGATGCTAGTCTCTCGAGTGCCAAGATCCAAGAAGGCATTGGCCATGTCCACTTCTTTCATAGACTCTTAGGCCTTATTGTTTTTGGTAACATTTGTAGGGTTTGGAATCCTTATAGACCACATCTTCATGTGAGAATAATTTTGAACCTTTTGTGGAAATTGGGGGATAACATCAGTAAATTGTTAGAATGTTAAGTTTGGGTAGAAGGTGTCCATGTCTATGACCAAGTCATACTCCTTAATAGGATCCACTAGCTTCTCTAGTTGGCTAGGAATGGGGCTATACCCACTTTCATCTTTCCTCTTTCTTCTAGATGTGGTAGCATATGAACTTCTTCTATCATTGGGGGTACATCCATCTCTTTTTTCTACTAGACCTCCAATTATGTATCCTAGATGATCTTTGTATCTTTCTATTGCATTGGATTGTAGTGCATTGTATTATCCTATACCGTACTACTTTGTGGCTTTGTTGAGAGCTCAAATATTATCGTTTTGGTAGGGGGAATAGTCTCTTTTCAAACTGTTGGGTTTTTTTCTTGGCATGTGTTATTGCAGCTACTTCAAATTCTACCAAATTAGAGGTAGGCTCCTGATTCTTCCATTGGTTATATGTGGCATTAGCCTTGATAGGGGTTGGATTGGGATAATCTTTAGTAGTGTGGTCTTCTCCTTTTGCATCGACTACATAAGGGCTTGTAGTCCATAGACCTTCTAGGATTTGGATAGTTTGGGGAGATATGATCTGTTTCTCTACATCAGTGTCAAGAAGTGAATTGGAGAGAGAGAAAGAGGAGAGAGAAGATTGTAGGAGAGAGAGAAGAATAAGTGCAAAAGAGAGAGAAAGAGAGTGACAAGGAGAGAGACTAAAAATGGAGAGAGAAAGACTAGAACGAAGAAGAGAGATGGCTGGAAGCCATGAAAGGATAGGAGAAGCTAGAGAGAAGAAGGACAAGGTTGTATTATTGTGTAAAACTTTATTCCCTATACATGTGTCCTTTGCCCTTTTATATGCTCATAATTTAGCTCTTTACATTCCATCCCTAGTTGGATGTTTTTGTCCTCAAAAACAAAAATAGGACTTATTACAAATTTCCAAGTGGTGGAAAGGGGCAGAGTACTGTGCATGGACTAAAATAAATTGGCTTGACCTTCAAGGATCGACGAAATGAGTACACCTAGAGGTCTAAGAATCAAGTACAGAGCATTTTCAACCATTGGGAAATATGAAAATGAAATCTTAGACCAAAATGTTAACATTAAGAGCTCCTCCTAGATGGAGACTGTGTGGTGTCCATTGTAGATGTCTTTGTACTAAATTTGTTATAACTTTGAATTGACTGATTGGAATCAAACATGCTATAGCTCCAGACAAAGATCTCATTAAGTGCTTTCAGCTCATATGACTCACACATCTCTGTCATTTAATTCAGCATTAAATTTGGTCTAAAAAAGAGATATATTCTATAGTGAAACAAAGCCTACTGGTTAGCATGACATTGTCTCAAAATTCTTGAAGGTAAGAACACAATTCCCAAAGTAATGGTAGTCCATGCAGAGAGTTAAGTCCAACCCTTAACTTCTTGGGTCAAAGGGAAATGTAATATCTCGTCTATATATCATGACCACCAAATCAAAGATATCATCACTCATGAAATAATATGCATGTACGAATGAATCCACAAAAGCATAAGCAACTAAATAAAATAAAATCCCATGATTATGGTCTTCAATAACTAAATCAAATAAAAGCCCATGGTCATGGTCTTCAACACAACTGAATGAAATAGAAGCCCACGGTCATGGTCTTCCTCATCAAAAACTTCATAGGCTGCAATTGTAAACCCTTTATCTTTCTCTTGATCATCATCAAAATTTTCTTTAGCATGACTATCTTTATCCTCTTCATCTAAATATTCAAGTACCACAAATATACTTGCATTCTTTGCTCGGCCCATGTCTTTGTGATTAAAATAAATTGGTTCAATACATCTATAACATAACCCTTGACCATGCAACTCTCTAATCCCATCATTGGGAGCTTTATGGATTTTAGATACAATGTTTCCCAGATCATCACTATATAGATTAGCCATAGAATAATCATACTATTGTCCATGGTACTCATAAGAAGCATATGACTGAGAAGTACATGAATGCTATCCATGGTACCCATGAGAAGAATATGGCTAAGAAGTACATGGATACTAGTCATAGTCATATTGTCATCCATATAGGTATTGGTGTCCAAGAGAGAGTGATTCATTGTACTCATTGATGTACATATTTAGCAATGATTGCAATAAGTCTTGCTAAGCTACTACATCAGCCATGGCAATTGATACAACCAACATATACCTATCATATACATGTGCTAAACCCTCTTGAAAATCAACATTACCATAAAGATTGATGAGAGCCTCCAAGATGCATGGTTGTACCAACTGATCCATATGAGATGTCAAATATTTAACAAGTGCTTGTTCTATTTGGATGGCATCTATCACTTCAGATGCCATCATGGTTGCTTCAAAATCCATAAGTGCAGATGCCAATACATCAGGCATGTTAATCCATGAATCTCAAAGAGACTTTTACTTGAAAAAAAAGCTAAATGAGGACAACTTGAAGTCCAAGACCTAATGGATATATGAAATGCCACTTTTTATAAGACTAGAAATTGAATTCACAAGCTTAATGTATCCCAAGGCTGTCATCCCAACACATCTAAGGCTATAAATAGAAATCCTCATCATCCCAACAAGCATCCCAACACATCTAAGGCTATAAATAGAAATCCTCATCATCCCAACAAGTGATTCAACTACCCCAAATCCAAACAACTTGTCATTACAACAAGGTTACTTGAACTCCATTAGATGCTATGTTGACCTAAATAATTGTTGAAGGTGACTTTGCGAGGTTGTGGCTTTTCACTCCACTGATGTAAAACTATGCCTTTTTCATTGTTGAATTTGACTTTGCAAGGTCATGGATTTTCCCTCCAATGATGTAGACTCTAAAAATTATGACTTTTTCATTTCTTCAAGGAATCTACTCTTCTTCAATATCGTGACTTGTGTGCAAAGTGTTTCTCTAAATCTTATGCCTCTTTCATTTCTTCAAGGAATCTTCTCTTCCTTAATATCATGACTTGTGGAGTATCAAACCTTTCTCAACATGTGTTGAGAAAAACCACCTCTTCCAAGCTTATTAGGTAGAGTATCTATCTCTCCTAAAAGACATAGAAGCTGGTATGCATCCCCAACCAAACTAGTTACCTTCAACTTTGAACTACAATTGATATAACTTCTAAGCAATAGTGTCCACCATAGACAAGAAGACATCATTGCAACTTAATTAATGTTGCCACTATAATAATAGTTACCTATAGTCTAGAAATGATAGTGCTATATAGTAATAGCAAGGGACTACTTTGAATATAATGCCTTCTTTACTAATACAACTACTACAAAAATTCTTGAATGATGCTTTGAATCTCCAAGAATGAGCTACAATCACTATAGTGATATTGCCATCATTCAATCATTATGTTGTGCACCAGTAGCCTCAAATGTAAGCCTCATTGGTATTCTAATTTTTATGCCATGTATCAACCACAAGGAAAATGATAGGATGTTCCTTTACATTTAGCCTTAGAGTCCCCTTCTTCCTCTCTTGCACCTTGGGATTTACCAATATTTTCCACTAACTTGTCATCCTAGGATACTAATCCATCAATTTATTGAAAGTAATACTCACTTTCCTTCCTTTAAAATCTCTATTGAGATTAAAGTCACTCTCTCATTCACCTAATTGAATGTTAATGCATGATAATGTCTCCTAAGATCCCTAGCTTTTTCCTCCTCTTTTTTCTCATCCTTCATGGTCTTCCCTTTCATTCCTCCTTGCCTAGCCTTATTGGTCTTTCGATCATCCCTATCCTCACCTTCTTCTCTCACAACATTCCTTCTTTTAATTTTAGGCATGGCATCCACCATTTAATCCTCAACAAGGATACGATTTAGGATTTCTTTTCCTTTCTTTTCTATGCTAGGTCTTTGGAATGTGAATGGGTCTATGATGTTAATTCCATAACCATTGTAGCTATTAAGGAAATTCTTAGGGAGCAAGTACATAGGTAGGAAATCTTCTCAATATATCCCTCCAATTCCTCTTTGCACTCCATGTTACCCTAACCCATAGATCCTCTTGTTCCTCTACACCTTTTTTTACCTCTCAAGGCATTAAATTTCATATTCTTTGAGTGCATAAACAATTGATTTTCTACCTCAAGTCCTAGTTCAGACCCATGTCTTATCAACAAATGATAGTTTTAGCATTTTTTGCAAAGTTTGGTCTCTACTCTCAATATTTGGTCTCTTAGAGGTTTGTCTTCTTTTTTTTCCTCAAAAATTTCTCTTTTTTAATAGTTATCCTTAGAGCTTCCTCAGAAAGTTCCAGGTTCTTTGATTTCCAACTTATTCCTGACCTCTCCCTAAAACTTATCTACAAATCATTTGACCTTTAACATTTTGGGTGCTCTCTCTCCAATTCAAAGGGATCCATTCCAATGGTCCCAAATTTAGGTGAGTTGTATGGGCAATAACTATAGGTTGTGATCATATTTTCTTCAACAAACTTTATTCTTTTTCCAATGGTCAATTGAGAAGTTTCAATCACTCTAAATCAATAAAAAAAGCTAGGTTGGTCACTTCATGTTCCAATGGAATAGGCTATCTTCTCTAACTCAAGACTTTCATGGTCTTTAATCCAATTCTTACCCTCATCCAAAAATTGAAATCACATAATCTGAAGCTTTAGTGCAGGGTATGTGATACACTTGATAATAATTCAAGGACAATTTTCTTGAGAAATTATTAATGACCTCTCATTTTGTGCCATGAAATTTCTAGAAGAAATTAGCCATCTTGAATAATCCACAATCACAATCAATCAGCCAAAACAGGTCATAAATTGGGTCAAAATAACCAAGAGAAAGTAAAACCCACACTCCTCACTAGGGGCACAAAAAAAGATATTTAAGAGTAGTCAACAAGAAAAAAATATCTTGCTCACAACAAAAAGATGAGATGAAGAGTATCATTAAAGGCATAAGACTTGGCCTACATGGAAAAATTAATATGAGACTTCAAACAATATGCAATCAGACACTAGTGAAATGAACAACATCCCCTTGTATCCTTAGTCAATTTAGAAGGCAGGGCAAGCACAATCACAAAACTAAGTTGAAAATCTTGATTTAGGTTTCCACAACACATGCACAAAATAAGAGAGTAATAGGTTTCAAGAGGACTTGGAGCTTACATGTTTGTACGAGCTGTTCTTGTAAACAAAATGACTACAATGTGTAATTCTAAATTTTGGTGCCTTTGCACTCAATATCAACACCACAAAAATGAAGAACAATAAAAAAGTACATCAAAAAACTAATTTTGAGCAACAACACAATTTAACAATAAGTTTTCAAGATTTCTTTCTATACATATTGCATAAACAAAGGACACGCAATGATGAGACAACTCGAAATGCACATTCTTGTTGCAATTCTTGCAAAAAAAAAAACCGACATCACAACATATGATTTTAAACTTCAAGCATAGTGACCCCAAGTTTAACAAATATATTTATGAGGTTCCATAAAGGGGTTCCATGATAAGCCACAAGTCATAGGGGATAAAAAAAAATAGACAAGATGGAAGGAAGATTTAGGAGAACCAAAAACAAACTCTATATATTACTTTTTGAAAGACCTTGAACACTATAGACACTCTTGAATTACAAAGCTCTTTTGATAGAAGCAAGAAACCATGTATTCAAGACTTGAGGAGTGCAGTCTTGTCCTTAATTTCATGGAACTTGATCATTCTCTAACTTTTACATATGAACCCAATATATAGTCATCATGTTCTCAAATCTATCGAAAAGTTCTCATCTACAAGGCATCACGAGTAGAATTATGAAAACTGTCTCAAATTAGTCAAAAACACCACTTTTCATAAAACATGCTGTTTTTCTTATCTTCTTTGGTCTGGATGCCTTGTAGCACTTGAACATAGACTTGAGTTAACCCAACAATCATGAATATTTAGCATTGTCACTAGGCTTATCTTTAGAAATATATGCATTGTCTCTTTAAGCATTCTAACACTCTTTAGCCACTATTGCACATAATTGGCATCTCGATTTTCTAGCATCCCACTAAGTTATTAACCATGTCTATTTGGAACTGACCTACATAATCAAACCAAACAATTGTAAAGATTAACAACGTCACACACAAGTGAGCAACTAAAAAGTTGTGTAGAAGATACTTGTGATTTGGGTTTATAATCCTAATGGAAGTATGATTATGGACATTCTCTTTTAGATGATGATCATATGAATGTTTGATCCGAGTGGCTACATCTTGTGCCACATCTAGGGGATATGCAAGTTTGAAGGGGGTCGATGTCATGTGGTTACATCTTTAATGAAGGAAAAACATGAAAAAGACATCCATATAAATATTCCAATATATATGTCTAGGGCATAATTATTTATGATTCTTGATAATATGGATAATCAACGTCTCGCGAGGATCATATACCTAGATTAGGAGTAGCTTTAAAAAGGCATAGCAAGTCAAATCTGGCCCACCTGGATCAT
Source organism: Lygodium microphyllum (assembly GCF_053477565.2). Taxonomy (NCBI): domain Eukaryota; kingdom Viridiplantae; phylum Streptophyta; class Polypodiopsida; order Schizaeales; family Lygodiaceae; genus Lygodium; species Lygodium microphyllum. Next base: position 70,348,825 of record NC_141156.1, read on the forward strand.
AAGGCAGTGATACTGCATGACATCCCTCTATCATATAGCCATATGCGATTGAATCCATGAACTCAATAGGTCCTCCAAGATCAAAGGGTAAACCAAAATCAAGTTACAACATCGTATGTCCTTGAGTTTCACCTACAAAAAACCCTTTTCTCATGCATAGTAAATCATTTGATCCTAGTCTTAAGAAAATGCAAAGGAGCACTCTCCCTAACATATATATTTTTATGTAGAGCTAGAAGATGGCTTGCAAATGCATATTCATGGTCTTGCATGATTGGAGCTTCCATCCATACTTTCAAGTACTCTCCTACATCATTTGTTTCTTTTGCATGCTCTAGTGTCATAGCATCATCTCTCTTTTACACAACAGCATCAACACACTCCATCACTATAGTATCATTAGGCATGTTTTTAATAAGATCTGTAGATAGGGGATCCATGTTATCAACCATAGCATTTTTAAAATAGTCTCCTCTCACAATGCATTAGTCATCAATGCATCTATGTCTTGAATATCAAGCAACGTATTAGAGAACATAGTAGCATCAACCAACACCTCTGCATGTTTACAAGCCTCCAACACTATGTTTGTTTCAACAGTGATATGCAATACATCTACCACTGTAGCATCAACCTGCATATCATATAATATAGAAACATCCCTGACAAAATCTTTGCATCATCATCAATAATCTCTAGCTCTTTATTCACATCCGCATTATCCTCTATGTCTTCTACATCTAGAGGTGGAAGCTTAGAGAGTCCAATCAATAAATCATGATTCTACATTCAAATCTTAGCTTTTTGGGCACACTTAATGTCTTCCCAAATATTAATAGCATGCTTGTATTCACCCCACATTGTTGTACGTTGTACCTCTTGAACTTGTTCCTTGAGCCCACTTTTGTCAATGCATTCAAAACATTCAATCATGTAATTATCTAGGATATCAAACTATTGCATTCTTTCATCAAAAACTCTGAGATAGTTACCCATTAAATAGACCCACCTCCTCTATAATTACCTTAAGTATGTCTATTGCCAAATCTTGTATCTACTCATGTTCTTGCTCAATAATTTCCTATTTCTACATAGCAAGAACTTGATGAATTGCCTATCTCCTTAATAAATAGTTGAAGTGCACATATCCTGCTATCCCTATCCAAATCTTTTCACTTAGCTACCTATATTGAATCTTTTAACAGCTACATTTACTGCATGACAAGGTCCTTGATAAAGTCCTTATTAGCTTCATGATCTCTACATTCATCTATCATGTAATTTTTTACATGGTTATTTCACATCGGGTTCACTAGAAATATCAAAGGGATTCCATAATAAGCCACAATATATAGGGCATTAGAAAGAATAGACAAGATGGAAGGAAGCTTCAAGAGAACAAAAAAAACTCTATATATTACTTACACACATGATTATTTTGATAGAAGTAAGAAACGTTCTATCAAAGCCTTGAGGAGTGCAATCCTATCTTGAATTTCATACAACTTAATTCTCCTCCAACATTTACATACAAACCTAGAATATAGTTGTCGAGGTATTCAAATGAACCAAAACACGCTTGATCTACAAGGCAATGCAAGCAGAATTACAAAAATTGCCTCATTATAGTAAAAAAAGCAACTTTTTGTAAAATATGTTGCTTTTCTTATATTTTTGGGTTTGGACACCTTGTAGCACTTAAACATAGACTTGAGTTAACCTCAATCATGGATATTTAGTGTTGTCACTTGGCTTATCTCTAGATAGATATGCATTGTCTATTTAATCATTCTAACACTCCTTATCCATTAATTTCCTATAGATATTTCTTCCAAGTATTTGCCAGGTCTCTCCTAGTACATGCACACACTTGGCATCTTGATTTTGTAGCATCCCACTAAGTTCTTGCATAACCATGTCTATTTGGATCTAACCTATGTAATCAAATAACCTGCAAAGAATAACAACATCACACCCAACTAAGCAACTTAAAATCCCATGGAAATAGAGCTCTCTATGATTTTTAGCGAGTGGACACATAGTGTTACAACAATGTTGCTACAAAATACATATAATGTCAAATATAAAAGTAATAAAGAATGTATTTCTATGAAAATATGAACATTTTTTGAGATATAATAAAATATAAATTGTGAATCTCAAAGAGTCTTCTACTTGGCAACAAAGTGCAATGATATCAACTTGAAGTCCAAAATCTAAGGGAGATGTAAAATGAAGCTTCATAAATAGAATGGAAACTCAATTCACAAAATTAGTGTATTCCAAAGGCTAGTAGGTCATTCCAACACTACTAAACCTAGAAATAGCAATTCCCATCATTCCAACAAGTGATTCTACTATTTAAGAACCAAACAATGAATCAATCCAAAAAGGTTTTGTCATCAATCTCTAGTAGACATTGTCACAATTTATTTGGAAATGAAGGGAATCCTCTTGTATATATTGTAAATACTTGAGGACTTGTGTAGAGTCTAAGTGAACATGTGTGTATAATAAGTTGTTTGCATTATATCCTTGTATATGATATCAAATCATGTGTTATGATGCAATGCCGCTCTAGAGAAGCACTATTCTAATTGAATTAAACTAGCATTTTGCTCTAGAAAACATGAAAATAGAACAAGAAATGATGATCTTCCTTTAATCTAGATCTCCATGAAACCATGGCTACTACAAGAAGGTACTAGAAAGAAACAACTAATACTAAATTGAAGGAGATCTTGATGATTTGTTAAATTGGCAAAAAGTTCTTAATAGTGGCACCAAGAGCCCTTTTATGCTTCGCTTGGAAAATTCTAAATCACTCTTCTCCTCTCCAATAGTTTTCTTTTACTAAATTCAAATGGACTCCTAAAACCATCTTACTAGAGCATTTTCCTTCATTACAAACTATCCCTTCCCAAAGAACCTTTGTCCTCAAATCTTGGAGAATAGAATTAATGATAGAAAAAATTAGATCCCATAAAGAGCTTAATCATAAAGAAGTCTGTTAAATAATTCATAATGTGTGAAGTATCTCCCATGAGAAGAATGGATCACAAGTGTGGCAAAACTATAAAAACCAAAGTGCTACCTAAAACAAGGCTACAAGAGGAAAAATGCCATAACTTTTGATTTACCTCTACAAATAAGATAAATGAGGTGTTCAAATGTAGAAGAAAACACTATATAGTAACCATACAAGAAGGCATAAAAATCAAAGCTTGATGCAATTAGGGTAATTAATTTCAATACACAAGTCTAATATAGAATGTTGTTTTTCCTATCCTAATGGTCCAAAATCTTCTTGGAGAGGCCATGAAAAGTTATTCAAATAAGTGGATGGCTACCAAGTTGACTCCTTGATTGTAGGACCTTCCAATTAATGAGGTATTTCATAATAGAATGGCTTCTAAGAAACTTCTCACCCTGACGAATGATCTTTTTGGGTTCATAAATGATTAGACTATCCTCATCCGTGGGTGGTAACTCTTCAAGTAGTTGAATTTTAGGTTCAACATATTATTTCAATTGAGAAACATTAAATACATAATGTGTATGAGTAATAGAGGGTAGTTGAAGTCTATAAACAACATATCCAACTCTTTGAAGCACTTAATAAGGACCATAGAATCTATGTGTCAACTTGTTGTGACCTCCTTTGAGTGATGCATAGCCAAATTTTGTGACATTAAGAAATACCTAATTTCCCACTTAAAATTCCATATACCTTCACTTGTCATCCACATAAGACTTCATAATGTCTTGATCCTTGCAAATGTTTTCTTACATTGCTTCATAATCTCTTCCATATGCTTAAATTCTTCTTTATCGTTGTGAGGATTGACATCATCATGAAATAACGGTAAAGATGCTTCAACCTTATATCCATAGGGAGCCTCGAAAGGAGACATCCCAATGCTCATGTGATAGGTATTGTCGTACCAAAATTAAGAGAGGTGAAGCCAATGGTTCCAACATGATCATGTATCATTCAAGCCATTTATTGACTCTCTCCATTTGACCATTTGTTTGAGGATAGTATTCCATGCTAGGTGTTTGGATGATGCCTATAGAGACAAACACAAACTCTTCCAAAAGCTACCCATGAAATTTGAATTCGGATAAAAAACAATCTTAATAGGCACACCATAAATCCTTCCATAATCTTAAATATTGTGCCTTACTAGGAAGGAAATGAGTTGATTTAGTAAGGCAATCATTATTAATAAAAACTCCATTCCAACCATTCTTTGTAGTCAAAAGAGCCATGATAAAATCCATTGATATGTCTATCCATTTGCCATAGGAATAAGCAATGGCTGCAATAATCCACATGCCAAAAGAGAAGAATCTTTGTTTTGGTGGCACGCAAGCATTGGGAAACAAATTATTTCACATCTTTCCATAGCCCTTAATTCTAATAAAAGCTCTTCTAAACCTTGTCAAAGGTCTTCAAGAGACCCAAATGCCCTGCCATTGGAGAAGAATGCATCTCATTGAATATTTTAAGCTTGAAATTGAATAAAGGAGTCCAGTAGACCCAACCCTTAGACCATAAGAGTCCATTGTGAAACTTATAATCGAGAAATTCACCATTATTATATTGCTATAATTTTTTCATAAGCATTGCAACATATTGGTCCAATAAATTCTCTTCTTGGATGTCATTGATCCAATCCATAGATAATGTAGAAGGTTGGTAGTAAACAAGCCCCATATGTGAAAGCATATCAACCACAACATTATGTACCCGCCATGTAGAAAATATCAAAATCATAGCTTTGAAGTGTAGCTAACCATCTTCTTTACTTTGAAGAGAGTGTGGCTTGTGAGGTGCATTTCTTGATAGCATGAAGTGTTGCTAGCATTTATTGCTCATAAACATGAATACTATTTTACTTCTCATCAAGATTTATACTCTCATATGCAATCACTCCATGATCTTCTACCAAAACAGCCCCAATTCCATGACCATTTGCATATGCACAAATTGTCAATTCTAAAGCTCCTCTCTACTATAGGATCCCGAAAGAATACATATTTCTTTAACTAGTTGGTAAGGGGTACTACCACATGTGTATAATTCTTGATAAACTTATGGTAGAAAGATGAAAGCCCAAGAAATCCCCTCAATGAAGTTGTGTTGATAAGAGTACGCCAATTATTTACACATTGAATCTTCTTTGGATCCATAATGATACCTAGTTTACTTACTATATGACCTAGGTGCTTCACCTCTTTTACCATGAAGTTACAATTGGTCTCTTTTGCAAAAAACAACCTATTCTGCCTTAAGAGCTCAAACACTTCTCTTGTATGCTATATATGGTCTTCTTTCTTCTTATTATGGATCAAGATATCATAAAAATATACAAGGACTATTTTGTAGAGGAAAGGTTGAGGTATTTTGGTCATTAAAGTATGGGAAATGGTGAGAGTGTTGGATAACCCAAAAGGCATCACTAAGAAAGGATAGATAACTCTATTTATGCAAAATACTATCTTGTAATCTTCTCCTTCCGTCATTCGACTTTGATGATATCATATCAATCTTGGTGACCACTTTTTCACCCTTTAATTCATCCAAGAAGTCATCTATGCAAGGGATAGGGTATCAATTCTTGATTGTATACTTATTGAAATCTCTATAATCAGTACACATATAGAATGATCCATTCTTCTTCTTAACTAGAAGCATGGATGAAGCAAAAGGGGACTGACTTGGCTAAACAAACCCCATTTCCAATAGCTATTTCCCTTGTTCTGTCCACTTCTTCTCTTTCACACTTTGACAATCTATATAGTGGCTTGTTGATGGGTTTAGTGTCCGAATCCTCTTTAGGGTGATTAGTGTTGAGAAGTAAGCACGGGAACTCTCCTTATACTGGAGAGAATAAGGGTAGCTAGGTGTAAATAGATTGGAAGACAAGGGAGAAAGGGGAAACCCTAACCCTAACTTCTCCAAAGGCTATATAAATAGCCTAAAGTACACACTCACAGTTGAGGAGTGTGTACTAGTTGTACCTTGAACAACTAACTAAGCAAGATCTTATTCATGTACTTGAGCTCTCTCTCTCTCCCTCTTGTGCACACTCTCTCATGATTTCAACTCAGATTTGCAACATGGTATCAGAGCCACCTTTATCCTTTAGCTTCCCTCAGCTTCCCTTAGCTTGCCTACATCATTAAGTGCACATGAGCCTTCACTTTCTACCTCTTACCTCTTGACCACCATATCCACAGCTAGACCCACCTCTAATGGAGGACTTGGGGAGAATAAAGGAGGAGGTTTCAACTAAAGGGTTCTTCCAAGGAACTCTTCCCCAGCTCAAGGCACAGCAGCCGAGCACCACAAACCCCCACATTGGCCACGTAGTAGGACGACATTGCTGAAAATGTAGAAATTGACAGAGATTTGCAGGTGTCCTAGTTCGACTTGGACCACGACCAATAGAGGGCACGATTGAGGTGGTCACCATAGGGGTTTCAAATTCCCCCTAGTGGACCATCTCGCTCTAAGAGGTTTTGGAGAAATTCCTCCTATGCTGGTTGCTATGAGCTAAACCCTAACTGTGGGTTTTTGGCAGCCATAGCCAAGGAGCTTCAAGCTCACTCATTTTCTTTTTTTCTCAACCTGGGCATTATCAACAGCGATTTTAATCACTGAAAAACACTTGTCAAGGTTTGTTACTGCCATGTGGAGCTTAAATGTAGAGTGCTTCTCATTCCATGGACAATATTAAGCTTGTAAAGATCAACCTCCATTATGAGTACTAGAATGGATGTTGGTAAGAGTGCTTATTGGCAGTACTAATGCATTCAACTAATGCTCCTTACTATTTGTTGATGGTAAATCAAAGAAATGAGTGTTATTGTACTCTCCTTTGATTCATCCCGTAGCATAGAGTTGATTGATAAGCCGTACTCCACCAAGAACTCCTCTAATAGGCCACATTATCAAGAGGAGCCTGAAGTCCAGTCAAAGCTCACCTCATTGAAACTTAGAAAAATAGTAAAGCTTAAATCAAGGGTTGTCTAAATAACAGGACTTCCAAAATCCTATCTTGAGATATTACATATGTATGATTTTCAACCTTTTTCATCTCTACAGCTTTAAAATTGGTAGGGCTATCAGTTCTGCTATTTGGTGTGTACTTGGCCACTTGTAAAGGACTAGACATTACCATTGCTCAAGGCAATATGTAAGACCTTCCTATAATGGACATGGCCTATGCAGATGTAAGGCCTCAAATTTGCAAGTTCAATGGAAAATATTTCCATCCTTGGCAAGTCTTGGTAAAATATAAAATGATGTAATGAGGCTACTAGCCCTTCATAAAAGGGACCAAAGTTGTTGACCCATCAAGTCCTCTTGATATAGAAGATGATGAAAGGGCTCAGGCCATCATCATGCTTCATTTGGATGAATCTTTAATTCATCATATTGACCAAGTCTCCACTACCAAGGAGAAGTGGATGAACTTGAAAGGCTCTACAACGCTACAGGGAAGAACTCCAAGATCTTTCTAAAGATTGAGTTTTTTACCTTGAAGTATAAACATAGAGAAGATCTAAGCAAGTTTATTTCACATGAAGGGGCTTATGGCATAGCTGGCCTCCGTTCAAGCACCAATTCATGATGAAGATGCCATTGCCATCCTTCTGAAGTCTGTGAAGAAGGTTTTTCCAACCCTTGTGACTACCCTAACTAATATCCCGAACCCAACCTTGGCAAGTACCATCCTGTCATGCTTGGATGAAGAGAAGAGAAACGATATAGAAGGTGCTTCAACATTTACTTCCCGTGAGCAAGTGTTAGTCCGTACAGCTTCTACTAAGTACTCCTTTTTTGTCACAAAAAAGTGCATATTGTAAGCAATTACTAGAAGAAATGTCCTAACAAAATGAAGTGCAATAAATGCAAAAAAACTGGGCATATCACTAGTAAGTGTCCCAGTGTTCTAGAAGTACCTATGGAATTGGAGGCCAACTTTGCCTCCCAGTCCATAGATGAGTGACTCTTTTGAGTCTTGTAACATTCTCTACCTATAACCTTATTTTATAGTGTGATCTATAAAGACATCTCATTGTGGGAGGGGTGTTGAGAAGTAAGCATGGAACTCTCCTTATACTGGAGAGGATAAGGGTAGCTAGGTGTAAATGGATTGGAGTACAATGGAGCAAGGGAAAACCCTAACCCTAACTTCTCCAGAGGCTATATAAACATCCTTAAGTACACACTCACAGTTGAGGAGAGTGTACTAGTTGTACCTTGAACAACTGATTAAGCAAGATCTTATTCATGTACTTGGGCTCTCTCTCTCCCTCTTGTGCACACTCTCTCATGCTTCCAACTCTGATTTGCAACAATTAGCTCCATTCTTTTTCTTTTAATCCCATGTAATACTCCTTGTTGTTCTTTCCATAAAATTCCCATTTTCTTCTTAAGTCCATAGAGAACTTCCCAAGCCATTTAAGCTAATCGTAGCCAAGCACTACATCAATAGGTTCCATGTCCAAAGCAATAAGGTATATTTAGTGTTGCATGTTGATGATACAATGATGGAGATACATGGACACACTTTTTTACTAATTTCATGAGCCCTATTAACTACTTAAACATGCAGAAAAAATCTCCATTTCATGAGGAAACAACTTTAGTCTTTCAAGAGATTTGGAATTCACAAAGCTATGATTACTTCCTATACCTATAAGAATGTGAGAAACTCTTCCATTTATTAATTTATTGAGTCAAAGTGTATTGTCCCCCTTAGATATTTTGCATATAAATCATAAATATTTTATAAACATTTCCTTTAGCTTGTTATTTGGAACATGCTTTCCTTGAGCATTATTGGTTGAGTCTTTGTATTAAAACCTACATTCTTTAAATGCTCTATTTTTCCCATTGGGTCTAAAATTTGAGCCTTTTTTAAAATGCATATGATGTAGGGAATATTGGTATCCTACCATAGGTGTTTTGTGGCTTTCCATCTTGCCTAATTCCTCTCTTTGGCTATCGAAATGATGATCCATTTCTTATAGTTGATTAGGCTAAATTATATCCCATATTTTAGCAAAAAATCCTTGTATTTTTTACTATACCTCTTAGCATATTGAATTGCACCATAAGTGAAGTGGGTTGGATGGCTCCAACTTCCTATGAGAGGGTTGGGTGAAGTCTAAAAAATGTAGTTATTGAGTTTGGATCCATCCGAGATACCATCCACATACATAAATAATTCGAGAAATTGCTTAGAGTAATCACAAACTAATGGACCATATTCTTGAAGAGCATACCAACACCTTTCTAAATTTTCTTTCTCCAAGGATGAAATAAAGACCTCAATCATTGCTTTCTTTTTAAAGCTTCCCATGTCAAGAAAACATGCCTACTCTTTGCCATATATCTCCACCTCATATGTGCATATCCTTCCAAATGAAGGGCTACATAACAAACATTTTCCTTCTCCACACGTGCATACAAATTAAATTACTTCTCCAATTTATCAAACAATTTCTCCAATTTAGCTAGTGATGGATTGTTACCCTTAAAATTAGGGATGTTGATATTTTCTTTATATTCCTTGTCATAATGATGTGACTATCCATGCATGACTATTTGTGCATTATTGTGCATCCCCATAGATGGCGGTCTATGTACATCATTACTCCAACTTGATCCATGTGCAATAGGTGGCTACCCAAATGAGTTATTCATTCCACCATATCCTTGATGGTACCCCAAATAACTAGGTGGTATCAGTAGTTATTTAAAGTGGTTATGGGGGTTCCCTTGAAGTTGAGGAGAACTTGAGGATAGCTATATGAATGCTTCTTAACATGTGGCTACTAATGTCCATAATAATTAGGTTCTACATTTTCATGATAATTACTAAGAGAATGTGGCTATCCAACCAAAAGAATCGTGAGTTCCACGTGATTGTCCATGGGAAAATCTTATCTCTTCATATCTCTCCTCATATAGAGTCTCATTATTAGGCTCAAATCTCTTTGAAAAATTGGGTTATGGTCCATAAAAGGATTTATATGAGTCACACTCATGATATTCTTTTTCTTACCTTGAGTTCTTGTGTGCCCCTTCAAATTGATGATTTAACCTTAAATTCGCTGGACCCTTTTTCTTATACGTGGACTGATAAGGCTAATTGTATTCTCTTGCCTTTGAAGGCTGCCCAACTTTAAAGTTCACTCCATTTTGTTGATTATTTGGTGCGCAGATCGGATGCTATATGCTCACGTAGTGAACACCGGAAGGTCCCCAAGAACAAAAGAACTCTACTTTTTACACAAAACTCCAGGTAGAAAGCATGCACGACATGAACAAGAGGCCAATTGGGTACAATCTCCCCCCATGCCTTGTGTGAGCGCTCCACAAAGCATGTATTTTATGTATTAATCATCTTCAAGCTCAAATAATAGCCCAAATTACAAAATAGCACGCTTTTGGCTTTTGAGTTTGCTTTAGAACAAAATAGAAATAAAGCTAATGGGTGGGCACCCAAAGAGTTAGGCATATCCAATACAATGTCCAAATACAAATAACATAATCGTGCGCCCATGCGCATACAAAATAATAAATAAATATCCAATGCCTTAATAAATAGGCACGACAAAATATAGGCGCCATGCCTAAAGTATGCGCCCATCAAAATATAAGTGATAACTCGACTACACGCTATCCTCCAATGCTTTCCTCCACCATTGCTGCTATCTCTACACATCAATTGAAGCATTCACAATTGTCAGTAAAATAATACAATTAAACTGACAAAAGTGAATACCTAGCAGTCTTTAGCTACGTAAATAAATCAACTGGTTAGAAATCAATCCTAACCTTAATTTATCACGAGTGCGCACTCTAAACTCATAAACGTTTATTAATTTAATATGTATTTTGCAGAATCACCCGCTATGGAATCACCCATGTGAACACTAAATTAATGAAATGCCCAAAAAGGATAGGCATCCCCATCAACTTCTTGCACAAAGAATCCACTTTGTGTATGAGCCCCGGTCAACAAAGTTTACGGAATCCACCGTAAAACCTCATGAAACCCACCGTGGCATGGAATCCACCGTGAAATATGCCTCCTGGCATCATTATTAGTCCTAGGAATAGGACTTTCATGGGATAGGTAAACCTTCCATAGTAGGATTTTCCATAGGAATCATCCTTTCACTAAGTAAGGTCATAAAGTTGTTAAATTTGGTATTATGACCCATGATGGATTGACATTGGGTTTCAAGAAGCTTGTTAAGGTTGGCTCAATTAGCTGGAGATGCAAGGAACTTATCAAAATTGGTATCTACATTCATGGTTAAGTATTTAATGCCATCCTTAATGCCCTTGATTTCATCTCTTAAGCTTAATTGATCTCTTGTGCCTTATAACCGTTAATCTCTTGGGCCTTTTGACCATAAGTAGCACTCATCTCTCCTTCCTCGATCTCTTGATTTATAGGTTGTAGGGGGTTATCATGATCATTATCGTATGCCCTCATCTCTTCTTGGATTATATCTAATATGGGATCCTTCTTTCCATTTTTGGCCATGGTACTTATGGTGTTTTAATGACTTATAGAGCAGTCATAAATTTGGTAATAACATTTGATTCCAATGTCCCAACAAGGAGATTTTTGGCTTAGATTCTCTTAATAACATCATCTATCTAGCCATGGTCTTTGGTTTTCATTAAAATCCCATTTATCTATTCTAGAATCAAATTCTTCTGCAACATGTCTCCTAAACCTTGTTTTTACCATGTTATAGCTCATCATGTAATTATTATTTCACTATCAAACCCTATAGGCTACTCAATAAGACATATGGGTAACTTGTATCACCTATACTTCACCTCCAATGATGAAGGGTGTACATGCAAATACCTGTATAAACCCTATATTGTTGCATCAAGTGCCTTGTTTACTTTTTTTGGTCTATAACCCATGTATGCCCTACTTAAATAGCTCTTAGACTTAAAATACCTTATGGAGATTGAGATATGCATGAAGCTTCAACAATATACTTTGTCTTCCATATTCAACATTGATGTACAGATGTGAGGGAAGGGGTATAATGGAATCCCCAGATGGGCTCAAGAACTTGAGGGGTGTGCAAATATCCTCACCAAGTCACATTGTGCATCTCTTTGGGATCCTGGATGTGAGGAAGGGTTGCCTATGGTCTACCTCACATATCACCTCGCATCTACTTTTCCTTATGGAAATGATAGACATGGCATCTCAATGCTCCTCTAAGAAGCCAACATGATGTGCAAAGATTTACAAAAAACTTTTAGCCCGTTCCATGTAATACAATAGAATGGAAATTGAATCATAAAAATGGATGGAAAGAGGTATTTACCATGCAATGACTCACTACTTAACTTACCCTTTACAATGGATTGTTTACATACTTTTCCTATGGACAACATGACATTAGTAATAAGAGATTGGATCAAGAAATGACTCTGCAAAAGGGATTTAATCCAATGCCATAGTAAATTGATTTATTACTGAAATGAGAAGTGATATATGATTCATACAAGCAATGAGGTTTCAATCAAATGCATCACTAATTCTTAATTCTCTCTAGTAAGTGGCTAATAGATCAACAATGCGATGAAGGAAAGAGAGACCAAGAATTAGTTACCTTCGTGTACCTGATGAACCATGATGACTCAATTTCAGTCTCCTAAATAGCTCCCATTTTCTCTTGTATTCTCCATAGCTTCAATGCCTTAATTCTCTCTAGCAAGTGGCTAATAGCTCAACAATGGAATGAAGGAAATAGAGACCAAGAATTAGTTACCTTTGTGTACCTGATTAACCATGATGACTCAATTTTTGTCTCCTAAATAGCTCCCATTTTCTCTTGTATCCTCCATAGCTTCAATGCTTTCCCTCTAGCATTGATTTAGGGTCAATTGATTTAGTATATCAATCCCAAAGATAGATGATTCTTTTAGTTTAAAGTATACCTAGCTCTGTTTAACCTTCAATGGTTGGAAATTTTCATGGTTGTGGAAGAATCCCCAAATCCAACTTCATAGGAGACTCTTTGTGCCGAATGATCTCCCATTGACCAATCTTTGCAAGATTCTTAAGTAACTCTACTATAGATGAGATCTCTAACCTTAAAGAAGTAAAAGCCCTCAGTCTTGAAGCATTATTGAAGAAAATTTACTGATCACTACCCTCCATGATTCATAATAGAGAAATGAAGCTCAATAAGGGAAGAAATAGTTCAAATCTTGGCTTGAATGGGTAGAACAGAGATTATAGATGATTCCTAAAATCATTTGAATTATTTACAATTTGAGCCAAATGTATTTATTGTCTATAGTTCTTTCATAGCTTGTTGCCAAAGAGTAGATGCTATCTAATGCTCCAAAACTTGGAGAAATTGAAGACATTTGCTATTATCTTAAATTGAAAGAAGCCTTTGAAGTGGTAAGAACCTCAAGTTTGATTGATGGAGCATGGAAAAGTAGTAAGGCATCTCATAAGAGTGCTTAGGGTCACTTAAATTGAAATAAACCTTTGAAGTGGTAAGAACCTCAAGTTTGACTAATGGAGCATAGAAAAGTAGCAAGGCATCTCATAAGAGTACTTAGGGTCCCTTAAGAGCTACAAAGCATGATTTAGTCTTCAACTCAAGGTCGGGTGTTCACCTTGCAATTGGTGCAAATAGTACAGATCTTCTCTGCTCATTAGCATGAATTTTGGGTTGAATGTTGGCCTAAATGGTATTCATTCTACTCCTTAAGAAGTAATCTCGCATCCTATAGGGTTTGGTTGAGAGAAAAGGCTATGGCAAAGCAATTAGAAGCTTCAAAAAACAATGGAAGCTGAGGTAAAGCTTGAAGAAACAGGGGGGAACTATCTTTCAAAAAAGTGGTGAAAACTTCAGCGTCCTCCAAAGTTTGATGACCTTATTTTCTCCAATCACCACCAAACTTTCTTGAGAAGTTGATAAGGACAACCTACTAAAATGGCATGGAGGCCAACATTTCTATCAAGATCTTATCCATCTTCTTCCAAAATAGTCCCAATTTGTTACAAAGATCTTGTTTAGGTACTATGAGTAGCCAAGTCTTATGACTAAAAATCTAACTATAGGCCTATGTTCTATTGTCTACAACTAAATCCAAGAACTAAAAATGACAAAAAACAATACCTAACCTAGTACTCTAATACCAATGTACAAAAGCATTGTTTTAACTAAGTTCAACTAGCATCTAACTTTGATACCGATGTACAAAAGCATCATTCTAACCGATTTCAACTAGTATCTAACTATGATACCAATGTACAAAAGCATTGTTCTAATTGAATTCAACTAGCATCTAACTCTAGAAAATATGAAAATAGAACAAGAAATGATGATATTCCATTAATCTAGAGCTCCATGAACCCATGGTTTGTTGCAAGATACAGGAAATAAACAATTAATGTGCTAAATTGAAGGAGATCTTGATGATTTATCAAATTGGTAAAATTTTCTTTAGAATGGCAACAAGTGCCCCTTTATATGTCTCCTAGAAAACAATAAATCACTCATCTCCTCTCCAATAGTTGTCTTCTACCAAATTCAATAGTGGACTGTTGAACCATTTTCCTAGAGCAATTTTTTCATTAATATAGAATGAATATCAATATAAAGAACCAATGTTTTACTTAATTAAACTATATCTAAATCTAGAAAACATGAAAATGGAATAAGAAAGGATGATCTTCCATTCATCTAGAGCTCCATGAAACCATGGATATTGCAAGGTACAAGAAAGAAAACAACTAATGTTAAACTAAAGGTGATCTTGCTGATTTGTAAAATTGGAAAATTTTCCTTTACCACCAAGTGACCTTTTATACTTCTCCAAGAAAGCACTAAATCACTCCTCTCCTCTCCAATAGTTGTATTCTACCAAATTCAATCATGGACTGTGCTAAAACCATTTTACTTGAGCATTTTCCTTCATTATAGCCAACAAGAACCAAGTTTCCCAAAAATGATGATAATCTTGATTCTACAAAGCAGTGGTATGACAAGGCCTTGAGAATATGTTTGTATGAAGGAAGGAAAGGGATCAGTAGAGGTATTCACAATTTGTATTTTGCAAGGCTGATTGTAGTTGCGTAAATGAAAATTGTGACCCTAAGTGGATATGAGGGTGTTACAAAGTAAAAAAAGGTTTCCGTTTGGACTATTAAGGCTTAATTGAATATATGCCGCTTATGTCTAGTGTGAGCTAGAGGATGGCATAGCATGAAAGGAGGGCATCTATGTAGTGATTCATCTAAAATTTGAAAGGCTGAGTTGGTAAACTAGGAATAGGGGATCAATTGATGAGCTAGAAGCTCATGTGGAGTTATTACATAATAGATGTCTATTAGAGGCTACAAGCAAGGAGTTGACTACTTCAAATGATGGGTTGTGTATAAAGCTTCTTCAGTTATCCTCATTAAATTGACAAGGTGTGGCTATCTAATTCTTAAAAAGTTAAGCCTAACACTTAAGTTTAATGCTTATGGGATCTTTTGAGGCCATTTACATGGGCCCATACACTCTTAAAGCTTCTAATTTACCCACCTCAAAAACCTACCACTAAGAGCTTACGGAAGTTGGACATGTCAAAGACATTGTGAAGGTGAACAATTGACTCAAAGACTTAGTGTATCTAAAGGCTCGTTACAAGACATAAATGAAAGAAGCCTCCTTTGGCTTAAATGATATTTTGGATCGTATGTTTTGGCCACTTTTGTGATTTTTTTGGAAGATTATGACTCATGATGAGGCTAGAGCACTAAAGATTGATTGAAAAAGGTGTATTACACTACTATAAGATCTTGTGAATTGAGCCTAGGGTCCCTTATGGATTTTTAAAGAATAGTTTTTATGTTTTACCTCGTGTATTTGGAGAGTGTCCACGTTGTCACACAAGTAGTGATAAAGGAGGAACCTCTCTCGCAACCCAAAGGCACAAGAGAAAAAGAGTGCCAACATTATTGTATGACTTTGCCTAAGTTCTTAATTCAACAAGAAAAATTTGAAGAAAAAAACACTAGCAAACGAAAAAAATAACAAAGCCTCATGTAGTTACTAAAATAAGTAGTAACAAAGCATGCTTTCCTATGGAAAACAAACTCGAAGTCTTGAGTCTGATTTTTAAACTCACTCTACAAGGGTTTATAATTTCAAAATAGATCTCCTACCTTTCCACCAACAACAATTCATTATATCTTCCGAACTCCACAATGAAACTGATTCCACCTCTCTAATGAACCCCAATGTCACCCTTCTTTTTTTAAAAACAAGGACTTCTCCACCCTTACTATATAATCACAAGGCAAGAGAAGAGGGGCTCGTACTGACTAGGCCCCTTTGTTTATATAGTTTTTCCTTCCTATAAGATGAGATGACTATTTTAAAAGCTTTATTGCTTTTCCTTAACATCATTGGAAGGCCTTGAGCTTTTCCTTCTTTTTTATACTTTTGGTTCTGAAATTAGGCCACCTCTTGCTACTATGTGTTTTTGCTAGCAACACCTTAATATGCCATGTTGAAGTGTAGCCAATCCCTCCCATAATGTAAACACGAGTGATAAGCACACTTTGGGCTTTCTAGAGTCTAAAGAAGTAGGGATGCCATAAGAAAGCCTCCTTCCTTCACAAGTGACTATAGCAGCATCAAAGGACCCATCATTGAGGAGATGAGCATTTCTCAAGTTCAAGGTTCCCAATGGCCTTTGGAAGGTTTAAACAAAGGTGAGCTGTTTTGTGTTGATTTCTTAGATCCTGAATAGTAGCTCGAACTTCAGTGAAAGTGTTTTGCTTCGCTAGCACGAGGATCTAGCGCAACCTCCACATTGGCTGCAGCAGCCAACCTTTGCGCCGACGTCAGCTCCACAGATCCTGACTCACCATTTGCAAGTTTCGCAACAATATCATTAGAAGCTTGAGCTTCTATATTCAGAAGGAGCTTGAATTCCTGCCACAAAAAACTTGTACGAGTACTTGGAAGCAATTACACCTGGACTGTGCTTCCATCTCTGAGCTGCTCTATAGACAATTGCAGACAATACTTCTCCCTTGCTTGAATTGAGCAGACCCATTGAAACAATCAAGTTGTTTAATTTATCGACATCCTCTAAAGCAATCCTTACATCTCTGCGCTGCAGAACTCGAACCTCATAGCCTCGTTCTAGCAACACCTTGGAGAATTCTAAGAAGCTAGAATTGGTTTTTACATGATCAGGTGACGAAGATCCTTGAAATCGCCCATCATGCGACTCATTTGATCGCGTCGGTATGAGACAATAAACAGTCTCCATGGTGTACGTCTTCCCGGAACCAGTCAAAAAATATTGCTTGTTCATTTAACGGGTATTCAGTGACAATGTTTCAAGTGCAAGCCTGTATCCAACACTGCTTGCTACTTCTTCCCAAACAGCTTATCCCAAGGCGTATTGGCTCCTCTGACATCCCCAAAAATCCTCTCCTCTTTCTTGAACTCTGCATCAGTGACAGTCTGCAGACTTCTGCAAACACGCTGCATAGTTATAGAAAATCTATTTAGCAGGACTTGTTGATCCACTAGATCTCAACATGCCAGCGGTTTAAATTTTTTTAAGACAGTCATTCTCATCAGTAAGCACACTGCATAATCATATGGCAACAACTGCTCCCAGCTTGAATATGGTAGCCAAAAGAATATTCTGCTTCGTTGTAATCTTTGAAATTACATTTAAAAACAGGCTACTTGGAGACAATGACTTTGCCTGGAACACCCTGCTCTTTTTCTAGGATATGATTAGAATATGCTTGCTGAAACCTGAATACTGTTGGGTCATTGACATAGTATGGCAGACCATGGCCTATAACTCTGAAGGCATCATAGATAATTCCATTTATGCCATTGTCCCTAACTTCATTACCATTCAAACAAGGAACCCAGATTTGGGACAATGAAAGCTTGTGGGCTGCACATTCAGCCATCAAAACTTTAGAGATCTTCACAAGAATGCCTTGCTTGGTTTTTGTAGGCTCTAAAATGGAAGGCAAGTTCTAAAATGGAAGACAAGACAAGTTCTAAAATGGAAGACAAGTTTTGTTTTTTTTGTACTCCATAAGGCAACCTGCTCTCCACCAATAGTTGCTTTGACTATAGCTCCTACACAATTGCCCTGCTAAAAAACAAGTTCTCTTGTAACCCTAATGTATAGCAATGCTCCTAATATAACACATATTCTTCCAAGGGTCTCTCCAAGAGTTTTCAAGTGTTTTCCAAGTGCTCTCTCCTTTGTTCTTTAAGCTCAGCTTCTATCTTTCATAGCATATGTATACACCAAAAATATTCATCGAACACCACGTGAGCATGCCTTGATGTATGAAGTTGACAAAGTAGCTTCCAAACCTCCCTTGAGTCTTCAAAGAGTATTGTTTTTCAAATGTACCTGCTTTTGTTTCAATGCCATGTGTCCTATCCAAAATATGCTTTGAAAATGTACACAATGCTCAGTCATACAAGATTGTGAGGAAGCAGAAAGTCTGATTCCATGCCATGCAATCAAGCATTCGATGCGATATGCAAAAAAGAAAGAATGCATTAATAAAGGTTGTGCCTAGCCTAACTATAAGGGCCTGTGCGTCATGCAATATGCATATACAATACCTTTATTAGGTTTAAATCCTTAACCTCACCTCTTATCATAGAGTGAAGAAATATAATTGTACTCCTCTCCACCAACCCATATCTCACAAACACTCAGGAAATAATGGTTCTCATGATGTTGACCAAGTAGACAACCCATCTCACAACTAGAGGGGTCCTTCATAACCTTCAAACTCACCCAACCACCTTTCCTCTCAACTTGAGTTTGCTAATTCACTGATGATTATCCCAACTCTTTATGTGCAAAGAATTGTGTGTGCACAATAGAAGGTACTCACTGAAGTGCACATGCATCTAAGGTTTAGTACATATAGCTGCACTGGGCATATTCTCGCACTAGTACTCAACAATGGTGTAATAAGTGCATTTTCCCAACCCATCGCATGGAAGAAATTCATGAATGAGGAGACGACCCCCGAGTGCAGTGTATCTAACAAGTGCAACATGAAATGCTTGTGAATCCATAATCCTAGTGATGTGCAAAGATATTCAGTAAGAAAGTATGCCTAATTCAGAACGTCTAGTAGTTACCATCGAGATCTAGCTCGAATCTGTCCAAGAAAACATCACTCTCGACCAAGACAATCAAGTTCTCAAGCACAACAAATTCTAAATGATAATAAAATCAATTCATAATCAAACAAAAAAAAGGAAAAATTAGAAAGAAACAAAATAAATATTAATTATATAAAAATCCTACCTACGAGATGCTTTACTAAGGGTTTTTAGTTTACCGAAAAATGTGTGACAGATTTAGTCCTCCCTCTAAACTGCAATCATTTTTACAGAGCAGTAACTCTCATAGAGTATTTCTACATCAATTAACTATTTACTTTTCTTATTCTTTTTCTCTTCTTGCTTATGTTTGGTCCAATCTTCGGAATTAATTGTTATCAATTTCGAAACATACTTCTTTAATCTCTACCCATTGCCCCTTTGTTCAAGTGTTTTTCTATCTATGTCTCCTAATGCATAAGTCACTCTAAATGGTCCCCCCCCATTTAGTTTGGAAGTTTTTTTGAAACATGTGATCCAACTTACTATTATATCCTAAAATCAAATCTCATTTTTAAATATTTTCATTTTTATTTTTTTAATTTAACTATTTTTTCCAAACTCCTTTCATAGTAACCACATACCTCTTGCTTGTTCACTTGTGCTTCTTGCCATTGCAACAATATTTCTTTCAAGTAATCATTATCATCATTCTCACTCAACTTTTCAAGCATTCTCAAAGCATGTATTTTTACCTCTATAGGGAATAAAGCTTCTCTTCCATAAACCATCTCATAAGTAGAATACCCATTACTCTCTTTCCTAGATATATGATAGACCCACAATGCACTAGGAAGCTCAATAGCCAATTTTTGAGGACGATATTTTGTCATCTTTGAGAACATCTCATAAGGCGAATACGCATTACTCTCTTTCCTGGATAAATGATAGACCCACAATGCACTTGGAGGCTGAATATCCCATGTTTGAGGACAAATTTTTGTCATCTTTGATAACATCCTAATTAGCTCACCATTGAATCTCTCATTCAATCCATTACATCGAAAATAATAGGATAAAGAAAAATATTTTGTTATCTTCATTTTCTCACAAAGATAATCAATCAATTCTCCTTTGAAACCAACTCCCCTATTAGATAAAATCTCTAGAGGCATCCCAAACTTGAAGCATATGTCTTCATATATGAATTTTTCCACATCAGTAGCTACGATATTCTTAATTGGTTTAGATTTTTTCAACAAAACACATAATTAATTACAATCAAAATATAAACCTTTCCTCTCGAAGTATGAGACAAATGCTTGATGGCATCCATCCCCCTTTTTTCAAAAATATCATAAGTAAGAATCATCTTTCTTATTTCCATTTTTAAAACTCTATTGCTTATTGTTTGACATTGATTACAAGACCTACACCAATGATTCACATCTTTATGCAAACTAGGCCACAAATATCCCTCGGTCAAGATGTTTTGGAGTGTAATTTGATAGGCATAGTATCCTCTGCATGCTCCCTCATGGTTACTCTCAAGAATATGATAAATTTCCTCTTTCCAAGGCACTCTTCTAAGAACCAAGTCTATTCTTTTTGCAAAAATAATGTCATTCACTAGTTATACCTTCCAACTCTTCTCAAGAATCTGTACTTCTTTTCTTTAGGAACACTAGATGGTACCTTTCCGAACAAAAGAAACTCTTCTTCCAACTCAAGTGTTTCTTTTCGTCGATACAAAGGATAGTCTATTGAGATAGCAAAAAATTGACAAATTGCAACTTGAGCAGTATTATGAGCTTCCTAATTTTCTTCTTTGGCTGTGTTTCAAAATCCAAGCTTCAAAATTATTCAAGTCTCTCTTGTTCTTATGACACATTCTCTTGAGTTTGAGATTCTTGATTTGCAAGACTCCAAGAATCCACTTTACTAAAAGTGGAGCATCTCCTCTAATACTCAAATTTCTTCAAGTGGCCAATTCAAAGAGCAAATTCTCAAACTTGAATTTTCTTTACTAAATATTCAACTTTGAAATGACTACATGTAAAGTTGCATATTCAATCTCATTATTAGTGGTTGCTTCAAGTTTTATAATTTCATTCCATATCAAGTTTCCTTGCAGAAATCACAATCCCACCCAATGATGCTTGATGTGCCTTACAATATGAACCATCAAAGTACACCAAATATGAGTTTTCAATCTATGGTCTAGCCTCTTCTTTGACCCAAATTTTCCTTTCAATAGAAATGAAACTCCCCTATAGGTCAGACAGTTTGCTATTGTCACTCAAATTGAATCCAGAACTTGAAATTTATACTAAAATTCCTCAAGCTTAGCAATCCACTTCATAACTCTCCTCCAAATATTTGAGCTATTTACTAGCTCTGGAAACAATGCGTAGCTAGTCAAAATTGTAAATGGCCTAGGTAACAAGTACCCCCCAAACTTCCTCTACAAGCAAAGATCACACTTGCATAACTAGTTCAATCTCAATATAACTTTTTTCTACTTGCAATTTCATTCGACTAGCAAAGTAAATGGATCTCATATATTTAGAGTTCATTCCTTGTTGCATGAAAACTACTCCAATAGCACCTTCTCCCCATGAAGGATTCACAAAGAATTCATTTTCCTAATTAAGTGCTTGAACAAATGAAGTATGACCTATTGTTTTCTTGACTTGCTAAACACCTCCTCAGCTACTATTGTCCATTCTAAAGGATTCTTCTTAGCTACCATATGCAATGAGTAAAGCAATTAAGAAGCCAATGGTATGAATCTTGAAAGGTATCATACCTTATGAATAAAAGTCACTACAACAAAAAGGCTCCATAGATGCGCTTGTAGATGCAATATTTGAATTGTGAAAAAAAATGTCGGGCACGTTTATTACCGCGTCCATTTCTGCGTTTGCCATATTGCGTCTAAAAGTGCGCTTATAGTCAGAGTTACACGCCCACTTAGACGCGCATATAGACGCGCGTATTAACGCACTACGTAAATATATAATCATATTTATAAAAAAGTGAACATATTCATATTGTGTGTCTATACACGCATGTATCTACGCGTCTAAAACCGCGTTTACTCTGCAAGTTTTTGAGGAGAATAGACGCGCATTTATCCTGCAATTTAAACGCGCTGATAGACACGCAAAATAGAGGTATGAAAAAAAAACCAGAGAGCATGTGGCAAAGCCACATGCTCTCTGGTTTTTTTCCCCCCATCAACATCAAAGTGTATGCTTAGGGAAAACAGAGAAAGATTATTTCGAAGATTGGATACTGAAAACAAAAGAATGTATGTAGAACACGAAATTTCATATATATAGATGAAACGTTTTTACATTATGAGTTCTAGTGCTTGTGACATCATGGTCGCAAGCACTAGCTGAAAGTTATACATATAAAAAATGAAAATTACAAGCCAAGGGGAGGCATGCATGCATGCGGCTCCTCTATATCTCCTCAGAAGAGGCATCATCATCGCTACCACCACCGCTGCCTGTGCCGCTGCCATTGCCGCCACCGCTACTGCTAGTCCCCCCTTTCCTATCCTCAACTGCATCAGGGTTCGCCTACACAAAGGATTAAGGTATATAAATACCATTACAAACAATAAATTAGAGTAATCCATACTTTTCATGTAAAAAATAAAACATACCTCTTCTGGTGGTGGAATCCTTATGGCGCGATTATATTGCTCCTCCGCGTGATGAGTCTCTCCTCGTAGAAATGCTACCAAGTGGACGGTCGGTTATGACCTCGATGGTAGCCTACATTTCTAGGAGTAGGCATCCTACCAGCAATATGATACTACAAAACAATGTGAACATACGATGTATTAAAACACACTACATAATGAAGTGAAACAAATTACAAAATTTAATTTAAAAAAAGAAATAAAATAATACTTACAAGCTCAGCCTCCCATGACTCCTTGCCACCCGATCCATAATGCGACGATCCCATGGTTGCCATCTGGATACGTCGCGCCTCTACATGTTGGCAACTTGTCATTTTCTCCGCTGCTCTCTTCTTGGCCTCTTTCCACTCCTTACGGTGGCAATTGGGTGGTTAGCCATATCCAGGGCGCCCTTGCTCTTGTCTCCGCAATGACTCCTTGGCGCGCGTCATAAGGTGAGACCTCTTGTTATGAAGCGCGTCTCTCACCTTTGACCGTCCCTAATCATTTGAGAATCGTGAATTCTCAAGATTAGGGTATCTTTTATGTACTGCCCGCAGCACCTCTTGCCACAAACCATTTTTTTGGTGCTTGAAGGCAATCATGCAATCTTTGTATGTGGCATGCACGACACTCCTCAAGTAGGCTATCACTTCCCTCCCCTCAAAGTCATGTAAGATACCACCAACATCAGTGATAGAGTAGTATATTTGTGGAGGCTCACCTCTCTCATTTTCCAGTGAGGGTGATCGAGAGCCACCACCTAGGCAACCCCCACAAAGCCCTCGACCTCCTCGTCCTCCCGCACCACTCTCCCTCCTCCCTCAACGTGCACTACCCTCTACCTCACTCAATACACGTGCTTTTGCAAATGCACGTGCTTCGGTTGATCCATGTACCTCAGCTGATCCCTGTGTAGGCAAAGATGTGATAGGTGTCCTAGACATCACACTGAAAACCTCCTCTGCAGTGGGAGGGTGACCAAGATAATTGATCATCTCCCCCATGAATTGCTCCTTGTTGAATGGGGTGCTGGAGGATCCAGGATTCCACATCTACACAAGAAAAATCATATTACCTTGTGCAGATAAAACATATTACATGCAGCGTCTATACCTACATCTCTATGCGCGTCTATATCTGTGTCTCTGTGGGCGCCTGTCAGCGTGTCTCTATGGGCGTCTCTGTGGGCATCTGTTAGCGTGTCTATTTTCGCGTCTATACCTGCATCTACACTATCATCTGGACGCACTGACAGACACGCACAGTCGGACCATTTCTTTTCAAACTTGCTTAAAAATTGTGCAAAAAAACCTCCATAGATGACAAGATCCAGCATGTGAAGAGAGAGACAAACAAACAGAGAAAGCAAACAAGATTGAGAGAGAGAAGAAGAACTCACCTTCTTTGCTTGTTCCAACGGGTGGCGGCTTGGTTGCAAGCTCCTTGTCCTCCTTCTCCCTTCCCTTGGTAAGTTGCTTGAATCTTCTTCTCTTCCTTGTTGTTTGGCTCTTGTTCTTTACTCTTTGGCTCTTCTTTCCTCCTGTCCTCTTTTTACTCTTATTTCCTTGCCTCATTGTCTTCATGAAGTGATAGATAGACACGAGTAGTGATGTCGAGCTCGAACTACAGAAAACGCGCAAAAAACGCAGGAAAGCACAGGTTTGAAAAGAAAGCTACAACTTTTTTTAAAATTTTCTATACCTGCGTGGCACATCTATAAGCGCATGTAATTGCGCGTGTATATGCGCAGATGATTCTTGTTAGACACGCTTACAGACGCGCAGGAACAATTTAGGGAATCAATGCATGCACTTAGGAAATCAATTGACCTATGTGGTGACATATATAACAAAGCTTGAGGATAAGAGATAACACATTGGCAAGTCGATTGGCACATATGTAGTGACTTACTAGACAATCCCACTTACAATTGCATGCAAGTATCAATAGGTGGATAAAGCACGAATGGTTTTTAGCTAGAGAGAGATAATGCAATGAAGGTGTACACGAAAGAGATAGAGAAAGGCATATTATCCATCAATCAATCAAAGATATGTACATGAAGTGACTTGATATAGTAATTAAAGTATCGTCATTTTTAGGATGCTCCATTGACTTCTGTAAGTTCCTATAACCTTGAAGTAGAATATAGCCAACCACACTGTCCATGGAAGGAAAACTTGGCCTCATCAAATTAACCAAGTTAATTTACTTATACATTTCATAGATAAGAGACTTGTAGTTGGCTTGTTGGTATTAGTCACCAACAAGTGGACACACTGGCTAAAGATGATGAAAAGAGGACATGTGCACATTGGCTACATGTGGTCCACCTTATCTAAAATTATATGTGAGCTGTAAGTGCACCTTGACATGATTGGAATAGCTTGCACATGCACAAGCCAATTGATTTACATCAATCTACTCATGCTATGAATTGGCATGCATGGCTAGGTTAAGTGCACAAAAAATGAGACATGTGAGTGTATTGATCAGTTCTCTCTTTCTCTCTCTCTCTCTTTATATATATATTGCAAATGCACAAGTCAACCTTTGATCTATATATACATCCAATCATGGTACCCTATCCAATCACATTTGTATAGGGCATGATTGGATGTATATAGGGCATGAAATCACATATATGTAATTAGCTTTGAATGATTGGATGTATATTTGTAATACTCAGAAAGAAGTCAAGTTGGTAATGCATATCATGTCCTATGCATGTATATGCCCTATACATGTATATCATGTCCGTATGATCCTATACATGTATATCATGTCCTAGCGTATGATCCAGGTGTAATTATGTCGTATATACATCCAATCATGTCCTATTTACATCAATCTACTCATGCTATGAATTGACATGCATGGCTAGGTTAAGTGCACAACAAATGAGACATGTGAGTGTATTGATCAGTTCTCTCTCTATATATATATATTGTAAATGCACAAGTCAACCTTTGATCTATATATATATCCAATCATCATGCCCTATCCAATCACATTTGTATAGGGCATGATTGGATGTATATAGGGCATGAAATCACATATATGTAATTAGCTTTGAATGATTGGATGTATATTTGTAATACTCAGAAAGAAGTAAAGTTGGTAATGTATATCATGTCCTATGCATTTATATGCCCTATACATGTATATCATGTCATATATACATGTATATCATGTCCGTATGATCCTATACATGTATATAATGTCCTAGCGTATGATCCAGGTGTAATTATGTTGTATATACATCCAATCATGCCCTATTCAAACAAATACTAGCTGTTAAGAGGTTTGGTCATATTCAGGGACTTTATGAGAAATGAAAAATATGTGTGTTTATTTTCGCATCTATAAGCGTGTTTATCAGCGCAGATATATAGACACGTTTTTTATACTAGCGTGAATAGACGCACTGATACACGCGCTTATAAACGCGCCCGCTTTTTCACGCATGTACAGTGCGCGTCTATAGGGCCTTTCTCTTGTAGTGAGTCATAAGCTCTTTAGTATTTATAGGTGATACTAAAGTGACCAAAGCTTTGACTTTTTCAAGATCTCACGTTATTCCTTTTTCAAAAAGTACATTACCAAGGAGTTTCACTTTAGGTTGAGAAATCTTATATTTTTTGGGGTTCAATTGACAACCATAACTATCCATCCTCTCAAACACTTTGTCCAACTTTTCAGAATGGTTAAGTCATAAGCTATGCACATAGACATCATCAATAAAATCTCTCACTAACTTCCCTATGAAAGGAACTAACACTCTATTTACCCTTCCTTGATACCAAGATGGTCCATTACTAAGATCGAAGGATAAAAGCCTATGACAAAAACATCTCCAAGGTGTTATAAAATTTATATTTCTTTGATCTTCAAGGGCAATGGGTAACTAAAAGTGGCCAGAATAACCATCACACACACTCTACCTTTCATAACCTATAATGAGTCCAAAATCTCATCAATGAAAGGGAGCAGATAATGGTGTCTCTTTGTAGTTACATTCAAAGGTTTATAATTCACACAAATATGCCAACCTTCCATCTTCTTTAGTGCTAAGACTATCATGCTTACCCATTCTAAATGTTCTACAAGATAAATAAACCCTACTTGCAACAATTTTTCATCCTCTTTTCTCAACAAAGTCATTTGTTCTAAAGTCAAGGGCTTTAATTGTTGACAAAGAGGTTTCACATCCTCTATAAGTTCTATTTTTAACCCTTCCCCTTGTATACCTCTAATTTCTATGTAAGAAGTTACAAAGAGATGTGAATACTTGCTAACAATGGTTTGGTATTGCTTTCCGTTCCATACATGAATACCTGATCAAATGGCAAGGCCTACCAATAGAGGAAGCCTCTTGGCGCCCATTGTCTATTTTGGATGAATTTCCACACCTCAAGGAGGCCGTACTGGCTGGAACTTAACCATGACACCTGTTTTGGGCTACAATCTGAATCTGGACAGGCACCTGTTTTGTACCAATTTTGGTTGTGGTCCATTTTCAACCCCATCCTCCATACATGGACTGAAAGTACTCCTCGAGGGCTCCATGGCAACACCTTACTTGCCACGATCGGAGTTCCCTAGTGGAAGTTATGGCTGTTTTTCTCCAGCCGTACCATCTGGGACAGCACACTAATAATTCCTGGACAGCCCTCTATTTTGTAACAATTTTGGTCCTGACCTGATTGCAGCCCCGCCCCACCCACATGGGCTGAAAGTACATCTCATGGACTCTGTAACGACACCTCAACTGTCCCATTTGGAGTTTCTCACACAAAGTTATGGCTGATTTCCTACAGCACACCCTTAAAGTCCATGACTACATCCCTTGTTTTTTAGGACAAAAACTTTATGAGACAGGATGGTTTGTAATGAAAGGGGATCACGGGAACATGGCATGGGAAGATACCAGTCACACTGACGATATATAAGGTGTAAGAGGGTATTTTGAGGCATCACAGAAATTATCAAGAAACTATCTTTTCACCTTCTCAAGCTTCCATGGCTTCTTCTTCTTCTTCCTCTTCTTCTTCCTTTTTCCCTCTTTCTCTCTCTTCTTCTTGCCTTTCTCTCTCCTCTCCCTCTTCTCCTGCAGTCCTTCTCTCTCTCCTTCCCGTTAGTTAGGACAGTTAGGTCTCTTTCATTACAATATTATGAAAACCTTATCATTCGTTGGCTATACCTGGTGCTCCATTAATGGCCGCAATTCCAACGGCTCCATTTGCACCATGAATTCCATCTGTACTTGTCCCTTGAGCAACTATGGTAGCTCCCGCAGTCTTCAATCCTTTGCGATGCTTGGGGGCCATGGTAAGTAGCTAGCCAAAAATTTCAGATGTGATATTAAGAGGGTAAGGTGATGATGATAGTCAAGAGGGAGAATAACAAAACCTAACTCTATCCCTATCCCTTATCTCTCTCTTTCTCACTATCAATTTACTCTCCCTACGTCTCACCTTCTCCCTTTATTTCTGCCTATTTGTTTTTGTTAACCTTTCTCTCTCAGCCTATATTCTCTCTATTTATCTCCTGTAGACTCTCCTCCTCTTCTCTCTCTTCTCTCTCACCCTTCTTCTTCTCCTTCTATTCCTTCTCCTTCTTCTTCTTCCTCTTATTCTCCTTCTCTTTCTTCTTCTCTCCTCTCTTTTCTCACTTCTTCTCTCTCTTCTCTCTCTCCCTTCCTCTTTCCTTCTCTTCCTTCTCTTCTCTTCCTCTTCTCTCTCTTCTCTCTCACCCTTCTTCTTCCCCTTGTCTTCCTTCTCCATCTTCTTCTTCCTCTTATTCTCTTCCCTTCTCTTCCTTCTCTTCTCCTCCTCTTCTCTCTCTTCTCTCTCACCCTTCTTCTTCTCCTGCTCTTCCTTCTCCTTCTTCTTCTTCCTCTTATTCTCCTTCTCTTCCCCTTATTTCTCTCCCTTCTTCTGCTTCACACGGATCACCAGGGGGGGTTTCAAGCCGCCTGTTGGACTAGGGAAGGGGGGGGCATTGTTATCGCCAGCAGGGGGAGCTTCTTTCTACTGACGAGGAGGAGGGCTCTGACAGTCTGCCGTAAACGCAGAGGGGGCGGTGCGACTACACACTAGTACGGGGTGGGGGGGGGATGGACGCTCGTGAATGCCAGGGAGGAGAGGACGGAACCTGCAACAGAGGGGGGGAGATATTTATAGGTAGAGGGGGGGAGGTGGCACGGCGGTGCCACCCCGCCACTTGGGGGGCTGCATGCCCCCCATCTTCCACTCATCATACACACACACACACACACTCTCTCTCTCTCTCTCTCTCCCCGCCATGCACACGGCAGGGGGAGAGAGAGGGTGAGATAAAAAAAATTGTCAAAAATAAAAGGGGGGGTAAGTTCCTATGGGGGCGCGGGGACATTACACAAACATTCTATTGATGCTCATTCTTTCTATTTTTCTCTTCAATTTTGTGGGAAATAGTTGGCCATAGTAATACAACTTTCTATAGCTTCAAAGACAATGGGATCAATCTATCACAAAGAGCATATACCAAATGGTAACATGTTTCCGCCATTGAGAAATAAATTTCTTGTAGAAAGTGGCTTTGGCAATAAAAATCTCTAATTCTTCAATAGTAGCAAGAATTATGCACTCTTTCATTGCTTTCTTCCTCTTCAACGGTGCCACTGCTTTCATTTTTAGCCATTATTGGTGCTTGTTGATAACAATTTTCCCTAGATATGCATTAAAAACATCCAAGAGCTCCAAGAGGAATACTAAGAAAACAAGAAAACTATTGCAAGAAAATCTATCTTGTTACACCAATAAGCTTGTCTTTCATACTCTAGAAACCACAAGAAGGGAAAAGAACACTAGAAACAATGGAACTTTGTATCCAACATCATATAATGAATCTGCCACGGATTTAACATAACAAAAATGCAACATATTCTTCATAGGAAACATTAGAACCAAAGGAACAAAAAAGAAGGCTCAATATTGAATGGAATTTATCACATAGTATTCATATTTCATCATCTTCGTAGTCTCCATAGTTTTCTCTCAATCTCTCATATATAAATACAATGTTTCTTTATAAAAATCAGCTATTTCTTATACACTATCTCTCTCACATATGCACTCTCTCAATAGTACATGAGAATAATAAAGAATCACACTTAGTAACCCTCTATTGGTTATGGATACATCTCCCAAGAGATATGTTTGATATGAAGAGATACCATAGACACTACAATAATCTCTCAAGGCTCACTATTGTCACTATCACTTCAATATTCACTTCAAGTCTTCAACAACTACTTTCGTTTCTTCTTCAAACTCTTTTGAGCTAATATTATTTCATTTTCAAGATTAGAAAACTTTTTCAAACTAAACATCCATTACACATAATGCTCACAAAGGCATACATAAGACAACACAAGCTCAAGAGTACACTATAGAAGGTGTATAGAAGGTATAAAAACCATAAAGCTAAAACCAAAACCAATCCAAACCATCAAAAACCATTAAACTCACTCTAAATCATTCTTCAAACTACTCATCCACAATCATAACCTCTCAAACAAAAAGAAAACATATCAAAATAGACCTATCTGAACCAAATAGACACACCACAAAACTAATCAACACATCATAACTCAATCAAAAACCATCATGAACTTCTCAAACCTACTCAACCTAACCCAAAACACTCTAGAAACCTTGTAAACTATCTAAAAACCAATCAATCATACCTCAAATCAATAAAAAATTACCCAAAATCCAACAAAAAAAACTAAACATGCAATCATTTCAACCCTCAATAATGTGCTTCTTTTGAGTTGTCTCCATGTTGATGCTCATCTCTTCCTTTAGGTTGATCAAAGGCACCAAGCTATATATTATGAAGGAAAGAAGGATCTTTTTGAAATATTCAAGGTATGCATCACTTCTTATATTTTGAAAGTTCACTGTTTACATAATCTAATTATATTTGTTGAGAGATTGTGATTGGGCTTGGGCTTTCTATTATTGTTTAGGGTTTTATTTTTGTTTAGTATTTTTTGAAAGGCTTCTTATTTTTATGGTTATTTAAATTTAATTTTTTTTCAAAAATCTTATAATTTTTAGACTATGAGAATGTATAGACATCCTATTGTTTTTGTCATGAAGTATTGATTAGTTTTGTATCATTGCTTACAATATATAAAATCATTCGTTATATACAAATCATATTCTAGTATCATTTTATATACATTGATGCAACATAAAATCAAAGTTTTCTTGGTGTTAGGTTTCATTCTTCATCAACCATGGGTGTACTTGTAGTAAATGCATCAGTGTTACTTGATGAATAAAATATGAGATAAATTTTTATGTTTTCATGAGCAAGTGCAGTGTAGTAAGGGAAGAGACTAGTGGAAAATATGGATATTGTGAATTCAACCGAATGAGGTATAACTTTGTTGGCTTGAGTTAGGAAGATTCTATATATGCCAATATTGCTGATCTAGATGTCTTGGAGATACAATTGTCTAAAGCCATTAGATATATGCCATTCTCCAATTATATACAAGGTTTAGATGTAAACATGTTCTGAGAAGTCACTAAATTCATTATGAATCTTCATCATCATATAGATGGTGATAGCAAAGGCTCTTCAACTATTAAAAACACTTATGCTTATCTTATTAGGTATGTTTTAGGGTTTATAATATAGTTCTAGGCCTTATCATATCTCTTTTTTGTGAGGCAAGCTAAATATAGCTTTCCATGTATCTTGTAGCACTATCTTCATATACTTTGTACAAACTTTTTAGTATGTGGAGTCTAATAATTGTTTGTAATCTCATGAATAATATACAAATCAAGAACTTTCTTTTACCATTCGGTCCAATGATATGGATGATAATAATAACTAAAGAGAAAAATTTGAGGAGCTACTAATTGTAAAAATACGATAATTTTGTAAAGAGGAACTTCTTGGGGTTTTCTTATTGCAAGTTTCAAAATGTTTACCAACATATATATAAGTGTATGTTTACCAACATATATATAAGTGTAAAAGTTCTAGGCGTATCATATTAAAATGAATATTTAAACTTTTGTCAAAATCACAATTGAATTATAATTGAAGTTGTATTTATAATCATATTTGTCCTTCACAAAATACATATAGGTTTAAACATGGGTTTTCTGATGCATACTTAAATCCGAGGTTAGAATGTGTTCATAAGTTTTTTTTAATTTTAAGCAAGTGCATCTTTTAAATTTTAAGCAACTGCATCTATGTGGCTGTCTATCAGCCTAATCTCTTCTAGGGACAAGGGATTCCTAAATTCCTTTGTCCTACCCTTTTTACATATAAGAAGGTATCATTTAATGGGAATATTCAAAGGTTTAATAGAAAAAAAGTGTGTTTTATTTATATTAAATTTGCAAACAAGGGTTTTTAAATTTAGAATTTGAATACATGTGATAGAAAGGTTTTACGTATAGCCTCTCGAGAGTGACTCAAGATAGGTTGGAAATATGTATCCAACGAACTCCATAATTTTCTTTAAATTCTTTTTCTTCTTCTTCCTTTTCTTGGATTTCTCCTCCATCTCCTTGTGCCCCTCTCTCTACCCCTCATCCTCTCTTCTTATTGTTCTTCTTCGAAGAGGACACACGTAGGCTTGATTGAAAATTGAAAAGATCAAGTCATACCTGCATTATGCATGCACTTTCGACTCATGTTTCTATTTGATTAAGTAACTTTCACTTCCGAACTTTTCTCAAAGTCTATTCATGAGAGGATGTGGGAAGACTTTCACAAAAGATATGATGGATGTACGAGTACCGCAACATAGGCATAGGCGACTATGATGCAAATCTATGATGGAGGTGTGTGGAATCACTAACAATGAACTTTGTAAAGGTAGATCACAACATAGGCACAATGACTGAAACATAGAAGATGGACTTGCAAGTCACAACATGGACAAGTATAAACCAAGCATGTGCATGACTTGGGGGGGTAGTATTAGACATGTGTAGCACGTTGCTAAAGTAGAGTCATGAGGAATATACCTACCATCATGGAAGAAATGCTTTGCGTATGACTCGGTATGGGAGCTGCTGGGCCGGTTGTTGTGGGCCCCAGCTCCTTCGACAGCCGCTTTCTTAACTCGAGGAACGGCAAGCACATCAGTTACGAGAGTGAAGGAGATTCATGGATACCAATAACAAAATGCTTTCTCCAACAGCGACAAATGATAAATCCATCCAGCTTCACACACACACACACACACACACACACACACATACATACACATACATACATACACATATATGCATACGTATACATATATGTATATCCGTGTTTATATCTCTCTCACATGTCCCTTGGTCAAGCTTAGCCCTTGCTCATTCATTAAAAGATCCCTCCCTCCTCCACACCTATGCTTTGGTCAAGGTCACTGTTCCTCATTATAAAGGTCTTTATACGGTATAGTAAACACACTTTCAACTTTCAAATGTTCCTAATTGTAAAAGTCTTTATAGGGTATAGTAAACACACTTTCAACTTTCAAATGTATTGGTTCTGCTTCATACCTCTCCATGGTCTGTTTGCTTTTCAAATGATAATGTCTTGATAACGTTGATATTTTCTCAAAACTCCTGTTCATTAGATATTAGACCTTTCAATAACCATCGGTCATGATTCCACCCCATCATTGAATCCCCTATAACGATTGTGGGAATAGCAAAATGTAATCTATCTATCAAGAAAACCTTGCAAATAAAAACCACATATTTTAGAATCATAAACCTTTGACAAATTGCTCCCCCCCCTAAAAAGTAGCCTATGCCAATCATGTCAACTTTGAGGACTTTTGAGTGATTACAAGTGTTGTTCAATTCCTTTCATAGAGTGTAACATAATAAAGAGTATTTGATGTTAGAATCACCAATTGACATCCCAAGGGTTAGCCTTTCTAATTGGATGTCCATGTCCAACCATTAGAAAATGCAAAGAGGATCTCTATCCAAATCTTTTGCAAATTATTAGATTTATTTCAGATGTGTCCACATAACTATGACATAGAAAATTTAAGCATGTACCCAAAAACTCGAAAGGTTGGTGGCTATATATAATTCCACATGAAATTATGAACTTTTGCCAAACCATTTTGAGATTTTATATTCTGAACTTAAAAATTTTCGGATGTGAAAAAACCAACATGTTGGAACTTTGGTTCTATGTAAAATGGCTTCATTCTTTCAAAACAATTTGTGATTTACGTATAAGTGAGTACAAGTTGTTTGTGTTTCCTTATTTTACAACAACAATGAGCCTTCTGAATGTCTTATAGAAAAAAGTACATTTGACTAAAGGCCTATTACTTGTCGTAAAACATGACACATAATGTGAAACTACAAAGAAGTACCATTAATTCCACAACTCTATGTTAATATAATGTATGCAATTAAATGACAAACAAGATGTATTAATTCAACAGTTTTTTACTCTATTCTCGACATACTTTCCACATTGTGAGATTGTAAAATCGATCTCATGAATTTTTTAATTGAAAAGTCCAACCATGAAATAAATGGATTGTACATTCAACTCGCGACCACAATGTAGAGAGACCAAGACATTAAGTTAGAAAGGGACTTGGTACTTTTGGTACCATTATATAATTTTAGTCCACTATCTTTATCAATCAAGCACACTAGA
The DNA here is from genome assembly GCF_053477565.2 of Lygodium microphyllum. Classification (NCBI taxonomy): domain Eukaryota; kingdom Viridiplantae; phylum Streptophyta; class Polypodiopsida; order Schizaeales; family Lygodiaceae; genus Lygodium; species Lygodium microphyllum. Next base: position 70,383,422 of record NC_141156.1, read on the forward strand.
CTCTCTTGAATGTCTTATTCAAGGTTTTCCATACCCTTTATACTTTGAATTCCCTCATAGTGAGATACTAATAAAGTTGCAATTCATGATGACAATAAGTATTTGTTGATGAGGTTCCACGGTCACAGACTTGAACACCTTTATGTCAATTACTTTTGGATATATCAATCATAATTTCATCTTCTCTAGGAATCCTTATGTTTGAGTTAGCCCTATAGCATTACTATATACATAGTAGATATGCCTTCATGTGAAGCTTATTTAAGATAACTTATTCATGTCATCAAACAAGGTCACCACTAATTAACATAATTGCAAGGTCATCACTCACCTAATTGCCATTGGCTATGGTTTTCATGAAAGCTAATTTGAATACGCCCAACCCAATTTGCCAATATCTATGCACTATTTTAATGAATATCTCTTGAGAGCCTCTAAGTTGTTCAAATCTCATATCAAGTAGCTCTTCAAAGTTATTGACACAACAAATGAATATCTAATAAAGCAAACTTATTTCCATGCATTCGAGTCTACTTGTGAGAGCCCATGCTAAATACATTTTGACACTACCGATGAACAATTGTTGCTCTTGAAAGTTATTGACACAACAAATGAATATTTAATAAAGCAAACTTATTTCCATGCATACGAGTCTACTTGTGAGAGCCCATGCTAAATACATTTTAACACTACCAATGAACATTTGTATTCTTATGGATAAATGATCAATCATTTCATTTGAGAATTTTTAAGTTGGTGTTTTCTTAATCAAGAAAGAAAGGAGCGCTAGTAGGGTCAAATATTAAATACAAAAGGTCTCACAAAAACAAAAGATAAAGCATATAAACTACAAAAACATAAAAGCATAAGAGGCTGCATCTTGAAAGCTTGATTGTGTAAAACATGTGGGTTCCTTGTGGGAGAGAAACTTGATTTACATATGTATGGATATTCTGAAACTAGACATATGTGGAAGGATGATGCTATTTGTGTTTAAAAGTGGCACTTGTAGACCACCCACTTACAATAACTTGAAAACTACATAAGAATTTCTTTGTGTATATAGATATTCATGATAATTAACTTATATGAACTAAAATTCATAAAATGGTTCTTATTCTACCAATCAACAAGAATTTATGCCTTGATCTCTTCTTAGAAACCTTGATGAACTTGGCAGCTTAGACAATATCAATGATTAGAAGTGTTCACTTTATTGAAGTATAAGGATAATAACATCATTGTAGGTAAGAGTGGCTAGTGAGGTATAGTGTAAAGAAGTAATAAAAATTTATGTTTCCTTTTCTACATGAGAACACAAAAATGAATATTGGCGAAAAGAGCAATGGCAATCTCTACTTAGTCTATCCTTTCACACTAATTGTTGTTTTGTTTTGTGATTCATGTATGTACAATCATTAGATTGTGCAAGTGCCATTTTACACTAATGTCAACTTGAAAGGAGAGAATTTTCTTGAAAATTCACAATTATTAATTGACAAGATGAAAGAGAAATGCTATGCTCTATCAGCTAATATAGGTTGATTCATCTTTTCTTAAAGGAAGTGGATTTGTAACTATAGGTTATAGTAAACAAGATTTATTATTTCTTGCTCATGAGAGTTATACAATAGTATTATAAGGTCACATAAGCTAAAGAATCCCTACAGCAATAGTTACCCTTGAATAATCTCCTAGAAATAAGCCAATATTCTATTATCACTAATTGCTATTATTTTCAAAAAAATCTTCAAACTCTTAGGGTTTTTGAAAAGAGCCCAATAGGGCCTCATGTATTTTATCAGCTAGCATAAAAAATCTCAACAAATGGTCTATTGTTTTCATGGAGGTTAATATTTGAGTTACATAGGAATATGAAGATCCTCTAGTTGATAATATAGAAAATATATAAGGAGTGACTCATAATCTTGAAAAAATGATGCCATAAAGTATAAGAGTTCTTTCCAGATAGGCAAAGGGGTGACTTTTTACATGATGAATAAATATAAGTATACATGGATCCATTACACCTAAACTCATGCAATACAAGTCATTGTGCTTGTGGTGTTGCCTAAGGTTGACAATCATGATGAAATGATATTCCAAACACCTTGAGGGGGTGTACCAATATAAAGAAAGTAAATAATTATTAAGAGCATATCAAATATTCTTTTTTAAGAAACATTAAGAATAGTTGAATGAGAATGAGCCAACCTTCCACATAGTCTAGTATTTCTTGAGGCAATGCTTGATTATAGCCAATGTTGTCCTAGTAGCCTCTAATATGTGTAGTCTACAAGAGATCTCCTCTTTCCTTATCTATCTTCTTTAGAAATCCAATTTGCACTTTTATCACATGTAACACACACACACACACACACATTGAAGGGAGGGGGATCCCCTCTAGATATTAGTCGAGTGAGTGTGAAAGAACTATGTTGGAATTTCTCATCTATGCAAATAGGATAAATTGCAAGACAGATAGAGAACACAGCTTGGTTGCATGACAACCACCCTCAAGAGTGGTCCACTACTGAGGAGGGCCAACCAAGTGTTTAGGTGGACAATAGACCAACTTCCACAACACACCATGTAAATGTAGATGTTCAACCAAGTGATATACCTAGCAAGACTTGGACCCACCTCCTTATGATTATGAGCTGAATTTCCAAACATTAGATTACCACCTTTTGAATAAATCCAAGTTACACATTTACCCATGGAAATGCTAATCTATTAAGATAAAGAAATATAACCAAAAACATGCGAAAAGCATGCTCATGATATGAGTTTCATTTGTTGGGTAGTTAATTTCCTCTTGTATTATCAATGGAGAATAATATCTAGGCAAAAAAGACATTATTGGTTTCCCAATTGATATCAACAACCTCTATTACTATCTATACCTTTGTACGTAATCTTTAGTTCTTACAATATTCTCAAATTAGTTTTACCCACAATGAAGTGATCCTATAGTAAAATAAACTTTTTTTATGGAATACCTTACTATTTCTTAATGTGGTTAAGTTTTAGAAGACTTTTCTAGCTTTCTTTATAAAAGCAATAAGATCGTGCACAAAATAGGAGAACAGGGTGAAAACTGAGTTTTTTTGTTTCTCTCTCATCTGAAATCGGAATTCAGAGCTTCAAAAGTCATTTTGGGGGTTTTGGCATGTTCCAAACGCGATGGTGATGTCAAAACATCAAGATTTAGAGCACATAATTTTTTGCAACAACTACAACATGTTACAGGATACATCTTGACTCTTAAAACTCTATATTTCAATTGATATTTGTACTTTCTTTGTAATTATATGTAAGATATGAATATAAATATCCATGTAAAACTATAATATTCATGGCTTTTGCCATGGGGGAGGTTGGGCCCAATCGTGCATTTTTCTCTTGTCTTTCTCTATCTATTGAGTTATTCAAATCCTCTTATGTATTATAATATTGTTTGTATTTAATAGTTGAGATGTTTGATTTGTTAGATTTTTCCACTAAGTTCTATTATATGTGTCATAAAGTTGTTTATGATAGAGATTTGGCTTTTGCTAGATTCGCCACGTGTTCTGCTTCGCAACAGCACTCCATCTAGCACTTCCTTGGTAAAATATAAAGTTCTCCAATCTCCAACCTAATCCTCTATCCCAAAAAAAATACAAAATGCATTAATTGTATGAGCATCCACCTACAACCATACAATCGATACTACATATTGTTATACATTTTTGCAAAAAGTGAAAATCCCTAGTATTGCAACTAGTATGTAGGATTATGTGTGCTTATTTGCTTGCATGACTCATTGTTTTGTTATTTCATAGCTCAATCTCATTGTATATGTCTAGGCTATGATTTTTTTTGTCATCATCTTGGATTTGTTTTGCTTGAATACTTGATCTTTCGTGTCATGGAGATTGGTATTTTCTTTGATAATTTGATATTGGATTTGATCGAAGTTGTTGGACATCATGGATTAGGTATATTTTCTTACTGACTTCTTTGCACTTTACTAGGATTATGGATTCATGAACACCTGATGTTACACTTTTTGTTGGATAGACTTTAGTCAGGGATCATCTCATGTGTTTACATTTACTACCAGGCTATGGGATGGGAATATGCACTTACACACTAAAGTTCAACATTACACAACATGAGGCCCACTATAACTATATGTAGCAAAACCAAGATTGCATGAACATGTTGAGAGAGCACCTTCATTTAAGCATGCACTATATTTCCTTGCACACACAATTTCTGAATATTCTATTACTCTATTAGAAACCCTAGGTTGAGTGCGAAAGGTATTAGGTCAGATTGAGGAATGTATGGGACCCTGTCAATTGCAAGATGGGTTGTGTTCCTTGCTCACCAGCATCATATTGACCACATTTTCTTGAGCGAGTGATTTTTAAGTGGTTGGAGTGGACTACTTTCATTTTTCTATTAATGAGTGATGATGGATGAGGGTAAGGATCCTGGTTGCATTTTTGCATGATGCATGGGCATTCTAGCTAGGAACGCATATCCTTTTAGTGTATATATCTATCTTCCCTTTGTATGCTACATCAGGTGTTTGATTGTATGACATTGTTCTTGTCCTACATTCTCTCAGAAGTAGGATTGTTTTGAGCAAGTTGTCCAATAACAAAGCTTTCTTTTGGTAGGTGGACTCCACCATAAGGTTTCGAAGAAGTTGAAGATGTTTCTGAAGGCATGAGTAAATTGTTGCATGCTTCTAGGCTTCATTGGTGACTTCAAAGTGATGGGGGAGCTCTCGAGGGAGGAACCCCAAAGATATTACGAAGTTTTGAAAAATGGACCTTGATGATGATAGCATATTCCAATGTCTCGAGGATTGAAATGCATGGGGAAGCAGTCAAGGCACCATGAGTTTTTGGAGGATATGTATTGTTATCTCTAAGGATTGAAATGCATGGGGAAGCACTCAAGGCACCATAGAGTTTTTGGAGGAGGAAGCATATTTTATATGTATTGTTATCTCTAAAAATTTGAGATTAGAAAAGGGGTCTGATTGGAAGGGGGGATCCTAGTACCGGGTACCTAGTACCTACCTACCTACTATGTGATGAAGAGGCTTATCCTTATCGAAGGAGGTGGCGTGGAAGAGCGCCGATCACTATCTGTTATTATGGTGTAGTCGTGGGCTCGGGGAGGGTGGTGCGGCTGCCTGTTGATTGCGTCCAGAGGCACGACAGTCGATGTGTGATGGCCCGTGTTGTATGGGAGCTGACTTTTGCGTGCTCTGGAGCCTACGTGATCTGGTGGCGCGTGTTTCTCGTGATGGACTTGGGTGGCCATTCGGAGGGGAGACGGCTTGCATGCTCCGAGATCAGTCGAAGTGACGCGACGGGCTAGCTGGACTAGAGTTTGTGTAGGTTACGGTGTCTTTGAAGCATCTGATTGATTGCCGTGTAACATCATGATCGCTTGGACTATAGGTAACTATTGCTATAGTGGCAGCATTTATTAAGACGTTGTGGTGCCGTCTTGTTGTCTATGGTGGAGACTTTCGCTTGAAGGCTGCATCAGCTGTACTTCAATTCAAGGCGACTAGTTTGGTGACTGATCTCCGATGCATGCCAGCTTCTCTGTCCTTTAGGACTGATCTCAATATGGATTCTAGCCAATAAGGTTGGAAGAGAGGTTCGACACTCCACAAATCATGAGATTGAATAAGAGTAGAGTTCATAAAGTGCTCTAGGAAGGAAAAACTATATAAGCAAAGGCTAGTGAGGAGGAGCCCCTCTCTTCTCTTTGCCTTGTAATTATACACCAAGAGTGGAGAAGTCCTGGAAAAAAAATTGGAGAAGAGTGACCTTGGGATCCATTAGAGAGGTCGAGTTAGTTTCATTGTTGAGTCCAAAAGATACAGTGAATTGTCGGAAATGTAGGAGATCTATTTTGAAATTACAAACCTTGTAGAGTGAATTAAAAATTGAACTCAAGACTTTTAGTTTGGTTTTCTATGGAAAAGCATGCTCTATTACTACTTGTTTTAGTAACTACAAGAGGCTTTAATGTTTTTTTGGTTTTGCTGATGTTTTTTTCTTCAAAGCTTTCTTCATGAATCAAGAACTTAGGCAAAGTAATATAACACTATATGCACTCCTTTTCTCTTATGTCTTTGGGTTGTGAGAGAGGTTGGTTCTTTATCACCACTCATCTGACATACTTTTTGGTGTCCCCATTAAGAAGTGCCGGTTTGATAATTTTTTGGTGCCCCCACTAAGAAGTGCCGGTTTGACTTTATTTTTGGTTGTTGATTGATTGATTGCAATCATTTCAATGGCTAGTTATTTTCCTAATTTTAATGGTTCAAAAATAGAGGACCTCAACGATTTCTCATAAAATTGGATCTTGGATGCACTATCTAACATTTCAGTGACTCCGCCCCAAAACTTTAAATTTTTAATTTTTAATTGTTGGATGAAGGTAGGAATGGGTTTGAGGATTATGAAAAAAGTTTGCAACTGCACAATCCCCTTGTTCCATTAGAGTATGAAGAGTATGAAGCAACTAAGAATGCATTCTTGGATTGATTTAAAGAGAGTCAGACTTCCCAATACCTTTAGTAAAGGATAGAAGTTTGCTAGAAAAAAGATCGGACCATAGAATTGTTTGCCTTAGAATTCACTGATTTTGGGATCTTTAGAATAGATCTAATGGCACAAGAGAGAGAGCATCATGAATGTTTAAAATTCAAGGAGAGGTGAGAACGAAACTAGAAATTAAGGAACCTAACACTTTTTATGTGATGATTAAAATTGAAAAAGAAATACAAATTGAGAGATTGAAAAAAAGGAACCCTTTGAAAGGCTAAACATTGAGAGTAAACTCAAGGGGGTCACTCATGAATATAAATGTGTGTCACATGGATTCAAAATAAGGGATTATTTAACTAGTAATTTAATACATGTTTTACAATATACATAAGGGTGTCATATAAATGAATTATTTAAAAATTGAGTAGAAAAGAGTTGTATTTTATTAAAGAAAAATTCATAGTTAAGAGTATTTATAAATAGGCCTTAAATGCATGTAATATAGAGGATATATGTATAATGAACCCCTCGAGAGAGTGGAGACCAAACTTTGCAAGGAAATGGGCAAAACTATCAGTTGCTAGTAAGAAAGAGTGCTCATCTACCTTCTTAGATTGAGGAATAACTATCCAAGCAACTTCAAAATATGAGGTTGGAAGCTTTGAGAGGATGACCATGGGGTAGAGGCTATGGAGGATCTATAGGACAACAAACCAATCAAGGAAATGCAGGAGGTGGAAGAGGTGGAAATGGTAGAGGTTATTACAGAAGATAGTTGACATGCTACTCTTGTGGAGAGTAGGTCATATTAGCCCAAATTGTCCTCCCTGGTGACCTAGAGCGGAAGGGGATATGTACCCTTTATCATAGAATCTCTAAAATATACAAAATTACTATGGTATTGAAATAAGAGAACCTTCTACATCTCAAGAACCAAGACTAATCAAGGAAGAGAAAGGAGAGACTTCCCTAAATTATATTCTTGTTGAAAATAAAATTAAGGGAAAACAAAATGGTTGATGTGATGCCTACAACAAAGAGAAGAAGAGATGTAGAGAGAGAGGAACCCAAAACTACTAAGGCTAGTGAGAAAAGAGGGAGAAAGACAACGAAAGGAGAGAAGAAAGAGGAGGGAGAAAAATCAAGAGCGCCTGGAAAACATTATCACACTTCTCACATTTATTTGGGGTAAGGAAAAGTGACTACGACGTGAGAAGGGATATGATGGGTAGAAAGGTAGACATATCATTTACAGAGTTAATGGAGTTGTGTCTTAGGATGAAAAAACAATGGAAAAAGTTAGTAAATTAGAAGCCAAATGAAAGAAGGAGAGGAAGAGTAAGAGTTTTGAGTGTGGGGGAACTACCAAATATACACCCCGTTTTCGATGCATAGTACAAGAATCAAAATATATCATATGCATATATCAAAGGAGGAGAGCAAGTTTGTGTGATTATACAAGCTTGTGTAGAACAATATTGTGAGATCATGGTTTCGAATTAGGCAAACTAGTCATGCTAAAGTTAAATGCATAGGTATATTTTAAAACTTAGAGGTCAAAGTGTATGGTGTAGCTATGAAAATAAATTGACATATTATGCTAATAGGGTTTGGGGTTTTTTATCTTATCCTTGGTAGACTTGGTTTAAGAAGGCAGGAGCAATATAAGATTGGGATAGAGGAACCATAAGAATTTATGATCGTAGAGGGATAGCAAGAAAGTATGGCATGGCTTCAAGAAGAAAATTAGTGAATGAAGATGATAGTAAAGAAGAAGAGGACAAAGAGAGTGATAGTTCTAAGGAAGATGATAGTGAGGATGAGAGTTCAAAGAGTGATTTTGACCCAAAATTATCATCAATTGTAGTAGAGAAAATGTTAATAAGGATGGAAAAGGAGAGGAAAACCTTCAACCCTATAGAAGAGCCTAAAATAGAAAGATAGATGAAATTGGAGACACTCGTATATAAAATAAAAATAAGGATAACTTTTCCTAGAGTTTTTGAAATGTTTGGTAGAGGAAGGAAAATTCCTTCAACAAAAGACAAGGGGCTCTTATTTTTGCTCAAGGATCAAGGGACATTTGAAGAAGAAGAGTTTATGAAAGGAGATAGTGTAGATGAGGAAGAAGAAGAGAGGCAGTCTACTGTTCAAGTATCAGATGTTAAAAAATAGGAAGTGCAAGATAGCATTGTGATTGGAGAAGATAAAGAAGGGAAACTAGAGGAGTTAGAAAAATTAATGGGACAATCTCAAGTTTTAGCAAAAAAAGAGAGTTGATGGAGAAAATGTTGAGTCCATACCTGGTGGTAGCTCCTCTACATGATCTTTGGGAGTGCCAATGAAAGGTTTCAATTGGCTCACATGGAAGACATCATGGATCTTAGTAGTGGGAGGGAGTTGGAGACAGTAAGCCAAGTCCCCGACCTTCTTAATGATTTTGTAGGGCCCATAGTAACGGTGTACCAACTTGTTGCAAGAACCGTCCTTTAGTGTAGCATAATGGGACTTGGGGACCTTGAGGAGTACCAATTCACCCTCTTGAAAGTCAAGGGGTCTTCTTTTTGCATCAGCATGGAGCTTCATGTGCTCTTGAGTGCTTTTAAGGTTTACCTTGCATTGTTGAAGTAAAGCTTGCATGCGGTCCAACTCTTCTTTTCCAAGGGGGTTGAGCTATTCATTGAAGATCACGGTAGGAAGGGGCACCCGATAACCATACAATGCTTCGAAGGGAGAGACTCCAATGCTCAAATGAGTGAAGCTGTTATAAGAAAATTCAGCCAAGTGCAGCCATATATCCCAAGAATTCTGCACGTCATGACAAAAATGTCGCAAATAGGTTTCAAGCCACTTATTGACTTTCTCGGTCTACCCATCCGTTTGGGGGTGATAGACTGTAGACGGAGCCAATTTGGTCCCCATAGAGCTGAAAATTGTCTGCCAAAACTGACTCATAAATTTGGTGTCCCGGTCATGTACTATGATGTGGGGTAAGCCATACAACTTAAAAACATGCTCCATAAACTGAGTGGCAACTTGAGATGCTGTAAACTGGGATTTTGTAGGGATGAAATGGGCTACTTTAGTGAGTCGGTCAACTACCATATATATGCTACCCCAACCCTTCTTGGTTGTAGGTAAATCAGTGATGAAATCCATGGTAATGTGGGCCCATTTTCCTTCGGGGATAGGTAAGGGCTGCAACAATCCACTTGGTTTAAGAGTGCTACCTTTATTTTGTTGACAAGGCACACATCTAGACAAAAAGTCTTTAACATCCTGCCATAGGCCTTTCCAATGGAAGCTTTTTGAAACTTGGTCATATGTTTTGAAGACCCCTAAGTGGCCAGCAATCAATGAAGAATGCATCTCTTCAAGGATCCTTTGGGTGAAAGGAGAGGCATGGGGAATCATAATACGGCCATGGATCCAAATGAGGCCATTGTGGAGCTGATATTGGGAGTTGTCATCCATGACACCTTGCTATAATTTCTGGAAAAGAGGGCTAAATTCAGCATCAAGCAAGTATGCCTCTTGGAGCTCGTCAATCTAATCATGGTGGAGTTCAGTGATGGATGAAACCTTGCATGCCCACATGCGAGAGAGTGCATTAGCCACTACATTGTCCTTGCCACGGGTGTGGGTAATCTCAAAGTCATAGTTTTGTAGGGTAGCCACCCATCTACGTTGTTTGGGAGTTAGGTTGGGCTGAGTCAAGAAGTATTTGAGCACACGGTGGTCACTTTTCACATTAAATCAGCTGCCATACAAGTAGTGATGCCACTTTTTGATAGCATGAATGACTGTCAACATCTCTTGATCATAGACATGCAACTCTCTCTCTTTATCATCCAATTTTTGGCTCTCAAATGCTATTACCCCATGTTCTTGCAGCAAGACTGCACCAATATCCCGTCCACTAGCATCACACTAGATGGTAAAATCCTTTGAAAAGTAGGGGCATACGAGGATGGGGACTGAAGTGAGCAAGTCTTTCAGCTCTGCTGAAAACTGCGGTCAGCCAATTCATCCCATAGGAAAGCCTCTTTTTTTAGCCTATCTGTTAATGGGGCTGGAATTGTGGCATAATGGCAAATAAATCTCCGATAAAAAGAGGAGAGGCCAATAAAACCACGCAAGGAGGTAGTGGTAGTGGGGGTGGGCCACTCCTGGACACATTGCACTTTCTTAGATCAGCTTGGATGCCTTTTTCACTAACAATGTGTCCCAAGTACTCAACCTCTGTTTGCATGAAGACACACTTGATTTCTTTGGCAAATAGCCAGTGCTCTCTTAGTACATCAAAAATTTGCCTGATATGCTTCAGATGCTCATGCAGTGACTTCCTGTAAATGAGTATATCATCAAAGAATACCAATACAAATTGGAAAAGCCATGGCTGCAATATTTTATTCATTAAGCTCTGAAATGTGGCGGGTGCATTAGTGAGCCCAAATGGCATGACAAGGAAATGATACAAGCCACGGTTAGTCCGAAAGGCTATTTTGACTTCATCACCCACGCTCATTCTGATTTGGTGGTAACCGGATCGCAAATCAATCTCCCTTGAGTTCATCAAGCAAGTCATCAATTCGAGGGATGGGGTATCTATTTTTGACGGTGATCTTATTGAGATCACGGTAGTCAATGCACAACCGGAAGGATCCGTCCTTTTTCTTAACCAATAGAATCGGAGAGGCATAAGGAGAAGAGCTAGGCTCTATGAGTCCCATTTCATTGAGCTCCTTGACTTTCATCGCTACTTCCTCTCTCACATTTAGAGAGTCGATATGGGGTTTATTGATGGGCTTGGCATGGGGCTCCAAGTCAATTGGGTGATCCACCGATCTCTGAGCGGGAAGGGTAGTGGGGGGCTGAAATAGGTCCTCATATTCAGCCCAAAAGCGCTCTTAGTGTTGCATTTTGCTTCCCCAAGGCGCGTTGGTCATCATTATCCTTATGCAAATGCAAGACAAAGATTTGGGAGCGTTTCTTGAATTCCTTTTTAAGTTGTCTTGCTATTATAAGCTAAAAATCTGTAATTTCTTTGATTCTCTCCAAGTGTACAAGCTGCCCATGCATTACAAACTCCATATACAGCTGAGAGAAGTCCATAGAGATTTTTCCCAACTGCTGAAGCCAATCACATCCGAAAACAACATCCACGCGGCCCATATCAAGGGTAATTAAGTCCACCTTTACTGTGTAATTTTCGGCCACCATAAGAGACACTTGTGTGCATACATGGGAGCTCACTTCCTCATTTCCATTGGCCACTTGAACCTGAAGAGGTTGTTGTAATTTAGTGGAAATACATGTCAAATGGCAAAGAGTTGATTTATTCTCAAAACTGTGCGTGCTGCCACTATCTATGAGGATGTATACACTCTTGCCATCAATGTTACCATGTACTCGTAGGGTGTTCGGGCTCCTAGAGCCAGTCCATGCATCCATGGAGATCGAGCAAGCTGATATAGTGGTGAATGAGGGGTGCCAAGGGTCATTCCCAAGCATGTCATCAATGGGGCAACTACCGAGGTCAAAAGGGAACCCGTCCGGTGAGTCATAAAACTGATCGGTATCAAGATCCTCTTCATATTCAGCATTTTCAGCAAGTGTCATCATGGGAGAGTTGTCATGCAAGTTCTCTTTTAACTTGTCTCTATCTTCTAGTACATACATGCTATTAAACTTGATAATGGCATTCTTAAAGGGGAATTTGGATGCATGATCAGTCGTGTACTTATCCCCGCATTTAAAACACAAGCCTTTGGCTTTTCTATCCTTGACAACTTCAGGAGGAACTGAATTTTTGACTGTTAGGACTGAAGCCATTTCTTGTCTTATTTTCAGCATACTTTGGGTCATTTTTGGAGGGTGGTGCTGTCCCAAAACTACCATATTTCCTTTCAGCATTAAAATTGGGGTAAGTAGGGATTTTGGGGCTGCCAATCCCTACATTGTTGCTGCGATAATTATTAGCATATGGGGGTTACTTGATAGGGTATCTTTGATGTCCTTTAATGGGCTGCATTCCCTCATTGCGACAATATTTCCGACCATAGCGTTCAGCCAATTCTATGGTTGCAAACAGGGTGGCTAGCTTTTGAGCCATTACATCAGCTGAGAGATGCGCATCTAGCCCATAAATGTATTTATGCAATTTGGCCTCATCAATTGACAGCCTCAACATATATGGATAGGTTCATAAATTGGTTGGTGTACTCCCTCACGGTGAGATTTCGCTGATCAAACTGATACCATTGCCTAGCCAAGCGTTCTTTTTCCACCGGGAAGACAAAAACTTGGATCATATGCATCTTGAACTCTTCCCAATCACGAAACTGCTGATTTTCTCTTTGAACGAATCTCCACCATGTGTGGGCAAAACCTTCGAAATGAAGGGAGGAAAAAATAATATTTGCCTCATCGGTACAGGGGTAGATGAGAAAATAGGCTTCCAATTTAGAGGTCCATTCCTCTAGTACAGTTGGGGATGAGGACTACCCATTGAATTTAGTAAACACAATCTTGTCATGTAGCTCATTTGGGTTTTGCTGCCCATGAATGCCATGTGCTACATGCTGCCCATACATGCCTTGCTGTCCAATCCCCGGCTGTCCAAAATTTCCATGGGGGTCATGCTGCCCTTGCATTACATGAGGACCAAATTGCCCATTAGGACCTTGCTGTCCAAAATGTCCATGCTGCCCATTGCCATGTGCATGCTGCCCATTGCCATGTGCATGCTGCCCATTGCCATGTGCATGCTGCCCATTGCCATGTGCATGTTGCCCATTTACTCTGTCCATTCCATGTTGCCCAAGATTTGCATTGGAGCCATTCCCCTGAGTATGCAAATAGCTTCCGTTACGGGGGAGTTGGGGTGCCAAGGATGGGCTTGAAGGATTTGTAACAGGGGAGGGAAGGAAGGGCTCATCATGTCGAGTGGAAGGCTCACCCATCTCATAAGTGCTATGGGGAAGGCCATGGGTACCACCGAGACCTTGTGGGCTACGCCCGGTCTCCAAGGGGGGAGGGCGGTAAGCCTCACGCGGAGGGACATACTCTTTGGGTCGATCCGAGGGGGGGCAATGGCGGGGATGAGGGCGCCCATGCGCTCTATGAGTAAGTCCATCTTGGCCATCATCTCGAAATGACGGTGATCTTTGCAGGTTTCCATCTCCCTGTGGCATTGCTCCATCGCTCGATGTCGTTCAGCATGATGGGTCTCATGTTGGCATAAGGTTTGGTTGAGTAGAGATAAGCAGTCTATCTCAGGGCACCCTCTTCAAACATGTCTTCACGATCCTCCTGGGCTGAGCTAGGATTGTTCATTGAGGCCCGGGAGTCCCTTATTTCACGCTGAAAGTCCTCCTGGGCCTTTGCTTTACCCTTGTGGCCTGCCATCCCAAGTATAGTCCACCAGACCCCTTGTTACAGAAATGACGATATCTTGAGCTAGAGAGCTCCGATCGCCAAAATTTTTGATTAAAATGAAAGCCCTTGATCCTCTCTACGAGGCTATTAAAAATATCTCTGACAGTAAATGATCAGGGCTTTGTTGTAATCACTTTTTGTGGGTTGATTGTGTAGGACTGCTGTCTGTCCCACATTACCTCTTGGCACAAAACTGAGTGTATCTCCCAAACCGTAGGGCGGAATAGGGAGATTTTTAGTTCACATTGAAGGAGAGGATGCCCTCTTTGAATCAAGCTACAGAGCTTGCACTCAATCACACATGAAGGCTTTTCTTTAAATCAACTTTTGTGGGCTGACAGTGTAGAACTGCTACTTGTCCCACAGTTCCTCTGAGCACAAAACTGAGTGTATCTCCCAAACCGTAAGGCAGAATGGGGAGATTTTTATTTCAGATCGAAGGGGAAGATGCCCTCTTCGAAAGAAACTATAGAGCCCGCACTCAATCACACAAGAAGGCTTTGCTGTAATCAACTTTTGCGGGCTGACTGTATAGGACTAACTGTCTGCAATACCCTGCAAAGACTCCCTCAAGGAGCATACCTTATCCCAATGGTGAGGGTCTTATCCCAAACATCCAAGGCCTCAACGGTGGTTCTCAATGCCACATAGATCCATACATCCTTCGCATCCGTAGTTCATTGCTGAGACCATTTCCATAACTGCATACCCTGCCCTTCTTTCATTGCATCCACCATACATTTCCAAGTGATACATGACATTACCAATGCATGTAGAGGGCTGTAGACTCAAATGATCAAGGCTCGGGCTATTCCATCAAATGTACCTGCACTTGCAATAATTCTTGGGCTCCCGATCACCGGGAGGTGGGCAAAGTTCCCCCCGAGCCAGGTTCTGCATCCCTTCGGGGTCTTTGATGGCAAGGGGAGGTCACCCCTCTTTTGTCTTGCCACCTTGCCTGGCATCAGGCTTTTCCTCACCCGGAATATACATGGCAGACATTTATTAATTAAATACCCAGCATGAGATGCATTTCAGGAATTAAAATTTTGGGCTTTTCATGAAGTGCATGGAATTGGAATGGGGAATAGGGATAGAGAGCTTACCGGTAGTGACTCACTGCCTATTCACCCTTATATAATGGATTTTTTAAATCAATTCTTGGCTTAGCCAATTCATAAGAAGCCAAACGGGTTATGGGTAAGCAAAAATATAATCTGAATGAAGCTTCAGCATGAGTAAAATCCATTCCAATGCCATAAGATCAAAGGGAAATGACTAGGAATAATATTCAGCATGCATACAATGTCTGGGACTTCTATTATCTACTTGGACTCATACATTCTCTCAAACAAGTGGATAGGATTCAACAAGAGGCTTAAACGGAGAGAATGAGACTAAGAATCGGTTACCTTGAGTCTTTTGGAGAAGAAGGCAGCCACTAATGCAACTTCAATCCTTCATGAGAGCTCCAATTGATCACACATGCTCCATAGCTCCAAAATGGTTGTGCTCCATCAAGAAAGGATGAAGTCAAGCTTGGGGAAGGATGGCTCATGACCTTCCCATGAAGAGCTCTTGCTGAAATTAAAGCTCTACTCCCATAGCCATGGCTTCCCACAAGTGCATGTCTTCAAATCTTGCTTCTAATCTTCTTCCCGTGCTTCTTCATGGCTAAAATCTTGAGGTAGGCTTGAAGAGGGACTCCCGGGGACCAAGAAAAGACCAAAATATTCAAGATTTTTAAGCTTGATGCCAAGGTTCCATGGCTTCCCTGGACTGCACCAAATTAAGGTTTCTTGAAGCGGAAAGGGGAGTCCAAGAGATGAGGAAGAAGCCTTCAATGTTGCCCAAGAGACTTGCCAAGAGCCAGGAGTGAGGTCCAGGTAGGAGAGGAGGGCTAGGGAGCTGTACAGCAGGCCAGGAAGCAACCCGTTTTTTGTGTCACAAATTTCGGGGCTACTCCTGGAAGGTTGGGGATGACCACCGAGCTCAGCCCTGCTTGATCAGTGGCTCCTGAGCTTCAAAAGATGAAGGGGCAATGCTGATGCTTTATGGAAGAAGGGGAGAGCAAGATTTGGGGCTAGTTTCCTCCATGGGAGCTTGCAGGCAGTTTGTGGAAGGAGGAGAGAGAAGGTCTTCTTGAAAAGTAACTGAGCTTTTGGCCTTCTCTAATTGTGCTACCCTCCTTTTTGCCCAAAACCCTCAAGAAACTTGCATGAAAATTAGTGATGACCTGTCAAATTTGTCTGCCCGCCTCCAAATGTGTCCATGGTTCTTGGGAAAGCTCCAAGAAAGGCTGCCATAGTCTTCAAGAGGGTTGACAGCTTGCCTGAGTACTCCTGTGTACCTGTGAGAGAAATATAAATGGAGTTTTCTAACTGTGGGAAACTGTGAGAGCCCTAAATCTATGGGAAAAGAGAAGGATCAAAGACAAAGCTCTGATACCACTTGTAATGAAAGAGACCTAATTGTCCTAACTAAGGGGAAAGAGAGAGAGAAGGACTGCAGGAGAAGAGGGAGAGGAGAGAGAAAGGCAAGAAGAAGAGAGAGAAAGAGGGAAAAAGGAAGAAGAAGAAGCCATGGAAGCTTGAAAATGTGAAAATAGAGTTTCTTAATAATTTCTGTGATGCCTCAAAATACCCTCTTACACCTTATATACCATTAGTGTGATTGATATGTTCCCATGCCATGTTCCCATGATCCCTATTCATTACACATATGTCACATAAAATGATAGACCTTCACTTAGTTTAGTGCATGATTTATTAACTATAATTCATGGTTTACTTCCGTGATTAAAATAAATACATGAAATGTTAGTTTCCATTTATAGGATGCAATTGCACAGAAGCATAGAGAACTTGTCATCTATCTTGCATTCCATGCAGAAGATAGGTCTTGATCTTGCTCACCACAAATAGGTTGTCTTATACTATGATAGCCAATGTTTATGTTTGGAGATTGCATGAAATATTAGGGTAAAATTGCATTTAGAATACTAAGAGGTTCTTAGACTTTCATGGATCGCTTATAAGGAAAGATTTTTTATGCATTATATGATTATCTTTTACCTATGTTAGAGCATACAGGTGATAAGTGAATTGAGTTTAAACTTTTATATACCCAAGTCACATGGGACCCTGCACTTTAGGAACAAGTACTCATTGCCAGATATGAAGAGAGTTAAAGATTGTTAAGGCTGTACTAATATATTAAACGCACCATGTGCATGCGAGATAAGTTTGATTAGAAAATTTTACATAGCATCGCACTAAGAGAGGATGGAAAGAATGTATGACAAAGTCTTGCAATATATTGCGTTTTGAAGATTACCAAGTATGTTAAAAGACGTGCAAAGAATCAAGGGTTCACAACTTGGAACCCTAGGATAAAACCTAGGGGAAAGAGAGATTCAAAAGAAGTTGACAGCAAGGTAACGATGACTTAGAATCTAGGAAGCTAGAGTCCCGATTTGTGCTCTTTTAGGAGAACGAAATGGAACTATGCCTTATGGGTAGAGATGTCGAGCTTTCCATCCCTCTCATTTCCCATTCTCCTTGAACCAAGTGCAGCATGAATCCGCTTCGACCCTGACGTTTCTGCGTAAAGTAGCTCGCCTGGGGTTCGACGTTAGCTACCATTTTAGGAAATTGACCACTAGGGAAACCCTGATTTAGATCAGTCCTAAGTGGGAACAGCTGAAATTCTTCTGCTTCATGGCAGACTCGGAAAGACCTAGATCACAAAACCCGTGACATTCTGCGGGAGTGCTGGGCAGCGCTTTTTGGACCCTCTTCCCGATGAGCTGCTAAGACGTGTCCTGCAAGAGAACAAGTGGACACGTTACAATTGGTATCAGAGCAAAACTTCTTAATGATGCATGATTGATTAATGTTTAGATCATAGGCATAACCTAAATAACCTAAGTGGTATGACTTTCAGGCACCTTCTGCACCTACGAATGCTAACATGCAAGAGAAGAAGTTCCTTCTCAAGAAAATTAGGCCACCCGAGTTTGATGGCAAGAAAATGACTGTTCAAGTGGACCCTGAGACCTGGATTGAGTCCATGGAGGACTATTTTGAGGTAGCAGGTACTACACCTGCTAACCAAGCCATGCTCGCCAAACTTAAACTTACATGCGAAGCGAGACTTTGGTGGAAACAGTGGTGCAGAGACCAAGCGATCTCGGAGGGGATAGTCACTTGGAACAAGCTTAAGGAAGCTGTGCAAGGGAGGTATTTGCTACCTACCTATCGCACATAGAAGATGAACGAATTCTATGAATTAAAGCAGCTTGGACTATCCCTTAATGCATACTATTCAAAAATCATATCTCTCTTAAAATACGCGCCACAAATGGATATGATGCAACAGGTGTCAAAGTATTGTGCTGGGTTGAATCCATCCATAAACACTCGATTGGAATCAATGCGCCCACCAACGGACTTGCAAGATGCATTACTTTGAGTGAATCCAATCGTTCAAGAGCTTAAATCATGCCACTATGATGTAGATGACTCATGGGATCAAGACAAGAGGTGCCACAAGTTGGATGAGGAAGGACACATCCGTTAGAGATGTCCCAACTGCTGATGTTTCCACTGCAATGAACTAGGACACATTCAAACAGATTGTCCTGAGTTGGACCCTGAGAATCAGGAACGCGCGATCAAACGAAGCTGTCTAAACTTTGCTTTTGGCGCACATTATGAACCACATGATGATGAAGGCTTGGAGCCAGTTGTAACCTTTGAGGATGACTAGATATCCTAAGAAGATCCTATTGAGGTAATAAGTCTTGTACTTGGAATAAAACCTATTGAACCCTATGAGTTGTGGCAAGTTGTTATTTTAAATTAAGAATTTAAGTAATCAGAGTAGCGCAGTGGAAGCATAATGGGCCCTAACCAACAGGCTCTAAGGCCTAGTAATGCTTGTCTCCCCCAGGTCTTTTCGAGATGAGGACATCTCGATTCCTCTAAGGGGGAGAGGATGTAATGTCCCCGCACCCCCATAGGAACTTATCCCCCTTTTATTTTTGACAAAATTTTCTAGCTCACCCTCTCTCTCCCCCTTGCCATGTGCATGGCAGGGAGAGAGAGAGAGAGAGAGAGAGAGAGTGTGTGTGTGTGTATGATGACTATGTGGAAGATGGGGGGCATGCAGTCCCCCAGGTGGCGGGTGGCACCGCCGTGCCACCTCCCCCCTCCACCTATAAATCTCTCCCCCACTCCATTGCAAGTTCTGTCTGCTCCTCCTTGGCATTCACGAGCGTCCTCCCCCCCATACTGGTGTGTTGTCGCACCCCCCCTCCTGCATTTACAACAGACTGTTAGAGCCCTCCTCCCCGTCGATAGAAAGAACCCCCTGCTGGCAATAACCCGGTGATCCGTGTGAAGAAGGAGAAGGGAGAGAAAGAAGGGAAAGAGAAGGAGAATAAGAGGAAGAAGAAGAAGGAGAAGGAAGAGCAGGAGAAGATGAAGGTGAGAGATAAGAGAAAGAAGAGGAGGAGAAGAGAAGGAAGAGAAGGGAAGAGAATAAGAGGAAGAAGAAGGAGAAGGAAGAGAAGGGGAAGAAGAAGGAGAAGGAAGAGAAGAAGGGTGAGAGAGAAGAGAGAGAAGAGGAGGAGAAGAGAAGGAAGAGAAGGGAAGAGGAAGGGAGAGAGAGAAGAAGTGAGAAGAGAGAGGAGAGAAGAAGAAAGAGAAGGAGAATAAGAGGAAGAAGAAGGAGAAGGAAGAGAAGGAGAAGAAGAAGGGTGAGAGAGAAGAGAGAGAAGAGGAGGAGAGTCTAGGGGAGATAAGTAGAGAGAATATAGGATGAGAGAGAAAGGTTAAGAAAAACAAATAGGCAAAAATAAAGGGAGAAGGTGAGAGGTAGGGAGAGTAAATTGATAGTGAGAAAGAGAGAGATAAGGGATAGGGATAGAGTTAGGTTTTGTTATCCTCCCTCTTGACTATCATCATCACCTTACCCTCTTAATATCACATCCAAAATTTTTGACTAGCTACTTACCATGGCCCCCAAGAAAATGGAGCCGTTGGAATTGCAGTCATTAATGGAGCACCGGGTATAGCCAACGCAGGAATTAGCACAACTCCAGACCCCGTCTCGCAAAACCATCTCCTTGGCCTAGGGAAGAACTATTGATTTCATTCCGCCACATGAAATGATAAGGTTTTCATAATATGTCACATAAAATGATAGACTTTGACTTAGTTTAGTGCATGATTTGTTAACTGTAATTCATGGTTTACTTTCGTGATTAAAATAAATACATGAAATGTTAGTTTCCATTGATAGGATGCAACTGTATAGAAGCATAGAGAACTTGTCATCCATCTTGCATTCCACGCGGAAGATAGGTCTTGATCTTGCTCACCACAAATAGGCTGTCTTATCCTATGATAGCCAATGTTTATGTTTGGAGACCGCATGAAATATTAGGGTAAAATTGCATTTAGAATACTAACAGGTTCTTAGACTTTCATGGATCACTTACAAGGAAAGATTTTTTATGCATTATATGATTATCTTTTACCTATGTTAGAGCATAGAGGTGATAAGTGAATTGAGTTTAAACTTTTATATACTCAAGTCACATGGGACCCTGCACTTTAGGAAAAAGTACTCATTGCCAGATATGAAGAGAGTTAAAGATTGTTAAGGCTGTACTACTATATTAAACGCACCATGTGCATGCAAGATAAGTTTATTAGAAAATTCTCCATAGCATTGCACTAAGAGAGGATGGAAAGAATGTATGACAAAGTCTTGCAATATATTATGTTTTGAAGATTACCAAGTATGTTAAAAGACGTGCAAAGAATCGAGGGTTCACAACTTGGAACCCTAGGATAAAACCTAGGGGAAAGAGAGTTTCAAAAGAAGTTGACAGGAAGGTAACGATGACTTAGAATCTAGAAAGCTAGAGTCCCGATTTGTGCTGTTTTAGGTGAACGGAATGGGACTATGCCTTATGGGCAGAGAGGTCGAGCTTTGAATCCCTCTCGTTTCCCATTCTCCTTGAACCAAGTGTAGCATGAATCCGCTTTGACCCTGATGTTTCTGGGTAAAGTAGTTCACCTAGGGTTCGATGCTAGCTACTGTTCTAGGAATTTGACCACTAGCTAGGGCAACCCTAATTCAGGTCGATCCTAAGTGGAAACGGTCAGAATGCTTCCACTTCGTGGCAGACTCGGGAAGACCTAGATCGCAAAACCCGTGACATTCCATGGGAGTGCCGGGCGGCGCTTTCTGGACCCTCTTCTCGATGGGCTACTAAGACGTGTCTTACGAGAGAACAGGTGGACACGTTGTCGAAGGGTTTTCGAAAGCCAAGTCGCGACCACTGAGGACTTTGAATAATTTCAGGATAGAAGGATAGATTGTCAATAGTGGCGGCCTCCACAAAGGATCATATTTATATTTCTTCAGAATAGTTACAGCAGCAATAAAAGACGAATACAGAAGATCCTCAGAGGTATATACAAGAGGTTTAGAAAACAGTTTTAGTATAGATCATAATAATGTCCAATACTATAAGGAATTTGAAGTCACAAATCTGTTCTTGGCATAGGAGAAAAACCAGCAAAATCACTCCTTAATACGAAACATCGATACTCGGTAAGTCTCCCCTCGGGTAACAATAATTTAGTACATATGAAGATGGAAATCTTCAGTCATGAACGGACTGGGATCTTATTCTGTCATCCAACCACGATGAGATATCATTCAATATGATGGTCACATTGTCATCAGACTTCCCTTGCAGAAGACTTAACCAGCTCTATGTTTGCAGCAAACGAGGCTCCACCAATAATTTCATTGACTCTTTTGAGTAAAAAGGGGGTGATTGTGCTTCCACTAATCTTTTGCTTCAATGCTTCTTGCAAAGAACTACTGATTGTTGACTCAATCGGCTTGGCAGCTGCTTCATGTTCTTCCGGGATTGGCACCCCAATGAGTAGTCCACTCTGTAAATCCAAACTAGAGTTCGCACCTTGTATGAGACCCTATGGGGAGGGTCATGTTGGGGTTCTTTTCCCTAAACAAGTTTGCATAAGCCTCGGAAATCGAAGACATGATATGATATCTGCACATTCGTCTGGAGAATCAACACGACAAGGTACCTTGCAGCCACTGTGGCGAGTAAAGAAAGCAGGAAATTCATTGGTCTTGTATCCAATAACAGTAACACCTTCAGTCTCAAGGTACTCTAACGTTCTGGGAATGTCAAGAATTGACTTGACACCAGCACAGAAAACAGCAACAGGCGACCTTCCAAGCTCTGTTAAATCAGATGAGACATCCATTGCTTTTCACCATCAGCATGTGATATCTCGTCCTTGGGGTAAGTCTGTGAAGTAAACATATCCTCCCGAGTATATATCAGACCAACATTAGTCCATGTCTTTAATATATCCATAGTCGTATATTTTATGGGTTTTGTAATCTGCTCAAAGCAACTGATACTTGTGCTCCTCTCAGTTTTCCTCCATCGTCACAGTTCTTCTGTCGCCATCTTCTTTCCTCCCCAATCCTCTCTCTTCCATACGACTCCGCCTCCGTTCCTCATTAATTCAAAAGAGTGGGAATATCCCTTAACTCTAGCTGGATATACTGTCCGTTACGGTTACCAGGGAGCTACGCAAGCTTTTGATGAAGCTTTGAGTCACAACGATGACAATTCGTGCCTCTCCAATTCGATCTCTATCATTACTGTCTACCACAAATATGAGACCTTGTGTGTTCTAATGTCGTTGACGAAGAGAGTGCAGTCCCAACTTATCAGTAATCTCAGCAGCATTCATTGCATTTGGAAGGTCCTGTTTGTTTACGAACACCCAAAAGAACAGCATCCTGCAACTCATCCTCATTCAGCATTCTATGCCGTTCATCCCGTTCGTTCTGCCCCCACTGATTTTTTCCATAGCTTCCCCCCCTGTTCTTCTTCGTTTCCTTCCCTTCTCCCCAATTAGCATCGCCTTCCTCGCTGAAGTCATCTCTTTCTTAACAAAAAGCTTTGACTTTCACTGCGACTCATTCTATCTCTGTCACCGTAATATCCTGTGGAGGAGTTCTTCACGAGGTCATTGAGCGTCATAGCTGGGTCATCGAATAACTTGAGCGCCTCCACACTCTTTACGTCTCTCGTTTTCAGTTTCGATACATCCTTTTGGTCTTGCTCTGTCGCATCTACGTCCGCATCCTCCGAGCTCTTCTGCCACAACAGCAGTTTTCCAAACATCCGTGTCCGATTTGTATGCTCGACAGGGTTCGCCACAAGCCTCCCTCCTCTGTTCCAACGTTCAAAACTTTTCCCCCCAGTCCGGATTTCCCTCCAATCATTTTTGGTACCTTTTGCCATAATCAATCCTAAAAAAGACCGCCTTTGTTTTTAGCATACTCTATATAGAGAGTATTCACCGCAACATACTCTATACAAAGAGTTTTAACCAAGTTCAGTTTTACTACAATACTCTGCATGTGGTGTATTGCACACAAATGAAAAGGAGTAGGCTTAATGTTGTTCCCACTTGCCAAGCCAAAATCCTAGTAAGTCCACCATAGTGTCATATACCCTCGTCATGGACGCAAATAGCTGAATTCCCTTGTCAACATAGCCAAGGATAAGGAAACTCCAAAAAATACTCATTACGTTGTGGTATGCAGTCAAACATGTGCTGAACATCAAGCAAGCTCCCACATTTGGCATATTTATCCTCCAATGTACTTCGATTTGCATCTCTTGGAAATAGTTTAGTACTTCCTCACAAAACCCATAATCGACATATCTTAAAATATCAAAAAAATCCCTGTTCTTCTCTGTCTTCAGCATAGAATGAAAGAGCAAACATAACAACTAAGTATGTACAAAGTATCAAATCACACGCACAACTTTTGGGTGGTTTTCACACCTAGAATGCGCAGCAATATGACAACGTTACAGTTTGACCTTCATTTAATAATTTTTAAATATCATCAAGTGGGAGATTGTGAAGAAGCTTTAGGAGTCATGGTCAGTGGAGGTTCACAAGAATAAGAAGGAAAATAGCTAGGACTTGTTCGTTGTCGTGACGCTGCACGTCCACTACTGTGAACTTGAGGGTGGAATTTTTCGCAAGGATTTGAACTCATTAATCAGTTCCATTAGGAATTTATTTTCCATTGTGTGTGTCTTTTTGTTTGCATTTTGAATGATGCACGAGCATATGTAGATAGGCTAGGCACATTCTCTTCAGTGCATTCATAATTTTTGTGGAAGCATGTTTGAATGATTGCATTACATGGTTTTAAATTTGCAAACCATATGAATGATTGGGCATGAAATTCTCTTTCAAAAGCATATTTTGTTAGGGCACATTGCATAGATAAATAGGTTTATATGAAGGTATCCATTTTGAAGACTCAAGGACATTGAGGAACGTGATTTTGCCTCTTACTCAAGGAGAAGACTACACTAGTTAAATATGAGATTCTCTACTCTAGGAAACCACCATCCAAGGAAAATGGCAGCAAAGCCACTTCTACCCATTATAAAAGAATATGAGAGGAAGTTGGTTCCTTACCCGTGCACCCTGAATCTTATGCTAAAAAACATGAGGGGAAAGTTGGTCATTCCCAAGATTGTTATGTGACATCCACTATTATAGAGGTTGTCTCAAGGGAATTAAAAAACCTTTACTATCCAAATAAAGGCCTTCAAAAAGAGCCGAATCCAAGAGTATGATTTTTCTATCTTGGCTGTTATTGAAGTCGATTTGCCTAGTGACGATGTTTCTTGTTGGCACATTGTCAAGCATTAATTTTTTGAAAATGCAAAACCCTTAGCCTAATTGTAGTTAGGTTTGATTTTTGCTAGCTTAGTTGTTTGTGTGATACTTTGTACTGTTGTTTCGTAATTGGATTTTTAGTGTTTGTCTAGCTTAGGATTTTTTTTCTGTCATTTTGTTTGGTTTGTTGAGTGTGGAAACTTGATAGCCTTGGTCGAGCTTGCTATTTTTTTGGACAGGTTGAAGCTGTAGTTTGTTAGTAGCTGTCAAACATTGTAGAACACATTTGATTTTTTGTTGAGATTCTTACACATCACAGGGTTTATGGATTCACGAACACTTCACGTTGCACTTGTTGATGTACTAGACTCAGGGGTCCTCTCCTGATTTTCTCAAATACTTCCATGCCATGGATTGGGATTATGCACATTATGCACCATCATTGACCACCAGCACGGCATGAGGTTCGATGCAACTATATGTAGTAAATATTAGTTGCACGCACACATGAGAGAGCACCTGTCATTGAGCACACACATTTCTTGCACGCATGATATTTGGGATATTCCTCACAAAGTTAGGAACCTTTGGTTGAGTGTTTACGTGGTTGGGTGAGTCAGAGGGTCATGAAGGATGTCACCAATTGTGAGATGGGTTGTTCTAAATTGGCCGACATCTTGAAGACCATCATTTCCAGAGCAATGGTGAGATTTTGGATGGGTGGAGCGGAGCATGACATATTTTCTTACTGAGAGTTGAGAGGTGAGATTAATGATTAATTCTTAACAAAGAACTTTGTTTGCACTTTGTATGACGTATGAGCACATCTAAGTAGGCTAGGCACAATTCTTCAAGTGCATACATAATTTTTGTGTGAACATAGATTGATTGGTTGCATATCATGGATCCTACATTGCACATTTCTCAAATCATGAATGACTGGGCATAAAGTTCATTTCAAAGAGCATATTTTGTTGCTAGGATACATTGCATTGGGAAGAAACAGGTACATGAGAAAGTTACAAATCTTGTATGCTATGCTCAAGGGATGCTGGAAGAATATACAAGAAATATGAAGTTGGAAGGTGCTGAAGATCTTGCAGTTGAGCTACGTGTACTTGCTGCAATTGAAGGAACACTTGATGTTTGTAGATGTTGTGGTGAAACTGGACATTTGTTATATACATGCCTCTGGGGTCTAATAAATCAGTGATTTGTCATCTTTGTGGAAATGAAGGCCATATTAAGTCTATCCAAAAGTGGGAAAAAAGGTGGAGGCTAGCAAGAGCGAGTTGGCTGAAGGGATGAAGCCAGAGCGTAGTGAGAGGTCTGTTATTGCTGATGGTGCCAACCAAGAGAAAACATCTTATGGAGAAGGGAAGACCAGAGAGAGGGAGGTACGTAAGTACCCGGATAGTTGCAGCATATTCTCGACGTTTGAATGAGGGTGGCAGCATTCAATGGAGAGAAAGGTGGAGATTTGAAGATGCGGATATAATTATAGCTCGCGGTGTGTCCATTGCGATGGCTTATTCTTTGACGAGGCTGTATTTTGATGGTTCTGTGAACGGCAGCTGCCTTTCCAGCAGCAGCAAGGCGTTTCTTACCGAGAACTGACAGCCGCAGGGATGCGCATCAGTCTCAAAGGGAATATCCACATCATGCGAGTGAGTTTTTGGATCACAGAGACAAGGAAGCTGATTAGATAAGGTTTGCAAAAGGATTGGATCACAGAGACAAGGAAGCTGATTAGATAAGGTTTGCAAAAGGATTTATAATCACAAAGGGAACAATGAAGAAAGAAGGTGGTCATACATACAGCGGTGGCAGGTCAACGGCATTACAAATGGCGCTGAAGATCATAATGCAGAGATCACGTGCAGAGATTTGACTTATACTTCGTCAGCAAATATACACAGGGAGTGTCAGTGACGATAACGGCATTACGAGCAATACGAATGCCATAGCGACCTTATGAATTGGCAAGGTGACGTGGCAATAATCTTTGGAAGACAAGTAGGCATATTCTATGAATCGTAGGCAGTCCAGTCATTCGACACGCATGATTCGCAGGAGTTTTCGGTAAAGATGAAGCTATAAAGTCTAAAGTAAAAGCATAAGCTTTTAAGCTTAGCCTTAACGTTCTGGAAGCCAAACGTACTAAAAAGCCTTAAAGCTTTTTTTGAAAAGAAAAAAGCAAGACCAACGTATGAGTATCTCAAGAAAATGATATAAGGAGATGTGAGAGGAATCTTAGGGGCCCTTTCCCCTCACTTCCAATTGTATCTTGTGAGTGAGGAGAGAAGAGGGTTGCATGCGAGAGGATACTCTTGACGTGCTAAAATTTTGGAAGTTGAAGAATTTGGATGTTGCGGTGCTGAGTGTCGGCTCAAGGTTGTCAAAGTATGATAGTACAATTCACTTGGTTTTGTCTTCAAACTCTTGGTGTTTTTTTGAATTTTGTGTTGGGTTTGTATGATGCTCTACCCAAAATTAAGTTTCTTTGTCTTTTCTGAGCTATAAGAGGCATTGTGTGTTGATTTGTTCTCGTGTGTGGCTAGTGATCTTTTGTCGAATATTTAAAATTTTTGTGTTGTGTTATGCATCTAATAAAGTCAATTTCCCCAACTGACACTCCTTAACATCTCATTATTGGGTTGTGAGTGAGACTTGCTCTTGATCACTCCTCATGTAACAATGTGAGCGTTAGTAAAGATCTTTTCAAGCATTGGCCATTGCACGAAGACCTTATTGAGTGTGTTAAACATTGGATTTTGGCGGAAGTAGCAGTCTAGCTGGAATGTATCTTCCCAATGGCATACCCATTTGCACCTCCTTCCTTGACAAGGCAGAGTGGTCTTCTCATAAGCTCGAGAAGCATTTGACTGTGTTGCTCGTGACCATGGGTGGGTTTAACAAATTATATGGTTTTTAAACCAATTACAGGGTGGCATTTATATACACAAAATCATAAGCAACAACAGCTAGCAACATGTAGTTGCAGGAGTATATTTTGTGCTGATCTACAGGGTAAAGCTCATGGTGGATTATCTGAATGCTTGGCTTCAGTTGTCTCACAAAGCTTTTGGGAATTTGGTGATCTGTTGGAACTTTACCGAAAGTTTCTGAAAGTGTCTGGTGGCATAAACAAAATTTCAGAGCCCGACGAGTTTTCTGCGCATGCAGCTCAAGAAGAAGCTTAAGTCCCTTCAAAATGAAACCACTTTCCAGTGATGCCGTATATTGGCGCTGATTAAGGACCCGATGGGATTTTCCAGTGGCAATGGACATACACGATAAAAAGAAGAATTTGAGAAAGTTGATCAACAGAACAGCAATGGAGTAAGTAGAATGGACACTGCGGAGGTTGTCGTGCCACGACAGCGCAAAGCTTAACGAAAGGCTTTGTGATGCAGAAGGAAGTTTAACGCCTCGTTTGGCTTGGCAGGAAGAAAGCTCAGTGACCCTGATGATGGAAGTGGCAGTGATTGTGATTTTCAAGCGGATTACCATCATGGGGGTTTAGAAACGCGGGCGAGAGGGGTCTTAAGTCAGCGCTACAGATCGAAAGCATTTAAAAACTTTAGCCAATCAAAGGTTAAAAGCTTCAAGCTATTACGCTTAGCATTTTTTCCCTTACACGCTTAAAGCTTTTAAAGCTAACTTTAAAACAAACTAGGATTGAGTCGGGCTTTAAGCTCTCCGCCTCTACGAAGCTTTGCTAACAAGTTTGAAGACAAAGGATTGAGCTTGAGCTTGAGCTCCTCACCTCATTAAAGGTCTTGCATCAAACCAAGTGAGAGAGGTTAGAGGTGGAATCAAACCAGGTGAGAGAGGTTAGAGGTGGAGCTTATATCCCTCACCTTCTTCGAAGTTTGCCATGGAACTCGGGAGAGAAAGCTTGAGGTCGAGCTTTAAGCCCCTCGCTTACATTGAAGTTTCCGCCATCGAGTTGCCTATGAAGATTGCGCTTTAAGCTTCTCACCTACTTTTAAAGATCGCCATCAAGTTCCATGAAGTGGCTTTCGAGTGAGCTATGAGCTCCTTGTCCTCTTCGAAATTCTCATCATCAATTCTACAAGAGTGGCTTGAGTTCAAGCTTGGTGCTTCTCGCCTTACTCGAAATTCTTTCCTTAAAATCTAACATTCCACCTTTTTCTCTTCTATCTCAGTTTGAAATCTATGAGTCTGTAACTTGCCTATATTTTTTAACAAGAATTTATTTTCTCATTCAAAATTCTTATATCGACAATGAATGCAAAAGAGACTGAAAGAGCATACTAATAGTACCTTGACTAAGACTATTAATACTAAAATACTTGACAATGTAGATGAAATGGATAAAGTGCATCTAGATGGTATAGACTCAGGATGATACAGAAGAACTGGATATTTTGATTGAGGGTGTTGATATGCAAGATATCCAAAAGCTAGAGAGGAGTGCAAAGAAGACATTGTGACAATATTTCTTATACAAGAGAAATATACTTTCATAGGTGCTTTTTCCAAATTAATCATAGAGAGATATACTATGGATTGCAAAGCTAGAGGGGGTGACAATACTCAACTTGTGTTTCAGACACGGATGCTAAAACAAGCACTACAACAAAAAGGCTCCATAGACGCGCTTGTAGATGTAATATTTGAACTGTGATAAAAAATATCGGGTGCGTTTATTACCGCGTCTACTACCGTGTCTACAATTTCGCGTCTAAAAGTGCACTTATAGTCAGAATTACACGCCCATATAGATGCGCATATAGACGTGTGTATTGACGCACTATGTAAATCTATATTCATATTTATAAAAAAGTGGATATATTCATATTGTGCATCTATACATGCATGTATCTACGCATCTAAAAAAGCATTTACTCTACAAGTTTTTAACGAGAAGACGCGCATTTATCCTGCAATTTAGACGCGTTGATAGACGCGCAAAACAGAGGTATGAAAATAAAATTTGATGTTGATGAGGCTCTCTGATTTTTTTTTCTTACCTCTATGCTAGTCTCCCCTTCGCTATCCTCAACTGCATCAGGGTTCGCCTACACAAAGGATTAAGGTATATAAATACCATTACAAACAATAAATTAGAGTTACCTATACTTTTCATGTAAAAAATAAAACATACCTCTTCTGGTGGTGGAATCCTCATGGCACGATTATATTGCTCCTCCGTGATGAGTCCCTTCTCGTAGAAATGTTGCCAAGTGGACGCCCGGTTATGACCTCGATGGTAGCCTACCTCTCTAGGAGTAGGCATCCTACCAACGATATGATACTACAAAACAATTTGAACATACAACGTATTAGAACACACTACATAATGAAGTGAAACAAATTACAAAATTTAATTTTAAAAAAGAAATCAAATAATACTTACAAACTTAGCCTCCCATGACTCCCTGCCACCTGATCCATAATGCGACGATCCCATGGTTGCCATTTGGATACCTGGTGCCGCTGCATGCTGCCGACTTGTCATTTTCTCTGCTGCTCTCTTCTTGGCCTCTTTCCACTCCTTTCGGTGGCAATTGGGTGGTTGGCCATATCCAGGGCGCCCCTGCTCTTGTCTTTGCAGTGACTCCTTGGCACGTGTCATAAGGTGAGACCTCTTGTTATGAAGCGCATCTCTCACCTTTGACCATCCCCAATCATTTGAGAATCGTTAATTCTCTGGATTAGGGTACCTTCTATGTACTATCCGCAGCATCTCTTGCCATAAACCATTTTTTTGGTGCTTGAAGAGAATCATGCAATCTTTGTATGTGGCCTGCACGACACTCCTCAAGTAGGCTATCACTTCCCTCCCCTTAGAGTCATGCAAGATACCACCAATATCAGACAGAGTAGTACATTTGTGGAGGCTCACCTCACTCATTTCCCTGAGGGTGATCGAGAGCCACCTCCTAGGCAACCCCCACAAAGCCCTCGACCTCCTCGTCCTCTCGCACGACTCTCCCTTCTCCCTCGACAGGCACTACCCTCTACCTCACTCGATGCACGTGCTTTTGCAAATGCACGTGCTTCAGCCGATCCATGTACTTCAGCTGATCCCTGTGCATTAGCTGATCTGTGTGTATGCATAGTGCATGGAGTACCTGTTAGTAGAGGTGTGCCAAGGTTTGGTGTTTGTGCAGCAGTGCTAGGCAAAGATGTGATAGGTGTCCGAGACATCACACTAAAAACCTCCTCTGCAGTGGGAGGGCGACCAAGATAATTGGTCATCTCCCCCATGAATTGCTCCTTGTTTGGAAAACCTCCAAAAAAGCTACTAATACCTCTAGAAAACTCCGCTAAGGTGTTGTTCATGCGTTCCAACTCAGGATCAGTGCTGGAGGATCCAGGATTCCACATC
The DNA here is from genome assembly GCF_053477565.2 of Lygodium microphyllum. Taxonomy (NCBI): domain Eukaryota; kingdom Viridiplantae; phylum Streptophyta; class Polypodiopsida; order Schizaeales; family Lygodiaceae; genus Lygodium; species Lygodium microphyllum. The sequence goes on from NC_141156.1 coordinate 70,414,573, forward strand.
TACACAAGAAAAATCATATTACCTTGTGCAGATAAAACATATTACATGCTGCGTCTATATTTGCGTCTCTGTGTGCGTTTGTCAGTGCGTCTATTTTCGCATCTATACCTGCGCCTACACTGTCATCTGGACGCGTTGACAGACACGCACAGTCGGACCATTTTTTTCAAACTTGGTTAAAAAACGCGCAAAAAAACCTCCATAGATGACAATCTATAGCATGTAAAGAGAGAGAGAGAGACAAACAGACAGAGAAAGCAAACAAGATTGAGAGAGAAAAGAAGAACTCACCTTCTTTGCTTGTTCCGACGGGTGGCGGCTAGGTCGCAAGCTCCTTGTCCTCCTTCTCCCTTCCCTTGGTAAGTTGCTTGAATCTTCTTCTCTTCCTTTCTGTTTGGCTCTTGTTGTTTACTCTTTTGCTCTTCTTTCCTCATGTTCTCTTTTTACTCTTATTTCCTTCCCTCATTGTCTTCATGAAGTGATAGATAGACATGAGTAGTGATGTCAAGCTCGAACTGCAGAAAACGCGCAAAAAACGCAGGAAAGCATAGGTTTGAAGAGAAAGCCACAACTTTTTTTAAATTTTTATTATTTATGCAGCACGTCTGTAAGCATACATGTATATGCGCAGATAATACCTATTACACGCGCTGACAGACGTGCAAGAACAATTAAACTGATTAGATGCTAGCTTTTGGTTGTTTTTGGATCAACATGACATGACTTTCCTAGTCTTTCAATATCAAAATGTTTGCCTCCATGTTGTAAGTATCAATGCATGCATTTAGGGAATATGACATATACAGATTGTATGTGCATAGTGGTTCAACAAATCAAGCCTCTTTCTTATTTGCAGGCATTATATATTGTAGTTAAACTCTAAAAGTTTATATTGTGCAAAAATGTGTCATTGATTTAAGCTAAGATCTTGATCTACATTGCTATTCATACAATTTCATTTATGTTGGGCTGGCCAATCTGCTTGATTAATGCAAGATATGCTTGATACGATGTTTTTGATTGAGAATACTGGTGAAATATATAAAAAATCTTGAGATAAGAGATGGTACACTAGAAAATCAATTGACCTATGTTGTGACATATATAACAAAGCTTGAGGATAAGAGATAACACATTGGCAAGTCAATTGGCACATATGTGGTGACTTACTAGACCATCCCACTTGCAATTGCATGTAAGTATGAATAGCTAGATAAAGCACGAATGGTTTTTAGCTAGAGAGAGATAATGCAATGGTGTATATGAAAGAGATAGAGAAAGGCATATTATCAATCAATCAATCAAAGATATGTACATGAAGTGACTTGATATAGTAATTAGAGTATCGTCATTTTTAGGATGCTCCATTGACTTCTGCAAGTTCCCATAACCTTGAAGTAGATAGCCAACCACACTGTCCATGGAAGGAAAACTTGACCTCATCAAATTAACCAAGTTAATTTACTTATACATTTCATAGATAAGAGATTTGTAGTTGGCTTGTTGGTATTGCAAAGTATCCTTACAGTGATCTATTTTAGTCACCAACAAGTAAACACACTGGCTAAAGATGATGAAAAGAGGACATGTGCACATTGGCTACATGTGGTCCACCTTATCTAAAATTATATGTGAGCTATAAGTACACCTTGACATGATTGGAATAGCTTGCACATGCACAAGCCAACTGATTTACATCAATCTACTCATGCTTTGAATTGGCATGCATGCCTTGCTTTTGCTTTGATTGTATTGATTGTGATATATATTCCTCGAGAATAATGAAAATCAAGGGACTACCCTAAAAAGTGAGGGTCCTCCCTTGAATCACCGATTAAGCTTTGATCTATAAGTTTATGCATGGCTAGGTTAAGTGCACAACAAATGAGACATGTGAGTGTATTGATCAGTTCTCTCTCTCTCTCTCTCTCTCTCTCTCTATATATATATATATATATTGCACATGCACAAGTCAACCTTTGATCTATAAGTTTTAGCCATGGCTAGGTTAAGTGCACAATAGATGCAACATGTGCATGTATCAATCACTTCTCTCATAATTATGTCGTATATACATCCAATCACATTTGTATAGGACATGATTGGATGTATATTTGTAATACTCAGAAAGAAGTAAAGTTGGTAATGTATATCATGTCCTATATATGTATGCCTTATACATGTATATCATGTCGTATATACATGTATATCATGTCCTTATGATCCTATACATGTATATCATGTCCTTATGATCTAGGTGTAATTATGTTGTATATACATCCAATCATGCCCTATCCAATCACATTTGTATAGAGCATGATTGGATGTATATAGGGCATGAAATCACATATATATAATTAGCTTTGAATGATTGGATGTATATTTGTAATACTCAGAAAGAAGTAAAGTTGGTAATGTATTCAAACAAATACTAGTTGTTAAGAGGTTTGGTCATATTTAGGGACTTTATGAGAAATGAAAAATATGTGCATTTATTTTTGCATCTATAGGCGCATTTATAAACACGGATATATAGACGTGTTCTATATACTAGCATAAATATACACGCTGATACAAGCGCTTATAAATGCGCCCGCTTTTTCGCATGTATAGTGCGCGTCTATAGGGCCTTTCTCTTGTAGTGAAGGAGATGTATACATACTTATCTATGGATTTCAAGAGTTTCACCAACTTGAAAAAGGAATGATAGAATATTCAAGTGATTGTCTTCAAGAGGGAAACATATGTAGAATGATGAAGTAGGTTTTCAATCCTAGTGGACTCCATGTGTTGTGAAGTATAATATATATGTTGCTTAGACCAAAAGAAAATGTATGGGATGTATGCATGCCTTATTGGTCAATTATCCAATGGCCATTTGATCCAAGAGGAGGGATATTACTCTAGGTTATTGTAATGGTCAAGTCGGAGCACAATTGAAGATCTTGGAAAGTGTTCTATGTCAATGAGGATTTATGGTGGCCGGAACATCTCGGATGGGATTCTATGCATAGGGAAGAGGCCTACCAAGTTTGGTTGTCATCCGAATTGGTATGTACTGAAAGTTATAGAGACAAGAAGGCCGATGTTTGGCCAAGACTTCATGTAGTAAAAGATAGTTGCAAGCTGCACACAAAATTTTAGGGTCTACAATCTTTGAAATTTACTTCTGAGTTCTTCATAAGATTTGTAGATCAAAATCAAGGCTACAACTTTACAGAAGAAAGCTCTGCAATCCAAATTACGGATCAAAAGATATGTGTAGTTTTCTATAAGGTGGTCTTGTAGGATAGTTTTTCAAGCACAAAGAGATTGAATCTAAAGGATGTAAAGTATTGTATGTGACATATACTTTAACAGAGGTGGATAGGACTGACTTGAGGATACCCGGAGCAGGGAAAAGGTTCAAATTGTTTAGAGAAGAGATATAGAAGAGTATGCAATGGAGGACTTGACAAAAGGAAGACAAAGATGATAGGGTAGATGAAGATGCACCCTTTTCCTTGCTAGGAAACCTCAAGGCCACCTTGGCCACAACAATACATTTTCATCCCTTTGATGCTTGGGTGGTGCTCATTAAGCCTCATATACCTTCCTTACTACTCAATAAAGCACCTAGGGTTGTTGCTTGATAAAGGGGAAGCCTATTTCTTCCTATTTCTTACTAGTGACAGTTGTGGTGCTTCCTAATATTAGAGTGTCGTTGGGTGTGGTAGAGGCATGCATCATCCTCTCTCTTGTCCAAGCCATGATTGTCTACCTCACATGTGGACTACTATAGAAAAATCATATTTGTAGGATTAGAGATAATGTCTATACAACTGAAACAAAAGGGTTCTATGAAAACAACCTGTGTAAAGATGCAGTCCAAAGTTCTTTGAAGAGCGCAAATGGGACCATTGTTCAATCATAAAAAGATCTAGAATTGGCCATGCTGAGAGTTTGAGGTCTGATACATGTACACTGCCTTAACAAAAAAAACAAATGTACTAGTTTGTCCAGCCACCAAACAAATCAAAAAAGTCACAATACTGATTAATATGTAAACAGCTTCACTTGGTGGCACCAGAATCTGCAAGACTTGCCTAATGTTATTAGACAGAATTTGATGGGTGTTGTAGGGAAAGAAGTCATTAATCACAACGACAGATGTTGAGGTTACTAAAGGGACTAATTGTGGGTTATAACACAAAAAGGGACTACAATTTGATGAGGCCAATCAGTCAGTAGGCTGTGGTTAAGGGAAGCCACCCTCCTTCTATACCCTCTCTACCCAACTAGTGAGTTCTCCAAAACCTAGGAAGCCTAGATTAAGGATGTGTAGCATCCAATGAACCAAACCCCTTTGGGAGAGGGGGTGTATGGAAGTAGACTTCAATCCATATTTGTATATCTAATGTGATCGACCATAGGTTAATGATGTGGATCTTTGATCTTGGTATATTCCATGTGATATACAAGTTATTTAAAGCCAAAGGGGATGTCTTGCATGTATATGTGCCTTCTTGGTCAACTCTCCAATGTATATTTGACCAAGTAGGAGACTACAGTGGACAGGCGTGCTGAACTAAAGATGTCTAAAAATATTTTAATTGGGAGAGGATAAATGGTACTGACACATCCAAAATGGGTTTTTCTACCTAGGGAAGGGTCCTACAAAGTTTGGTTTACATGCGAGTTTGTATGCAAGAGATATAGAGTTGTGAAGGTCGATGTCTAGCTAGGACTACATGCTGTAATGAACAGTTTTGCGTAGAAAATTTTAGGGGCTGGAATATTCATAATTTGACCCAGGTGTCTTCATATAAGTTGTAGATCACAAGTGGGACTACATTTTTGATTTTTAAAGCTTGGCAATCTGAGTTATGGTTCAAAAGATATGAGTAGTTTTTTGCAGGGTGGTCTTGCAAGACAATTTTTTGGACAAGATCAGACTAAATCTAATGGATGTAAAGTATTGCATGTAGCATATGCTTTGATAGAGGCATTTGAGATTGACATGAGGTCTTTTAGCCCCTTCTCCTACCAACCTATCACAAAAGTGTTTCCTGTAGAAGAATCCGCAACAAAGACAACTAGCTCGATGTAGACAATACGAGTCTTGAGACTAGGAAGACCATGAATTGAGAGAAGAGAGAAGCCCAAGTCAGGAACATGTAGGGCCTAAAAAATAGAGCTCAATGAACGGTTAGAAAATAGAGGCAAGGTACCAATATCACTAATAGGCACCAAAGAAATGTCACCAACAGTGATGATATCCTCGGATAGACAGAGAACCTGTAGTAAATCACCTTGCGGAGTCATAGGACTAAGGGGAGTACAGAGGCCTCGAAGGATTACCTAAGGGATGTCCAATCAAGAATGGGTGAGCCAAGCCTATGAACCAACTGGGAAACAATAGCAAGGATATTAAAGGCATCATAATCTACCAAAAAAGAGCAACCAAAGGCCATGGTATAGGCATGCAAGCAATAGGGGATGGTAGCTTGATGACAAAAAAAAGAGATCACCACATAAAAGAAAGGACACCATAATCCCTAAAGAACCTCCTCATGATCCTGAAAATCCTCCTTTGAAACAAGAAGGGCCAAAGAATCCATAACCACATCTTTGAGATAGCTTACAAATATGGATTGAAGACCGAAATGCTATTAGCAAGGTTGAATATCACCAACAATTAACTTTTACCATGGGCTTGTTTTCGGTGTGGGTAGTACTTAATTCAGTTTCAGGCTTTAGCCACTTTCAATGATTTGGAGTTGTGCTAGGAATGAAATCATTTGTAGTCTCAAACTTTTCCATGGGCTTCTTTTGGGTGTGGGCATTAGTGATGCCGAAAAACACATGAACATATAATGAGTTTTCCACTAGCTATAGCATTTTTATAGATCCAAGCTTGCTATACTAATCAATAACTTCATTCTTAGCATCCAAAGCTCTATGTAATCCAAGACAAAAACCTCACAAACCCCATGTTTCTGCAACCCTTATGTACTTAACTATGGCTTACAATGAAATGCCAAAAATGTGTACCTTCTAGCATGTCATGATGCTCTTCATCTTTAAGTTGTACTAAAGCATCATACATAGCATCTTCATGGTTTTTCTTTACAGCTAAAAATCTTTCCAAGTTGCTCAACTCCCTCTGTATTCTTGCCGACTCTTTCCCAGCCTATCACACATATAGCAACCACATTGTTTGAGTAAAGCACAATGAAATAATGTGTAGTCATATGTGTATAGTGAAACTTGCAAGGTGCATGTCTAACCTTGAACACAAAACATTAACATACATTGTGTAGCTCTCTACGAACTGATTCAAGTTCTGACAGCTAGCTACTCCTCTCCTAATATAGTAGTGCCTGGATGATATGTCTCCTTCTTAAGCAAAGAAGAATTCTATTGAGAAAAGAAAATCTTGTAAATTACAGCAAATTGCCTAACCAATCGATGTACTAGTACGTGTTGGCATAAGAAAGCATAACCATGCACAAAGTTTAATTGTAGCTTAAAAAATGGGAAAGTAGAGTGATAACAAGCCTACAATTTAGTTGCACACCTTTTGAATACTAGAAGATTCAATTGGAGATGTGAAGCAATTAGTTGGGGACAATATTCCTCCCACTAATTCAAGTACTTTTCTAGCTTTTCTTGAAGAGTATTGAACATTGCATAAAATCCCTTCAAGATAGCATAAATAAGTATCAAGAAAGACCTGCACAAGGAATAGAACGAGGCTCAACAATGTCTCTATGCACATATATATGCTTTCTCATTATCCAATCTACTAGACAACTTTCTCATTGCTTGGAAGAGCTCACGTTTAAAATCTAGAAATGATCAGTTTTGGAATCAGCACCTTGGAATCGTATGAGCTAAGAAAACTAGTGTCACTAAAACCTAGCCAAGTAAGATGAGAGCTAGGACTCAAGGGAAATGGCCCTTCCAACACTTTTCTATGTTGTTTTTCCACATTGAATATTGTGAATTGTATCATGTGAAATGAGTACACAATCAGAGAAAAATAATCATGCAATTTCGTCACACACCAAGAGAACAATTATTTGTAGTATTATGACTATGCTTGACATAAGGTGCATCTACTTGTTGGTCACAAGAGAAGGGAGAGCTTACATGTAGAACAATAGCGAGAAGCTCCTTCTGACTTGCCATAGTGACCACTAGGGTTGCCAAAGACATCAAGGAAGTCTGCAACATACAAATGACAATAGTGAGTAACAATCAAGCCAAGTTAGTAGTAGCTTTATTCAAGATTATATTCAAACTTCAGACTTTGAAAATGAGGCAGCACTTGCAAACCACCTTCAGAAAATAGTTGGAGGTGGTTGAGACTAGTTGAGACAACTACCCATCCACATCCAAGAACTAATACCCTTGCCTTCTCCTCTACTGCAAGCCGCATTGACCACTGAAGCATTACCAAGAAAACTTATCATTGCATCATTCATTTATGAGAAGCACAGTAAACATTACTGCACACAAAGTTAATTGAAATTGAATAGGTGGAGCTCACTATTGTTTGGCTAGCTACTAAAAGGCAGATAAAGTATGGTACGTGGATTATTTTCCCCATTCCTATGAGATGAAAAAATGCATCCTGTCATTCATAGTAGCCAATTTGAAGCAAAAATAGTCAGTCATTGAGAGTACACAAACCTCTATCCCTATATCATGAAACTCCACCTACAAATCACCAAACAAAATCAATGGTATAATAGAGTCTGGTTTGATTGTTTTGATCAATGATCATCATGCATCTGATTATGAGAACATTGCAAAGGAGAAAGCACCTTTATGTGTGACAACTCTTCATTTTGACAACTGGTAATGCTGCCTATGAGATTGTAAGATAGAAAATGGTGCTTGCCCAAACTAGGCATAGTAAAGCATGGCTAAAAAGGAGTTTGTAATGTAGACACTACATGTTGTCAGTGTAGTAATACATGGGCAGCTAGGCAGAGGTGCCTTTACCCCCAACAACCTCCCATTTAAAGGCGAATCTGACCCCTAGTGAGAAGTGAAAAGAAAATGAAAAGACAGTACAATGTACACATGTACAACAGGATGATGAAAAATGTCATCACATCCAACGCCCATCAATCTCTTGAGGAAGGCAAAGTGCTTAATATTGAGGCTTTTCATGAGCAGATCTACAGGATTTTTGTAAGTGGGGATCTTGACAAGGTCAATAGACTTGTCCTCCACGACCCCATGTATGAAGTGATACCTCACCTCAATGTGTTTTGTCTTTTCATGGAAGACCGAATTCTTGGCTAGTTGAATAGCACTCATAGAATTCGAATGCAGCGTAGGTATAGTATGAATCCCAAGGTCATGAAACAAATGGCCCAACCATATGGCCTCCTTCCAAGCCTCAATGGCTGCAACATACTTGGCCTCATTGGTAGAGAGATCTGTACACTTCAAAACCCTGGACATCCAAGAAATAGCACCTCCAGCATAGGTAAAGACATAGCCGGAAGTGGACTTCCTACTATCTGCATGTCCTACATAATCGGAGTCTGTGTAGCCCACAACTCCTGTATCTTGACTGCCATAGCAAATACACATATATATCGTTCCCTTCAAGTATCTCATGATACCCTTTATGGCATCCCAATGCTTTTTTCCAAGTGTAGCCATATAGCGTGCCACAACACCAATTGCGAAGGCAATATTTGGACGAGTGGCTATCATGGCATACATCAAAGTGCCCACTGCTGATGCATATGGGATCTTGGCCATCTTGGCCCTCTGCTCATCTGTCTGTGGACAATCATCCTATGAAACCTTCACAGAAGAAGGTAATGGACATCCAACAGGCTTTACATCCTGCATGTGAAAACATTTAATGACTTTATGAATGTACTCCCTCTATGAGAGGGAGAGTAGTCCCTGATGCTTGTCGCGCTTAATGCGCATACCAAGAATGTGAGAGGCCTATCCAAAATCCTTCATCTCAAAGCTCTTCTTCAGGTGAGATTTAAGAGAATCCATCTTATTATGAGCTTTCCCTGCTATTAGCATATTGTCCACATAAAGTACCAAAATAAGCAAGGAGCCATCACGAGCTTTCTTTGTATAAAGACATAGATCCATAGCACTCCTGCTGAAGCCTTGTGACTCCATAAATGCATCAAACTTATGATACCACTCCCTAGGTTCCTGCTTTAAGCCATAAATACTTTTCTTCAACTTGCACAATAGGTGCTCCCTACCAAGTTCTGTAAAGCCCTTAGGTTGCTCCATGTATATCTCATCATGCAAATCCCCATGCAAGAATGCAGTCTTGACATCCATTTGATACATGTCCAAGTCAAGCTGCACGACTAAGGCCAAAACCAAGCATAGGGTGGCCATCTTGACCACAAGAGAAAAGACTTCATCAAAGTCAACTCCATGCTTCTGTTTAAAATCCTTAGCGACAAGTCTTGCCTTATAAGCCGTCTTGGGGTTTCCAGGGGCACTTTTTAACTTGTACACCTATTTGCATGGCAAAGCCTTATCGCCCTGAGGCAATGCAACCAAATCCCAATTCATATTCTTATGCAAGGAGTCTATCTCAGACTGCATAGCCCTCTCCTAGGAGTGAGTGTCACCCCTACGCATAGCCTCATCATAGGTGAGAGGCTCTCCTACGTTTGTAACCAAGACATAATGCATCGAGGGATCAAATCTATCAAGTGGATGTCTATCTCTAGTGGACCATCTCACGGAAGGCTCTACAGCTGGTCCAACACCTTGGCCATGTGTACCAACTACTGTTGCAGGCTGCCCAATTGGTTGTTTAGGAGCATATGGCTCCTCTTGGAATATAACCATGCGTATCTCAACCACCCTCTTAGGCTACCTATGCATCTTATCTTCATGGAAGACTACATCATGGCTACGGATGACTTTCCGCGCTTGCGGATCCCAGAGGTGGTAATCCATCTCGCTTGTATCCCCATAGCCAAGGAAAATGCATTTGACACTCTTAGGATCAAACTTAGTATGCTTGTCTTTGGGCACATGGTAGAATGCCTCACATCCAGAGACACGTAGATATGCATAAGATGGAGTTCATACCTCCTCTGTAACCTAGAAATCCGAACCACTAGAAGGTGATCTATTTATGACATGCACAACTGTACTAACTGCCTCACCCCAAAAGCTTTGTGGTAAGCTTATATGGCTAAGCATACTCCTTACACGCTCCTGGATGGTTCTATTCATCCGCTTAGCCAAACCATTCTAGGGTGGGGTTTAGGGGGCGATCAACTGACGCTTAATACTCCTCTTGTCAAATAGTTGCTCAAAAGCACGTGACAAATTCTTTCCCATTGTCAGTCTTAAGTCATTTTAGCCTACGCCCAGTCTGGTTCTCAACCAATGTAAGCCATCTCTGAAACGCATTTAAGACTTCAGACTTAAGCTTAATGGGGTAAGCCTAGAATTTACACGAAAAATTGTCAATGAACATCACAAAATACTTGGCACCACCCATAGGCTGACAGGGCATGGGTCCACAGACATGGGAATGTACCAGTGCCAGGGGCTCACTTATGCATGTCCTACTAGACTTCTTATCCGTATTCCTAGTTTGACTACCATAAAGACAATGTTTACATGAATCAAAACATGCGTAGTCAAGGGGCAGTAAGTATTGCAAACCAGAAAGCATTATCATTGCCTTCAAGGACATATGGCCCAAATGGGCATGCTAAAGAAATACATGTGGGATGGAACCCACTAACAAAACATGGTCAATAGAGGACCCATCAACTATAAGAGGATAGAGGCTGCCACCTTTGTCACCTTTAGCAAGCACAAGTCTGCCACAAGTGATCTTCCAGGAAAAATCCCTAAATGAAACATAAAACCCATGCATCATCCAGCTGCCCTACAGACATAAGATTACGTGTAAGTGTAGGTACATGACGTACATCCTATAACAGAAAAGTAATGCTAGTAGAGAACTATAGCCGTATATCCCCAATATCAACAATAGCAAGTGACCTATCATCACCCAAACAAAGTGAACCAGAGATAGTGCGGTAGGAGTCAGAACCACTCAAGGCATGGTGTAACATGAATTGAAGTACCAAAATCCAAAAGCCAGCACTACACATACTTAGAGTGAACAACTTAGAGTGAACATCGATCAATGATGTAGCATCCTAAGAACTAGTTGCAAGTATGTACTCCCCGTTAGAGTCATTAGCATGCATGACATTTATCTCCTCAATTTTCACACTGGATTTCGTAGGCATAATGGTGCGATCAGAGGACATTTCCTCTGTACTTAGTCTTTCCCCTTCTCTTTGTACTTCTCATTGCACAACTCATGACATTGTGGGCGTATATGACCCTTCTTGCCATAATGATGACATGTCACATTAGAATTTCTCCCACGAGACTTCTTGCATGACTTACCATGTGACTTAGACCTAGATTTCTGTGAGTCTCTGCCATGACCATTCCCATGGTCATTCTTGCCATTACCATCTCTGCCTCTAACAATCAAAGCATGCGACATACAAGAGGAATCCAAGTTCTTACTGTTGATCGCACTCTCTATATGAGGGAAGTTCAAAATAGTAGCACGAGCACATAAGGTTGAATACATCCCATGATTAACTTAGAGTCCCAAGCAAAAACAATGGAAAAATCTTATCATTAAAGGCAATACCCTACAAAGTCAAGTTCTTGAGAATGGCATGGAACTGGCTCAAGTGAGCAGACATCATCATATTCTTCCTCATGCGCAGGTTGATAAGTTGCTTCAATCAATACACCTAACTTGTTGGACTTTTCTTGCCATAGAGGTTTTTGATCTCATCCCAAAGCTACCAAGCACTTTGTGCTTCCTCAACCACATTGTAATGCACCTGTTCAGTGAGAGACAAGATGATGGTGGACTTGCATAGCTCATCAAGCTCATCCCATTTGTCATTAGTCATACTTTCAAGTTGCTCGCCATGCATCCTTAGTAACTTTATTTGCAATTTCTACACCAATACTTGCCAAACTTGGCTCTTCCAATAGGCATAATTCATACCATCAAGCTTAGTGATGTTGAAGATAGCATTGTCAATGGAAGAAGAACCCATAATTCAATCCAAAACTGTGCAGATAGTTCAAAATTGCTTGTTGCTTTCTGTTGTAAACAATCAAAATACCACCAAAACCAAGGCAAAATGACCAGGAACTGATAGCTCATGAGCTACCCACCAAGTACCATCAAAAGTACATAAAATTAGGATGATTCAGCATGAGAATTTCACATCAATCCATGCATAACTGCTTGCTGTAATAAATTACAGCCAAGTACAATGAGATCAAACTGTAGGCACAATCAATGCACCGAGTCAACAACTAACTGTCAAAGCATAACTAGCATCAAGTGGGCATAAATCAGCATATGACAGTCATACGGACATCGAGCAAACACCCAAGCATGTCAAACAAATCCATCAGTAAGCCACGACACCCCTTGTGTAATAGGAAAAAGTGTACACAACACTGGCAAGACCTGACACAAAGAGGTGTATGCTCAGGAAGTGTGAAGCCCTAATAAGCTCAAGTACATGTATGCAGACCATGGCATATCAACCATGCAACATCCAAGTGAAGAAGATCGAGTCTCAAAAGACTCAAAGCTCAATAGCATAAACCACTTGATCAATGTCTGTCAAACATCCAAGGATGCTCCCACTAGCACAAAAACTATATGGATCAAGCCAAGAAGCTCATGAAATGCATATGAGAGCACCAATGATGAAAGATCCAAGACCAAACATCAACAAGACATCATGAGCATATAGGCTCTTTAGCCTCCAAATAGAGCATCCATAGAGATCAAATATATCCCAAATAAAACTTTGGCAAGCTAAGAAATATCTCAAGTAAGTTCCAAGAAGCAAGATGCAAGTCAAGACAAGGCACTAGTAGCAATCGGCTCCAAACAATGTAACTAGCTTGTAGTAGTGGCATAGGCCAAGCATGTCAAGACAGGTCAGACATAGGTAACATACATGCCATATGTACATCCAAGATGGAGCATCAAATGCATTCCAAAGCCAAGATCAAGTGCAAATAAAGATCCAGAACCAAAGACAAGCTCGATGTCGTACCTCGAAGGTCAATACTTCATTGCATATCCCAAAGACATAGCCCCAAACCAATAGGCATAACCAAACATGAGGTAATAGGCTTCAGCCCATTGTTGTACATCAGTGATTTAATATTCAAACCTGAGTATTTTTAGCAAGAAAATTAGTCCAAAATTATGGCATAACATGTGCCTTGCATCCCCCCAAAAATCGAGCATTAATAGGTACCAAACTGGTTAAGTAGAAGTGCCCAAACAAGCATAGCATTAGATGCCAATGTTAATTGTGCATAACATGACTGTGAGACTACTATAAACAGTCCTTTAAATGTATAGATCATACCCAAATTCGATGCCAATGATCAAGGAGGCTTCAACACATGTTAGAGAGCATTGCTAAGTGCATTTCGAAGCCCGAAGAAGCATGACATAGCCATCACTCAGGAGTAGGTGAGTTGCTGTAGTATGCTGTCCAAATCGGCTAAAAAATGGAGCAAATTTTTTGATCTCTTCTTCTGCTATTGTGCATCCACCTGGCCTCAATGGTAGTGGTTAGAGGCTCTAGGGGGTGCCCAGGGAGGCACACAACAAGCCTCAAGTGCCCAAATGCAAGAGGGAGCAAGATACAAGCTCCAGAGGTTTGAGCTATGGCTTCCCTGATCGACTGCGACCTGAGAACTAAATGAAAGCACTAAAAGAACACTTCAATATCTTTGTAGCAATTCCCTGAGGGTGCCTCAATAGGCCATTGGGAAGGTTCTCGGGAAGCTGGGGAGTGACGGGAGCTCGGGAAGGTCTGCTATGGTTGTCGGGAAGGAGACCCAATGCTGTAGGTATTTGAATGGAAGCTAAGAATGCCAAGAACCAAGCTCAAGAAGTTGGGAAGCCTCACTCTGATACCAGTTGAAAGATGAGAAGGATCGAAGCTTGCTTGGAAGTGAGCTATGGCGAAGAGCAAGAGCAAGAAAAGAGAGAGACACAAATGGGAACTCCAATAATTAGAATGTGTGACTGGGCCTTCCTTTATTCAAACTGTCACTAAAAGAATAAAGAATAAAGTGATGGTAATGGGTGCCCACCACCTGCAGTGTGCAATGGCTGGTACTGTCAGTGTAGTAATACACGGGCAGCTAGGCAGAGGCACCTTTACCCCCAACATAATGCAACATAATGTTGTTCCGAATTTTGCATGCTGTGAATATAGATCTACATGTGTTTCCACAAAATGAAGTTTTGTGAAGGAAAGATATAGAATGAGCATAGTTTTTCTGAATTGCCATAAGATATTCATTAGAAAAACTATGGGGCGATGATGGAAAAAAAACCTAGATAGGAGAAGAGCTTGATTGAGTGATCGAGGGAACTAGAAGTGAAGGTGAGATCGGAGGGAGGGCAAGGGAGGTGATGGCAGAGAGATGGTGGGAGAGACATTGAGAAGGGGTGAGAGGCGAGTGGGTGGCTGAGGATGAGAAGGCCTTGTGTGAAAGAAGATGAGGGCATGAGAGGTGGTCGCGATTAGCTGCTACTGGACTTCTCTGTCCCACACAATGCGCAGGTTGCCGTCACTGTTGTCACCCGATTTTCCTTCCACCTCCAGCACTATGACAGCCTTATTGCCCACCCTTGCCACTCCTTTTCCACTCTACCATAGCCTTTCATTTTGAGTTCTTCACCATAGCTAGTCTGCCTCCCCCCCCTCTCTCTCTCTCTCTAGTGTTGCTGGTAGTATAGAACTATCATTTGGCGGGAATTTCCCATACAAAACTGATCTACGCTACCCTTTTTCCTTTTATTTTTCTTCTTTTTGTTAAAAAAAAATGAAATGTGCATTAGTTGTATTAAAAGTAAAAGGTAATTACATCAAAAGGGTGAATCTAACGGAGAAGGATTGAGAATTCAAAGGTTTCTAGGCATGCAAGAAAGACAACATAGGTTCCATCCATTTATTACAACATGGCTAGTATTAGGTGAAGTGGAACTTGTTTGACTATGACAAGAGGGCGGTTGCATCTCCTTGCTCGAAGACTGATGTCCAATATTCTTAACAATGTTCAAGCTAAAGATGCCATTCTTGATGGACCATAAATTTTCTAATTTCAAGTGGAGCCTTTCTCTTCCTTTCCTTTCTTTTTATCTAGGCTCAAAGTTATTTGCCAATTTCATTTGGAGGGAAACCGTTGAAGATATGTCGTTGCCCTTACACAATAGACCATCAGGCTTACGCAATGCTTATTATTTCAAGAGTTTCAAGCAATGCAACTATGGCTACCTCTTACCTAACCATTGCAACTCTTCCAATGAGTGTAATAAACTCACCAATTTACCTTCTCATTGTAGTCGATTCGTGGAAGGCTAATCGATGACTCCATGATCCTTGTAACATGAGTCAAACGAGCTCCACCTCCTCTCCCTCGATCACCATGCAGGCTCCATAAATAATAAAAATGAGGAGGAGGAGGAGCAAGAGCTTCTCCAACTAGTCCCTCACTCTACCTCTCTCTCTCTCTCTCTCTCTCTCTCTCTCTCTCTCTCTCTCTCTCTCAAGTAAGAAGTAACAAAAGAACTCACAAGATTGCACACCACAAGAATGAGATTATCCATTCACTTTCCAATTTTTATACATAGCCTTTTTTTAGCCCTCTCCTTCTACATTTGCTTAGAGAGGCATTCTCTCACTTACATACATCATTTACATTCTTTCACTTTTGTGATTGTCGATGCAACTAGGAGATGAGTGGAGGAACCCCAAGCAAGCTTGGAATATTGTCTCACACTCGAGGACCCAATTAAGTCTTGGGGAGGTATAATGCAAAGCTCAGGGTGACATGTCTACCAATGTTCTTGAGATATCCTACCCTTGAGGCGCCTTGAGTTTGTAAAGTGGGGTAGGGCTAGGGGTTAAAGCCCCTATGTGCTATGATTATGTGGGGCCCTCAAGCTTTTTATTTTTATTTTTGTCTCTTTTTTTAAAAGCAAATTTTTATATAAGTAAATGATGAGGACCAATCAACAACACTCTTGTGCTAGTTTATTACATTTATTTAGGACAAAAATAGATGCACCTTTACTGATGACTAGGATATGCTAATGTTTTCCACAAGCATCTCTTAGTGCTAACTGAAGTTGAGCCCAAGAGTGTCGTTGATTGATCCTAGTGTGTTGCTAGAATCTTGGATGTGGAAGTGAAGAGAGTCCTTGGCACCTTGCTGAGATTAGTTTTCTCTTGGATAAACCATTCATTGAAGGGGATGCATTATTTGTGCTCAAGTCTATGAAGAGGGGAAGTCCCTTAGCATTTATGGGTTTTAGATAGAGCTTTGTCTTGCTTTGCAACTTTTAAGATGCATCCTTCAAAGATCTGACTAGCTCAAGTTATTGGACCATGAGCACCTCAAACCTTTTGGTTCTAAGAATTGTGTATATGTATGTATGAATACAAAAGTAAATGTAATGTTAAGTCATGTGTGTGTGCAGAGGGGTGTGTGTGAGTCATGTGTATGAGTATATATGTACATGTGGTGAATGTTTCTATATATATCCCCTAACTTGTAAATATTGTGGTGAATTTAATATATTCCTTTCAATATTTGTTTCGCATGAATGGTGAAAGAACGTTCAAAAACTTGATATACCTTAGAAATGTTAGCGAATAAAAAAATTTAGAGTTATAACTCAACCTACTCGAGTTTCGAAAAAAAATCTTGAAAAAATAAAAAGTATAGCCATTTGGCGGCATATAGCCACTAAAATCATCTATGGTTTTGAGTTTTTTGATTGTTGTATGGATGATTGTTTGATTAAAATTTAGTGTCCTTGCCAATGGTATATAGAGATTAGAGCATCATAAGTTGAGAAATAGTGTTTGTTGAATCCATTGGGATTCTTCTACTAAGTTATTCTTGTATATTACTAAATAATGATGGTATTTGTGATAAATATGAGTTATTAGTCTTATCATGGTCTAATGATCTTAGGGATAAAAACCTTAGTATCCTCCAAAAGCAATAGTGGATCAACAAACACTAGGGTGATAAGTGGATTTCATGTAAAGAGTTATAGTAAATTGATATGAAAAGAGTTAGGTATTTGTCAATGAGGTGGAATATCTAAACAAGCAGCATTGCTATTATCATGTGAACAATTTAGAAAGGTTCATAATATCTTGAAGGGAGTTTAATTTTGGGATGACATTAAATATATCTCAATCTTATTTTCTCAGTTTGAATCCACACTAAATCACTCATTGAATGATTTTGATTTACACTTTTTATTTACTTGGACAATATACCACAATTATGATTTTGGAATCTTATCAATGACTTCATATAAAATTTTCATGCGGTCATTAGTTAATGAATAATCTAGCATGTCAATCACTAGATATGATGGATAGATGTATATGTAGTTTTGTACCATATACAACCTCAAAAGGTGTATGAAAAACATTGACTAAGGTGTATTATTATAAGCAAATGGAAGGATGATATCCAATTAGTTAAATAGCCACTAGTGTAACACCAAAGTAGATAGAGGATGGTACTATTAAGTGCTTCAAGTTGGCCATTACTCCTAGGGTGAAAAGCACATGTAGAATCATTTTTTGTTTGTAGATTCTTCAAAGGGACAACCAAAAAATGATTGTAGAAATGATCATATCAATTAGTGAAAATAAGTTTGGGAAAACCATGATGAGAAAATATGTTTTGAATGAATAATTTAGTAGCCTAAAGTGCAAATAAGGACATTTTACATAGTATAAAATATGTTATCTTAGAAAAACTGTCAAGAATGTTCAAAAATTTCTAAGATATAGGAAAGTGCATTCAAAATCCATGGAAATTTTCTCCCATTGTCCATTAGATATAGGAAAAGGTGTAAGTAAGCCATAATATTTTCCATGATAACCTTTAATGCATTGGTAAATGGCACATTTAAATATATACTTAGAAATATCATGCTTTGAAACAAGCCACTACAAATGTTCTGTGCAAGATGTAACTAGTATAGACTAAATCCCTCGATGATCCATGTATGGAGCCATGTGCATTTGATGCATAACAATGGCCCTATATACGGTGCAATTAGTGCAATTATACACAATTTCTTTTGAAAATACAAAAATCCATTCAATAACTATAATAATTAAAAATCAATGGTATTTATCTACTAAGAATATTAGGCAGAATATGCAACCTTGCACGTTGGTATCTTGATGGATTTGAGGATGGGGATTCATAGATTGAGGATTAGATGAGATGCTACATAGATAGTGAAGAAAATCTTAGGGTTTTAGCAAATCAAGAATCCTTAGTTCAATTCATTGTGCAATAAAATCAAAGCATGTTTGCATCACTTTGATGCTTGGAGTTTGAGAGACATAACCAAAGAAGAAAACTAAGAGTAGCACAATGCAACTCAAGCTACAATTTCTCTATTGTTTGCTATAAGAGTGGAGCATTCTTTGTATTGGAATACAGAAAAACTTGAGCTAGAGGAGGAATTCCTTTTGACATGTAAAGTACCTTCTACTATTCTTAAGAAGAAGAAGGATGGGTTTACTAGGAGAGTGGGAAAGTATAGACTTATGAATGACAATCTTTTTACAAAAAGGGTAAAGTTTATTCTTAGGAAGTGCATTCGAAGGGAGGGATTTATCACATGCTTACGACTAAGCACATGAGGGAACTTATGGGGTCCATTATGCCTGCCTCTACAACTGTCTCTATAGCTTTGTGGTGTTCTGTACTTCCTTATTCTGGATTGCATTGTTCTGTTTTTCCTAAGGGAGGTTGAACTTCACAGTCTTGGCAAAAGGAATGTTTTCTTTTGGAACTACGGGTCCTCCTTTCTTTGCTCGCGTTATTGCGGCCACTTCCAATTCCACCGAATTGGAAGCAGGTTCTTTGGCTTTTTTCTCATGTACACATCAAAAGAAAATATCTATATCTTGCCCATAGTTCACTACCTTTTCATTGGGCTAAAGCTACAATAGTTACAAACATTAAAGCATTAGATGTGGAAAATTTCATTTATGAAAATATTTTATGGAAGTTTGAAATATTACTTGTGATGTCATTTGATAGAGATTCATGTTTTATAGGGGAATTGATTCATTATCTTTCAAAGGAGATAAAAATAACAAAGGGCTTTGCTTTGCCATACTATTTGCAAAGCGTTAGTCTTAATGAAAGATTTAATGCTAAGCCATTCACAAACATGGGACAATGAAATTCCAAGTATGTTTTGGACTTATTGCTTATTAAGAAGAGAGAGCACTAGTTATTCACCTTTTAGGTTGGTCTATGGAAAGAAGCCTTATTGCTTATTGAAGTTCAAACACCATGAGGATACTAGAGAAGCTAAGTGATGATGAGGAAGGAATCAAGGGAGGAGCCTTCATGAATTCCATCCCAAAATTAGGGACAACAATAGCAAAAATGAGGGCTTGGTCTTGTGTTATACAATAAATTGGACAATACATTTCAAAGGAAACTTCAAATCAAATGGGAGGGACCGTTTACAATAACTGAGACACTAAAAAAGGGAACCTATACATTGGAAGATTTGATTGAAAAAGAACATAAAAAAAGGATGAATGGGTATTGATTGAAGATATATACTTATAGATTGATGACACTTGGGTTGAAAAGGAGAACTAGATGGAAAACAGACAAAAGGAGAAAAATGGAGCGGCTATGGAGTGGCTAATGACTATGGCAACCGTTTATGAAAGATACAATGCCTGGAAACCTGCCATTTGATTAGAAACTCTAGGTTGAGAGGGAAAGATGGGAAGGTGGATTGGAGGATCGTGAAGGTTTGCAACAATTGTGAAAAAAAGGTTGTTTGTCTTTGTCTTCATCAAAAGTCGAATGTTTCATGAGAGATTGTGAGCTTCGTTAGGTAGAGAGGAGTGACATTCCCTTTTCCTAATTTGAGGTGAGGTTGAGGATAAAAGTTTAGTTCTAATCAAGGAATTTGTGTTTACATACTTATACCTTGCACAAGTACTATAGTTAGGCTTGACACCACCTTCAATGCATCCATACTTTTTCGTGTATGCATTGCATTACATTGATCGTGGAATCGCATTGTTTCAAAAGCAAGGGTGTTTGTGCACGAAGTCCAACTTCAAGCATATTTTTGCTAGGTGCATCACATAAGGAAGTCTAAGCAAAGATGAATGTTGGGTTGAAGCTTTGAGAGGGGCGTATGACGTGATTCTACCCATCGTAGAAGATCAAATGGAACCCACCTCGTTAAATTGTAGTAGCATAAATTTAGAGCATCGTCTGCCATGGGAGGGACTCCAAAGTGTAGTTGATAGAGCTTGGAAGTTATCAAAAGAAGTTCGACATTAAAAGTTTTTATTTGGAGATCTAAGCAAGTGCACACTCCAAGGTGGTAATTTATTTGGAGATCTAAGTAAGCGCACACTCCAAGGTGGTAATTTAAAGATGAGAAAGTACTTGTTAACCTTGGAACATTCTAGAGAAAAAAAAGTTATTGGCTTACGCTTTTCTTATTATCATTTTAAAGAAAAGATTAAAGAACATTGATTAGAGGTCACTCTTCTATGAGTTAAAAGAGTAGATAATGGATAAAAAGGGTCGAAGACATGAAACGAGAAGTTAAGGACGCATGAGAAAGCCTAGATAGAGGACAAAACAACAAAGGATAGCATGAGGCGATGGTTATCAAGCCACGTAAGTTGGCTATAAACGAGGTGGCAGGAGAAGGGAGAGCTTCAATTAATCATCGCCAGCTTGCAATGCAGAGCCGAGCCGTGATTATAATCATTTGACGCAGGAGGCAGCAACGTGTTTCAGAACGGCCCCCTTCCCTTTTCGGTTGAATTCGTTGTTGGTTGATGTCGTTCTACTTTGCAACGACCTTGCAGTTGGAGGCAATGGATGGTTCAATGCCAGCGCCTGTTCTCTAGAACCCGGCGTGGAGAAGGAAGGTGGCAATTCTTCCTGTGGAGGCAGCTCTCTGAGTTGCCAAGGAGAAGGCAGCAATGTCGTTGCTTTTCCTTTTCGATTAATTTGCTGATGCCTATCCTGCTGACTCTGTGCTAGTGCTGCTGCAGCTGCCATCGTTGGCTAAAGTGAAGAAGACGGTGCTTCCTGCAGAGTAGGCACCTGATTGTTTTTTCGGTTGTACACCACAACTGATTGCTGTGAAGAATAATCCTTTTTTTCTTTCGATACTATTGGTATTATGCAAGAGATAACTCTTTTGTGGTAACTAGAAGATTGTTATTGTGTAGAAGTAATGTGGGTTTTAAATGAAATACTTAATCCTCTACCTAACCTTAGGAGTTGTTGAAAGTGTCAAGTTCAGTTGTGTTGCAGGGAGATCAATGGGTCATATTGTTTTTTCTAGTGAGCTTGGTTGGTGTGTGGGTACTCTGGAAGTGAGTAAATAACCATTCTTTATGATATGGTCACATATTATGGATGATACAATTAGACAACGGATTTTGTAAGATTTTAAAAATAGGAACCAACAACTTGCTACAATTATATGCTTATATTTTCGAGAAAAAGAGTCTATTATAGCTCTCTTAATGAACTGATCACCTCTCTCTCTCTCTCTCTCTCTCTCTCTCTCTCTCTCTCTCTCTCATTTTTGTTGCTCTCTTGCCTTTCACCTTTTGATGGATTAGGCCTACGAGGCCATGCTGGGCTAGGCTAAGGTTACCTAAATCTAGGCTAAGCATAGACATAGGGCAAGTCTAGCTAGGATATGCCAAGCTAGGCTAGGCTTAGCAAGGCTAGGTTCTAACAAAGATCCTTACTTGTAGTACACCATTGGATATCCTTCATTATCAACTTCCTACATTATTTATTCCTCAAATAATGCAAGATGAACTATTGTGATATGTTCCTTAGGTAATCAAGTGTAAAGAGCTCAGACAATCCTGATGGCAACATTCTAGCATACAAGATTGTCATGTAGACGAGCTTCGATACTTGGAATGTCATATGCATGAAATTGCTAACTTGTGGGAGCACCTTCATTACTAATTTCAAGGAATATCTAGTAGGAAAAGGTATTGAGGACTATCAAAGGAAAATATCATAGTTCATCTTACATCACTTAAGGGTCTCATATGGTACACATTCTCCATGGGTCTACTCTATGTGAACCCTTATTATCATGTGTATTGAAGGCCTAATTTTGAAATCTCTTATCTCTAAATTTACAAACCAAGCACTCAAGGTGCACATCCATATTATTGCCTTTATGCTTCCCTAGAATTAGAAGATATAGTGTAATGTGTCCTTTCTTTATTTTCATGGAGAGTTGCATAATATTATAGCTCACCTTGTGAGGTGCATATGTAGATTTAGTATCTTCTCTATATCTTACCCTCCCATGAGGAGAGAAATATCAACCATCATGGTACAAACCATGAAAGAGAATACAATAATTGATACATGCTTCGATATGAGCATAGTCTAAGCCATTAGGAGAAGTCATATAGTCCATGGATTTGATGTAATGAGTTACCAAAAAAATATTTGATAAGGAGACCAAGTATTCATTCCAACATATAGAGGTGCAAAATAAAATATTTGAGAGCATGCTTTATACCCCTTTTTTGAGATACTTAGTTGTGATGAGATAAAAATATGATTTATTATGAATTCCTTGTGAATGAATGAGTTGTCCATCATTGAGAAAGTCCATCTAAAGCTAGGAAAAATCTATATTAGTCATTTCCAATCACACAAATTGATCACAATCCAATACCACATCTATAGGACCCATCTCTAAAGCAATTAAGTTCACATGTGTGCCATAATTTTTAGCCATGTGCAAGGGAAATTTGGGGAAATTTTGGATATTGACCTCCTCATCACCATTGGCAAGTTGAATCCCTATAGGCTATTGTAATTCACTAAGAAGACATCTTAACTAGTCTATGAGTGATTTATTTATAAGACTCTCATTACTACCATTATCCACCAAAAGAATAATATTCTTTCCATGGATATTCCCTTGAATTGAAAGTGTGTTTGGGCTTCTAGAACCTGTCTATGCATCCATTCAGATAGAACAAAGTGAAGTGGCAATATGTAGCTCAATCTCACCTAGATCAAAAGGTACATGCCTATTTGGATTAAAAGGAAAGCCATATTGACCTCCTCATTTGTAGCATGCATCATGACATTCACATTTTCATCCTCATCTTTCAAATCTTCAAGAACAATCATGTCGTAATTCTTAGCCTTAGCATTCTTGTAGACACACTTAGAAGTATGTTTGGATGAATACCTTCCCTACATCTAAAACATAAGCCGCCTTCCTTGTAATCTTTAAAAGTATCCATGGTGATAACTTTTTGTGCATCTTGGGCTAAAGTATTCTTTAACTTGTTTATAGCTTTTTCTTATTCTCAACTATTGAGTTGCTTACTATCCTAAAATTGCCTTGATACCTTGCATTGAATGACAATAAGTTGGCACTTCAAAGTTATTATTAGACACATTATTTCAACTAAGTCTCTTCTAATTGCCCTTGTCTCTCCAAGCAATGGTTGAAGTAATGGGTCTCTTTGATACTTCTTAGAATCTCTATTGGCTAGCTGAGTAGCCTTGAATAGAGTTGTAAGGAATTGAACCATTGCATCAATTTAATAAAAAGGATCTAACCCATAAAAGTACTTTTATAACATTTCATAATCACTAATGTTTTCCACATATATGGTAAGCTTAAGAAATTTGTTAATATACTTCCTTATTGTAAGTTTGTGCTACACTAAGTTGTACCATCTTTGAATAAGGCTTTATTTTTTCACTAAATACTTGTGCCAATAGTATCTTAAACTCCTCCCAAGTGTCTTTAATATGATTTTTTTTTTTCATAGAGCACCACCAAGTATGTGCAAAGCCTTCCAAATGTAGAGTGGAAAATTCAATCTTGTGATTATCTATTCGTGTGATAATGTCAAAAAAATTATCCATTTTGAAATCTATTCTTCAAGTTTGGATAGGGATGAAGATTGACCATTATATCTGGAAAATGCTATCTTAACTCATGGTCACTATTGGTATGTTGTCCATTATAGAGCTATCTTAACTCTCTGTGTTTGAATAGGCTTCTAGGTGATCAATAAACTCAATTCTAGGCCTCTCCAACCCTGTACAATCCTTGTATAGAAATTAACCATACTATAGAATAGTTAAAGACTTATGTGTCACCTATACTAAGATCAAAATGATCTCAAATACCTATGTGTTAATGTGTAAATGTGCCTTTTGTCGAATTGTGATACATTTAATAAAACCAATGTAAAATTGTATGAGCTAAGAAATGCCGTATGGATGACAATAGAAATTGAGAATTCACTTGACCATCAATGATGACCCCATCTTTAGTCCTCCATAGCACGATACCTATCTGAGGGATAGAACCATATTCTCGGCTCCCTACATGGGTTCTAAGACTTGACGGGTTTGCAAATCTCCTCTTCAAGACAGGTTATGCACTTCTTTGAGATCATCGAAATTGAAGAGTGCCACCTACCTTTTTTCATGTACCTTACTCTACATCCACTTTTTCCTCATGGATATTTCACCATGATAGCTCAATTCTAGGCCAACGAATCTATGATGATATGCATGAATTGAATGAAAGGCTTTTAGCTTTCCATGAGATGCATGAAATAAATAATTCAATGAGTTGGGACAGGGATAACCTTTAGTAATACGTGACTCATTGAATTTTGTACTTACCATTTACAATTCGTGGATCAATACGGATCAAGAAAAAACACAAGATTAGCAATTAAGTAATCTATGAGCACAAAGTTGATTTCAAGAATGTATTTAGGTAGATGCTACTATAAATAGCTCTATGAGTTCAAGTTTCAATCAACATAGCTATTTCGAATCATGTAGGATCAAGAATAAGGCTTAGAATGGATTAATCTCTCTAAGGCCTGAACAATGCGATTAAGAGAGATTAGAATGAAAATTTAAAGACTTACCTTTGATTTGTTGAATTGAAAGCTTGGAAGTGCCAAATAGAGCCTTTGCACAAACTTAAAGGAGCAATGTTGTAGTAAACTCCAAAAGTGGCCAAAACATGAACAGTCCTTCAAGATTTGAAAAGCTTTTGAGAAGCTTCAATGGCTTTCCATGTATCTCCGTAGTTAGGGTTTGCAAGAAAGGATAAAAAGGAGAAATGAGTAAGAGACTGCCTTCAATGCGGATCAAGTTAGCTATCCAAAGTAGGAAGTAAACATTGTAGCATTAGTTTAATCGATTTCTTGAGCATAGCAATACTTATGAGCTAGATTAGAAGCCTTTGAAATGAATGCAATTTTTGGTACCAAATGTTATCACTCCATGGCATAAAACTCTATAAAATTGTTATGTTCAATCTCCACAAGTTCCAAATCAAGATAGAGGGGCTATTGAAGCCATGGAAGCTTAGGACGAGAGATTTTAGAGAAAATCCACCATAAAAGCTTCAAACAATGCTAGCAAAGAATAAATGGAAGCCTCTTCTACAAAAGCAATTATACTTAAGTGGTTAAGGCTTGCTTTAACTCCTATAACCCTACTTTTGACCACCTTATAATTTTGCATGGAAATCAATGATGAGCTACTATTTTGACCTATCTACCTCCAAATTTCTCATTACGCGTGTACAATAATTTAGAGAAAAAAGTTACGGGTGTATCTATAGCCACATTTAGTTCCATATCTAAAGATCTACATTGATAAGTGTGTTTACTATGCAAATTACACACAATTATAAACATGCATATCAACTCTCATGATATAGATGTGTCATGTGCTACAGAGGTAGCAGTTCAGAATTGTAATTGGAACTAGAGCCACAACGCTCCATTAGCACCTCCCTAGTTTGTTTTGTCCCATGCATATTTACACATTCAGGATTGTAAGAATGAAAGACAAAATCCACAAGCTATAATAGAGATTTCCACAAGAAAAAGCATAATATTATAAATATATGTGTGACAAAGCTTTAGAAATCAAAGTTTGGCTTGGATCACAATATTGGAGAGTTTAAACATGCCAAATAGTGCACTTTATTATATTACAACTCAAAATTGGTTTGTATAAAGCTTTGAAAGTTAAAACTTAGCTTGCATTACAACATAAACGAATTACAACCCAAGACAATGTGTCTCATGCGATGATACCTCTGAGCCATTATTTTTTGTTTTATTACCTTCATCAAAACCATTCACTTTCTTAAATCTTGTTTCCTCCTCACCCTGTTAATTGCCTTGTACTTTTAAAAACAAGATATCTTACCTATCAACCTCAAAAAAGATATTTAATGTTGAATATATAAAAGACATAACAAATTATAATTAACAACAAGACATGTTACATATCAATATTGAGACAAATACAACAATTCTTAAAGCATTTTGGCTAAGGCATGCCTCAATAATCTTCTGTTGTCTACAATGATATACATTCCTATAAACACACATACAAATATCCTAAAGAGAAATGCATAGAGTATAATTAGATCATATTCCTTAATACCTTAGAATATGGGATTTTCATTCAAGATATCATCATCCTTTGGCACAAGTTCCCCACTGTTACTAACCTCCTCATTTGTTGATAAGGAGAAAAGCTTACATCTTCATCAATTAGAAATATGGTTGAAGTAAAAAGTAACTCTAGGTGAGATTGTTGTCACATGTGCATAGATCAAGGTTATAGAATCATGATGGATCATATCAACATCTATGAAAAATGGAATACCAAAATAACCAAGGTGTTCACATAAATGCCATTAAAAGGGAATCGTTATAGTGCATTTCCAATAATGTTCTTAGAGATCATTAAAACAATTTATTCCATGAAAGATGTAGTGCCACACCTACACATACTACCATATGTTCAATCCATAGAGGACAATCATTAGTGAGATGAGATGAAGGTATCCATTCACTAAAGGTTGATGATTTTGAAGAGAATGACCCTCCATTATTGTTGCATAAGCTCATAGAGAAGGATTTATTTGACAATATGGTCCATGACCTATTTTTCCATGATCATTATGAGAGGGATAACAAAATGGAGTATCATTTCATTTTTACATTAGTATCAACTCCATTTTCTGAGGGGTTGATGTACTTAGATCCGTGTACTTTGCTTGCATTGCTGAACTCACCAACAATGTATGGATAGTATGATTCAAGTTTGTATACATTACTCAAGTCAATTTTTACTTTTCAATAATTGGATTCCAAGAAGGAGAGTTACTACTTATAAATGTACCCAAGTTATGGTATTCTACTTTGAAGGATGGATCAAGTCATAAGTGGCACCTCGTGGGCACACAAGTGTCATGGACCATACATGATCCTCAACCATATAGGTGACTTGTCTTATCATCTTGAACTCCCTTCCTCCATAAAGATCCATAATGTCTTCCATGTAAGTGAGCACAAGCCTTTTGTTGGGACCGAGGTTGATTATGTATAAGAGTTTCCACAGATGGATGAAGAGGGCTTTATATAGTACATCCTTAAGGAAGTTATAGGGTACGAAAAAGGAAGCTTCGATTCCCATCAATCATTGAGTATTTTATCAAATGGAAGGAGCTACCTCTTGAGGATGCTTCTAGGAGGCCAGAAACCATTCTCAAAGAGTTTCCTTGTCTTCAAAATTTTGTTTTGGTTGAAAGTTAGCCAGAGTTGGTCCTCTTTTACTGTAGAGCCTTTTGTTTTACAATAAATTTTGGTTTGCATTAATGATAGCAAAGTTCAAGTTAATAGGCTGCAATTAATCAAAAGAAACTTTGTTTTGATGTGTAGCAGACTCCATTTAGAGAAACATATGACTTCAATGTTTGTTTCAACAAGGTCTATACTAGGAAACACAACTTGTCTATTGCTTCTAGGCATTGTTTCAAGATGAATTTTTGGCCAAGATTTTACTTTGAAGTTATTTATATGCTATACATAAGAGAGATTGACTCTTCAATCTTCATTTCAATAGAATCCTTTGAGATTCCCCAAGGTTTTTGTATCTTTGTAGTGCTAAAAAAGAGTAGCACTCTATCATTTCCATAATTCTAGCCATTGTAATAATTCCTTTATTTGTTTTTGAGGGAAAAAACTTTGAATGGAGATGGTATGTACAAGACTAGAATGACGCTAATAGTCTAGAGAAAATAATATACCAGCTACAATGTGTTGGTATAATATCTAAAAGATTCTCATTTTTCTATTATTCAATGATAAGAAGGAAGTATATTCATCTAACTTCTTCTTCTAGGTTTCGTGGCTTCACACACACCTCAGTTAAGTTACTCATGAATATATGTGTGCATCACGTATTTTTAAAATACCATTTTTATACATTTTTTACATACAAAAGGGTGTAATATAGATGGGTTATTTACATATTTAATAGAAAATGGTTATGTTTTATTTAAGAAAAAATCATAGATAAGGATATTTATAAATAGGTTTGTAACACACGCGATATAGAGGATATACATATAGTAACTTCCTTGAGACACACATACACACACACACACTCTCTCTCTCTCTCTTTGTCTCTCTGTCTCTCTCTTTCTCTCTCTCCCCAATATTTCTCTCTCCTCTAGACTAGTTGAGATTAAACTATGCCTCTTTCAGTTTTCTTAAGATATATTTTACAAGATGGGAGCATTCTTCATATGCTTCCATTTTTGTGCTCATTCTTGAATGGCCTTCATATCATAGTTCCCTCACAATATTAAAGCAAGAATGGCCTAAGTCAAATGCCTAAGATTGGTACCACTATAAACTTGAATCTCTAGAATGGAACAAACTTAACCTTGGCACAAATGTTAAAGTATTTGTGGCCATGCAGCTTCATCCACACTATAAATGATTTCTAACATTGACTTCAAACAAAGCTCATGTGGTATTGAGGCCAACTTGAATGCTAAAATGGACAAAAAGATAATCTCTATGCTTGACACTACTTGAGTGGAGTGGTTAGGCACATTCCTCAAGACCTCTCCTAGGGTAAATTCACTTCCAAGATGAGTGAGTCAGAGATTGCAATTTAAGTTTACCATCTACAATGAAGATCACTTTTTGTAGACCTCTCATTGAAAGAGGACTAAATATAGTAATCATTTATATATTCTATTGCATGGAGCATTAAAGACTAAAAGCTCTTGGATCTCATCAACACATTTTAAGATGCTTTCCCATAGAAGGTTCTAGAACATTGGAAGGCATTGTATTTAGGGAAGGCTAACCAAAGTGGTATTCTCTACATATAATTTAGTGTTAGTGCATCACACAAACAAGTACAAATTATACACATGACAGATATGCATAGTTATTTTACTCGATTTTTCTTTACTACCAAAAGTATATTCTCCCTCAAGGATGAGAAAAACTTCTCTAGGATTAACACAACCTAAACTAGCTAGGAATATGGTTGAGAAAGTGGAATGACAAAACTTTGAATCCAAATAGCATTCAAAAGCTTTAAGTCTATTTTCTAGTTTTAAAGAAAGTATATAGTCTAATCAACTTGCTATTAAGACAAAACTATAGATAAATGACATGTGATTTGAGGGGCATTTAATCTCTTTTATTCTTTTGTTATACAATCTATAGATCATGTTTTTATAAAATGTCAACTTGGTCTCAATTTTTCTTGTCATAGTAAATATCTCATGGATTCTTCAATTGTGACTTTGAATACCATTATTAGAAGGCAAGATCCTAAAGTTAAAGTGACTAAATAAAAGAAAGATGTTAACTCTCAAAACGAGTTCAAAAAGAGGTTTTTCTTTGGCCACCATGTAGCATTCTCAAGAATTGAAGATTGCATAGATCTTATAAAAAATACCTTCTTATGCAAGTTATGCACCCTAGAAATGATCTATATTGTTTGATCCTCATAAAATTCTCAAGTGTTTGAGTACTAATTTCCTACGTTTTTGTATTATACCAATTTACAAATAAAGGAGCAAGTAAGGCTTCACTTTCATAAAGTAGACTTTAACCATATTCATGGATTTGGATATCAATAACATAGTTAATGTTTATCAATTTAAAATCAATCTAGGGCCTTTGAAATCTAAATATAGCATAAGTTTGGATTTTAGTGAAAAGGAACCTAGTACTAGAATACATGGTAAGTTTGCATATTAAAGTTTAGACCATGTGGATGTAACATAGTATATTTATCTATAACATTCAACATGGTTTTCTTGATCTATTATATCTAGAAAGAATATTCACAATAGTAAGATGAAAGATATCTCAAATATAATGGAGTCTTTATTCAAGCTAGGTGTCTACCATTATGTATAACATAAATAAAACTATATATATGATTAATAGGAAGGATCTATAAATATTAACTAGGCCTTTTCTACTTAGCAATAGAGAAGGTAGCATCTAAAAATATCACAAAAATATCAATTTGATTTGTAATATGAAATGATTCATATCAAGGTTTAGTAGTTATCTTAAATTCACAAAGAAAGGTTGAACTTTAAGCTGATCTCATGGGTTTAAGGTGTAAATTCATTTAAATATTTATTTTCCAGTAGGCAATGTAGCTTTCATGTGGTAACATAGGACCCAGACTCATCAAGCTTAAAGGTTGAGCTTAGACATGAATAACACTTACACATATATAACAAATATTTCACGAGAAAGTTGCTCTTATATCTTTAGTTACTCAAATGACCTACTTGATTTTCTAAGCACACTCGCCTCTTTACAATCTTTATTATTTGACCTTATCATTTGCCTCTTAAAATGACCTACTCAATTTTCTAAGAACACTTCCAATCTTTATTGATTGACCTTGACCTTATCACTTGTAGAATATGCTAGAGTATTTTAGGGCTAGCTTGACTTTTGGACCATGTTAATACACTTGACAAACAAGTGTGTGTGTGTGTGTGTGTGTGTGTGTGTGCGCGCGCGCGCGACTCATGAGAGAGCGAGAGAGAGAGAGTATTCTTCAAATTTCTCATGATTGCAAAGGGTAGCATTGATATTTCAGCTGTTATCTTCGCTCAATCTTAAAATGTGACTAATCTTGACCCCAAATAATAAGGGTGATGAAGTGTACATAGTTCCTTCTATAGCTAGCTACATAGTCACATGTGATAAAGGGCAACTTGGTAGTTGTTGCTCAAAGATGAATATAGTCTTTTGTATGAAATTTTATATTAAGGGAATTGAATTTAAGACACTAAATTTTGTAAATACTAAGTCATAAATTTACAAAATTTAGTGTCTTAAATTCAATTCCCTTAATATAAAATTTTGTAAATACTAAGTTATGGAATGCAACTAGGCCCTCCTTAATTCTCTGATTAATCAGTCTACATGTATGACAACGGATCACCTGCATCTGCTTGTGTTACACATTGTACACATGTACACATATAGTCATTATGTCCCATTATTGATTAATTATTATTGGAAAGACCTAGCTTCCATTTACAATTTAAATTACAAGAGTTCTCCTAAACTTGATGATTCAACATTGTGCACATGCACAATGCACAAACCATTTATTCTCAAAATCAATAAATATTTATAGGGGAACACACACACACACACACACACACAGACTATGTGTTACTTGTGTGTGCATGTGTGTGTGAGAGTTTTGATAGGACTTATTAGTAGAAGACATGGATTTCTAGGATAACTCCAAGTTAAACTAGGCTTTCTAGGTTTTTGGAAAATTTTGGATGTTTTGAAATATGTACACCCCCTTTGCATGTGTATTGGTGCCACCATATGGTTTTCTGCATTTGATTGCTAATCAATATATTAGCTTTTTGACAATAGTATGTTGACACCTTGTAGTGACAAAGCGTTCCTATGCAAGTGCACATATAAAGATTTCATCTTGACACACACGTGCATGCGTACACATAGATGTGCATGCCTAGAGAAAAGGTCAAAGCACTTACTGGTATGCATTTCTACTTTGAAGCTATTGGGGAGGAACAATGCTCAATGCCTACTTGATGCCTAATTTTCATATTTGAATTTGAATAAGAAATTATAAAAGCAAGGGGAGGGGTGGGGTTAAGGAGGTTGGATTGCCCGATTATATTGAGTTTTGCGTCCTATGAAAGCAAGTAGTGCATGCGAAGGCAAGGAGGCTGTATATAGTATGTGGCGAGCTAGGGACATGGACTTGTAAACGAACAAATGTCTGAGGACCAATAAGTTCGTCGTCAACCTCAACCTCTATTTTAATAGTTCCATCAGCTGTAACTGGAGAGGCTCCATTTTGCCATTTAATTTTTGGCTTAATAGCTCTCTCTCTGTCTCTGTCTCCGTCTCTGTCTCTCTCTCGTTTTCACACATTAGAAAAGTAGAAGAGAGATAGGTATTAGGCTGTTGAGCGTGGCATTCGATAGACCGAACGCAGTGAGAAAATAGGCAAGGCTTTATAGTCTCCAGAAGACCCGGGTGCTCTTTCTAAATAGCAGGGATGGCGTCATGTTTGATGTATGTCTGAAGGAATATATGGAGGAAAGGGCTGCGTAGTGTCTCCATTGATACTCTCTCTCTCTCTCTCTCTCTCTCTCTCTCGTCTCGAGTCTCGACCTTACATGCTTTTACTACAGAGTGTCCATACTACACAGAGCTGCTCTTTTCTCTAATTAATCAGAGAATTAAGGAGGGCCTAGTTGCATTCCATAACTGTGAGAGCTGACGGATTGATTTTGCTTAGGATTATCCTGTAAGGTTCCTGTAGCTCAGTTTTTCTTCATCAGTATATATTTCATGACCCTCAGTAATGCTTGATCAGTAATTCCTGATCAGTGCATAGTGATCCGTGTTTGCGCTTGATAAAATATATGCGTCCTGGATCAGCAGCTGCAGCTGGCTCCTGTATATTGCTTCCCCTCCTAGCTAGCTACTGGATCAGCCCAACGATATGAAGCGCGCACGTGTCGTCCCGACTGTGCGTGTGGTCCACGTGTGCCCCCCGATCCGCGTGAGCACCGACTCGTCCAATTTCCGAGCTGTCGTACAGGAGCTCACAGGCAACCGTCTATGCACGGCCAGCAGCTGCCCCAGGCCTCACGATCGCTCGAAGCTTCCGGAAGCTTCCTCTCCCGCATCCTCGTACTCTGCCGCTTTGCACCACTGTACTGCTGGCGGCGGAGCATCATCGGATATTAACTGCAGTTGCCACCAATATGCATTCCTACCCACGATAGCCACTACAATTGCAGATGTGGGCAAGCACGAAGAATGTGGTGAAGTTATACAAGAAGTAGAAGAATATGCAGAAGGAGAAGAAGAAGCTTATTTATCTGCTTCTTTAAACCCATGCCTCACACCGCAGTCTATTTCGACTTCATTCAGCCTTCAAGATCAAGCTCCTAATCGCACCCAATTGTATGCTTCACCTCTCAGTAATCAAAATCACGTTTCTTGTAATTACACATCGCTGATCGAAGGTAAATTAGAAGAGCAAGAAGAAGAACAAGAAGAAGAAGAAAGAGAAGGAGAAGCGAGCTGCAACACATATAATACCCGGAGCGCCTCTGAGGACTCCTCACACACCAATTCTGTGCCACATATTGGGTCATCCGAAGTAGATAGCGTGCTGTTGCAAAGGCGCACGACTGCTAAACTAATCAGGGAAGAAGAAGACGGGCATGATCAAGGTTTTCTGATTGCAGGCGGCAGCCCTCAGAAAAGGATGAGACTAACTAGTGGCCCTAATCAAAAAGTAAATGATCATAGATCCGACATTAGTACGCTATCAGGTACAATGAAGGGTAGCCCCTCCTTTTCTTCTGATTCTTCGATTGTAAGTGCCTGGGATCAATATTATGGGGCTGCGGAAGCTTCTGCCATGATTAGCGCGATTGAGGATGGATATGCCCACGATGAATATGGTGTTGATCGTGTGAGAGCATCATCGAGTCTGGGTTCACGCAATATGATCATCGACATGCAGACCCTGTTCGACCAATGCGAAACCCATGTCACAGGAGAGCTATTGCATCCATCAGCTGCAACAGTCCCTTTCTACAGTGACTTCCAGTGCATTACGGACCTAATCAACCTCAGCGACCTTAATTACCACAGCTTTGATTCTTCCTTTCTCCTCTCTTAATCTCCCCTCTAATATTGCCCTAATCCATGCTTAGTAGTCAATCCGATCTTAGTTGTAAGTACACAGCAATAATGGTTTTATTGAAATGATTGATTTTATTGAAATGATTGTTCTTGCTGGATAAGAAACATATCCACTCACGCTTAGCTGCCTCCCACTTCGATTAAGCAACATGTCACTGTGCCTGCCCCCTTGTGTATGATCCTTTTTTACCTACACTTGATTATAATTTTTTAAGGCTTACAAAAGTCAAAACTCCCTGCAGTTTTTTCTTTCCAACTTTCATTTTCTAAGTGATCCCTACCTCTCATCACCTTTTATACAGTTGAGAATCTTCTACTTTTGCACGCTCTTGCACACTAGTCATGATTTGTATTCACCATTTCACATTGGTAACTTTTAAGATTTTACATCAATTTTAGTACTGCACACACGGAAGTACTGCAAGGGATGGTGCCTTAATTTGAGGGAACAAGATGTTTCTTCAAGGAAGCACAACCCTTGGTCCTTTTGTATAGAAAGCCCAAGTTGTTGTATACAAAGGTAGTTGTGCTTATTCGAGGGGGCATTACCCATTTCTATTTACTATTGCACTAGCCACCTATATGCATGTTGTTATGTGCTAAAGTTAAAAACCAAACATAACGTTAGTGCTTTCAGAAACTATTCACATGCCTTTTATGAGTTTAATATAAACATGAATAGTGGGATCTTGTTCATTAGATAAGCTTATTAGTTGGGTGCTTGCCCCAAAACAAGGTGAGTTGCATGTTGTCCAAGCATATTTTTGTCTCAAATGGGTATCAATCAAGGGAGTAGTGTTCATGAATTTCTTTTCTCGACTAGAAAAAATAAAGGCAATCAATTGGATGCTCACCCCAAAGCAAGGTGAATTGCACATTGCCCTAGCATATTTTTTTCTCAAATGGTTATGAACAAAGGAAGCTGTGTTCATGAAAAACTTTTTTCTCAACATGTAAAAATAAAGGCAAGTTCCCAAAGCAACTGGTTTTGATGTTCAATATATATATATAATGGTAGTTTTGTAAGTAAAATACTTGAAAATTTTGCCAATATCTTTATGAGTATAACAAAAATCCAATTGGTATTTTAGAATTCCAACCCATACAAATAAGCTAAAATTCTTTTGTTTGTTAGCATCACAAGGAAGTTTATCAAAATTTCCCCCTCTTCAATGAAAAAGACATGTTTCTAGCATATTGTAAGTTGGGTGATTCTCCCAAAACAAGATGAGTTGCCCATTGTCCTAGCATATTTTGGTCTCAAATGGGTATCAACCAAGGAAGTTTATAAAGTTTCCCACTCTACAAAACAAAAATACATGTTTCAAGCATGTTTTCATCTCTAGCAATTCATAAGTAAGCTTCTCATTCTATGTGGGTATTACACATTGTTCTCAGAGGCTTTTAACTAAAATACATGACCGTATACTAGATTTTCCATCAATATTATATATAATACACATACTTCTTCTATACAATTATAAAAAATATTTGTTTTTTAAAATTATTTCACTCTTTTACGATAGAAAATGCACGTATCTCACATATTGAGCATTTGCATGTGTTATTAAGAGACAATTGGGCTAGTGCAAAAATAAATGGGAAGAAAAAATCACTTCTTTGCATCCAAGGTTAGAACAAAGTAGAATTATTAAGAGAAGCATTGTAAGTTTTGTTATATTGAAAGAGTAAACAAAAGTTGAGATAGAATGAACAAACGCACACACACACACACGCACACACACACGCGCGCGCGCGCACGCGCACGCATGCACACATGAACTCATTTGTCTACTCTTGAACCCAACCATATTTCCTTATTCTTGAACCATCAGACAAGTGGCTCAAGGAGGCTCTCTCATGTGCCTTACAATAAGTAGTATACTAGTCTACATATATATATGTGTACATTGCATTTAGTCCACGTTCTTAATGGAATGCTTCATTTCCAATGTATAAATATTCTAATACCCCTACAAACTAGTACATAATCTTTGTCTTTTGTAGGCATGTCCATATACTAGAGTCCATCTTAATTGATCACTTAAGGTGTACTTACTACATTGAACCATGATGTTAATTTACTAAAAATGTTCATTTTATGAGAAATGTCAACATAATCTTAATATTAGATGCATCTAATTCCTTTCATGATTGGCAAGCAAATATGAGGACCCAAAATCTTCAGTTAATTAGGCCGTTGTAGTTTGATGCATCCAACACATTTGATGATTTTAAATGCATAGGGGCACCCAAAATATTTCTTCCAATAAGGGGCTATAGGTTGAATTTCGAGTATCCTTTCAATGTGTGTGCATGTGAGAAAATCTACACATGAAATATGACAGTTAGCTCAATGAGAGTTCTCGTAGGAATCACCATGATCCACAAATACATTAATTACACTATCTAATCCTAACATGAAACCTCAAATCATTGCCATGCTCATTAGGGTCATGAAATGCAAAAAAGAAACTTTGCAGTTTGATAACTCTTAAGAATGACACGCATTTAACATAGGTATGGAGGTGTTAAAATCCAATCCAAATGGAGTTTCCCAAGCAAAAAAAAGATCATACAAGTGTAACATATGCATTAGAATCACTTCTCTTAAAAATTTTGGTCCAAAATCTAGCCCTAAATGTCCAATGTTATGGTGTAGCATCGAACCAATGGTTTAGTAAGTAGGTCTTCAATATCTTCATTATCATGGTAGTGTAATATCTTGCTAACCCTAACCTCTAGGAGTTTGATTGTTTTCTTTTTTTTATTTGACATAACACTATGTTGCTAAAAAAAATTGTTGGGGGCATGATAAACTAATTTCTATTAGTGACACATTTAGTGAAATACTAATCCTAGGTACATTGGTCATCAGAATCCAAATCGTTCATATGTACATCATGTACTTGTTTTAAACATGTGTTAATCCCATGTACTTTGGTTGTAGGAATCCACATTGTTTATGTATGCATCATGCACTTTTTTTAAAAACATGTGATGTAGAATCCCATGTACTTTAGTTGTAGGAATCCAAATTGTTTATGTATACATACTTTTTCTAAACATGTGGTATAGAATCTAGAATCAGTGTTGCCAAAGCTTCTTCTTTAACACACTAAAACTGTCAAATTAAAGGCATTAGAGCTAGAAAATCAAACTTCAACAATATCCCATGTATTGTGATTGTAGGAATCCAAATTGTTTATGTATACATAATGGACTTTTTCTAAACATGTGCTATAGAATCTAGAATCATGTTGCCAAAGCTTCTTCTTTAACACACTAAAAGTGTCCAATTAAATGCATTAGAGCTAGAAAATAAAACTTCAACAATAGCGATGTAAATCAATTAGTATTGGTGTATTTAAGTTTTAGAGAGAGAGAGAGAGAGAGAGAGAGAGAGAGAGAGAGAGAGAGAGAGAGAGAGAGGAGAGAGGGAGGGAGGGAGGCTGACAAAAAATCAAGTTTTAATGTAAAATGAAGTGTTAAATTTTCACATATATCTGTATGTAACACAATATATACGCATATAGACACACACACAAATAGAGATAGAGAGAAATAATGAATGTCCATGAATGCACACATAAAATCTAGTGTATGATGCAAGCATGCTATAGAAATATACATTAAATCCTTACTTTTATTTTCTATTATCTAGAATAACAATACAGAATAGAAGCATAACATTTTTGGATAGTAGAAAAGAGAAAAAGTAGAGTTCCATTCTTTTGTATGATAGAGAAATGAAGTTTGGCATTTTGTTTGTGTAGGGAAGTATTTTCTTTGTAGAAAAGACTGTTATAGCTCCTTGCCATTAAATACATTATAGCTCCATGAATCCAAGTGGCTGTTACAGCTCCTTGCCATCGTAGAGCTCGTCTCGATGTAATGGAGCATCCCAACGGACTCTGCATTATAACCAATTAGATATTAGTCCACAATACATAATGTATCACCAAAAAAATAATGATGACTGAAAACAAGAAAGAGGCATGACTTATTAGGCTGTGGAGTACATGCAATCTATTGATGAGTGTAGTGAGATCATGTCTCTCTACATATCGAGTCTCCAAACCTGTATGCTTGCAATTTGTAACAAAGTGCTATTTAAAAAAAAGTAGCATTTTTAGAAATAAGATTATTAGTATAAGTGATATTCCAAATAAGAAAGTGAGAACAACCAAAAGAAAACATACAAAATCCTCCAAATAAGTTCTATGGCCACCACTCCTCAGATAATGTATGACTCTTATCTCCAATCCTACCCTCGCTACCATCCACTATTGCTACCATTTTCCTCAAGAGTTTGTGGCCTTCTCCTTGTGTCTCCGCCAATTCTCTGTGCCTAACCACTCAGAATTTGAAGTGCCACTCTTGATTTTCTTACACACATATGATCTCCTATGTTACATGTATGCATGCATACAATCCATCATCCATCCCCTGTGGAAAACCTCTCTATTATCATAAGCACCAGGGAATCCTCGTGCAAGGATGCTACCACATACTCCTTGCTCCCCTCTGATATATTTTTTCAATGGTTTGAAACACTATGCCTAAATACTTGTTTGCACAACTCTCTCATGCGAGCCATCACTCTCCTCCCTCATCATTCATGATCACGACACTTGTTTTCTCATCCATGAGGTATCCATCCCCTATTTGGGTACATCTAAGGTACACACTCTCCCACCTCTATGACCATGCTCCTAGGTAGAACAAAGAGATCCTTGTCCATTTGGTGTACCTGTGGGGCTAGTATCTCTTAGAGTAGCACCAATAGGGGTTCCACCTGTGGATGCTTGAGCAAAACTTGGAGTCATGAGAGTACACATTCCTACAAGTGTGACAAATCCTGGAGGTGATGAGTGTCCACTAGACTCATGAGATGGGGACAATGCATCGGTGCCTCCACAACACCCACTTGAGCCACCCTCTATGAAATTAGTACGAGAGTGAGGAGTAGCAAACCAACTATGGGGTCACAATATCTACATCTCTACAGCATCCCCCACAACCACCCCCTCTACTAGTCCAGCAAGGCATCCCTAAGCCTTCCTCAGAGCGGCCTATCTAGAGTGTTGAATTTGTCCATTGGAGATCAAATCATTAGAGTGTCCTCAAGTAGATTGTGCAGAATGGCCAGAGAATGACTAAGACAAAACTTGATCTATCATATCTCTAACGTAGGCCATCAAATCTATAGAAATATATGTGAAGATCTCCTACAGTTCCTCATATGTCATCCCTCGACTCATCCGACTCTTTGGGTATTATCAAAGGTAACTTGCACAGTCACAAAAAATGATGTTATTGTAATTAATATAAGGATTTAGGTAAAGCATGATAACATAATTGTGAAAAAAAATGTTAACCAAAAGACATACTAAAGTATCCTTAAAAGTGAATTATCAATGAATTGAGTAAGCATATGCAAATACAACCGACCCTATGGCTCCATGTCAAGCTCTTGGTATAGCCTGGCATACAATGAAAGGCCTATACATAGGTCTCCAAAGAAAGAGGAAACCACTCTATTCTTAAAAATTCTTGGTGTCCTATCTCTTCACCTATATTGCCCATGCTTATCTCCTTTGCATGCTCAAGGCCCTCCTCGCCCTCCACCCCCCATAACATCAACCCCTCTACTTGTGTACTCTCCTCATCCATGATGGGGGCTTTTCTTTCATCATACAATTGATCATTTCAAGGGGTTAATGGTACAATATACCACCAATGAGGTTTTTAGCGATTTGGATAGAAGATTACCTATTCAATATCACATATAAGTGTGTCACAAAGAGTGAATTAGCATTTGCGTGATGGGACCTGAAATGGGCCGGCACTGGCTATGGCACTAGCCGGACCTCATGCTCATAATAGACAAACACACCCTCACAGCCTCGCAGACTAGGAGCGTCTATCTTTTGCTAAAGGACAAACTGCCCTAAAGCCTAATCTATTGCGTTTATAGTTTTGTAGTTTTGTAGTCCAACGTTTCCCTCCAACGTTTCCCTTTCTATAAACTCCTCAGAGGGAGAACCCATACACATTGGCAATGCCACGATAATCACATACATGGAGGCAACCTCTCGGTAGAAACACCGCGGCCCCACTGTAGCTCTCCTACATCGCAGGGATTGGCCCCTTGATGCGCTGCTCAACATATAAAACAAACGAATACACTCCACTCTTCATTTTAAACCTCTCCAGGAGATATACCATGTGTCCTTACTTAACAGTCCCTTGGGAAACTGACCCTCTATCCTACGGCAAGGGATACCCTTACACTCTCAATCATGGGTCAAATTCCTAAGAAAACAATTGCTATGCAGTTCAGAAGCTTTTTCGTTGATACCATGAACTATGCATAATGCATAATGTGAACTGTTTAGTGCACAAACAGAAGAAAATCAGCATTTTGCATCGTGCGAAACCAATCTTTTCATGATTTCCATGCTAGCATTTATGTAATGAGAAAAGACACCGAGCCTTACGCTCATGCTGCCTTTCCCTTTATTTTAAAACAACGTTCTATAGGCATGATGTAACACATAAACCAAATTTTAGTTTATGTTTTGACGCTCAACCTCCCCTCTCACCCTACCGTTTAATGTTTTGTATTCGTTGATATGTGAAAGGGTCGTTTTATGTGTATTTCCTTACAAAGAAAGCGATAAACATGAACGGAAACATAGAAACGAGGGTAAAACGAGGCCAACGTCGTGCTCTACCTTCATTATACGATGCACAAATGCACATGTAATTTTTTGGAATTTTCCTTTTACCGTTTTCTAATTTTCTCCCATTTAAAACCCATTTTTCACCATTTTTTGTGGTATTTTTCCTCTATTTTCTTCAATAAAAAATGACTAAAAATTAAGATTGATTGTGGGCTGTGGCCCTTAGGTCCCTTGACAGCAAAATTTTAGGTTTTGTAGGCATTATGTCTCATATTTCCCATTTATTTTGCAAAAACTCCATCTTTACCCCTTAAACGTGTGTTTTTCGGGTTTTATAACATTAATTTCAGTCATATCACTTATGATTTTCTGATTTTCAGATTATAAACTGTTGAAACTCATAGAAAAAAACATCATAATGTATATTCAGTCCATGGGAACAATATTTCATCAATCAAATGGCATAAAAACTCATTTTTCCTTCATAAAATTTGAATTACCGCTTAGGGTTCATGTTTTAAGATCTCGGTTTTGCTACGGGACTGCGGATTAGCCCACATTCAATGTCTAGCATCTTCACAATCAGCAATCTTCATGTCTTCATCGACCCGGAAGCAATCTGGTCCCAACCGGACAAGCTTTCCTTCACCGTTCTTCATTTCCTCTTGCACGCAGGAATAGCCCTTTAAGGGAGAGAGAGGGAAGAGAGAGAAAGACTAGAATCAGATTTCTTCATTCAAGCCACCATTGCTCACGCAAAGGGCGGTGATAGGACCAGCAAGGAAGGAGAAGTTGCCCCCCATTGTCAGTTGGGTAGGTTGTATTCAGCCTGATGATCATCATTCCTGGAGATGGAGCGAAAAATGCGCCGCCTAATGCAGCCCGCCATACTCATGCCATGCTCACGAAATTTTCATGAAAAATTGAGGGGGGGTTAAAACTTTCCAAAGGGCACCCCCTTCCTTTGGACCATGTTGTGGCCACCCTTTCAAATCTTGACCGTTTGTTGGCCTTTTCCTCGTCCAGCAT
Organism: Lygodium microphyllum; assembly: GCF_053477565.2. Taxonomy (NCBI): domain Eukaryota; kingdom Viridiplantae; phylum Streptophyta; class Polypodiopsida; order Schizaeales; family Lygodiaceae; genus Lygodium; species Lygodium microphyllum. Next base: position 70,456,562 of record NC_141156.1, read on the forward strand.
CCAATTCGAGTGCTGTAAATTTCTACGTGTCCATCTCAACATCCCGCATTTACTAGCAACTCATGACAACCTGCATGGTAGTCTGAAAAATTATCAAAAATCCACAAGTGTCGCTCGTGGGCCTTTTAAAAGTCGTCTTTCACTTGGTGCTTAAAATCATCCTAGCTGGAGTCGCCGCCTTCGATGTTACATATTTTTTCCCTAAATTCTGGATTTTTTGACAAATTTTAGGCACATCCCAAGCTCAAAACTCTGCTCTCATTGGCAACCACGAGATAGGGTGACTCAACTCGTCGAATCCCACAACAGATCTACACAAAACAACCAAAGGAAGCATCAAGCTGATACAAAATAGATACATATTTAAAACATAGCACAATGATCACCTTACCCCCTGACAAAACCAAGGCATGAAATCCACAAGTAGGCCTAGCATAATCTGATAGAAGGTCCGAAGCTAGTCACTAACCCACTGCTCCAACACGGCCAAACTAAGAAGAACTATCAAAGAGATTGCCCTAAGTGGTGGCTTGAACTACCTACCTAACTAAGGACAACACAACCACGAGCTCCTACTAGGCGAGGACTCCTATAGCTTGATCAAGAAGTATTTTCATTTAGCACATTTCTTCTGTTAGGTTTTTTAATGTTCCATACTCGGGCATGTAAAAAGGAGGGAGCTGAGCGTAGTGACCCAAGGAGAACAGGGCATTGGCCTCAGATCCTATCTCGGTACCCAAGAACCTACCAAGCCCTCGTAAGGCGACACTTAATCCTTTTCTGACGCTCACTTTTATTTTCGCTCCAACCTTGCTTAATTTCTTCTTTGCTAGCAAGACACCACCCCTAGGAAGACAAGGCATCGGCCCCGAGTCTGACTCGTCCCCAGGAACCTACCAAGCCTCCTCTAGGCGATGATCAACTGCTTATAAACTTTTCTTTCTTTCCTTTTCTTTTTTTATAGGGGTTAGAAGCCCTTTTTACACACCTTTGTATATATCTATTACCTTTAAGATATTCAGGGTTTTTTATCATCATCATTATTTTCTTCTTCGACAAGCTTTGCTTACTGCCTCACAACTAATAAGAACTCCTAGAACGGCTGCCTAGCAGGCTAGGAGAACAAGGTCACTAGAACGGCCTTCGAAAATAGGTCTTTTGATGTCTGGCAGTGTCTTTACAAGAGGCAACGACTTCTCAGTCCTCCCTCAGACATACCTAACCTAAACCTGGGACTTGATGCCTTGGATGCCGGTCCCCAACAAGAAAAGAAAAACCCCTACACAAGTACACAAACACATAGCATAAAAACACGGTACTCATAAAAGGAGAGATATCACCTAGATAGGGCCACAAGAAGCTTCTGCGCAACAAAAGCTCCTTCCAAACTCTTCTTCGAACCTATCTAGCACAGAACTAAAACAAGAAACTATTAACCACACCAGTACTAAATAGACAACTGGCCCTCTTGGCCTAACAAAATAAAACATTCCTCTAAACAAACTGAGCAGCCCTCTTGGCCTAATGAAATAAAACACTTCACTACAAAAACTGATTGGCCCTCTTGGCCTAATGAAATCTGGACGTAATATCCAAAGCAGCTAGCCTTCCTAGCTTAAAACTAGATATGTCATTTTAGTCCACGTAATACTGATGTCCTTGGCATATACATCACACCCTGTCAGACTACCCAAGGTGCCAAGGATAGCATATCATAGGTTGACTAGCCCCATGCTACTCATGCAAGTTAGCTAAAAGCTTGATCTTGTATTTTTTGATCTTAGGTTTTTTTTAAAAGCTACAAGTCCAAGCCTTTCCACAAATAACTCATCAATAAGGCCGGTCCCTTCTTGGGCACTATGAGCTGAATGAACGGCCTCAGTGGGCTCACATGTCCCACATTTATTGTAATCTAAATAAACTGGTCGTTCAAGTGGCTGAGTGGCTCCTTTGGGAGAAAGAATCATAGCTTTGTACTCATTCGAACCTCCCCTATTTGGGTTTTCACATGAATCGATGCTGCCACCCAAACTAGGTAGAGCTTCAAGCCTAGGCACATCACATGGGTATATCCCAAGGCAGTGTATATTGTCAAATGTATATCCAGTATTATCCTCTTGGGGGTTTGACAAAATATATCCAGGTGGGATCCTTGGCCTTGCATCCGACACTCCTACCATAATTTTGGAGATTTTGGGTCTCCAAACCCATCTCACATTTCCCTTAATATTCTTGCATTCCCTCAATTTGCTACACTAGTCTGGCAAACTCAATGCAAACTTATCCCTATGGCCAAATGGCCTCACATCCTTATGACCTCTGTGAAACATAGGTGGACTTTTAGCATTTTGCATTCTCTTTACAAAAGATACCTTTACTTGTTTACGTCCATACTGTAAATTTTTTCCCATAAGAACCATGCTTTCACTAAAGGGAACAACATCCACCCGGAAGCATGATTCCGACACCAAAGGTCTCTCAAGAGCCTTACTAGCAAAAAAATTAGAACCACACACAAAATGCTTATCAACACTCATAGGCCCATTGGTTCTATCCATGTTACCCTCACAACTACCTCTCGTGGAAGTGTTGCAAGCCCTAATGGGACTTACATGACTTGGAACCTTTTCACTGAGAAGCATGTCATTACTACTCATAGGATGGCCATTTTTTGCTTTGAGATTATGGCCACCAAGGTTCCCCTCATAGGCTTCCTTGGTATCAACAAGTGAGCTGTCTTCTTGCAGAAATAGTTGGAAGCTAGGATGCACTTGTATTGAGCGGGAAAAACTCCAAAAGTTTTCCCAACATCTTTGAATATGACCCTCATGATCAATGGCATGCATTTTTGCTTCCCTTAACGACTTACGATTCCACAGTCCCACTTGGATTTGGGTATTAATCTCTAAGCCATTCATAAAGAGCTCACATAGCACGTCATCAAATAGTGCATTGGCTCTTCTTGGCCAAATCCTAAGAGTATTATCAAAGGCTCTAGCATACTCTTTAACAGAAAGATAAAACTCTTGTCTAAACTGCATAAGCTGCCCTAAGACCTGAATCATAGGGAGCTTCTTTTCATACTCATCTAGAAATCTATCACAAGACTCCTCATATGATTTGATCGACCCTCTTAGGAGGCTCCAGTACCATTTCCTTGCCTCTCTCTTTAGAATACTTGGGAATACGAGCATGCGATGTATATCGTCAAACCCGCTTGCAATGCAAGTTAGGCCATATTCTCTTAAATGAAGCATTGGATCCTCATTTGGCAACCCATAAAACACTGGGAGATCCCTATAAAGAGAAGGACATTTAGTCCTCCCCTTTGGGATCAAGACCGGGTCATTAAAATCTTCATATTCATCATGATCTGGGTCCAGCCTCTTAGGATCTTTAACCTCTTCCATTCCCACCCTTTCTGGTGTAGGGAGGTTAATATCCTCATTGACATCTCTTTTTGCAAACTCACTGAGTGGTCTGGGAAGTCCTATAAATTTCAACATGTCATTTTGATCCCCTCTTAGAGGGTCTTCCATACCTTTCCCTTTAAAAGAAAAGTCCATAATGGGTTTATATAAGAGCTTTTGGTCGTTATCTAACGTAGATTTATCATTACCACTTCTTAAAACTTGGGAACCGTGCCTTTTAAGCAACAGCTTTCCCTTGACAGCTAGGGCTTCTAACATCCTTGTGATGCCTACTATGTCGTCATGGTGATCCATTACACGGGATGTTTCAACCACAAGTATATTCCATCATATATCAGCACTTTCCCATGGCACTATGGCTTTAGCATGATGACCTGCCGATGCCATAACTACCCTACTTTCCAACATGCTTGTTTCATGCCCTCTAGGTTGATGGATGGTTAAACATGATTTCTCTTGGGTAGAGACCACACCAAGGCAAAACTTGGCCCATGCCACAGTATTAGAGGATGGGGTAACCACTAACTGGCTACTCTTTTCATCACATAAATTATATTTTGTAGAGGACTCATGCTCTACATAACTAACTAAGTCCATTCGTAAGTTTTGTATGGGGAAAGCTGAGTTTTTCCATCCTTGAACAAACCCCAATTTATGGATAATTTAGGGTCCCTTGAAACCCTAGATTCGAAAACCGCCACTTATAGGCAGCTCTCGGCAGATGCACCACGGATGGGACCTGAAATGGGCCGGCACTGGCTATGGCACTAGCCGGACCTCATGCTCATAACAGAAAAACACACCCTCATGGCCTTGCGAACCAGGAGCATCTATCTTCTGCTAAAGGACAAACTGCCCTAAAGCCTAATCTATTGCGTTTATAGTTTTGTAGTTTTGCAGTCCAATGTTTCCCTTTCTATAAACTTGCCAGAGGGAAAATCCATACACATTGGCAATGCCACGATAATCACATACATGGAGGCAACCTCTCGGTAGAAACACTGCAGCCCCACTGCAGCTCTCCTACATCGCAAGGATTGGCCCCTTGATGCGCTGCTCAACATATAAAACAAATGAATATAGTCCACTCTTTATTTTAAATGTCTCCAAGAGATATACCATGTGTCCTTACTTAACAGTCCCTTGGGAAACCGACCCTCTATCCTACGGCAAGGGATACCCTTATGCTCTCAATCGTGGGTCAAATTCCTAAGAAAACAATTGCTATGCAATTCAGGAGCTTTTCCGTTGATATCATGAACTATGCATAATGCATAATGTGAACTATTTAGTGCACAAACAGAAGAAAATCAGCATTGTGCATCATGCGAAACCAATCTTTTCGTGATTTCCATGCTAGCGTTTATGTAACGAGAAAAGACACCGAGCCTTACGCTCATGCTGCCTTTCCCTTTATTTTAAAACAACATCCTATAGGCGTGATGCAACACATAAACTAGATTTTAGTTTATATTTTGACACTCAACCTCCCCTCTCACCCTACCATTTAATGTTTTGCATTCGTTGATAGGTGAAAGGGTCGTTTTATGTGTATTTCCTTACAAAGAAAGCGATAAACATGAACGGAAACATAGAAACGAGGGTAAACCAAGGACAACCTCGTGCTCTACCTTCATTATACACTGCACAAATACACATGTAATTTTTTGAAATTTTCCTTTTACCGTTTCCTAATTTTCTCCTATTTAAAACTCATTTTCACCATTTTTTGGGTATTTTTTCTCTATTTTCTTCAATAAAAAATGACTAAAAAATAAGATTGATTGTGGGCTGTGGCCCTTAGGTTCCTTGACAGCAAAATTTTAGGTTTTGTATGCATTATGTCTCATATTTTCCATTTATTTTGCAAAAACCCTGTTTTTACCCCTTAAATGCGTGTTTTATAACATTAATTTCAACCATATCACTTATCAATATTTCATCAATCAAATGGCATAAAAACTCATTTTTCTTAAAAAATTGAATTACCGCTTAGGGTTCGTGTTTCGGGATCTTGGTTTTGCTGCGGGACTATGGATCAGCCCACATTCAATGTCCAGCATCTTCACAATCAGCAACATTCATGTCTTCATCGACCCGAAAGCAATCGGGTCCCAACCGGACAAGCTTTCCTTCATCGTTCTTCATTTCCTCTTGCAAGCAGGAACATCCCTTTAAGGGAGAGAGAGGGAGGACAGAGAAAGACTAGAATCAGATTTTGTCATTCAAGCCACCATTGCTCGCGCGAAGGGCGGTGATAGGACCAGTAAGGAAGGAGAAGTTGCCCCCCATTGTCAGTTGGGTAGGTTGTATTCAGCCTGATGATCATCATTTATGGAGATGGAGCAAAAAATGTGCCGCCTGATGCAGCCCGCCATACTCATGCCATGCTCACGAAATTTTCATGAAAAATTGAGGGGGGGGGGGGGGGGGGGTTTAAACTTCCCAAAGGGCACCCCCCCTTTGGACAATATTGTGGCCACCATTCAAATCTTGACCATTTGTTGGCCTTTTCCTTGTTCGGCATCCGATTCGAGTGCTGTAACTTTTTGCGTGTCCATCTTGACATCCCGCATTGACTGGTAACTCCTGACAACCTGCAGGGCAGTCTGAAAAATTATCAAAAATCCACAAGTATCGCTCGGGAACCTTTTAAAAGTCACCTTTCACTTGGTGCTTAAAATCGTCTTAGATGGAGCCGTCACCTTCGATGTTACATAGTTTTTCCCTAAATTCTGAATTTTTTGGCAAATTTTAGGCACATCCTGGTGTCGTCGTGTAAAGGGTTGAAGGTCTACCACCGGGGCTTAGTGCAAAAGAGGAGTAGGGGATTCAAAGTTCAAGAAAGGGAAAAAGATTGGGACTTAACAAGATCCGGGTTTTGAAATGATTTAGATGTGGAAGAAGAATTCAAGCTTTTTCTATGTATTAAGCATACATGAATGGAATAAATAACTCTAACTTGATTATATCAAATGCCTTGGAAATATAATCCATAACATAAAGGATATACTCAGATTCTTAATCCAAATATTAATATCAAATGCAAGCTCTAATGGCTTTTATTTCAAGTACATAGATGGATTTCAACTCTAGGAAACAAGTATTATGTTGGTAGATTTCAAATACATTCAAGATTTGGGCAAATGGAACATGAAATGCATTGAAGGAGCTTAATTTTAACTTCAGCCCTGTTTTAAAATAGAAAATTCCAGTCCATAATCAAGCTCAAAAAGAGTGCATAAACTCATGAATAAGCTCCTCTAATCATTAATGAGTAAAGTCCTGATGAAAAGACGTCATTTTCTTCTATTACAACCACATAAATCTCTTGATTGCTCATAAAAATGGACAAGAACAGTGGGTTGCCCTGTTTATGACTGGTTATTTCAGCCCATAACAGCCCATACACCTTCAAAATCCTCACCCTTTGCTTGCCCAAAGTCACTCAAGTACTTGGGTACAAGTACTTGAGTACAAGTTGGGCTTCATTGGACCATGAATAAGGTAGACAAAAATGAGAGAAGACGTGCATAAGAGTAGGCTTCCCCCTTTTCTCTCAGATTTCCCTCTTTTATAGGTTGTCATACCATGCATTTTCGTCAGACCAAATGGACAGATAAGTGGAGCTCTCACCGTGTTTGCATCTTCATCTTCAGGTCCTGTTAATCTCCAGTTTGCATGATCCAAAGCATGCACAATGGCTTCAGCTCTCTCCAGTTGTTGCAGTCAGGCTGTGCAGCCCGCATTTTGCGCCGAAAATTATGGGTTGCTTCCTACTCAGGCCCAGGTCACTTTTTGACCTACTCAGGTCACTTACTGGTCACATTAGTCCATTACTTCAGGTCCCCTCTGAACCTAGTGAACTTTTGGAATTTTTCTTGAGTTCTAACCATATTTTTGCACTTGAATCAATGTGATTTATCCTGCAAACTGTCAATTACTTTCAGCTGACCAAGTTGAAGGTTCCCATAGACTTATTTTTCATCAATATGCATGGTACAACTGAAAATTATATGCTAAATACAAAAGAACTTATGTGACTAAGTTGGTTATTGAGTAACAATGATTGAATTTTGTATACAAATTTCTCATATAACTCCCAGTGAAGTACTTCTGTGTTCATAAGAATCCCATGATTTATATTATGAATAATAAACTCTTTGACATTCACCCCCTCCTAACCTGCACATCCTCTAGCGTGTGCCATTTCATAAGATTACAGGTTAAGGAGGGTCTTCTTTTGATATTTCTTCATCTTCATCCTCTAAGTCTTTTTCTTCCTGCTTGTCTTCAAGTAGAGGGCTCATATCTAAGTCATCAAGCTCATAAGTTGAAGATTCTCTCCGTTTGAAGAGCTTGATTCATTTCCCGGCTATTGGTATTTTTATCATGGTCCCATCCATTTCAGCCAAAGAGTAAGTAGCATTATTATGTACTACTTTTACAACATATGGTCCAAACCATCGCTTGGCTAACTTTCTATGAGCACTATATTGATTGTCCAGGCAGCTATCATAGACAAGTACCCAATCACTCTCTTGAATAGCTCTTGAACGGAGTCGATGATGCCTGTCAAACCTCTTCTTATTCTTTAATCTTGTTGTTTTCAGCCTTTCAATGGCTGTCTTGACATCTTCTGGCCTTCTTTCAAGTTGCCTTATATGCAGAGTTAGCAATTCTTCTCTAGTCATGCCTTCATCCCAAGGTAAGATACTCCATGTGATAATGGACTCCTCAATAGGCAGGATAGGTGGCTGTCCATATATTAGTTCAGCTGGCATATAACCTGTTACTGCACTATGGGTAGTTCTATCAGCCCATAATGCGAATGGTAGCATTCTAGGCCATTCCCTCATCTTTCCTTTGTAAGATTTTGCTAAAGCTTTAAGAATTGGTTGATGACCTCTTTCTCTCTTACCATTGCCTTCAGGGTTGTAGGCTGATGTAAGAGATAGCTTGATTCCCAATTGAGCAAAGAAATGGCGAGCCTCATCAGCATCCAATTCTCCTCTATCAGCAAATACTTTGGCAACACATCCATACCTGCAAAAGACTTCTTCAAGTAAAAATCTACAAACAGCTTGAGTAGACGTTGTTGTCAAGGCTTTTCCTTCCACTTGATTTGTGAGATCTTCTTTAGCAAGTACTAGATATCTCATGTTTCAAATTCCTGTAGGCATGGTTACCAAATCAATAACCCATCTATAGTGAATGGATAAAGGATAGGTACGCTGAAGCCCATCTCTATATTTAACCATAGAGTACATTTGTCAAACATGACAAGACTCAACAAAATGCTTAATGTCTTTATACATGTTTTGCCCCACCAAAATTTCTCTTTTATTTTGTTAAAAGTGCCCCATATGCCTCTATGACCAACCAATAGGCTTTCATGAAATTCTTGCATGACCTGTCTTTGAGTCTTTTTGTCTCCTAAGACACGAATAGGCGCCCTTCCTTTCTTTTTCACATGCCTCCAAAGGTAACCATCTTTATGAAAAAAGCCATAAGCTTTTCTCTTAATTCTCTTGAACTCTTCATTAGACCAATCTTCCTTCTTTGTCATAGTGCTAAAAAATTGGCCAATTTTTAGCCAATCATCTGCATAATATTCTTCTTTAAAGTATGTACAAACCATAATAAAACATTGAGCATGCTGTCTACTAGCTACCCACTGTCCTTCTTTGGTTGTTTCATCCTTCCTTGCTGATGTAAAATTGGTTTTAGCAATTGAACATGTTATACTTGCTGTAATTATTGTTGTACTTGCATTTTTGACTGCTGAATCATCATTAGATTCAGTTGTACTTGTTGTTTTCAGATTTGTACCTACATTTACATCATCATTTATAGACCCTGATTCTTCTTCATCCATCATTTCTTCTTCATCCTAATATCTTGCACGTGAAAGCATGTCGTCAAACTGGATTATCTCTTCCTGCAATATGTTTCAAATCAGGATTTAAGGATTTAATATAGGCTATCCATCTTAGCATAGCTATATTGGGAGTGGAACAGTTGGCAATCATGCCCAAGAGTGGAAGGCAATCTGTTTCAACTATTACGTGTGCACCCATGAAGTACTCCTTGTCACATTTCAATGCAGTTTCTACTCCCCAAAGTTCTCTTTTAATTTGAGCATACCTTCTTTGTCATTCATTAAGAACCTTCGCTCCAAAGCGAATTGCATATTTGTTGCCTTCAAGGTCGTCTTGACCAACTGTCCATCCTATTCCAATAGGACTTGTGTCTACTATGAGTATAATAGGCTATCCATTAGAGTAATTAGCCCTCTTTAAGGCAGGGGCTGAAATCAGCAATTTCTTCAGTTTCTGAATAGCTTGAGTATGTTCTTTTTCCCATATAAACCTTTGGCCTTTTCTTAGCAGTTGATAAAGATTTTCAACAACATGAGCAAAATGTGGTATCCAAATAAGGTAGAAGACACATGCACCAAGAAATCTTCTCACCTCTGAAACATTTGTATATATTTCCTGCATTTTGCTGATAGCATCAATTTTGGATGGAGAAGGCTTTCGGCCATATGGACCACACATATGCCCTACCACAAGAACTTCTTCAACTCCAAAAACAAATTTAGCACCTAAAAGAGTAAGATGGACTTCTTCTAATTTAGACAAGATTTGAGCACAATCATTAATATGATCAAAAACAAACTTGCGACATCCAAGTTCATTGAGTTCTTCATTCTTGTCATGAACTTCACATCCTTTAATTGGAACATCATCAAGGAAAGGAAGAGTTAATTGAGGAATATAATCCCTCAATACTTTATGCATGGCATTCATCATGTGAGCTACTGAATTTGTAGCCCCTTGAGGTAGAGTACACATGTGGACTAAGCCAAGAGGTGTCTTCATTGTGGTAATGTCTCAACTTTCCAAAGCAAGCTGAAATTGGTCATAGCCTGAGTATAAATCTCCCATGGAATAGATTGGTCTACTTGCAAAAGCTTCAGCAAATTCATCACCAATTGGCCCTGATCCAACATTTCTAATAGTGACTTTATTGACAGGCTGTAAATCTTGAATGAATCACAAAGATCCATTCTTCTTAGGCACGGTAAACCATCTATTGGAATATGGAGCTGAGGATGGCTCCAATATTCGCAATTTTATCTTTTCATTTAGAAGTTCCAATAACTTAGGCAAATGAGCCCTTGGTACCGGAATTGGTTTAAGATTCCAAGGAACATGTGGGACCGTAAAAATCACCATTGCTGCCACAATGTTTGGATCCACACAGCTAATTTCATGTGGTTGAAATGAAAAATCTTTGCCATGATTCTTTAACATCTGCATGAAGATTTGCTTTTCAGCTTTGGCAAGAGGAAAGAGTCTTCACCAATTTTCAGCTTTTGTAGACTTTCTATTGTAAATTGGTGATGACCAATATCTCTAGGATCACAAAGGCTTGGCTATTTGGATACCCTTTCTGCTAGTCCTTCGCTTTCAGGAGGTAGAGGAGTAGCCACCGGCTTAACCTTTTTATCAACTGTTTTATACTTTGTTTCTACTATTACTTCATCTTTGTTTGGCTGTCCAAAGGCTTCATAATCTACAAATTCTTAAATTATGTCATACATATCCAATGTACATACTTGTATGGACTGATTTTCAGCTTGGTTTTCTGCATGAACGTTGTATAAATTTCAGCCATTGTATCATTATAATTCAGCCCATAAAATAGCCCTGAAATTTCTTCATCTTTAGGTAAAACATCAATTTGCTTTAGCTCTTGTTCCATATGACACAAATACTTTCTTTCAGCCCTATTTTGGCTAAAAACTGTTTATAACATCCCACACTATTGGCTGTAAAAACCTGCAAGTCAGTTTTTGGCCTTGCCTCCTTTATATGTGGAGGCAATTTTTTATGACATAATGCACTGCCATAGCCTCCACGTATAGCAGTGCTGCCCGAAAACCCTTAAATTCTCGGGCATTAGGAGAAACAAGATGATCTCTTAGCCGATCCCTATTCTGGTGATGATTTACACATATAATCAAGAATTGGACAGCTTTGCCATTATCCTTACTTCTTATCTAAGCATATGATGAACCATCACCAAGGGCCTTTGTCTCTAAATGAGACTCATAAATAAACGGTTGTCCAAGAATGATAGGATAGCTATAGGAATCTTGAACAAAGAAATGAAATTTATCTTTTACATTACCAATAGTAACTTGTACATAAGGGCATGCTGTATAAAGATCGCCAGAAGAGTTATTGGATGCCTTCATGTGCCATCCCAGGTCCACATCAATGGGCCATCCGCCATTCTCATAGAGACTTCTTGACATGACATTAAACTCCGAGCCATGGTCTATAAGGGCAATACATGGAGTTTCTTTTTCTCCGATCTTAACAACGGTTTAGTCGCCCTTGCCCAATGGGTACGGGAGTAGTGACTACTAAGAATAAAGTGAGCATCATTTTCTTCTTGCATATTGTGAAGATGAGCTTCTTTCTTAAGCGTGGGCTGCACTTTAGATTGAGAAGTCCCCACCATAATGGCTTCTTTAGTTTTTGCTTCATAAATGTCTTCATCTTTGGCTTCTATGGTTGCAATCAATTATTTGATTGCCTCCAATCGAATCCCTTGAGTTTTTAGCTTCTCTTCATCCTGCAAATACAAATGAAGTGCTTGCAAAAAAGCATGCGCTGTCGAAGGGTTTCGAAAGCAATGTCGCAACTTCAGAAGTCCTTGATAAATTTCAGGCTAGAAGATCAAGCAAGAGAATGAAATCAAATCTGTTATGACTGCAAAAACTTCCTGTGATGTTGATCAGTTGGGAAGATAAAAAATGTTCATGATCATATAGAATTCTTTGTATTGAATGAACCACCTTCAAAAACATAGAAGAGTTCTGCATAATATATATCATGTGTGTCTCTCTTTATCTGCACTGCTGTTAGAATAATAAATGTGCTTTGGTGATGGAGTAGATGGGGTGAAAAAGCGGCATATGAATGAGATGTTATCAAGAAGGGCTTGATGATTCTGACTAAATCTTCTATTTCTGCACGCTTCCATAGAGCAGCACTCTATCCACTATTGGAAAGGTCTAGCTCCTTGACATGTGACTGAAGGCCAGCTGCTACAGCTTCAATTTCTGCTAGATAGTTTCTCATGGTTTCAGCTTCTTGTACACTGTCCAAACGCAATCTCGTTTGCACTTGGTAGGATTGAATTAAAGACATCACTTTGCATGAGCATCCTCCCTTTTTCGTTAGACCATCTATTTATCCTTCCTTTCTGTTATGCTTCATACTGAACTGAACTGCCAACATCTATAAGACTTGCCCTCACTGAAATAGGACTTTCCTTCCTTGATGTGATTGTTGCATCTGAGCATGGAACAGTTAATAATATGTTGGTCAAATCTGTTATAATTTCAGGACACCCTACATTCTTTTGAGCATTCAAAGGGACTCCACCCTCTTGTCTAGCTCTATAGTTGCTTCAATAAAGTCTATAAGAACAAAAGGAGAGCTGCTTTTTCCACAAGCTTTAATTACAGTGGCCACCAGTTCAGAAGGAAAACCCATCTCTTGTAATTCAGTCGATGGATCAATCTCTGAATTGTCAATGATCTCTTTTGAATTCAATCCTTCTTGTTTATCACATACATCCTCATAAGGTCGCAAATCTGACTCCTCAATCATAGACTGTTTGAGTTTCTTTGGGGTATGTGATACAAGCTCTGAATCGAAGCTACTGTCATCACTATCATAGCTACAAGGCTTTGCATGAAGAAAGAAAGGTAACAACCTAATCAATTCCCAATTTTAGCAAGAGTATGGATACCCAAAGAAGAAGTGATTATGAAAGTATTCCTTGTCATTCAAATATGCTAAGACTCAACCAATGAAGACAGACTGCGATTTCTCTTCAGATTGCTGAACATCGTTTATACGGTGCTCCAAGAGATCATCAAAATCAATGCTTCCACATGCTTCTGATGCATTTTGAACAGCAGTGGGACTGAACCCCAAGAGAGTACACCGAGTTGTACGCCAATTGCCTTGTCAGAAACTCGGTTATAATGTGCTTGGTCCTAGAAGGTCAATGTAAGCGTTACTCTGTTTCAATTTCTGATGATGTGATAGTGCTCAGAGAAGCGGATCGACCAAACTTTTCTGACAAAAATCACTGCTTTGTAGTTGATGAGATTAAGGAGCGCTGGCAGAAGGTAAATCACTGTTGTTTGATTAATCTTTTTAGCACAAGCCACTGTATCTTGAGGTGAGCTTTGAAGTAACTTTTAGCTCCAGGGCATTGTTGTCGAGATCGACATTCTACAGGTTGTTTGCATCCCAGAGTCTGCCATGAACACATTATCGGCACAACAGGGCCTGAGCAAAATGACGATTAACAGAATCCAGACAATCCTCCATCCGAGTTCAATCCCGTTGTCATGGATGATCAGATTCAATCTGTCGTCATCGAAAATCTTCAAGTGAATCGAGTCCTGATTATTTATGGGTTATTGAATTCAAAGGGGCGGCAGGTATACTCTATGCGGATGAATTATTTCAGCTACGAGGCGGCAGGTACACTCTATGCGGATGAATTCTCAGCTACAAATTGATTTTCCTGGTACCCCATTAAAGCTCCAGCATCAATTACATCCAATATCCTTCGAAGTTGCAAGGTTCATCGTTTCCCCAGTCGATTCCCTGGCTGTCGCTTGACAACAGTCATTAGCCTCCCATCCTCCTTCTTTCCTCTTTCACAAGCACTGTGCAGCCCAAAATGCCGCAATCCTCCTACTCCCCAATACACCACACTATTCTCCCCATACTTCTGCGTTTCCTTTTCCCGTGCTTTTTTTCTCTTCCGCCCTCTTGAACCATAAAAAGTCCCCACTTTTTTTTAGCCACCCTTTTCTTTTTTCATACACACGCAGATTGTGCCTATCAAAAAGCGGCCTCCATCTTTAGCAAATATAAATGGAGAGCGACAAGGATAGCACAATCTCCAGTCAAAGGTTGGCATAACATGTACACAACTTGCCCCTTCAAGGCAGATTAAACAGTGTTGTACTGCCACCTAAAGTAACACTATTACTTGTCTTGGGGGGAGGGTCCACCAAAGCAATCAAGACGATGAGGTCTATAGAAGCCGAAACATGCTACTACTATGCGTATCCGTCTCGGCGAAGTGGGCAAAACAAACACCAGCAACAACAATGTGCACCGAAAAACCCCACCTCGCACGCACAATCTCACCAACTGTATGTGCTGATGATGCCTTCCGTTTGATTTCAATGGCAAGTACTCCAAAAAGGAGCACCTGAATTGTCATCTCACTCGCTTACCAAAAAGGGCCATTGACACCATACTCCCATGTAACATTAGAGCTTTGCAAAATAGTAGCTGCCCAAGTCCACTGTGATACAATGACACTCGCAATCAAGCCTGTCTTGATGCTCCTACCAGTTGTATTGCACCATTCTGAGGTGTGCTAAACATCAAGCAAGCTCCCACATTTGGCATACATATCCACTAATGTACTTCGACTTGCATCTCTTGGAATTAGTTTAGTACTTCCTCACAAAGCCCATAATCGGCATATCTTGAAATAAATGTAGCCCATGAGATTGCATCTCGAGTTACCAATCTATCAAAAACTCCCTGTTTTTCTCCGTCTTCAGCATAGAATGAAAGAGCAAACATAACAACTAAGTATGTACAAAGTATCAAATCACACACACAACTTTTGGGTGGTTTTCACACCTCGAATGCGCAGCAATATGACAGCGCAGATTCTTTAGTTTCCTCACCAACATATTGTCTTTTTCGTTTAATTACATCAATTATTACATCATGAAATCCTCGTTTTGCAATTCCGAGAATTTCACCTAATGTAAATTCAATTCTACTTCCAAGAATCCTTTCTTCTAGGATCCATTTAAGATCCGTTGCGGTCTCTATGTCAGACTGCAACTTGTAACTGGGATGTTTTCTTTTTCTTTTTCCTTCTGTCTTCTTTGCTTGAGAGGCATCTCCCATATCAAGCTCTGGCGGTGGTGGATTTTCAGCAGCCTTTTGTTGGTCTGGTTTACTTCTTGTTACGGGTTTAGTTGGCCCTGAAGAAGGACCAACAACATCTTCATCTCTTCTTCTCTTTTCTTCTATCATGGCTTCATGATTACTAAATTCAACTAATCGGGCAAAAGCTAAAAATGAATCAATAGGCTTGGTTCAACCGGTTCTTCATCGGATGCATTAACTAGCAGTGGTTAAATCATCTTTGGTTGCCTTGCCTTGCTCCATACGATCCAAGGCCTCCATCCACACTTTAGATTTTGCATTAGTTTTACATGCTCTAACAATTTCATTAGTTGGCTCAATTTGCAGCCCATAGGTTGCTGCATCAACAGCTGCATAGGTTGTTCTTGTTGCCAAATCCTCCAATCTTTTCTTCATGCCATCGTTGCCAAAGTTTGGCTCAAGAGGAAGCTCGGTTTCGGTTGCATGAATTTTACCATCCTTCCAAAAGACTAATTTTTGTGCTTCAGCTTCACGGAATGCACCGCACTCCCTCTTGTCATGCTATAGGCCATCACACCAGATACAACATCTTTTGAAGCCTTCTCGTACAGGCCTTTGGACAGTTGACTGTCCCCTTTCCTCCACTTTTATATCAAGCCTTTCCACTTTAGAATTAATCTCTGTTAGATTAAGATGGAGATCCCGCATGCTTTTAATTAGCTTGTCCATGACATCCTTCTTTGGAGATGGAATAGCAGAATTTCTTGGTTGCTCGGCCATAGATACACGAGGTCGAGAAACAGGAGCAGGCTCCTTCATAGATTCAGTTGTTGCAGGGGTTGATCCCCATCTTAGGCGCAATCACTCCCTTCGAGCAATCATATTAACTGCTTCAATGACATCACCCCAAGCAGTCTTCAATCCCGTCTCAGAGCCAGGGTCTTCAAGTCGATCAGTTAGCTTTTCTTGAAGAGAAAAATCTGCAGCTTTTAGAAATAATTCAATCTTTTGGCTTTCCATACCTTGTTGATCGTTAGGATCTAGTTGAGCAAATTTGCTTTCACATTCTTGATGAAGAGCAGTGGTGGTTAGACCCTTATTGGGCCTTTCGACCCATTCAGTGAAAACTTTCTTTGTCATAAGGCCAGAATCTTCAAGAAAAAATTCTTCTCACAGAGCCTTCTTGAACACGGACCATCCCGCGTCTTTTTGGAAAAGACCATGAACTCGATCCATGCATGTTGAGGAACTCCAAAGAAGACCATCTTGTCAGTATAGAGGCGGACAAAAGAGGACACATTTTGCCCATTAAATTGCTTGAGCTCTTGCCTAACTACTTCCAAAGATTTAATGGAAGCAGCATCAATCCGCTCTTCTTCTTGCCTCCGTTGTTGTTGCAATTGCAACTGTTGTTGAAATTGCAATTGTTGTTGTTGGCTTTCTTGCATTAGAGAACCAACTATTGCAAGACATCTCCTCCCGAACTTGATGACTCTCCCATTGGACTTCTTCTTCCGCAGCGGACCTTCACGTCAGGTTCACCACAGTCATCGTGTAAAGGGTTGAAGGTCTACCACCGGGGCTTAGTGTAGAAGAGGAGTATGGGATTCAAAGTTCAGGAAATGGAAAAAGATTGGGACTTAACAAGATCCGGGTTTTGAAATGATTTAGATGTGGAAGAAGAATTCAAGCTTTTTCTATGTATTAAGCATACATGAATGGAATAAATAACTCTAACTTGATTACATCAAATGCCTTTGGAAACATAATCCATAACATAAAGGATATACTTAGATTCTTAATCCAAATATGAATATCAAATGCAAGCTCTAATGGCTTTTATTTCAAGTACATAGATGGATTTCAACTCTAGGAAACAAGTATTATGTTGGTAGATTTTAAATACATTCAAGATTTGGGCAAAGGGTGAAGATTTGAAGCTCATAAAAATGGACAAGAACAATGGGCTGCCCTATTTATGACTGGTTATTTCAGCCCATAACAGCCCATACACCTTCAAAATCCTCACCCTTTGCTTGCCGAAAGTCACTCAAGTACTTGGGTACAAGTCGGGCTTCATTGGACCATGAGTAAGGTAGACAAAAATGAGAGAAGACATGCATAAGAGCAGGCTCCCCCCTTTTCTCTCAGATTTTTCCCTTTTATAAATTGTCATACGATGCATTTTCATTAGACCAAATGGACAGATAAGTGGAGCTCTCACCGTGTTTGCATCTTCATCTTCAGGTCCTGTTAATCTCCAGTTTGCATGCTCCAAAGCATGCACCATGGCTTGAGCTCTCTCCAGTTTTGCAGTCAAGCTATGCAGCCCGCATTTTGTGTCGAAAATTGCAGGCTGCTTCCTGCTCAGGCCCATGTCACTTTTTGACATACTCAAGTCACTTACTGGTCACATTAGTCCATTACTTTAGGTCCCTTGTGAACCTAGTGAACTTTTGGCATTTTTCTTGAGTTCTAACCATATTTTTGCACTTGAATCAATGTTATTTATCCTACAGACTGTCAATTACTTTCAGCTAACCAGGTTGAAGGTTCCCATAGACTTATTTTTCATCAATATGCATGGTACAACTGAAAATTATATGCTAAATACAAAAGAACTTATGTAACTAAGTTGGTTATTGAGTAACAATGACTGAATTTTGTATACAAATTCCTCATATAACTCCCAAGTGAAGTACTAGGCTCAAAACTACGCTCTCATTGCGATTGTTTCGTATCATGGAAAATTTAACAAAAAATGTCATGCACATGTTCACAATAACTGATCAGTAAGACAAGCATATCATGTAGATCATTCCATCTTTTCTTGGAATCTATCTCTAGAAATCCAAATGGACCTCACTAAAACGGTTACCCTAGCTCCTTCCAATACCGCTTTAAAGCACTCTACATTGAATATGAGCATGGAGAAGCTATGGTAATCCATTAAGATAACACTTTGCAAGTTTCCAAAATACTCCATCTCATCTACTACAATATTTGGATCCATGGTCCACCCTCAACTCTCTTGCTCCAACTTCACCATGACATTCACCAGGACACCATAGTCTATTGTGAAGTGCATTTTGTCAATGCCCTTAACTCAAAAATATCATCCACATGACCATGCCGTGCTCTAGATTTTTTATTGTACATCAAAACAGGTAGGTTAGTTGTGGGATATAAAATCTAGATACGACAACAAAAAAACATGTGGTCACCTTCAGACTACATCCCATCAAGTATTCCCAATCCTCCTAAAAGACCTCTACCCCTTTACACAAAGTTGCAATCAAAGCTTCATGCAACCACCTCGTAGGCATGAACTATAGCATCTCCTCAATACCCTTGAGATATTGAACCTTAATGGTGTGTGTTTCGTACCAAAATTTGGATTGCACTCTCTGCAGTTCTCTTTTGGTCAGCTCATGTCTATCAAGTCACTTCTCCATGGATCCATGATGTAACATATAAAAATGATTCACTTTCTCCTCCATGGCACCATCCATCCTCTTTGCTACCCCATTTTCTACCACTACATCTCCTATAAGTCTATTATCATTCTTAAGCTTTGTCATGACGCTACGTGTCCACCACTGCAAATCTGAGGGCTGAGTTTTTTTCACCAAAAATTTGAACACATTAGTTAGTATGATTAGGAATTTATTTTCTGTTGTGTGGGTGTCTTTATTTTCATTTGCATGACGCACAAGCACTTGTAGTTAGACTAGGCACAATTTCTTCAATGCATTCATTTTTTTTTTTGTGGCAGCATAGTTTGATTGATTGCATTACATGGATTTTAATTTGCAAATCGCATGAATGTTTGGGCATGAAATTCTCTTCCAAAGCATATTCTTGATAGGGCACATTGCATGGAAAAATAGGTTCATATGAAGGTTTCTGTTTTGAAGACTCAAGGATCAAAGGAAAATGTCGTAAGTTTTACATCATCAAGCGAGTATTTCTTGAAGAAAAATAGGACATGTGTACTAAAAGTGTATGCAACTACAAGAACAATAGGCTAAGGAAGGTTGGTACATGAACATGCCCATCTTGGATCTCAAAAGCTCTAGTTCATGTGAACTTCAAAGCATGTAAAAGAAGCAAGACTCATTTAGTAGAATACTCTGAAATCTCTAGTATCATGTTTAGATGACTCAGCTCCCACTTTAGATGGATCCAAACATATATTGTGACTTATTTTGAAGGGAATAAATCGTTCAAGACAAAAGATGGAGAAAAATGAAGTGATTTATAAAAATTAACATTTTTTTCTATTTTTTACTGATTTTTGTAATTCTACCCACGCTACCTTGTCGATCAGATATGTTCCGATCGTTTTGAGTATCTAGATGACTATATTTGTTCATATGATGAAGTTATGATCCAAAAACGTTGTAGACAAGCACAGGGCATAAAAAACGAAAATAGTGAAAAATAGTAAAAAAGCATAAACTTTAAAGCTAAACACCTTAAGCTTTTTTGAGTGAAAGGGAGTGAAAAAAAACTATAAAAGGAAGGACAAGGAGAGAAGGAGGGCCATCATCAAATCAAGGGAGAGAGGCTAGAGGTTGAGTTTGTATCCCTCACCTTCTTTGAAGACCCTCATCGAATTTTGGAGAGAAGGCTCAAGCACGAGCTTTAAGCCCCTCACCTACATTGACATTTCCATCATCGCAAGTCGCTATGTGTTTTCTCTCATTGTAAATTCTTTTGAATAAGTTTTATTTTGTCGAGTTCTTTTCTCATCTCAAAGTGTCACTACAACGAGCAACTTTCAGAACCCCCCGGCGCGAATCTCGTGCAATAGTGTCCATAACATATTGTTATTTGAATCCACCATCGGCAGCTACTTCAAAATATGCACTAATGCCTCTGATACTAGCTAATCTTTAGCCATGCTGTCTTCTAGAGGAGCTCGTTGTCACATAAAGCACTTTAGGGTTTTTATGAAGTTCACCAAGAAGAATATCCATCACATAGAGACAAGTCCTGCAATCTCCACTTCATCCAAGGGACATACTAGGAGGTAAGTTTGTATCATGAGTATGCTTCTAGGTAGGTACTTTTCAAAGAGACAGATTGTCTCCACCACTCCTCGCCTTGTGAGATTCAATAGAGGATGTTTTTATCTCCTTCTATGAGATCCATTGCACTAAATTCGACAAGTTATAAGTTTCCAATTTATGTATGTCTAGAGTGAAACAGCTTGCAATCAAGATCAATAGTATGAAACTATAAGAAATTTAAAGCATTATGAACATCAATTTGACACAAAATAGTGAAATATTGATTGTTACTATTAAGGCCAAGATTAGGAAAAGCAGATCTGAGGGAATGCATAATACTCATCAAGCTACGGATAGACTTGATAATTTGCTTCACTATGTGATCTTCATTAGTGGACACAACCCAAGGAACACAAGGTAGTTGCAACCAACTATCAGATCATCTTGACTGTGGCCAAAGCACCTCCATCTTGCCTACCTCCTTTAAATCCATCTGTGCCTCTACATTGTCTCTCTTTCCTATGATATGGTCCCATAATAAGCCTCCCACATTCTTGAAAATGTGCATGGGATCCAACAAATGGTCGATCTGTAAGTGGGTCAAATATGGCAACTCATAGAAAATTGAGGATCTTTGCATTTCACTTGAAAGGGACTCCCCATGGACCATTTTCAATTAATGCCAGCTTTGGGCATTCATTTGTGATGAAGGTTGTCCAAGAAAACTTGCCCTCAATTCATGACCCTCTAGCATAGAAGTGGCGTGTCCTTGATATACCATCTTCTTCATGGTGCATGACCTTCAGGAGTTTAACTGATTGTGGTCCACATAATGGATATATATGCAAATAACCTGAGATAACCAAACCTATCACAATATCCCTATCTATTCAGCACAAACACGAATAAGCCATGTTAGATATCAACAACGAGAACAAAAGCTCATTTATCTAAGCACTCCTCGAATCCCAAAAAGTCATGCATGGTCCAAATATAGAATGGTTAGTATATTACCAAACTGCCAACCAATATGCTTGCTTATGTCTTTTACAACAACCCTCTCCTTCCACAAAATCTTAAGCTTATTAACTAATGGATGGAGATTGACATCCATGTTCTTAACTTTATAGCATCCAAGAATGAGCAAGCTAAGGATCAAGTGTCCTTCTTTGTAGAAATCCATGGAAAGTTATTGTAGTTTACAAGGACTACATACCACACCCTATAAGAAGTTGAGTAGAGACCAAATGGATTCACACCATCCATAGAAACACCAAGTCAAAGACTCCTTGGCTCCTCTCATACAAAGCTTGAAAAGCTAGAGTCAAAATGACTCTATATGTGTGAATCTGTTAGTATACGTTGGACTCCATCTGTTTTGTGCATGCCACATTGTCAAACTTGCCATGTTGCCTCATGTGCGAAACATGTGATGTATGCACTGTATAAGTGGAAAGTGTTTGAGAAACTTCAGAGGGACGGTTCTGTCCCTTCCCTCTCTCTCCCCCTCTCTATTTTTATCTCTCCTCCCTCTCTAGTTTCTCCCTCCATCTGTCTATTTCTCTCCCTTTCTTTTCTATCATTCTCTCCATTTTTATCTCTCCTTCCTCTCTTTTTCTCTTTGCACCCCTCTTTCTTGCTTTCTTTCCCTTTCTTTGTTTCCCTCCTTTCATCTCTCTTTATTTCTCTCTCCCCTCTCTCTCTCTCTCCCTTATTGTTTCTCTCCCTCCATCTCTCTATTTATCTCTTCCCATCCCTAAACTCTATCCTACTCTCTCTATCTCTCTATTTTTCATGAAGCCCCCTCTCTTCCCCTTTTTCCTTCTCTCCTGCTTTCTCTCTTCCTCCCGCTCCCTTCCTCTCTCTATCTCTCTCTCCCCCTCCCTCTCCCCCTCTCCCTAACACATCTCTCTACAAACAAAAGTAAAGAGAGGAAATAAGAAACTTAAAAAGCAAAGAAATGGGAAGCAGTGTCTCCCTTCCTCTCTTTATCTCTCTCGCTCTCTCTCTCTCTACTTTTCTCTTTTCCCTCTCTCTTATTCTCTCATTGTTTCTCTATTTCTCTCTCCCTCTCTTATTCTCTTTTTTTATTTTTTTATGCATCTCTCTTTTTCTCTCTCTTTTATCTCTCTATAACTATCTTCCTCCCCCTCTCTTCTTTTCACTCTTCTCACTCTCTCTCTCTCTCTCTCTCTCTCTCTCTCTCTCTCTCTCTCTCTCTCTCTCTCTCTCTCTCTCATTTTCATTTCTCTTTCCCTCTCTATTTTCATCTCTCCCTCTTGTGTCTCTCCTTTCCTTCTCCCTCCCCCTCTATTTTTATCCCTCCTCCCTCTCTATTTCTCTCCCCACCCTCTTTCTCTCTCTCTTTCCCTTTCTTTGCTTCTTTTCCTTCTTCTCTCTTTGTTTCTCCCTCATTATGTCTCTCACTCACCCTCCTCTCTCTGTTCCTCCATCTCTCTATTTCTCTCTTCCCCTCCCTCTTTGTTTCCCTTCTCCTATTTCTCTCCCTCTTTCTCTCTTCCTCTGCTCCCTTTTGCCCCTTCTCTTCTTCTCCCTCCCTCCCTCTCTCCCTTCCCCCACCCTCTCTCAATGCATCTCTTCACAAACAAAAATAAAGAAAGAAAATAAGAAATTATGAAATATTTTAAGAAGAGGAAATGTACCTACCTGAAAGAATCGAAGACCCTTTGTGCCTCCCTTTCATAACTTCCCTCCCTTCTTCTTTGCACCCATCTCCGTCTTTTTTGTGTACATCGATGGTAATAGTGGCACTAGTGATGAGCTCTCTCTCTCTCTCTCTCTCTCTCTCTCGCTCTCTCTCTCTCTCTCTCTCTCTCTCTCTCTCTCTGTCTCTCTCTCTCTGTCTCTCTGTCTCTCTCTATCTCTCTCTCTTTTGAAAATGGTTTTGAGAAATGTCGCGCTCGGATTTTTGGTGTTTTTTTTTCTCAAAGTGACATCACTTTTTGCATTGCTATTAGCATCGCAAAAAGCATCACTATCGACGTGGCTATTAGCATTTCTATGAGCAGTGCTATTTGCTATCAGTCCATTTCCTTATAGTGTCTTCAAGTACTTTTGAGTGATAAGGATGCTAAACAGGGACTAAACACTGATTGGAAAAAGATAGAAGATGTTTTTTCTTTGCTTGCAAAGAGATAAAACCAAAGGGGCAAGAAATTTGTGGCTAGTATTGTTCTAGCTTTTACTTCAATGGAGTAAGTAAACAAGACAATAGCTATAAGTCTCATTCCCTTTATGGTGTCTTGAAGTGCTTTTGAAAGATAAGGATGTTGACATGGACTAAAAACTAATTAAAAAGAGGTGAAAGATGCTATTTCTTTGCTTGCAGAGAGATAGAAGTGAAGGGACAAGATGGTTGTGGCTTGTATTGTTCTAGCTTTTACTTCAATGAAGCAAGTAACCAAGCAAATAATTGTAAGTCCCAAAGTTGAAGATTTAGTTTTGGATGAGTTGGTGAAAGGTATACGAGGGTTGCAAGTGAAGATTTCAATACTTCAAAAGAAAAAGGACAACCCTCTGAGTAAAGACTTAAAACTCATAGAGGTTCTGTTTCGAGATGCATATGGTGTGATAGTACTGATCACTTTCGAAAGGATTGTGATTCATTCAAAGACACACTAGGTAAATGTGTTATATTCTTTAAATATGATAAAATTTATTTGTGAGAGGTAGGTTTATCTCTTGGTACCAACTTCGAAAAAGGTGGCATGAGAAAACTTGTGGATGATATATCGGCTTATACACATGCCTTAGCCATTATGGAAGCTGCTACATATGGTACATGAAACAATTTATCAAAGAAAGAGGCTGAAATGAATGAGAAGTGTGAGCAAATTAATGAGCTTTGGAGTAAAGATAGAAAAAAGAGGGAAGGTTGCTAAGGATCTTTGCACCAAGTTGGTGATTGTATTCAACAAACAATAGTATTTGTATGATCCTATAGATTCTTTGTTAGTGTGTGCATATATTGCTAGGAGCCAAAATAACGAAGCTATTGTTAAAGGAAATTGTAAACAAGAAGAAGGAAATGAAGGTACACAAACAGGGCAACAAGGGGAAGTGGAAGAAAGGAGACAAAGTTACCTTGTGATGCAAATCCACATGATATTCATCCATCCGAAGTACCTATGGATGATGCATCAATGGAGAAAGAGCATGAGAGAAGAAAATGTAAATCTAAAAATATAGCTTACAAATTACAATCTAACATTGAATTTGTTACAAATATAAAGAAAGTGTTAGAAGAAAGAATTCTCAATAGTAAGGTGGATTTTACTTTGGGAGAGGTACTTGAAATTGCTAAATGTGTGTTTCATGAGGAGATCATTGATATCATCAAGAGGAAGTGACAAGTTTTGGGAGACTTACCAATCCTCACTCACAAGGAGATGGAAATACCTTGAAGTCCCAAGGGATACAAGGGATACATGAGGTACACAAGGCACATGCCCATGAAGATGAAGATGCAAGAAGCATGGTAGGTTGTAATTAGTTTTCAAGATAGATAAAGCAAGTTCAATTTGAGTATGATGAGGAATTTGAAGTCTTTTAGAGAAGCCATTATTCAAGGAATCATTGGGCTAATAGGGATATGACAGAGACTCTAGTTAAGGTTGGTGATCTTGATGACCCATGTGTTGCACTCATTGATCATGGTTTAAGAATTAATCTTATGTCAAAGAGTCTCAGCTCCAAAGGAAGGTGGCCAATTCATACAGATCATGGGTGGAGAATTCAAGCTTTGAAAAACTCATCAAGAGATTTGTATGACACTTGTCCTAATGTGAAAGTGACTATTGGAGATGTTTGAGATTAGCAAAATTTCTTTGTACAAGATATATCTTCTTACCCTTTGATGCTTGGACAACCATATATTACTAAAGTCTGTATATGGAGACTAAGGTGATGGATGATGGTCCTATTTATGCTATCATAAATAGTTATGATGGGTGTTGTGTTGTTCAATTCTTAACCATATGTGTGGATCATGAGAAGAGTCCAGAAAGACTTCATGAGCATCCTTTACCAAATATTAGCAAGGAGTTAAAAGAGCATCAAGATATGATGGGTTTTTACATGTACCATTGTAAAGAGGGACTACATTAATGGTACACAAAGAAAAAGGTTCTTGCATAAATTAGAAGGCAAGGAAGCTTTTTCTACAAGATCCATAGGGCTAATATCAAAAGGCTTCATATATTTTAGAAAATTTCAAGACTTGCAAAGGAATGGATAGCAACATGTTGATAATGTTCAAAAGAGGTTGAAGGAAAGTGGTGTGATTGAAGATGATGAAGGGATGTTAGGAGTTTTTAAAGAAGTTTCTTTTGTTGATACCATTGGAGAGCTTGCTGTCATAGTTGCTTCAAATCTAGAGGAAGGTAATAAAATTGTCAAAGTATGTTCAATGGATATGTACAAAGTGATTGAATGCTTCAAAGAAGTCATGTGTTCCAAAGTAAGTGAAGGATGAGAAGTGCATGTGGAGACCAAGTACAAAGGTATTTCTTAAAATATTAAACCTATTGCTCGACCTCTACCTTCTAATAGTAGAGAGAAGATGAATCAAACCTCTGAACAACCAAACCTATGAGATCCTAGTAGAAATGGTTCAAAATTACAGGATTTTTGGACAATTTTAGTCTATTTTTGATCTTTTGAACATTATTTCTTATAAATATCCTTAAAATATGTAAAGACCTTCTAGAATAGGATATCATGTATAAAGCAAATTACTTTTTACCTAGTTTTGGGAGATCTTATACAAAAAGAATAGCTCCTCAATTCACATCACATGCAATCGTAGTTTGAAGGTAGCGCGAACAACACTCCGTATGGAAGGAGCAGAGAACAAGTGATTTGGGAGAGTTTTGAGTAGATTTCCTATAATTTTACTCCCATTTTGGAGCCAACTAAACTATTAGATTTTCCATCTGAGCAGCAAAGTGGAAGTTAATTTTTAGTGCAAGTTTTTGGATATAAAAGGGTGAGGCAAGACACGGTGAAGGGGAGACTCATTGTAAATATGTTTTCTTAATCAAGGATTGGTTTTGGGATACCTTGAGCCTCTGATCTCTTGAATATATGTTGTTTTATCTCTCATTGGTCTCTACTCTATGTAATCTCTATCATCATCTCTACTCTCATCCAGGAATCTGCCTAATCTCTCACTTCCATTAATCTTTGCTTAAGAATCTCTCTAACATCATATACATCTATCTATCCATTACTACTCTTATTTACTCCCATAGCCAGAGACCGAGTGACTTCCTGACATATACATAAAATATCTTTATATCATTCAAGAGCTCGTCTTGATGCAATGGAGCATTAAACAAACTCTACAATATATAAAACCAAAGCCTTTAATCCACAATATATAATGCATCATAGAAAAACTAATAACTGAAAAAAAAGAGGCATGACTTACTGGGGCACCCTACACATTAATCTATCAATGAGTGCAATGAGAACATATCTATCTATGTAGCAAGTCTCCAAACCTATAGGATCATGATTCATGATCGACTGTTATAAGGAAAAAAAGTAGCATTGCTAGAAATAAGGTTATTAGTATAAGTAGTATACCAAATAAGAAAGTGAACACAACCGAAATAAAACTTACAAAATTCTTCAAATGTGTTCTATGTCTTCCACTACCTAGATGATGTTCAACCCATGCCTCTAGCTGTGCTCTCACTGCCTCTCATTGTTGCCACCATTATCCTGGAGAGTTTGTGGCCTCCTCCTTGAGTCTCTCCCACTCCTTTGTGTGCAACCACTTGGGCTTTGGAGCAAAAAACCAACAAACACGTACTATAACACAAAGGACAAGGAAAAACTGAGGCTTAATCTCATGCTTTAACCTCGTCAAACATGTTGAGATATCGAGCTCCACTCGTGATACGCCAGGGTGACCGTTGTGTATTTATGTCACCGACTTGTCAGTTGCAGATGCGGTTGGTACACCGTCCATGAATAATAGCTACATGATAGCTATCCTTATCTACTCTAGTTCGTGGCTCAGTTAGTATGCCACCTTAGTTAGTTGAGTTTGGTTTGAGACCCATATATAGGGTTCTTCTATTTCTTTGTAAGTGAGTTCTTTTTTGGCTTACACAACTAAGAAGAGGAAAACTGTTTTCAGCCTCCACCCTTGTGTGTCTTCCCCCATTGTGCAAGCAAGAAAGCTTCAAGAAAGCTTCAAGCAAGACTCCTTCCTTCTCTCCCACAATCTTGACATGGTATCAGAGCCTTGTTCGTGGTAAGGAGCTCAAGAAAGCAAGCCAAGCTCGCGGTGTTCTGGTAAGAGGAGCAGTGTTGCTTTCATTTTCTGTTTTGGGAGCAGATCTCTGCAAGTAGCACAGCCGAAAATTGCAGGAGTGCATTGTCTCAGGTTGAGACGCCCTTCGCGGTGCAGCAAGAGGGCAGTATATGCTGCGCAAGAGCTTTAGCTCTTGGCGACCCTGTTTTTTTTATTTGAGGCCATTTCGGGGCCTGTTTTGGAGACGGAAGTTTTCTGCACGCACTCAGGAAAAGGCTCAGTTTTATGCTGTGCAGCCACTGTTCTACAGGTCGGTGAATAGTTACTGTAAAAATTGCATTGTATGCTTGTGTGCAGAGACATTGGGAGTTGCAGAATCATCCCTATTGCCTGTTGATGCAAAATCGTCACTAGGAAGTGACTGTGTGGTCAAATACCACTTTCGCCAGTTTTGCAGATTTTCCCTTGTGAGGGTGAAGCTGTGGTTTTTGCAGTGACAGAATTTTTTGCAGTCTTCTGTAATGGCATCTGATTCTCTTTCACAGATTGTCACTGAAAAGCTTGACAAGAACAACTTCCAAGCATGGAAGTTTAGAATGACGAATTTCCTTATGGGAAAAGGATATTGGGAATTTGTTGCAGGAAATGAAGAAGAACCAGTTCTTCCTGATGTTCCCAATCAACAGCAAATGCAGGCATTTAAAACATGGCATGAGAGAGCCAGGAAAGTTATGTACTGGCTATCTATCAGCATTTCAGACTCTATGATTGTGCATATTCAGGATGCAAGTACGCCGAAGGAGGCATGGGATACTTTGTCAAAAATGTATAGCACAAATACGCAAGCCAGGAAAATGCAGCTCAAGCAAGAGTTGCACAATGTGCAAAGAGAAAATATGAGCATCAACGACTACCACATGAAGGTGAAGAAGATTGCAGATGCACTTGCTTCCATTGGGTCACCAGTGGAAGATGATGATTTAGTTTCTGTGACCTTGAATGGTCTAGGAAAGGATTATGCACAGTTTCGGACATCCATTTCAGTTCGTGAAAGATTTCCTGATTTTGAGGAGTTGATTGCTCTTCTAATTTCTGAGGAACAGAGAAATGGTGGTGCATCTTCTTCAGGAGGAACTTCAAAAGAAGCTGTCTTCTACTCAAATGCTGGAAGAGGTAGAGGCAGAGGTAGAGGAGGCCGATTTGGAGGCCGTGGTAGAAATCAGAATATGCAGCAAACTCAAGAAAACCAGTCCTATGGAGGAGGACGTGGTAACTCTAGAGGCAGGGGGAGCCAAAGAGGTCGTGGTGGATGGCAAAGAGGCCAAAATGCAAACAGTAATGTTGAATGCTATTACTGTGGTAAAATGGGTCATATGGCTAAAGATTGCTATAAAAAGCAGAATGACATCATGAATGGAAAACTGCAACAAGGGAACTATGCATTTTCTAGTAGACAGGGTGATGACAGAAATGAGCATTTGTTTATGGTGCAGCACATGAACAATTCTGTGACAAGTGCTGAAGAAAGCAATGATGTATGGTATGTTAACTCAGGTGCATCAAACCACATGACAGGTCATGCAGAATGGATGGAGGATGCAAGGAAAATGGAAAAACCAGGATTTGTGGAGACTGGTGATGATACTGCACATCCTATTGTGCAGATTGGAAAAATTCCTTTGTCTATGCAGGATGGGAAAAAGAAATACCTGTCCGATGTATTTCATGTTCCGAATATCACCAAGAATCTGGTTTCAGTTGGTCAAATGGTTGAACAGGGCTTGCAGGTCAGATTTAATCCTCATGGATGCTTTGTTGAGGATATGAAAAATAAAGGTCGCTTGATAGCAAAAGGAAAGAAGAAGGGCAGAATGTTTACATTGGATGTAGACATGTCTGAATTGAGTGCAGCAATGTTTGCACATGGGACCAGTGTAGTTGCAGATATTGATATCTCGCATAAACGCATTGGTCATGTTAATGTACAGCGACTTAAATCAATGCAGGCACAAAATATTGTTGCAGGATTGTCCAAATTCAAGGTTGGAGAAATGCATAAGGTATGTGAAGCCTGTCAGTTTGGAAAACAGGCAAGGAAACCATTTCCTAGACATGTTCAAGAGAGTGAGAAGCCATTGGAATTAATCCACTCTGATGTGTGGACTACTAAAGCTGCATCTCTCGGAGGCTGTCATTATTTTGTCACTTTTATTGATGACTATAGTAGAAAAGTTTGGGTGTATTTTATGAAAAAGAAAAGTGAAGTTTTTGGGCATTTCAAAACCCTTAAAGCTATGGCTGAAAAAGAAACAGGTCTGCAAATAAAATGCCTAAGGTCAGATGGAGGGGGAGAGTACCTCTCAAATGAGTTTGCAAAGTTCTTGCAGGAGTATGGCATAAAGCAGCAATATTCATGCAGCTATACCCCACAACAAAATGGAATTGCAGAAAGGAAAAACAGGCATATTGGAGAGGTATCTTGTGCCATGCTCAATGAAAAAGACTTGCCAGATTTTTATTGGGCTGAAGCAGTTGCTACAGCAGTCTACATAATGAATACGACTCCCACTGCAGCAATACATGGAATGACTCCAGAGGAGAGGTATACTGGTAGGAAACCAGATATTTCTCATTTGAAAATTTTTGGTTGCATTGCCTATGTACATGTGCCAGATGAGTTGAGATCCAAGTTGGATCCAAAAGCTGAGAAGTGCATCTTTATTGGTTACTCTCTGCAGCAAAAAGGATATAGATGCTATAACCCTTCTACTCGGAAGTTTAAAGTGAGCAGAGATGTTGTTTTTGATGAGATGAGTAGCTGGTATAAACCAGTAAATGTGATTGATGATGTAGATGCACAAATTGGTAATGCTGCACAGAATTCACAGCAGCAGTCACAAAATATTAGTGGACCTGGAGCGTCCCCTAGCAGTGGTTCACATTCTTCGCCATGGACAGGCAGATTGAGATCAGGAGAATCTTCTCAAGGCAGTGCAAATAGTGGTATGCAAGTGTCACGAAAAGGAAAAGAGAAGGTAGATCAGCCCATGTTTGATGTGAATGCAGGTCACTCTTATGTAGATGGTGAATCCAGTGGCTCAGAACAGAGCATTGATGATGAGTTGGGTATTCCTTCTATTGTTACACCTGGAGTAAGGAAGACCAGGGATGTTTTGAGAGCACCTGGGAGTGAACCTACTTTGTGAAGGTCTATGAGAGCTAGGTATCCTGTGGATAGGCTGAAATATGATGGATTTACAGCCATTCACTATGCATATATGGTTAAAGTGATACAAGAACCAGAACCCACTTCTTTTGAGGAAGCCATGGGAAAAGAAAAATGGGAGAAAGCCATGGATGAAGAAATGGATGCCTTGGAAACAAATGCTACATGGGAATTGGTACCTTTGCCTAAAGGTAAAAATGCAATCGGTTGTAAGTGGGTTTATAAGGTGAAGCACAATGCAGATGGTTCTATGAATAGATACAAGGCAAGATTAGTAGTCAAGGGGTATGCACAAACATATGGCATTGACTATGAAGAAACATTCAGTCCGGTTGCAAGGATGGCAAGAGTAAGAGCAGTCATTGCTATGGCTGCATCAAAGGGATAGTCTTTACATCAGATGGATGTAAAGAATGCCTTCTTGCATGGTGATTTGCAAGAAGAGGTCTATATGGAGCAACCACCAGGTTATGTGCATGCTGTTCATCCTGAGTTTGTTTGCAGGTTGAAGAAAGCCTTGTATGGCTTGAAGCAAGCACCTAGAGCATGGTCTGACAAGATAGGACAGTATCTTGTCACTATTGGCTTTCAGATTTCCAAGGCAGATTTCTCACTTTATGTAAGAAAAACAGAGAAAGGTATTATGCTACTTGTCATTTATGTTGATGATTTGATTATGACAGGTGACAGTGATGAAGATATCCTTCATGTGAAAATGCTATTGAAGCAGAAGTTTGAGATGAAGGATTTGAGAGAGCTGCGTTATTTCTTGGGCATTGAGGTGATTAGATCACCAAGTGGGATACAGCTCTTGCAGAGGCAATATGGATTGGACATGCTGTCCAAATATGGGATGACAGGCTGTAAGCCTATTTCAGTTCCTTTGGAGCAAAATGTGAAGCTGAGCACAGATGCAGGTGAGCTTTTAGAAGACCCTACTATGTACAGACGCATAGTAGGAAGTTTGATTTATATGACTATTACCAGGCCAGATTTGAGCTATGCTGTTGGATTGGTAAGTCACTTTATGCAGGCTCCAAGGAAACCACATTTGGATGTGGCTAGACGCATACTCAGGTATGTGAAGTCCACATTGCAGTATGGACTATTTTATGAGACTGGGGTTCAGATACAGTTGCATGGATACACTGATGCTGATTGGGCTGGTAGCATTTCTGATAGACGATCTACCAGTGGATATGTGTTCTCTTTTGGGAGTGCTGCAGTCACTTGGAGTAGCAAGAAACAGCCTACAGTTGCCTTGTCGAGCACAGAGGCTGAGTACAGGGGTGCAGCAATGGCTGCATGTGAGGTAGCTTGGTTGCATAAGCTACTTTATGATATGCATCAGTCTATAGATGGACCAGTTGTCATTTATTGTGACAACATGAGTAGTATACACTTGGCAAATAACCCAGTCTATCATGCTAGAACAAAGCACATTGAGGTGCACTATCACTATGTGCGAGAGAGGGTTTTACTAGGTCTTATTGATCTAGTTTATGTCAGCACAGAGGATCAGGTAGCTGACATATTCACGAAGGCATTGGGCGCAGAGAAGCTGTGCAAGTTCAGAGACCTGCTTGGTAAGTAGGAATTGGGATTGAGCTCGAGGGGGAGTGTTGAGATATCGAGCTCCACTCGTGATACGCCAGGGTGACCGTTGTGTATTTATGTCACCGACTTGTCAGTTGCAGATGCGGTTGGTACACCGTCCATGATAGCTATCCTTATCTACTCTAGTTCGTGGCTCAGTTAGTATGCCACCTTAGTTAGTTGAGTTTGGTTTGAGACCCATATATAGGGTTCTTCTATTTCTTTGTAAGTGAGTTCTTTTTTGGCTTACACAACTAAGAAGAGGAAAATTGTTTTCAGCCTCCACCCTTGTGTGTCTTCCCCCATTGTGCAAGCAAGAAAGCTTCAAGCGAGACTCCTTCCTTCTCTCCCACAATCTTGACAAAACATCCACGCACATAAATCTTATTTTTCCATATTTTTTTAGCACGAAAATCCCAATAAAAGAGAGGAGTTTGTGTTCGAGTGATCTATATGTTTTAGTGGCGCATCAAGGGGCTAATCCTTGCGATGTAGGAGAGCTGCAGTGGGGCCGCGGTGTTTCTACCGAGAGGTTGCCTCCATGTATGTGATCATGGCACTGTCAAGGTGTAAGGGTTCTCTCTCTGAGGAGCTTATAAAAGGGAACGTTGGGCTACAAAACGATGAAACTATAAACGCATAGATTAGGCTTTAGGGCAGTTTGTCCTTTGGCATTAGATTGACTCTCATGGTCTGCAAGGCCATGAGGGTGTGTTTGTCTATTATGAGCATGAGGTCCAGCTAGTACCATAGCCTGTGCCGGCCCATTTCAGGTCCCATCAGTGGTGCGTCTATCGGGAGCTGCCAATAAGTGGCGGTTTTTGAATCTAGGGTTTCAAGGGACCCTAGATTATCCATAAAATGGGGTTTGTTCAAGTATGGAAAAACTTCGCATTTCCCATACAAAACTTACTAATGGACTTAGTCAGTTATGTAGAGCATGGGTCCTTTGTAGAAGATAATTTATGTGATGAAAAGAGTAGCCAATTAGTGGTTACCCCATCCTCTAATACAATGGCATGGGCTGAGGTTCGCCTTGGTGTGGTCTCTACCCAAGAGAAATCATGTTTAACCATCCATCAACCTAGAGGGCATGAAACAAGCATGTTGGAAACTATGGTAGTTGTGGCATCAACAGGTCACCATGCTAAAGCCATAATGCCATGGGAAAGTGCTGAAATAGGATGGAATATGCTTGTGGTTGAAACATCCCGTGTAATGGGCCACCATGACGACATAGTAGGCATCACAAGGATGTTAGAAGCCCTAGCTGTCAAGGGAAAACCGTTGCTTAAAAGGCACGGTTCCCAAGTTTTAAGAAGTGGTAATGATAAATATGCTTTAGATAGGGACCAAAAGCTCTTATATGAACCCATTATGGACTTTCCTTTTAAAGGGAAAGGTATGGAAAATCCTCTAAGAGGGGATCAAAATGACATGTTGAAACTTATAGGACTCCCTAGACCACTCAGTGAGCTAGCAAAAAGGGATGTCAATAGGATATTAACCTCCCTACACCGGAAAGGGTGGGGATGGAAGAGGTTAAAGATCCTAAGAGGCTGGACCCAGATCATGATGAATATGAAGATTTTAATGACTCGGTATTGATCCCAAAGGGGAGGACTAAATGTCCTCCTCTTTATAGGGATCTCCCAGTATTTTATGGGTTGCCAAATGAGGATCCGATGCTTCATTTAAGAGAATATGGCCTAACTTGCATTGCAAGTGGGTTTGACAATATACATTAGATGCTCGTATTCCCACGTACCCTAAAGGGAGGGGCAAGGAAATGGTACTGGAGCCTCCCAAGAGGGTCGATAAAATCATTTGAGGAGTCTTGTGATAGATTTCTAGATGAGTATGAAAAGAAGCTCCCTATGATCTAGGTCTTAGGGCAGCTTATGCAGTTTAGACAGGAGTCTTATCTTTATGTTAAAGAGTATGCTAGAGCCTTTGATAGTACTCTTAGGCTTTGGCCAAGAAGAGCCAATGCATTACTAGATGATATGCTATGTGAACTTTTTCTGAATGGCTTAGAGATTAATATGCAAATCCAAGTGGGACTATGGAATCCTAAGTCGTTAAGGGAAGCAAAAATGCATGCCGTTGATTATGAGGGTCATATTCAGAGATGTGGAAAAAACTTTTGGAGTTTTCCCCGCTCGGTACAAGTGCATCCTAGCTTCCAACCATTTTTGCAAAAAGAGAGCTCACTTGTTGATACCAAGGCAGCATATGAGGGGAACCTTGGTGGCCAAAATCTCAAAGCAGAAAATGGCTATCCTATGAGTAGTAATGTCATGCCCCTTAGTGAAAAGGTTCCAAGCCATGTAAGTCCCATTAGAGCTTGCAACACTTCCACGAGAGGTAGTTGTGATGGCAACATGGATAGAACCAATGGGCCTATGAGTGTTGATAAGCATTCTGTGTGTGGTTCTAATTTTGTCGCTAGTAAGGCTCTTGAGAGACCTTTGGTGTCGGAATCATGCTTCTAGGTGGATGTTGTTCCCTTTAGTGAAAGCATGGTTCTTATGGGGAAAAATTTACAATATGGGCGTACACAAGTAAAGGCATCTTTTATAAAGAGGATGAAAAATGTTAAAAGTCCACCTATGCTTCACAAAAGTTATAAGGATGTGAGGCCATTTGGCCATAGGGATAAGTTTGTATTGAGTTCGTTAGACCAATGCAGCAAATTGAGGGAATTCAAGAATATTAAGGGAAATGTGAGATGGGTTTGGAGACCCAGTATCTCCAAAAGTATGGCAGGAGTGTCGGATGCAAGGCCAAGGATCCCACCTGGATATATTTTGGCGAACCCTCGAGAGGATAAGACTGGATATACATTTGACAATATACACTGCCTTGGGATACACCCATGTGATGTGCCTAGGCTTGAAGCTCTACCTAGTTTGGGTCACAACACTGATTTATGTGAAAACCCAAAAAGGGGAGGTTCGAATGAGTACAAAGCTATGATTATTTCTGCCAAAGGAGCCACTCAGCCGCTTGAACGACCAGCTTATTTGGATGACAATAAATGTGGGACCTGCAAGCCCATTGCGGCCATTCATTCAGCTCATAGTGCCCAGGCCTTATTGATGAGTTATTTATGGAAAGGCTTGGACTTGTAGCTCTACCAAAAAAGAAACCTAAGATCAAAAAATACAAGATCAAGATTTTAGCTAACTTGTATGAGTAGCATGGGGTTAGTCGACCTATGATATGCTATCCTTGGCACCCTGGGTAGTCTGATAGGGAGGGATGTATATGCCAAGGACATTAGCATTACGTGGACTAAAATGACCTATCTAGTTTTAAGCTAGGAAGGCTAGCTGCTTTGGATATTACATTGAGATTTCGTTAGGCCAAGAGGGCCAGTCGTTTGTTTAGTGCAAGTGCGGTTAATGGTTTCTTGTTTTAGTCCTGTGCTAGACAAGTTCGAAGAAGAGCTTGGAAGGAGCCTTTTGTTGTGCGGAAGCTTCTCGCGGCCCTATCCAGGTGATATCTCTCCTTTATGAGTAACGTATATGTGTCTGTGTACTTGTAGGGGATTTTCTTTTCTTGTTGGGGATCGGCGTCCAAGGCATGAAGTCCCAGGTTTAGGTTAGGTATGTCTGAGGGAGGTCTAAGTAGTCATTGCCTCCTGTAAAGACATTGTCAGGCATCAAAAGACCTGTTTCAAAAGGCAATCCTAGTGACCCTGTTCTGCTAGCCTGTTGGACACCCGTTCTAGGAGTTCTTGTTAGTTGTGAGGCAGTTAGAGAAGCTTGCCAGAAAGAAAATGATGATGATAGAGAGAAAAAAAACCCTAAATATCTTAAAGACAATAAATATATACAAAGATGTGTAAAAAGGGGTTCTAACCCCTATACAAATAGAAAAGAAAAGAAAGGAAAATTTATAAGCAGTTGATCATCGCCTTGCGAAGGCCTATTAGGTTCCTGGGGATGAGTCAGACCTGGGGCGAATCCCTTGTCTTCCTAGGGGTGGCGTCTTGCTAGAAAAGAAGAAAGTAAGGAAGGTTGGAGCGAAAATAAAAGTGAGCGTCAGAAAAGGATTAAGTGTCGCCTTGTGAGGGCTTGGTAGGTTCTTGGGTACCCAAATAGGACCCGAAGCCGATGCACTGTTCTCCTTGGGTCACTACGCTCAGCTCCCTTCTTTTTACATGCCCGAGTATGGAAAAATAAAAACCCTAAAAGAAGAAATGTATTGAAAGAGAATACTTCTTGATCAGGCTATAGGAGTCCTCGCCTTGTAGGAGCTCCTGGTTGTGTTGTCCTTAGTTAGGTAGGTAGTTCAGACCACCACTTAGGGCGACTTCTTTAATAGTTCTTTTTAGTTTGGCCGTGTTGGAGCAGGTGACTAGCTTCGGACCTTCTATCAGATTCTGCTAGGCCTACTTCTTGTGGATTTCATGCCTTGGTTTTTTCAAGGGGTGGGGTGAGCATTGTGTTATGTTTTAATATGTATCTATGTTGTATCAGCTTGATGCTTCCTTTGGTTGTTTTGTGGAGATCTGTTGTGGGATTCGACGGGCTGAGTCGCCCTATCCCATGGTCGCCAATGAGAGAAAATTTTTGAGCTCGCGATATGCCTAGAATTTGCCAAAAAATCTAGAATTTTAGGGGAAAAATATTCAACATCGAAGGCGACGGCTCCAACTAGGACGATTTTAAGCACCAAGTGAAAGACAGCTTTTAAAAGGCGCCTAAGCGACACTTGTGGATTTTTGATAATTTTTTCGACTTCTGTGCGGATTTTAAGGAGTTTTAAATCAATGTAGGATATCAAGTCGGATGCCCAGGATTTTTCAGAGCTCGAATCGAAGCCAGGATAGGGAAATGGCCACAAAATTGGCAAGATATGAGGAGGTGGATATTTGAGAGGACTAAAAGGGGTGCCCTTTGGAGCCTTCGACCCCCCCCCTCCCCCCCTTAAAAATTTTAACCAAGAATGAAACAAAAAACGTGGAGAGAGAATGTGGGAGCATGGCGTGATCAACAATGGCCGAAAATGCGCCTCCATGGATGGATCTCGGATTGGCAGGTTACAAACACCCTATGCAACCGATCATGGCCCCAATCTTCTCCCTCTTTGCCGGTCTTATCGCCTGTCTTCACCCGTGAAATGGCTGTGGGAATGAAGAGATGGAAATCTAGTCTTTCTCTCTCCTCCCTCTCTCTCCCCTAAGGGATTGTTCTTGTGTGCAAGAGGAAAATGAAGAATGGTGAAGGAAAGCTTGTCTGATTGGGACCGGATTGCTTCCAGATCGATGAAGACATGAAGATTGCTGATTGTGAAGATGCTAGATATTGAATGTGGGCTGACTTGTAGTCCCGCACCAAAACCGAGATCCCAAGATACGGAGCCTAAGCGGTAATTCAATTTTTATGAAGAAAAAATGAGTTTTTTTTGCTATTTGATTGATGAAACATTGTTCCCATGGGCTGAATATGCATTATGATGTTGTTTTCTATGAGTTTCAAAAATTTATAATCTGAAAATCAGAAAATCATAAGTGGTATGGCTGAAATTAATGTTATAAAACCCAAAAAACACGCGTTTAAGGGGTAAAAATGGAGTTTTTGCAAAATAAATGGGAAATATGAGACATAATGCCTACAAAACCTGAAATTTTTCTGTCAAGGAACCTAAGGGCCACAGCCCACAATCAATCTTAATTTTTAGTCATTTTTTATTGAAGAAAATAGAGAAAAAATACAAAAAAATGGTGAAAAATGGATTTTAAATGGGAGAAAATTAGGAAACGGTAAAGGAAAAATTCCAAAAAATTACATGTTTGTTTGTGCAGCATATAATAAAGGCACTGCACAAGGTTGGCCTCGGTTTACCCTCGTTTCTATGTTTCCGTTCATGTTTATCGCTTTCTTTGTAAAGAAATACACATAAAATGACCCTTTCACCTATCAACGAATGCAAAACATTAAACGGTAGGGTGAGGGGAGGTTGATTGACAAAATATAAACTAAAGTCTGATTTATGTGTTGCATCATGCCTATAGGACATTGTTTTAAAATAAAGAGAAAGGCAGCATGAGCGTAAGGCTCAGTGTCTTTCCTCTTTGCATTACATAAACGTTAGCATGGAAATCATGAAAAGATTGGTTTCACATGATGCACAATGCTAATTTTCTTTTGTTTATGCACTAAACGGTTCACATTATGCACTATGCATAGTTCATGTTATCAACGAAAAAGCTCCTGGACTGCATAGAAATTGTTTTCTTAGGAATTTGACCCACGATTGAGAGTGTAAGGTTATCCCTTGCCGTGGGATAGAGGGTCAGTTTCCTAAGGGACTGTTAAGTAAGGACACATGATATATCTCCTGGAAATACAAGAAATATAAAAGAGAGGAGTTTGTGTTTGAGTGTTCTATATGTTTTAGCGGCGCATCAAGGGGCTAATCCTTGCGATGTAGGAGAGCTGCAATGGGGCTGCGATGTTTCTACCGAGAGGTTGTCTCCATGTATGTGATCATGGCATTGCCAAGGTGTAAGGGTTCTCCCTCTGAGGAGTTTATAAAAGGAAACGTTGGGCTACAAAACGATAAAACTATAAATGCATAGATTAGGCTTTAGGGCAGTTTGTCCTTTGGCATTAGATTGACGCTCCTGGTCTGCGAGGCCATGAGGGTGTGTTTTTCTGTTATGAGCATGAGGTCCGGCTAGTGCCATAGCCAGTGCCAGCCCATTTCAGGTCCCATCAGGAGAGCAAAGGATAGAAGCATCTCAGGGCTTCGAGGATTCCTCCTACTTCCATCGATCAAAAAATGATGAAGAATGGGGGAAAGAATGGGGCGCAAAAAACTAGTGCCCCTCCCCCCCAATGTTTCATTTCATGGCTATATTGGTTGTTAACCTCTTTGTTAAGAGCTTTTAAGCTCTTAATCAAATTATCTAGTTCATGCTTTTTACTTTCACACTTCCGACAATTGGATTTTTTAATTTTGAGGAGGCAAACGACATCGGAATTGAGATCCGTCTAGACGGGTGGTTCCATGGCATCAAAATCTACAAAGTTGGGCCCCGTCACCCTCTTCTCGGCTTTTAAATCCAGTAGTAGCTGTTTCACAATCCGAAACCTTGCAGGGATTAAATGGGGGATTGAATGACCTCGGAATGGAGATCCGAGACTTGCGTTGGATTTCTGACGCCATTTTGCATCTAGGTAAACACCAGCTCGGCCATTCGCGACCATTTGATTTCCATTAAAATAAGTACTAGCGCTTTAGGAACTTGCCGCTTAAAATCGTACTGATTTCCATTGCCGCCTTCGACGAAGACTATTTTTCCTTGAAATTCATAATTTTTGGCTATTTTTAAGTACTTCTAAGTATCAAAAATCATCTGTCAACGCACCTTCATCTTTTGTTTTAAAATTTTTAGATTTTCCACCTTATTCGTCTAAGGGTTAACATTATCCCCTCCTAGACAAGTGGCAGTCCCATGGCACTGATGCGGAGTTGTTGGAAGGGGTGATGAGTATAACCAGATGGTTTTTTGAGTTTGTTTAGGAGCCTTGGTTGAAGGTTGTTGGAGGGATTCATGCCTTTGAAAGGATTTTTGAGTTTGTATACAAGCCTTGGTTGAAGGTATGTTGGAGGGATTTATGTCTTTGAAGTGGAACATTGGGTTGGACAGATCTGTTTGTTGGCTCTCCACAATTGTCTTCTCTTGCGTTGTTTGAAATGAGCTTTTTCATTCACTTTTTGACTAGAGTCAAGCGGTGTTGCTAGGATAGCTAGGTGGCTTTTTGAGTTTGTATATGAACCGTGGCTCAGGGTGTGTTGGAATGATTTATGCCTTTGAAATTAAAGATAAAGTTGGACAAAACCCTGTGTGGAGAGAGGCAAATGTGCATATCCATATTTGAAATTGAAGATAAAGTTAGACAGATCAACCACCATCATTTGGCCCTCCGTGGGACTACCTTCTCTTGCATTGGTCCAAATGAGCTTTTTCATTCACTTTTGAATGAGAATGCCTCGATCTACATCTACCTTGGTTTGCCTTCATGGGAACATTGTTACATAAAATGGGAAGTGCATTGCATGGATGATGGGGCCTCTAGAGCTCATGGTCAAGCCTTTGTTTGTACCTAAAAGAAGGTGCACTACTTGGGGGTATTTCTACCTTACCATGGAGTGCATGGTGCTTGTGCATGTGGAACTGGGAGATGGGGCTGCCATTGGTGGTGCCCCACACTTGAGGACCTAGTTTGTGCACAACGGACATGCAGTGCATGGGGCTTAGGGTGACAGGTCTAACCATAGGCATAGGTAAGAATTACCTTCCTAGGTATGTCTTGCCCTTGTGGGACCTAAAATGGGCCGGCACTAGCTATGGCACTAGGCGGACCTCATGCACACAATAGACAATCCCCACCACACGGCCTCGTGGGCCAAGAGTGTCTAAGACTCACTCTATACTAAATGCTAATGTCGATTTTGTGTTTGTATG
The DNA here is from genome assembly GCF_053477565.2 of Lygodium microphyllum. Classification (NCBI taxonomy): domain Eukaryota; kingdom Viridiplantae; phylum Streptophyta; class Polypodiopsida; order Schizaeales; family Lygodiaceae; genus Lygodium; species Lygodium microphyllum. The sequence goes on from NC_141156.1 coordinate 70,497,623, forward strand.
AGGTCATAGTCCAACGTTTACCATCCCTTCTCCTCAGAGGGAGATCCCATAACATATAGGCATAATGCCTTGTAGCACAAACATAGGGAAGCACCTCTCGGCTAATTGTTATGGCTCCACTGTGACTCTCCTACACCTCGCGGATTGGCCCTAAGATGCATCGCTCCAATATAAAGTACACACGATACAAGCTCCACTCTTTCATTTTGAACGTATTCCAAGAGATACCATGTGTCCTTACCAAAACATTTCCCATGAAAATGATCGACTAGCCTACAACTTAGGTCATCTCACACACTCAAGTATAGGTCATCATAATAGAAAGCATGTGCTATGCATCCAGTTCTTTGTATTCTGATATACCATGGTTGATATGTACATGCAAAAGTGGATGATCTTAATGTGCCCTTACCAAAAAATTTCCCATGAAAATGGTCGACTAGCCTACAACTTAGGTCATCACACACACTCAAGTGTAGGTCATCATAATACAAAACATGTGCTATGCATCCAGTTCTTTGTATTCTAATATACCATGGTTGATATGTACATGCAAAAGTGGATGATATTAATGAGTGTTTGTATTTTGATATAGAAAAAGTGATAAATCACCAACTTTGAAAAAGAGATAGGGCAAATTGAGGCTAAATCTCATACTCTACCGCTACCATACATTCACAAACACTCATTATATTTTTTAAAATTTTTATGAAGCATATTTTTTCTCTTGTTTTTTTTTATTTTTTAGCATTCATTTGACAACAATCACTATGATTTTTTTATTTTTTCATGCCAACCATTTCAACATACTAAAAATTAATTTAATTTACCATTTTTCTCCATAAGAATACATTTCACCCACTCGAAACGACAAAACTATCATTTTATCCTTTAAAATCACATTTTGAGTGTTGCAGGATTTAAATGGCACATGTAAATCATTATAAAATGATAATTTTTTGATAGAAAATAATTAAACATGATGCAACCAGGCCTCAAATAAATTTTCACCACATAAGAACATCATTTCCATCATAAAATGTAAAAAAAGCTTCATTTCCTTCATTAAAAATAGTCATATCGTGTTTCTACGAAACTCGAGATACATTAAACGACTACGTGACCAATGGAAAAAACCTCCATTTCTCTCAATTCCATGCTGCACATCAATCTTCAACATCTCCATTAATCTCCATCATCATTTTCTTCAATCTCTTTCTTGATTCTTCCTTCAAGGTAATGCACATGAACAACCCATAGAGAGGAGAGAGAGGGAGGAGAGAAAAAGACTAGTTTTCGATCTCCATGACTAGGCAGCCATTGGAGGAGCGGAGAGTGGCAATGGAGGGTGAAGAAAGACACAACACCATTTATATAATCTGTCCAGGGGGTTACTTTGAAGCTCCATAGCCCCCCTCTCCCTAAAAAAATAACACCTATGTAGAAGCATCGCCATATTCTTTATGCCTCCTGAAATCCCCGCCCCTCCCCCCCAATTCCTCAAATTTTGGTGGTGGAGACCCCAAGGGTCACACCCCCTAAGTCACAAGTCCATTTACACTTGAGTTTTTTTTTGCCTTAGTCTTCGGGCACTCCGGTCGACCTCCGAATCGGCTTTTGAAAAATTCTGCACTTCTATCTCAAGGTTGCACATTGCCTAGCTCTTTCCAAGGTCCATTCTGATATCCCGAGAAATTATGAAAATTTTCCAACCGTCACTCGATGGGTATTTAAAGCACTTTTAGCACTCGTCTCCGGCTTGCCGCTTAAAATCGCACTAACTACACAGCCGCCGCCTTTGATGAAGTCTATTTTTCCCTTGAAATTTTGATTTTTTTGCTATTTTTAAGTATGTTTCTTGGAAAAAATCCACCTCTCATTGGCAACCACGGATAGGGCGACTCAGTCTATTGAATTCCACAGACAAATCTGCACATCAACACAACCACAAATAGCATAAAGCTAATACAAAAAAGACTCATCAAAACACATCACAACCCTCACCCTACCCCCTGTCAAAACCAATCATGAAATCCACAAGAAGTAGGCCGAGCATAATCTGACAAAAAGCCAAAAGCTAATTACTAACCAATTGTTCCAACACAATGAAACTAGAAAGAACTATCAAAGAGGTCATCCTAAGTGGTGGTCTAAACTACCTACCTAACTAAGGAAAACTCACCAAGGAGTTCCTACTAGGCGAGGACTCCTATCATCTGATCAAGAAATAGTTTCTTTTAACACATTTTCCTTCTGGGCTTTTATTTTCTATGCTCGCACGTGTAAAAAAGGAGGGAGCTTAGCATAGTGACCCGAGGAGAATAGGGCATTAGCCTTAAGTTCTTTCTTAGTACCCAAGAACCTACCAAGCCCTCGCAAGGTGACACTTAATCCTTTTCTAACACTCACTTTTATTTTCACTCCAACCATACTTATTTCCTTTTCTTTTCAGCTAGATACCACCCCCATAAGAAGTCAAGGCATCAGCCCCGAGTCTACAGGCCCTGAGTCTTGTCTTAGCCCCAAGAACCTACCAATCCAACAACTACTCAAGAATTATCTATTCTTTCGTTTTCCTATTTTTATAGGGGCTAGAACCCCTTTTTAGACACCTCTGTATATTCATATACTCCTTTCAAATATTTAGGATTTTTCTCGTTGTGTTATCATTTTATCTAGCAAGCTTTTCTAACCGCCTCACACTAACATGAACCCCTAGAATAGCTACCTAGCAGGTCAACAGAACAAGGTCACTAGGAGTGCCTTCTAAAACAGGTCTTTCAGTGCTTGACAATACCTTTAGAGGAGGAAATGACTACTCAAACCTCCCCCAGACATATAGAACCTAAACCTAGGACTTCATGCCTTGATCATCGGTCCCCAACAAACAAAAAGAAAGTACCCCTTACATACATATATATCAGTAATTGCTTAAGGGAAAAGGGAATAGACTCGGAAAGGGGGACAAAACCACCTAGAATGGCCACAAGAAACTCTTCTGTAGCAAAGGCGCCCTCCACTGTCCTCATAAACTAGTATGATGCAATCACTAAAACAAAAGACCATGAAAAATACCTACACCAAACAGACATAAGGCCCTCTTGGCCTAAAGAAAGCAGACATTAAAACTCTTAAAGAAAATGGTTGTCTTGGCGTAATGAGATCAAACAAAACATCACCTACACATCCCTCCTTGGAATAAGGCAGATAGAAAAAAATACGCTCCAATCCAATGGAAAAAATAGGGCTCTCAACCCTAAACTAAATGCATCAAGTTGTGACCCATCCCTCCTAGATATATAGCAAGAGGGGTATGCATAACATGTCATTGGATCAACCTATGGGTGCAAGATAATAGTGGTAGATGGGGGTCTCAGCCACTCTTTGCATTACCCATATCAACCATTGCCTACGATATAATGCGTGGTCCAATAAAATTTCCCACAAGTGACTAGGTTCTGTCTCCTTATCAATAGCAACATCCGAACTAGGACCACAGTTGAAGAAGAGGTCCTCTTCATAAGAAAAATTGGCTAAAGAATCTGCAAACTGATTCCAAGAACCTGGAATCAGCTAAAGAGATACACTCTCAAATTCATCAAGTAGGGTTATAGTAGTTCGATGATACATATGAAGGATAGGATTCTGAACCGTGTATGTCTCATTTGGTTTATTTAAGATCAACACAAATCCCCTTTTACTAAAAACCGCCCAATACCACCTTTCTTGGCAATATTCAATCCCATAATCAAGGCTTTATACTCCGCCATGTTGTCAATGAATCCTACCCCGAGATAAACAGCTAATTTCATTGTAACTGTATGTCGAGGATCTCGGATAACTACTCCAACACTCCCCTTTTTATTAGGACCCGTGGACACTCCATCAAAGTATAATGTGTACGTCCATAATGGGTTTTTACAACCAGCCCCATCAAGAACTCCTGTATTTGTAATTATGATAGTCAAAATTCAACATATTTACAGGATGAACTGACGGCTCCATCCCACCTTCTTCATAAAATCAACCGGGATGCTTGTCAAATTTTGTAAGTAGAGATGGCAGAAAACATTGATCTCCCACACAAAGGTATTGTCTTCTTGCTCAATCACTTTGTATCCTTTGTTTCACCAGATAAGCTTCCCCTGATGATATCTTTGCTCTAGATATTGGTGCTCCTAATAAGGGATTAACCGCCCCATCAACTACTTTAAGCTCTCTTGCAAGTCTCAAATCAACCTGAGCATGGACCTGCAACGCATTTAGCGTGTTAGCATACTAAAAAATAATAAGATTTAAGATTTTTAATTCCACTCCATGAAGATAAACTAGTAAAGCCATGGACTTATTTTTACCTATCGTAACTACCTTGTAAGGGCCATCCCATCTAGGTTCTAGCATCCTGAGAAATAGCTCTCTATGTGAATCATAGTATAGAACTATTTGTCCTTTCTTAAAGGTATATTTCTTCACTTTCAGATCATGCAACCACTTCATCCGATGCTTAGCTACTTCCTGGTGCAACAAACTCTCCAATTTGAGCCCATTCAAGTGGGCTATAGTCATAAAATATTTGAATATGGCATCTTCATCACCCAAAGAATGATTGATTGCGAATCTTATGGTCGGCAAATCAATTTCTAAGGGCAAGACACACTCCTCCCATAAACTAATGTGAATGGGGTATGGCAAGTGGCTTTTTTAAATGTCATGTTATACGCCCATACCGCCACATATAATTTTATATCCCAATCCTATTTCTTTTCGAAGACTATCTTGGATAGGATGCCCACAAGTTGCTTATTGGTGCTTTCAACTTATCCATTTTGTTGCAGATTATAAGGGCTTGTCTTATTATGCTTAATTTTCCATGCTTTAGTTAAGCCTTTAATCACCTTATTTAAAAAATGAGTTCCACGATCCGATACTATTTCCTTTGGCAGATCGAAACGGCAAATGATTTGCTGAAGTAGGAAACTAACACTCTTTTTTACATTGTCCCGCCTCATCACTCGTGCTTTTGAACACTTTGTAAAGTAATTAGTTGGTACTATAATATATCTCTTCTGAGTAGTAGACAACGGGGTAATAGGACCCACAAAGTCAATGCCCCACTTCTCAAATGGAAGGGTAGTCATAATGGGAGGAAGTGGGCGCTTCCTATTCTCTCTGCTGTCATGTCTTTGCCATGTATTACATCTCTTAACATACTCAAATGAATCCTAGAAGATGGACGGCCTCACCAATATCCAGCTCTTAAGGCCTTTTGGTCTATCAAACGCCCAGCAAAGTGTCCCCCCACAAGTAGAGTCATGGCACTCCTCCAAGATAACTGGAACCTCATCAAGCATTATACATTGGCGATAGATATCATCAATACCTTGCCGATATAGTTATCTTGAGACCAAAGAAAATTTCAATTTCTACTATTCAATTTTTCTCTTCTCGGATTTTGATAGAGTAGCTCTAGTCTCTCCTATAGATAGATAGTGTGTTATAGCACCATACCAAGAGGGAATAGGCATTGTATCAATCTTAAATAATGTTTCCCTGTTACTTCCTTTAGCCAAGACCTCTTTTGGCTCTCCTAAATCCACAAGACATTCTACAATGCCCTATAGCTTTGGTGGCTTGCTCTTGATCTTATAATCAAACTCCTGCAAAGTGATTAAGCACTTTGCTAAACGATGAGGCAGCTATAACTTGTTCACCAGCAATCGAAGCCCTTCCACCTTCATATAAAAAACCACCTTCTCATAAAGAATGTAGTGCTTGAAATTTTTGGTCGCAAATACCATCGCAAGAAGGCATAACTTCTCCATATAGGTGTAGTTAATTTTTTATATGCCCAACTTTCGACTAGCAAAAGCTATCAGATGATACCACTTTACCTCCCAAATTTGGGCCAAATGGCTTATACTATACATTGTTGCTACTGAAAATATATAAAATATTTAATCCCTTTTAGGTGCTTTTAAAATAGGTACTTTGGCAAGCTCCTGCTTCACATCATCAAAAGATACTTTGCAAGCATCACTCAATGCAAACTGACAGTTAAAAGATAACAGGTTCATCAATGGCAACCTTCTTTCTGCCAAGGCATTTATAAACCTTTGATAATACCCTACCGATGAGAGAAAGCTATGCACTTCCTTTGGAGTACGTGGCAAACTCATGGCGACTATGACATTGATCTTTTCAGGGTCAGTTACAATCCCTATTGAAGTAACCACATGGCCTAACAATAGCCCATAAGGCACTCCAAAGACGCACTTCTATGGGTTAAGAGCTATGCAAAATTGTCTGCAATGCTCAAAGCACTTCCGCAAAATGATCAACTGTCTATGCCTTATGGTGGCTACCCCCAGGTCATCAATGAATACTTTCAACTCCTCTAGGGAGATGTCACTAAAGGTCTTGTCGGTTGTTCTTTGCATTCCAAGTGTCCATCTCTACTCATATAGCCTTCATTTTATTGCCTAAGAAGATGAGATCATTGCCTCAATCTTCTACAACTCTTGCATTACGCATCGAGGGTCGACCAAGCAAGATGTCATAGTCCACTCCCTTCATGACTATCAAGTCAACAAAGAATTGGATTCTTGTGATCTTCATCACTGGCCAAATTTTCAACACTTCGAATGGTCTCAGCTTCATTCCATTAGCCTGTGTGACATTGAACGTAGCAGTCTCAACCCGGGGGTTACCCCAAGTTTGGAGTACTGCATGGCTTAGCACACTCACTCTTACCCCCGTGTCCACGATTCCCTTTCTTGTAACATCCCTTAGAGGTAGGACTAGCAAGACTGTATGTATTTTTGTACCTTCTTAAAAAACATTGACGTGCAAGGATTTAGGCATGGAGTGTAGCATGAGACTCGATATTTACGTACTTAGGCAAGTTTGTGGTGACTAGCTCATCTGATTCCTCAACCCCTTGTTTTAGCTCTTGCCATAGCATTGGATGCTACCTAAGAAGGTCACCTAAGCTTAGAGTCGGACCAGTGTATTAAGGAGGTTGCTAGCCATGTAATATTTCTGCTAAAAAATATTATGTGTACGCGTGAGTCTCATGCAATGACAATGCCGGCATTGAAAATACGGATAGTGCAATTGTACACGACATATCATGATTGGCAGAAACGAGACCAAAGTAAAAGAAACCACATATCTTCATGTGAACCTCCTCTTGGGAGGAGGTCAAGAGGAAATTGATTGATTTATGGCAAAATTTTTCATTTTACCCTTCCTAGCCGAAGGCTGTGCTGGAGGAGAGGGTGTAGGCACGGATGACTAAGCGCAGTGCTGGAGGTCGTGGGGGGGGGGATATGGCCATGCAATAGGCCACGTGGGGGGGTGGTCCCCCTCCCTTCACCTATATAAACCCCCTGTGGAGGGGGAGTAAGGGGAAAAACGAGGCTGATAGTCTTGAGGCTAATAGTCGTAGGAAGGAAGACTGCGGAATCCAGGTGTGGAGGAAGAAAGTGCCAACTTGCCGCGACATAAGGACAGAGTAGTTGAGGTCAGGCTACGCTGTCGAAGGGTTTGTGAAAGCAAAGTCGCGTCTTCAGAAGACCTTGATAAATTTCTGGATAGAAGATCAGCAAAGATGCGAAGATGAAAGAATTATAAAAAAATTTCTGTTTTGTACAAAGCTGTTGTCACTATTTTAACAGTGACTAGTTGAGCTAGCAGCCCTTTTCCAGGTATGGATGCAGTCTTTTGAAAATGCAAAAGCTCTTCACCATTTGTAAAGCTCAATACAGGATTCCAGGGTTCTTCAATGCAATCAATTCCAGCAGGTTTTGTGTTATTTTTTATAAGAAAGATCCACCAGCAATAATGTCAATTTTATGTTGGTCCACAATATAATCCACCATTACACGAGACGTATTCTCATGACTCCACTTTACACCCCAGGTACTACACGTGACAGAAACTCGTTTTCAAAAACATGACTGAAAGGGCCATGCCCACAACATGCAGAAGGCCTGCTATTTAACCTATGAGCAGCATCAATTGTTTCACCTGCTTATATTTGGCAGAACTCAAAAAGGTTATCAAATACAGGACATCAGTTATGCTGTTTTTGGGCATGCCACATCCAGAATCTCAATCTAATGTATCACAACAGGGTGAAGGTTTAACTGCAAAAAACTTGTGCATGGTGCACAATACCAGCTCAAACTTCTCTGATTTGTATCAACAATTGAGAACTGTGTCAATGGAGGCCCTGATTGGCATAATCATGGACTTACAGTTTATGATTGAAGGGTTGGGGGAAGCTTAAGCTGCCAAATTGTCTGCGGTGCCCCTGGCGTCTACATCAAGGTAAGCGTTTTTTATGCGTATCTGCTGAATTATCTTCTTGCACTTCTTCACCAGAATAGAATACTTAGGTGCTGTCCCCCAGTCACATTGGATCAAGCTATCGACTGAAATGCGTGCTTCTTCTTCTTACCAGAATAAAATCCTTAACTGCAATTCTGAGGAAGCCCCTTGGGGACTGTAGAAAGCCCTGCTGCAATCCACCTTTTCTCTTCTCATCTTTCTCGTTATCTGAGCCACGCTTGTGATTTGCTGTGATGAACTCCTTCACTCGTTTTCACTTATTGAAATGTCACGACAAAGACACACTCTCCCGTTGTCAAAAGAGAAACCAGCTTGCAGATTTCTTCGTTGGCACACTCTCGTTCTTTTTCACCTCCATCGATTGCTTCCTTCAGTAGAGCAACTTCGTCCGCAAACTTCATCTAACGTCTTTTCTCCACCTTGATTGACATGTTCGGTAGGCCCTCATTGTGTTACCTTTCTCGCTCGTTCATCAGCTTCCTTTCTTCATTGTCGTCAATGTGATCTTCTTACATGTCGTTTTTTTGTCATTTTCTGCTGATCAGAGTTCGTCTTTGACCTCCTTTGTCTTCCACTTCAGCTTCTTCATCTCATTCTACCCTCCAAAATCATAGAGCTCGTCGATGCCGCAGCGTCCCGTCAGTTGCCGCAGCGTCCCGATTGTCGTAGAGTTTGCAACGTACTGCGACTCTTCGTTCCCCCCCCCTCGACCTCCATCCTGAACTCCCCTATTGGTTCTTCCTCCCTGCAATTCCTCTTTCACAAGTGCGGAGGTTTTCCTATTATTTTCTGTGTAGCCCAAATGCAGCAAGCCTCTACCTCCAGAAGACAATCCTCCCACACTATCCCCCGTTGGTCTAGATGCCATTGCTTTCTTTTTTCCCTTAATCCTCTGTTCCTTTCGCCATAGTCGATCCTAGTAAAGCGGCCCTTTTCGCAGCATACTCTATATAAAGAGTATTAACCAGGAACAGTTTTTGCTGCATTGCAACGTAAGCGTTAACATTTTAGCACTATAGGCTTCACACCTCCAAATAGGGTGCTCAAAATACTCTGCATGTAGTGTATTGCAAAACATCTAGAAAAGGTTTGCCGATCTAATCCCTGCAAAAACTCATGAAATCAATCACGCAGCAGCTTCAACTCTTTTGGCAGGCAGGTATAGGTCCTGCTGGCAAAGGTCCCCTAAAACCAATTGTAACTCTATCATGCACACACAAATGGAAAGGAGTAGGCTTAATGTTGTTCCCAAGAGAAGAGCAGCAATGCCTACAAACATCTGTGAACATGTGATTCTCACTTTCAAATGCTGCCAATCCTTGTTGCACCACACCTCGCATCTGGGAGAGAGCCTACTAAGTAAAGTGCAGCTGGCCAAGATCTTGAGCCTAAAAGTTTAGATCAGAGCTGCAACTTGCCAAGCCAAAATCATAGTAAGTCCACCATAGCAACATAGTGCTTCACAGTAGGAATAGTGCCATATACCCCAGTCATGGACTCAAATAGCTGAATTCCTTTGTCAACATAGCCAAGGATAAGGGAACTCCAAAAATACTCATTGCGTTGTGGCATGCAGTCAAACGTGTGCTGAACATCAAGCAAGCTCCCACATTTGGCATATATATCCACCAATGTACTTCGATTTGCATCTCTTGGAAATAGTTTAGTACTTCCTCACAAAGCCCATAATCGGCATATCTTGAAATAAGTGTAGCCCATGAGATTGCATCTCGAGTTACCAATCTACCAAAAACTCCATGTTCTTTTACAAGCATGTCACATTTAGCATACATGTCAACCAGAGCATTGTTGATTAATTCCTCTTGCTCCAAACCCTCTTCACTATATTTCCCGCATAGAATGAAAGAGCAAACATAACAACTAAGTATGTACAAAGTATCAAATCACACACACAACTTTTGGGTGGTTTTCACACCTCGAATGTGCAGCAATACGACATCCACCCCCTCTAATCCTGCGCATCCTCCGGATGGGCCAACTACCCATGATCTTTATCATCAAGATCCACAAACAGATCAATCTCTTCATTATGCATTTCCGGTATATCAACAACATTATCTGTCATATAATTTGTCTCTTCCATTGGAGTTTCTTCTCGTTGCTCTTCTCTTGAAAATTCTTCCAATGCATAATCCTCATCATCTCTTTTCTTGAAAATCTTGATTCTTTTTCCAGCAATAGGCACTCTAAGCACTGTCCCATCCAATTCTGTCAACTCATATGTTGCATTATCAAAAACATGTCGGCTCAAACCATCTTTTCACCATCTTCCGAAGTGCAATATGCTGATTTTCAAGGCTGCTATCAAAGACCAATACCCAATCTCCCTCTTCTATTGCTCTAGGCCGCAAGCGATGCCTGCTGTCAAACCTGTCCTTATTCCTTAGTCTAGCAATCTTCAACCTGTCAATAGCTAGCTGAATATCCTCTGGTCTTCTCTCCAATTGTCGAATCCGAAGAGCTAAGAGCTCCTCTCTCGTCAAATCCTCCTGCCAAGGTAAAACTGACCAAGTCAAAGCACAAGTCTCAGTCGGCATAACAGGTTTCTGACCATACATCAACTCTGCAGGCATATATCCTGTGGTAACACTGTGAGTCGTACAATCAGCCCACAAAGCAAATGGTAGAAGTCTCGGCCATTCTCCAATCCGTCCTCTACATGCTTTGGCTAATGCTTTCACTATCGGCGGATGCCCTCTTTCACTCTTCCCATTTCCCTCTGGATTATATGCCGTAGTTAGAGCCAACTTGATTCCTAGCTGAGAGAAAAACTCCCTAGCTTCATCTGCATCCAATTCACCACGATCCGCAATGATCTTACCCACACAACCATACCTGCAGAAAATTTCTTCCAATAAGAACTTACACACTGCACTAGTGGTCTTCGTTCTCAAAGATCTGCCCTCAACATGATTGGTAAGATCCTCTCTAGCCAAAACAATATACCTCATCTGCCATAGACCTATAGGCATGGTAACCAAGTCAACTACCCACTTATAATGAATGCATAGCGGATAGGTCGGATGAAGCTCATCTCGATGACGCACTACCGAATACATCTGGCAGTCTCTGCAAGTCTCAACAAAGTGAGAAACATCTCTGTACATGCCTTTCCACCAATATTTCTCCTTGATTTTCTCATAAGTAGCCCACACTCCTCTATGATCAGCCCAAGGACTCTCATGAAACTCCCTCATCACCTATAACTGTGTCTCTCTATCGCAGACAACCCGCAAAGGTAATTCATCTCTTTTCTTCGAATGCTTCCAAAGAAATCCGTCCTTGAGAAAATAACCATAGGCTTTTTCTTCTGATCTTCTTAAACTCTTCATCTGTCCATTAATCTCTTTTGCTTAGTGTACTAAGGTACCTGCCAATCTGCAACCAATCTCCAATATAGAGTTCTTCTATGAAAGCCACAATATCATAGATATAACAAACATGATCAACCATAGTGGCTGAAATTTATGCATCATCCTCTTCTGCAAGTAGAGTCTCCTCATCATCATATCTGGCTCTAGAAAACATATCTGCCACTGGATTATCCTTCCCTGCTATGTGTTTAAATTCCGGATTTAATGACTTGATGTATGCAATCCATCTCAGCATAGCTATATCCGGAGTAGAGCAACTCGTGATCATACCAATCAATGGCAAGCAATCTGTCTCTACCACAACTGAAGCTCCAATAAAGTACTCCTTGTCACATTTGAGAGCCGTAATAATCCCCAATAACTCCCTCTTGATTTGCGGATATCTCATCTGTCTCTCGTTTAGGACTTTCACCCCAAACCGAATGGCATACCTGTTTCCATCTGCATCATCTTGACCCACAGCCCAACCTATGCCAATTGGACTAGTGTCAACTGTCAATACAATAGGCCTTTCACAATTATAATCCGCTTTCCTGAGAGTAGGAGCATTTTGCAATAACTTCTTCAATTTCCGCATAGCTCTAGTGTGGCTCTCATCCCAATAGAATTTATGCCCCTTTCAAAGCAGCTGATATAAACAATCTGTTATGTCTGCAAAATGAGGTATCCAAATCATATAAAACACACAAGCTCCAATGAATCTCCGTACCTCTGAAGTGGTAGAACAATACTCCGCAATCTTTCCTATAGCATCCACCTTATCAGGTGAGGGTTTCCTGCCATAATACCCACACATATGTCCAACAATGACAACCTCATTCACTCCAAAAACAGATTTTTGCCCTGAAAGTGTCAAGTTCACTTCTTCTAACTTGGCCAAAATCTTCTCACATGCTGAAATATGATCAGCCACAAAGTATCTGCATCCCTACTCATTTAGACTCTCATTCTTCTCTTCTTCTGCACACCCCTTAATGGGCACATCATCCAAGAAAGGCATAGTAAGCTGAGGTATGTAATCTCGAAGGACCTTATGCATGGCATTCATCATATGCGCAACAGAATTAGTGGCACCTTGAGGCAAGGTACACATCCTGACAAGCCCAATAGGAGTTCTCATGGTGGTTATGTCCCTGCTTTCCAAAGCCAGCTGAAACTGATCATATCCTGAATACAAATCACCTAAAGAATAGATGGCACGTCCAGCAAATGCCTCTGCAAACTCATCCACAACTGGACCTATACCAACATTCCTGATAGTAACTCTATTCACTGGCTACATATCCTGAATAAATCGAAGAGTACCATTCTTCTTTGGAACTGTAAACCACCTATTTGAGTATGGTGCAGATGAAGGCTCAAGAATTCCCCTTCTGATTTTCTCATTCAATAAATCAATCAACTTTGGTAGGTGTGATTTAGGCACTGGAATAGGTCGGAGATTCCATGGAATATGAGGAATAGTAAAAATGACCATAGGAGCAACAATATCAGGATTCACACATCCAATCTCATGCGGGAAAAAAGCAAATCCCCTTCCATGTCGCTCAAGCATCTCCTGAAAGCATTGCTTCTCTATGGGTAGCAAGAAATCACCATTTCCAATTTTCAATTCAGCAAGAATCTCTACTGAAAATTTATGACCAATATGCTCCGGATTCCTCAAAATTGGCTGTTTAGCAGCCCTCTCTATTTGCTGATCACTGTCAGGTGGAAGCGGTACAGCAACCGGCTTCACCTTCTTATCCACAGTTTTGTATTTCGTGTCAACCCTGGCTTCATTATGCTCTTTTGCATTACTCAAATCTTGTTGTAAATCAGCAATTCTGCACTTCAATGGCTGAATATCCTCAGCCCTCTGCTCTATGGACTGCATAGGAACAGCTCTAAACTCTGAATGCTGAAATATTTCAGTAGTAAACTCTGTTGGCTGAAAGTTTTCAGCCCTCTATGTCTCTGAAAGCTGATCATAACCAGCTGGAAACTCTATTTGCTGAATTTCTTCAGCACTCAACACTCTTTGCTGAGTTACCTCAACCTTTGACTCAATCTGTGACACAAAATCTGCAATTTCATGAAACATGTCCAAGGACTGCACTAATACATTACTGTGACAACTCTGCATATCAGTTTTCAGCATATCTTCCATCTCTTCCATCATATCTGCACAAATCATACTATCATACATCCCATCTATGTGCTCATCATCCTCCAAAATTCCTGCATTTTTCAAATTTTTCTTCTTCTTGCATATATACTGCCTGGCAGCTCTAGGCAACCTAGAAGCCTTCTAATAGGTCATTGAACTGTTTGCTGAAATCCCAACAAAACCGAAGGAGAAAACACTGCTGCCAGGAGGCGAGAACTCCAATCTCCTCTACTCTGTACCGCCGTTGTCTTGCAAAACGGCGGTACCTAATGAAAACCCGAATCCCTCACAGTGGGCAAAGGTGCATCTCTGAGAGTATCCCTGTTTCTAACATGGTTCACACACAGTCACAAACTGAACTGCTCTCATGCCACCTTTACTGCAAATCCATGCATAAGCAGATCCATCATCCATTACCTTCGTTTCCATGCACATCTCTGTGATGAATGGCTGACCAAGTATTATGGGATAAGAGCATGAATCCTGCACAAAGAAATGAAAATCCTCCTCTACATCACCAATAGAAACCCTGACACTAGGACAGGCAGCATACAAATCACCTGCAGTGTTATTGGCAGCTCTCATATGCCACCCATGCTCTACATCCATAGGCCATCTGTTACTCTCATAAACTCCACAAACTATGAGATTAATCTCTGAACCATGATCCACCAATGCAACATAAGGCACCTGTTTCTCTCCAATCTTTACCATCGTCTCTGTAGTTGCCCTAGCCCAATGGCTCCGCGAAAAGTGACTACGCGGTATCAAGACAGGCTCATCAATTTCAGCATAATGCATAGGCTGAACCCTCTTCTCTACCTGCGGAAAAACAGAAGCATTCTCAACCATAACCTCATCCTCATCCTCATCCAACTCCGCAATCAAAACTCCCTATGTATCAGTGGTAGACAATGCATGTCTTTTCCTCTTCAAAACCTCCTGAAACTGATCCTGAAACTCTCTTTTTGAGATGCCCAAAATCTCAGAAATAGTGAAAGTCACCTCACTGCCAAGTATCTTGTCATGAAAGATTTTCTTCATGTCTGTAGATGTCTCAATATCGGACATCAATCTAAACCCTGGTTGCTTTCTCTCTCTAGGCTCTTGCCTCTTTTCTCTCTTTTGAGCATCTTCTATCTATCGATCTGGCCCTGATCTTGAAGACGGTCCTGCAGTAGGTGGAGTAACAAACTCACCCCCTCTAGTCTTCTTAGCTGCACTTGGAATTTCTTCATCCCTCTTACGCTTCTCCTCAACAAGTGCATCTGCTCCCTGAGACTTAGCCAAATAAGCATAAATAGAGTGCCTGTCAACAGGCGAATCCCAACCTATCTCTGATCTGATGCTAGAGCCTGCACTAGTCAAAACAGTTTGCTAAATTTTTCCCTTGTTTGCAGTCTCCATAGCATAAATCCATAGTGCTGACTGAGTCTCTGGTCCCTTCTCAATCTGGACTCCATATGCAGAAGCATCACCTCTAGCTGTCACATAAGAAGTACGCGCAGCCATGTCATCCACTAACTTCTTCATTCCACCTTTACCAAAGTTGGTAGCAAGTGGAGCTCCTGTCTCAGTCAACCAAATCTTACCATCTTGTCCCCAATATACCAAATTCTTCCTCCTTGCATCCTGAAAAGATTCACAATCCCTGCAATGCTGATGGTCCGTACTATCGCACCAAATACATCTCCGATCTCTCCTAGGTGCACTAGGAGCACTCCTAGGTGCAGTAGGAGCACCAGAAGAAGTAGTAGGCGCAATCGAAGTAAACTGCTCTTTCAACTTTCCCACCAACTCCGCTTTGACTGACTCCAGTGTCAAATCTGTTATGCCTTTGATTATGTCATCAAGAGAGGTAGGCACCGATGGAGTGGATGGTTTTGGAGCAGAAGGTGTAGGCATCGGTCGTGGAACAGGAGGAATAAGTGGAGTGGAAACAGTAGGCACTGGCATAGGCCAAGAAACTGGCTGCGGAGGAGAAGAAATAACAGGGATAGAAGCAGGCATAGGAGCTGATGATGGTGTAGGTGTCATGGAACCATTCTGTAAGCGAGTCTTCCATATCCTCCTCTTGGTCAAAGTCGAGACTGCATCCTGAGCATCCTGCCAATCTGTTTTAAGACCCATAGGCTTCGTGGGATCCTCAAGAAGCTCTCCCAATTCTTCCTGAAGAGCAGGATCTGCAGCTTGCAAGAAAAGCTCAACTTTTTCAACATCCAATGCTCTTTGTTCAATGGCATCAAGCTGACTATACACCTCTTTGAATTCTCGAATCAACTCTGAAGCAGCTAGACCTTTGTTTGGCATGTAGACCCACTCTCGGAATGACCGCCGAGTAGCCATACCAAAGTCCTCAAGGAAATATTCTTCTTTCAAGGCCTTCTTAAAATCTTACCAATGTGTATTTTGAATAAAAAGATCATTCACTTTTGCCCTCAAAGCGGGTGTGACAAGACGAAGGAAGTACTTACTCATAAGTCCAGCTGGAACACCAAAAAACCCCATCTTGATCTCATATGTCTTCAAATATGCTGAAACATTTCGGCCGTCAAATAGCTTCTTCTCATTCTCAACTACTTCAATAGCCTTAGTCACGCTGTTTGCATTCTCCTGCTCCGAATAGAGTTGCCTTTGCTGAGACAACTGTTGTTGATGCAATTGTTGCTGCTGCTGCATATACAATTGTGTCTGTTGATTTTGGAGCTGCATATACATGGACATATTCTGCAAAATCTGCTTTAGATCCTCTGTTGAAGTACTTGACGCAGCAGTCATTGATGGAGCTGAAGTAGACGCAGCTGGAATTGTAGAAGAGGCTGAAATAGAGGCTGAAGTATCTCCCATCCTAAAATTTCTGCGACGCTTTCACGTCGGGTTCACCAAAGATGTCGAAGGGTTTGTGAAAGCAAAGTCGCGTCTTCAGAAGACCTTGATAAATTTCTGGATAGAAGATCAGCAAAGATGCGAAGATGAAAGAATTATAAAAAAATTTCTGTTTTGTACAAAGCTGTTGTCACTATTTTAACAGTGACCAGTTGAGCTAGCAGCCCTTTTCCAGGTATAGATGCAGTCTTTTGAAAATGCAAAAGCTCTTCACCATTTGTAAAGCTCAATACAGGATTCCAGGGTTCTTCAATGCAATCAATTCCAGCAAGCTTTGTGTTATTTTTTATAAGAAAGATCCACCAGCAACAATGTCAATTTTATATTGGTCCACAATATAATCCACCATTACACGAGACGTATTCTCATGACTCCACTTTACACCCCAGGTACTACACATGACAAAAACTCGTTTTCAAAAACATGACTGAAAGGGCCATGCCCACAACATGCAGAAGGCCTGCTATTTAACCTATGAGCAGCATCAATTGTTTCACCTGCTTATATTTGGCAGAACTCAAAAAGGTTATCAAATATAGGAAATCAGTTATGTTGTTTTTGGGCATGCCACATCCAGAATCTCAATCTAATGTATCACAAAAGGGTGAAGGTTTAACTGCAAAAAACTTGTGCATGGTGCACAATACGAGCTCAAACTTCTCTGATTTGTATCAACGATTGAGAACTGTGTCAATGGAGGCCCTGATTGGCATAATCATGGACTTACAGTTTATGATTGAAGGGTTGGGGGAAGCTTAAGCTACCAAATTGTCTGCGGTGCCCCTGGCCTCTACATCAAGGTAAGCGTTGTTGATGCGTATCTGCTGAATTATCTTCTTGCACTTCTTCTTCACCAGAATAGAATACTTAGGTGCTGTCCCCCAGCCACACTGGATCAAGCTATCGGCTGAAATGCGTGCTTCTTCTTCTTACCAGAATAAAATCCTTAACTGCAATTCTATGGAAGCCCCTTGGGAATTGTAGAAAGCCCTGCTGCAATCCACCTTTTCTCTTCTCATCTTTCTCGTGATCTGAGCCATGCTTGTGATTTGCTGTGATGATCTCCTTCACTCATTTTCACTTATTGAAATGTCACGACAAAGACACACTCTCCCGTTGTCAAAAGAGAAACCAACTTGCAGACTTCTTCCTTGGCACACTCTCATTCTTTTTCACCTCCATCGATTGCTTCCTTCAGTAGAGCAACTTCGTCCGCAAACTTCATCTAACGTCTTTTCTCCACCTTGATTGACATGTTCGATAGGCCCTCATTGTGTCACCTTCCTCGCTCGTTCATCAGCTTCCTTTCTTCATTGTCGTCAATGTGATCTTCTTACATGTCGTTTTTTTGTCATTTTCTGCTGATCAGAGTTCGTCTTTGACCTCCTTTGTCTTCCACTTTAGCTTCTTCATCTCATTCTACCCTCCAAAATCATAGAGCTCGTCGATGCCGCAGCGTCCCGTCAGTTGCCGCAGCGTCCCGATTGTCGTAGAGTTTGCAACGTACTGCGACTCTTCGTTCCCCCCCCCCCCCGACCTCCATCCTGAACTCCCCTATTGGTTCTTCCTCCCTGCAATTCCTCTTTCACAAGTGCGGAGGTTTTCCTATTATTTTCTGTGTAGCCCAAATGCAGCAAGCCTCTACCTCCAGAAGACAATCCTCCCACACTATCCCCCATTGGTCTAGATGCCGTTGCTTTCTTTTTTCCCTTAATCCTCTGTTCCTTTCGCCATAGTCGATCCTAGTAAAGCGGCCCTTTTCGCAGCATACTCTATATAAAGAGTATTAACCAGGAACAGTTTTTGCTGCATTGCAACGTAAGCGTTAACTTTTTAGCACTATAGGCTTCACACCTCCAAATAGGGTGCTCAAAATACTCTGCATGTAGTGTATTGCAAAACATCTAGAAAAGGTTTGCCGATCTAATCCTTGCAAAAACTCATGAAATCAATCACGCAGTAGCTTCAACTCTTTTGGCAGGCCGGTATAGGTCCTGCTGGCGAAGGTCCCCTAAAACCAGTTGTAACTCTATCATGCACACACAAATGGAAAGGAGTAGGCTTAATGTTGTTCCCAAGTGAAGAGCAGCAATGCCTACAAACATCTGTGAACATGTGATTCTCACTTTCAAATGCTGCCAATCCTTGTTGCACCACACCTCGCATCTGGGAGAGAGCCTGCTAAGTAAACTGCAGCTGGCCAAGATCTTGAGCCTAAAAGTTTAGATCAGAGCTGCAACTTGCCAAGCCAAAATCCTAGTAAGTCCACCATAGCAACATAGTGCTTCACAGTAGGAATAGTGCCATATACCCCAGTCATGGACTCAAATAGCTGAATTCCCTTGTCAACATAGCCAAGGATAAGGGAACTCCAAAAATACTCATTGCGTTGTGGCATGCAGTCAAACGTGTGCTGAACATCAAGCAAGCTCCCACATTTGGCATATATATCCACCAATGTACTTTGATTTGCATCTCTTGGAAATAGTTTAGTACTTCCTCACAAAGCCCATAATCGGCATATCTTGAAATAAGTGTAGCCCATGAGATTGCATCTCGAGTTACCAATCTACCAAAAACTCCATGTTCTTCTACAAGCATGTCACATTTAGCATACATGTCAACCAGAGCATTGTTGATTAATTCCTCTTGCTCCAAACCCTCTTCACTATATTTCCCGCATAGAATGAAAGAGCAAACATAACAACTAAGTATGTACAAAGTATCAAATCACACACACAACTTTTGGGTGGTTTTCACACCTCGAATGTGCAGCAATACGACATCCACCCCCTCTAATCCTGCGCATCCTCCGGATGGGCCAACTACCCATGATCTTTATCATCAAGATCCACAAACAGATCAATCTCTTCATTATGCATTTCCGGTATATCAACAACATTATCTGTCATATAATTTGTCTCTTCCATTGGAGTTTCTTCTCGTTGCTCTTCTCTTGAAAATTCTTCCAATGCATAATCCTCATCATCTCTTTTCTTGAAAATCTTGATTCTTTTTCCAGCAATAGGCACTCTAAGCACTGTCCCATCCAATTCTGTCAACTCATATGTTGCATTATCAAAAACATGTCGGCTCAAACCATCTTTTCACCATCTTCCGAAGTGCAATATGCTGATTTTCAAGGCTGCTATCAAAGACCAATACCCAATCTCCCTCTTCTATTGCTCTAGGCCGCAAGCGATGCCTGCTGTCAAACCTGTCCTTATTCCTTAGTCTAGCAATCTTCAACCTGTCAATAGCTAGCTGAATATCCTCTGGTCTTCTCTCCAATTGTCGAATCCGAAGAGCTAAGAGCTCCTCTCTCGTCAAATCCTCCTGCCAAGGTAAAACTGACCAAGTCAAAGCACAAGTCTCAGTCGGCAAAACAGGTTTCTGACCATACATCAACTCTGCAGGCATATATCCTGTGGTAACACTGTGAGTCGTACAATCAGCCCACAAAGCAAATGGTAGAAGTCTCGGCCATTCTCCAATCCGTCCTCTACATGCTTTGGCTAATGCTTTCACTATCGGCGGATGCCCTCTTTCACTCTTCCCATTTCCCTCTAGATTATATGCCGTAGTTAGAGCCAACTTGATTCCTAGCTGAGAGAAAAACTCCCTAGCTTCATCTGCATCCAATTCACCACGATCCGCAATGATCTTACCCACACAACCATACCTGCAGAAAATTTCTTCCAATAAGAACTTACACACTGCACTAGTGGTCTTCGTTCTCAAAGATCTGCCCTCAACATGATTGGTAAGATCCTCTCTAGCCAAAACAATATACCTCATCTGCCATAGACCTATAGGCATGGTAACCAAGTCAACTACCCACTTATAATGAATGCATAGCGGATAGGTCGGATGAAGCTCATCTCGATGACGCACTACCGAATACATCTGGCAGTCTCTGCAAGTCTCAACAAAGTGAGAAACATCTCTGTACATGCCTTTCCACCAATATTTCTCCTTGATTTTCTCATAAGTAGCCCACACTCCTCTATGATCAACCCAAGGACTCTCATGAAACTCCCTCATCACCTATAACTGTGTCTCTCTATCGCAGACAACCCGCAAAGGTAATTCATCTCTTTTCTTCGAATGCTTCCAAAGAAATCCGTCCTTGAGAAAATAACCATAGGCTTTTTCTTCTGATCTTCTTAAACTCTTCATCTGTCCATTCATCTCTTTTGCTTAGTGTACTAAGGTACCTGCCAATCTGCAACCAATCTCCAACATAGAGTTCTTCTATGAAAGCCACAATATCATAGATATAACAAACATGATCAACCATAGTGGCTGAAATTTATGCATCATCCTCTTCTGCAAGTAGAGTCTCCTCATCATCATATCTGGCTCTAGAAAACATATCTGCCACTGGATTATCCTTCCCTGCTATGTGTTTAAATTCCGGATTTAATGACTTGATGTATGCAATCCATCTCAGCATAGCTATATCCGGAGTAGAGCAACTCGTGATCATACCAATCAATGGCAAGCAATCTGTCTCTACCACAACTGAAGCTCCAATAAAGTACTCCTTGTCACATTTGAGAGCCGTAACAATCCCCAATAACTCCCTCTTGATTTGCGGATATCTCATCTGTCTCTCGTTTAGGACTTTCACCCCAAACCGAATGGCATACCTGTTTCCATCTGCATCATCTTGACCCACAGCCCAACCTATGCCAATTGGACTAGTGTCAACTGTCAATACAATAGGCCTTTCACAATTATAATCCGCTTTCCTGAGAGTAGGAGCATTTTGCAATAACTTCTTCAATTTCCGCATAGCTCTAGTGTGGCTCTCATCCCAATAGAATTTATGCCCCTTTCAAAGCAGCTGATATAAACAATCTGTTATGTCTGCAAAATGAGGTATCCAAATCATATAAAACACACAAGCTCCAATGAATCTCCGTACCTCTGAAGTGGTAGAACAATACTCCGCAATCTTTCCTATAGCATCCACCTTATCAGGTGAGGGTTTCCTGCCATAATACCCACACATATGTCCAACAATGACAACCTCATTCACTCCAAAAACAGATTTTTGCCCTGAAAGTGTCAAGTTCACTTCTTCTAACCTGGCCAAAATCTTCTCACATGCTGAAATATGATCAGCCACAAAGTATCTGCATCCCTACTCATTTAGACTCTCATTCTTCTCTTCTTCTGCACACCCCTTAATGGGCACATCATCCAAGAAAGGCATAGTAAGCTGAGGTATGTAATCTCGAAGGACCTTATGCATGGCATTCATCATATGCGCAACAGAATTAGTGGCACCTTGAGGCAAGGTACACATCCTGACAAGCCCAATAGGAGTTCTCATGGTGGTTATGTCCCTGCTTTCCAAAGCCAGCTGAAACTGATCATATCCTGAATACAAATCACCTAAAGAATAGATGGCACGTCCAGCAAATGCCTCTGCAAACTCATCCACAACTGGACCTATACCAACATTCCTGATAGTAACTCTATTCACTGGCTACATATCCTGAATAAATCGAAGAGTACCATTCTTCTTTGGAACTGTAAACCACCTATTTGAGTATGGTGCAGATGAAGGCTCAAGAATTCCCATTCTGATTTTCTCATTCAATAAATCAATCAACTTTGGTAGGTGTGATTTAGGCACTGGAATAGGTCGGAGATTCCATGGAATATGAGGAATAGTAAAAATGACCATAGGAGCAACAATATCAGGATTCACACATCCAATCTCATGCGGGAAAAAAGCAAATCCCCTTCCATGTCGCTCAAGCATCTCCTGAAAGCATTGCTTCTCTATGGGTAGCAAGAAATCACCATTTCCAATTTTCAATTCAGCAAGAATCTCTACTGAAAATTTATGACCAATATGCTCCGGATTCCTCAAAATTGGCTGTTTAGCAGCCCTCTCTATTTGCTGATCACTGTCAGGTGGAAGCGGTACAGCAACCGGCTTCACCTTCTTATCCACAGTTTTGTATTTCGTGTCAACCCTGGCTTCATTATGCTCTTTTGCATTACTCAAATCTTGTTGTAAATCAGCAATTCTGCACTTCAACGGCTGAATATCCTCAGCCCTCTGCTCTATGGACTGCATAGGAACAGCTCTAAACTCTGAATGCTGAAATATTTCAGTAGTAAACTCTGTTGGCTGAAAGTTTTCAGCCCTCTATGTCTCTGAAAGCTGATCATAACCAGCTGGAAACTCTATTTGCTGAATTTCTTCAGCACTCAACACTCTTTGCTGAGTTACCTCAACCTTTGACTCAATCTGTGACACAAAATCTGCAATTTCATGAAACATGTCCAAGGACTGCACTAATACATTACTGTGACAACTCTGCATATCAGTTTTCAGCATATCTTCCATCTCTTCCATCATATCTGCACAAATCATACTATCATACATCCCATCTATGTGCTCATCATCCTCCAAAATTCCTGCATTTTTCAAATTTTTCTTCTTCTTGCATATATACTGCCTGGCAGCTCTAGGCAACCTAGAAGCCTTCTAATAGGTCATTGAACTGTTTGCTGAAATCCCAACAAAACCGAAGGAGAAAACACTGCTGCCAGGAGGCGAGAACTCCAATCTCCTCTACTCTGTACCGCCGTTGTCTTGCAAAACGGCGGTACCTAATGAAAACCCGAATCCCTCACAGTGGGCAAAGGTGCATCTCTGAGAGTATCCCTGTTTCTAACATGGTTCACACACAGTCACAAACTGAACTGCTCTCATGCCACCTTTACTGCAAATCCATGCATAAGCAGATCCATCATCCATTACCTTCGTTTCCATGCACATCTCTGTGATGAATGGCTGACCAAGTATTATGGGATAAGAGCATGAATCCTGCACAAAGAAATGAAAATCCTCCTCTACATCACCAATAGAAACCCTGACACTAGGACAGGCAGCATACAAATCACCTGCAGTGTTATTGGCAGCTCTCATATGCCACCCATGCTCTACATCCATAGGCCATCTGTTACTCTCATAAACTCCACAAACTATGAGATTAATCTCTGAACCATGATCCACCAATGCAACATAAGGCACCTGTTTCTCTCCAATCTTTACCATCGTCTCTGTAGTTGCCCTAGCCCAATGGCTCCGCGAAAAGTGACTACGCGGTATCAAGACAGGCTCATCAATTTCAGCATAATGCATAGGCTGAACCCTCTTCTCTACCTGCGGAAAAACAGAAGCATTCTCAACCATAACCTCATCCTCATCCTCATCCAACTCCGCAATCAAAACTCCCTATGTATCAGTGGTAGACAATGCATGTCTTTTCCTCTTCAAAACCTCCTGAAACTGATCCTGAAACTCTCTTTTTGAGATGCCCAAAATCTCAGAAATAGTGAAAGTCACCTCACTGCCAAGTATCTTGTCATGAAAGATTTTCTTCATGTCTGTAGATGTCTCAATATCGGACATCAATCTAAACCCTGGTTGCTTTCTCTCTCTAGGCTCTTGCCTCTTTTCTCTCTTTTGAGCATCTTCTATCTATCGATCTGGCCCTGATCTTGAAGACGGTCCTGCAGTAGGTGGAGTAACAAACTCACCCCCTCTAGTCTTCTTAGCTGCACTTGGAATTTCTTCATCCCTCTTACGCTTCTCCTCAACAAGTGCATCTGCTCCCTGAGACTTAGCCAAATAAGCATAAATAGAGTGCCTGTCAACAGGCGAATCCCAACCTATCTCTGATCTGATGCTAGAGCCTGCACTAGTCAAAACAGTTTGCTAAATTTTTCCCTTGTTTGCAGTCTCCATAGCATAAATCCATAGTGCTGACTGAGTCTCTGGTCCCTTCTCAATCTGGACTCCATATGCAGAAGCATCACCTCTAGCTGTCACATAAGAAGTACGCGCAGCCATGTCATCCACTAACTTCTTCATTCCACCTTTACCAAAGTTGGTAGCAAGTGGAGCTCCTGTCTCAGTCAACCAAATCTTACCATCTTGTCCCCAATATACCAAATTCTTCCTCCTTGCATCCTGAAAAGATTCACAATCCCTGCAATGCTGATGGTCCGTACTATCGCACCAAATACATCTCCGATCTCTCCTAGGTGCACTAGGAGCACTCCTAGGTGCAGTAGGAGCACCAGAAGAAGTAGTAGGCGCAATCGAAGTAAACTGCTCTTTCAACTTTCCCACCAACTCCGCTTTGACTGACTCCAGTGTCAAATCTGTTATGCCTTTGATTATGTCATCAAGAGAGGTAGGCACCGATGGAGTGGATGGTTTTGGAGCAGAAGGTGTAGGCATCGGTCGTGGAACAGGAGGAATAAGTGGAGTGGAAACAGTAGGCACTGGCATAGGCCAAGAAACTGGCTGCGGAGGAGAAGAAATAACAGGGATAGAAGCAGGCATAGGAGCTGATGATGGTGTAGGTGTCATGGAACCATTCTGTAAGCGAGTCTTCCATATCCTCCTCTTGGTCAAAGTCGAGACTGCATCCTGAGCATCCTGCCAATCTGTTTTAAGACCCATAGGCTTCGTGGGATCCTCAAGAAGCTCTCCCAATTCTTCCTGAAGAGCAGGATCTGCAGCTTGCAAGAAAAGCTCAACTTTTTCAACATCCAATGCTCTTTGTTCAATGGCATCAAGCTGACTATACACCTCTTTGAATTCTCGAATCAACTCTGAAGCAGCTAGACCTTTGTTTGGCATGTAGACCCACTCTCGGAATGACCGCCGAGTAGCCATACCAAAGTCCTCAAGGAAATATTCTTCTTTCAAGGCCTTCTTAAAATCTTACCAATGTGTATTTTGAATAAAAAGATCATTCACTTTTGCCCTCAAAGCGGGTGTGACAAGACGAAGGAAGTACTTACTCATAAGTCCAGCTGGAACACCAAAAAACCCCATCTTGATCTCATATGTCTTCAAATATGCTGAAACATTTCGGCCGTCAAATAGCTTCTTCTCATTCTCAACTACTTCAATAGCCTTAGTCACGCTGTTTGCATTCTCCTGCTCCGAATAGAGTTGCCTTTGCTGAGACAACTGTTGTTGATGCAATTGTTGCTGCTGCTGCATATACAATTGTGTCTGTTGATTTTGGAGCTGCATATACATGGACATATTCTGCAAAATCTGCTTTAGATCCTCTGTTGAAGTACTTGACGCAGCAGTCATTGATGGAGCTGAAGTAGACGCAGTTGGAATTGTAGAAGAGGCTGAAATAGAGGCTGAAGTATCTCCCATCCTAAAATTTCTGCGACGCTTTCACGTCGGGTTCACCAAAGATGTCGAAGGGTTTGTGAAAGCAAAGTCGCGTCTTCAGAAGACCTTGATAAATTTCTGGATAGAAGATCAGCAAAGATGCGAAGATGAAAGAATTATAAAAAAATTTCTGTTTTGTACAAAGCTGTTGTCACTATTTTAACAGTGACCAGTTGAGCTAGCAGCCCTTTTCCAGGTATAGATGCAGTCTTTTGAAAATGCAAAAGCTCTTCACCATTTGTAAAGCTCAATACAGGATTCCAGGGTTCTTCAATGCAATCAATTCCAGCAGGCTTTGTGTTATTTTTTATAAGAAAGATCCACCAGCAACAATGTCAATTTTATATTGGTCCACAATATAATCCACCATTACACGAGACGTATTCTCATGACTCCACTTTACACCCCAGGTACTACACATGACAAAAACTCGTTTTCAAAAACATGACTGAAAGGGCCATGCCCACAACATGCAGAAGGCCTGCTATTTAACCTATGAGCAGCATCAATTGTTTCACCTGCTTATATTTGGCAGAACTCAAAAAGGTTATCAAATACAGGAAATCAGTTATGTTGTTTTTGGGCATGCCACATCCAGAATCTCAATCTAATGTATCACAAAAGGGTGAAGGTTTAACTGCAAAAAACTTGTGCATGGTGCACAATACGAGCTCAAACTTCTCTGATTTGTATCAACGATTGAGAACTGTGTCAATGGAGGCCCTGATTGGCATAATCATGGACTTACAGTTTATGATTGAAGGGTTGGGGAAAGCTTAAGCTACCAAATTGTCTGCGGTGCCCCTGGCCTCTACATCAAGGTAAGCGTTGTTGATGCGTATCTGCTGAATTATCTTCTTGCACTTCTTCTTCACCAAAATAGAATACTTAGGTGCTGTCCCCCAGCCACACTGGATCAAGCTATCGGCTGAAATGCGTGCTTCTTCTTCTTACCAGAATAAAATCCTTAACTGCAATTCTGAGGAAGCCCCTTGGGAATTGTAGAAAGCCCTGCTGCAATCCACCTTTTCTCTTCTCATCTTTCTCGTGATCTGAGCCATGCTTGTGATTTGCTGTGATGATCTCCTTCACTCGTTTTCACTTATTGAAATGTCACGACAAAGACACACTCTCCCGTTGTCAAAAGAGAAACCAACTTGCAGACTTCTTCCTTGGCACACTCTCATTCTTTTTCACCTCCATCGATTGCTTCCTTCAGTAGAGCAACTTCGTCCGCAAACTTCATCTAACGTCTTTTCTCCACCTTGATTGACATGTTCGATAGGCCCTCATTGTGTCACCTTCCTCGCTCGTTCATCAGCTTCCTTTCTTCATTGTCGTCAATGTGATCTTCTTACATGTCGTTTTTTTGTCATTTTCTGCTGATCAGAGTTCGTCTTTGACCTCCTTTGTCTTCCACTTTAGCTTCTTCATCTCATTCTACCCTCCAAAATCATAGAGCTCGTCGATGCCGCAGCGTCCCGTCAGTTGCCGCAGCGTCCCGATTGTCGTAGAGTTTGCAACGTACTGCGACTCTTCGTTCCCCCCCCCCCCCCCGACCTCCATCCTGAACTCCCCTATTGGTTCTTCCTCCCTGTAATTCCTCTTTCACAAGTGCGGAGGTTTTCCTATTATTTTCTGTGTAGCCCAAATGCAGCAAGCCTCTACCTCCAGAAGACAATCCTCCCACACTATCCCCCGTTGGTCTAGATGCCGTTGCTTTCTTTTTTCCCTTAATCCTCTGTTCCTTTCGCCATAGTCGATCCTAGTAAAGCGGCCCTTTTCGCAGCATACTCTATATAAAGAGTATTAACCAGGAACAGTTTTTGCTGCATTGCAACGTAAGCGTTAACTTTTTAGCACTATAGGCTTCACACCTCCAAATAGGGTGCTCAAAATACTCTGCATGTAGTGTATTGCAAAACATCTAGAAAAGGTTTGCCGATCTAATCCTTGCAAAAACTCATGAAATCAATCACGCAGTAGCTTCAACTCTTTTGGCAGGCCGGTATAGGTCCTGCTGGCGAAGGTCCCCTAAAACCAGTTGTAACTCTATCATGCACACACAAATGGAAAGGAGTAGGCTTAATGTTGTTCCCAAGTGAAGAGCAGCAATGCCTACAAACATCTGTGAACATGTGATTCTTACTTTCAAATGCTGCCAATCCTTGTTGCACCACACCTCGCATCTGGGAGAGAGCCTGCTAAGTAAACTGCAGCTGGCCAAGATCTTGAGCCTAAAAGTTTAGATCAGAGCTGCAACTTGCCAAGCCAAAATCCTAGTAAGTCCACCATAGCAACATAGTGCTTCACAGTAGGAATAGTGCCATACACCCCAGTCATGGACTCAAATAGCTAAATTCCCTTGTCAACATAGCCAAGGATAAGGAAACTCCAAAAATACTCATTGCGTTGTGGCATGTAGTCAAACGTGTGCTGAACATCAAGCAAGCTCCCACATTTGGCATATATATCCACCAATGTACTTCGATTTGCATCTCTTGGAAATAGTTTAGTACTTCCTCACAAAGCCCATAATCGGCATATCTTGAAATAAGTGTAGCCCATGAGATTGCATCTCGAGTTACCAATCTACCAAAAACTCCCTGTTCTTCTACAAGCATGTCACATTTAGCATACATGTCAACTAGAGCATTGTTGATTAATTCCTCTTGCTCCAAACCCTCTTCACTATATTTCCGGCATAGAATGAAAGAGCAAACATAAAAACTAAGTATGTGCAAAGTATCAAATCACACACACAACTTTTGGGTGGTTTTCACACCTCGAATGCGAAGCAATACGACAACGCTGCGTTAGCTACCACCAGAATGCCGCCGCCTGCTTTGTTTGGCCGCCGTCTTCAAATCCCTACCACGTGTTGTAGCTAGAAGCCTTAGAAGCTTCTTAGAAGCTTCTAAGGGGGGCTCTTTAAGCCCACTTTCCCCCCTTGCATTCCTACATAAGGGGTTTTTACCCGGGGAAATTAAGCCTTTCCCTTGCCTCCCCTGGGATTTAAGCACCCCTTCCCGTGGAAATCCCCACTCAAGTTCCTATTACTCCCGAGTTTCTTAAAAACCCTTTTCCATTGGCCTTCTTGTGCAGTCTTTACACCCCCCCTCGAATTTAAGCCCCCTTTTCTTCCCTTACATCCTTGGGAATTGAGCAGTTCCCCTTGCATCCCCCAAGAATCCATTTACCCCAGTTTTAAACCCTTCCCGTAGATTCTCCACCCTAGTCTCTATAAAAGCCACCTTAGCTGGTTTTCAAAACCTTTCCATAGCATTTCCACAAAACCTCTTTACCCCTGGTTTCCTTTTAAAAACCCTTCCCACACAAGTCTACTAAATCCATTTTATCCCTTTCCGTGAGGGCTATATTAAATCCGGAATTTAAAAGCCTTCATTTCATCCGTCACAAGGCCAATATCCTTGTTGGGTTTAAGGGCTCTCCCATTGAACCCTCCTAAAGTTATCTTCTCTTTCCTCCGAGCTTCGAGGAGGAAACCTATAAGGTCTTTGAAAGCCCAATTCCACAAGACGATGCATCAGTCAAGGAAGCCGAATCTCAAAGGGAATTGCGCGTGTGAGGGAGATGGGCCAAGATCATAAGTCTGCGGCCAAGGCAAGGAGGCCGAATTCACGATGGCCCCTAAAAAGGCACAAGGCACAACCACTGGAGGATCATCTCCTAACATTCATGTGGACATTTCACCGAATCCACAAGTCCAGGTTTTCTTCCTATTTTTGATTTAGGTCGTAATATTGAAATTATGCATGGTTAATTCACGGAAGGAAGATGCACTTTTACGATTCAAAACATTGGCTATCTTAAGGGAAATAACTCATAATTGAAGAATCGGTCATTTGTATTTCTCAAAGAAACGAACGAAAGAAGAACATAAGACATCTATGCATTCATAGCAAGTTGTTTTTATGCATTGCAAAGTAACGAATTTAGATCTTTACAAAGTCGAAATTATTGTTGTACACTTCGATTATGCATGGAAGATAAAATCGCATGTTGCATTATTAGACATCTCTTTCTTCATAAGGATTCATTAAAGAAGATTACTAACAACCGTAGGAATTTGCAAGGCATGGAAATGATTCTAGGGCTGCATGAAGTAGATTAAACTCTAGTCAGTTGGCATAAAACTCAAATCAATTACGTAAGTAGTTACGAAAGGTTGTGTAATGCTCATTGAGCATACGAATAATTCATTCAGAAATGAAAATCAGGAAAAGGCTACATGGTTCGTTTTAACATAAACCCTAAAAGCTTAGCAGCATGAATCATGAATGCATCAATGGAAATTATGCCGTAACTTAATATATGCTTTGATCTTAACCAGAAAAATCTAATCATACGTAGGCAATGAATCATGTGATTATGAGAATGGTATCATAATTATCTTCATGAGTAGACAAGTAAATTGGTTTACCCTAAACACCTAAACCGTGAAGGAATCTCTTAGGAATGGTTAAATCAATGCAACACACCCCAAGTGCTAACTAGGGTCTAGCACGTTGAGAACGTGACCTAGTCGCTCTTATTTCCAAGCTAAAACTCTCATATCCTAAAGACCTGCCCACATTCATGGAATGTAGGGACGATAGGACATACTTGCAAGAAACGATCTAGGGTTTCTACTCTAAGGATCGTTCAATTAAAAAGAAGAAACTCGGACTGAGTTGGAACCCTAGGACCGACGATGTCGGCCCAGTGCAATCAAGAACTAATTGGATATGAAGACACCCTAACCCTGTTTCCTATCTAATCATGATTCCGTGATTAGAAGACACCGTTTGATGGGTAAAATAGTCCCATGGATTAGATGCGACACTTGTACAACAAATTGCAGAGTCGCATGATCTTGTGGTTTGATCACAAGGGAATGGCAAAATTCCTCAGAATGAGATTGGCATATTCTTGCACAAGTTTATCTTGCAAGAGGATGAGTAGTCATCCTGGTGTAGTACCTTTCTTGGGAAAAGTGACCAAGATAAGGGGATTAGATATTTGCTTGGAAGCGAAGGACCAATCAATAATTTGGAGCAACATATTTTCTGTTAATAAAACTTAAGGTATTGATTAAATTGGGTTAATAGGGTACAACCCTAACCCAAGGACGTAAGGGTTAAACAAACAAATCCTTGGGGATCTTGCCAAGTCACAATTGATCCCGGATCGAATGGTGGATGCATTCGGAGAAAAGGATTCACTCCTTAGCAGTTGGCCAAATAATGAACATAGGAAATGATTGTGCTTGTAATAGTTTAGAGAGCATTGTTTGCTTTGTTTGCTCAAGGAATTAAAGGATGAAAAGATATCTAATGGTTTAGGTTGAAGGCTTGAAGGGAGAGGCAGCATCACTTACCCCCGAGTGTCTACTTGACCCTAACCAAGGGGGTTGTTAACAGCACCGGGTAGGTGGACCGAACTCACCGTGAGATGTCTCTCTATTGAGTGCTACTTGGAGCAAGAGGACGCTTGGGTGCCAGGGGGCTCTGGCCTTAAATCCCTCGCCTTCCCTGCCCTGCACAAGAGGCCAACGTGACTCAAGATTGGATCTCAAGGCCCGAATACTAGTCTACAGGTGAAATCTTGGATTAGTAATCCCTGTGGATTGTTGGATAGCCTTCAGGCGGATTATGGATAAGCCTACGGGCTGGACTTTATGAATGTATTCCAAAGATAAATATGATAACCTGTTGAAAAGGAACTTGTTTGACATTGCTTTTCTATGTCAAGTGCTATGATTATGTGAAGGAACCGATGCCTAATGGGCTAATTAAGGAAGTTGCTTGATACATGTCCAACTGAATGTGGTAGTTAATTAGACAACAAAAACAACTGAGGAAAGTGCGGTGGATGTGGCCATGGGTCCGTCCTACGGATGGGTGGTCCCGGTTGGCCAGGAACTTTTCTCAATCATGATGGATAGTAAGAAGATCGCTTCAAAGGAAATGAATAGCAAGGGCGCTAACCTAGCAAGGGCACTGACCTAGAGTCTAAGTTATAATAATCCCGATTTACGTTGTTTTAGGGAAACGGAATGGGGCTATGCCTTATGGCAAAGAGGTTGAGCTTTGCATCCCTCTCGTTTTCCATTCTCCTTGAACCAAGTGCAACGTGAATCCGCTTCGGCCCTGGCGTTTCTACGTAAAGTAGTTCACTTGGGGCTTGACACTAGTTGCCGTTTAGGAAATGACCATTAAGGAAAACCCTGATTCAGGTGTCTTAAGTGGGAATAGTCAGAATACTTCCGCTACGTGGCAGACGCGGGAAGTCATAGATCGCAAACCCTGTAACATTCCATGGGAGTGCCGGGCGGAGCTTTCTAGATCTTCTTCCTGATGGACTGCTAAGACGTGTCCTAAAGGGAACAGGTAGACACGTTACAATTGGTATCAGAGCGAATCAACAAAGGATTTGTTTTTAAGAAATCTTAATAACATGAAGTAAATCAAATGTTGTTGTTCTGAACATTTCCTTACTTTCAATGTTGTCTTGCAAAATTATGAAGCATAGAACAGGTTCTTAGTGTTCCGAGTCATGTTTATGACCGTGATGCATTCCCCAGATTATCGACAAAGGGTTGAGATGATGAACATCCTAGATCATGTTTATAATCCATTGCCTTTGTACGTGGAACGAAGATGGACGGGTGACTCAAGAATCTACTACATAGCTGCCCACCGGTTTGCATACCTTCACACCAACCTAAAGAGGATCAAGTGGTTGGAAGACCTAAAGATCATGAAGCTATTCATTTTTGTGGAGGCTCACGTAAACTCAACTTTATATATTCGAGGTCGGAGGGTTGAGGTGAACTCATATGTATATAAGGAAGTGACCCGTGTAATCCCCGCTGACAGGATCAAGGTGTTGGGGCGCCATGAGAAGAATGGGTTCCAAAGAAAAGGATATTGTGGGAGCTTTCACTCAACCGCCAAGACCCTCGGACCGCTTATTCTTTCAAGCATTTCAAGCAAGCTCTAATGGCTATCTCTCACCTAGCCGACGCGCCGTCGATACTACGAGTGTAGTGAGCTTACCTTGATGCTCGATCGAGTACCCTCCTCTCTCTTGCACTCCGGTAGCTCCACGATCCTAGATGCTAGCACAAGCATCCTCAAGCCTCCTCCATCTCCAAGCTCCATCCTCCATAGACGTGCGTGCAAGAGAAGAGAAGGGAAGAGAAGAGAAGAAGAGGAGAGGAGATGGTGAAGAGCTTCACCCTCTTGATCCCTCACCCTCACACACACTCACTCCCTCATACTCTCACACTCCCTCTCTCAAGACCACACACAAGCAAGAAGGAGAAGGAAGAAGAGGACTCCTTTTGCCACACACCAAAGAATGAGCTTCTCATTCATTTTTCAACTTTATATACAAAACCCTAAATCCCTTTCGGGCAGTCATCCCCTTTTCCTCTTTTACATGGCCGGCCGTAGCCTAGGCCCTCTTTCCCATTTTCCACCATTCTAATTTACCCTATTCCCACTAATGCATACACTTTGCACAGGAGCGAGCCTGGCACTCTTTTACACAGATTTGGGGGTCCTCCCATATTTTAATGGTGTGACTTTTTCTCTTTTATTGCCGTGGCCCAACACCGAATTTTTCAGGGATTGGTTGCCAGTCAAGGCATCTTTTTTGCTCTTTTTTCTTCTTCCCAGTTTCCGCTCCTTTGTGCTGGGATAACGGTGGTCGGAAACACGGTAACATTACTCCCCTCCTAGCCAAGTGCCAGTCCCATGGCACTACGGTGGGACAAGGGGCACGTTAGGTCGGCTGGTAGGTGGAACAGGTAGGTGGGTGGTTAGGGATGATGACCCGGAGCGAGTCCGGCATATGGTAAGCTCCATGGAGACACTCGGCATCTGTCACATGGGTGTAGCCGGTCGTCTTGTGAGTAGGAGAAGCGCTTGAAGCAATGCAATGATGGTGTTGGGGGAATTTATTCTGGTAAAACCCCTTGAACTCGGTTTGGCTTGAACCCCGTGGCTTTGATTGAAGATTTGTGCCTTGGATTTGAAGGTCCTCGGCCCGGTGGAATTAATAAGCTATCCATGGATCTTGAGGTGTAGGGCATGGATTGTTAGACGACACAGTTCCAAGATCTATGCCAATAGTAGTCTCACCTTGAGCTGGTTCGACCATGGTGGCCATCAGCACCAGGCGGGTGGCTGGAGGCCGGCACGCTTTGGGTCCTTAAGGGGTGCCAGGGGTGACGGTCTTCCGCGGGTAGCCAGCCCCTGAGAGTCGATATAATCTGCAAGAAAAGTTGTGCCCTCCCTAAGGGGTGTGCTGCTTGTCGTGTAGTGTGTTGTGCTCGTGGCAGTGGAACTGGGAGATGGGTCTAACCTTGGGCAAGCCCTTGGTAACGTCCCACACTTGAGGACCCAGCTTGTGCTTCGTTGGTGGTGCGGTGCGAGCCCTAGGGTGACACGTCTGAAAGTCCTACCCTTGATGTGCCCTAGGCATGAAGTGGGGGAGGGGGCTAGGGAGATCCCTAGGTGCTCTTTTTTTTTTTGAAGATGAGACATAGGCCCAAGTATCTTAGTCAGAATGAGGAGGAGAAGGTGGGCAGAGAGACTTGCTCAAAAATTGGCGACTCTGCATGTAATTCTTTAGATTTATGTGGACATGTAGGGAGGTAGTGGAGAGGAAGGGGTGGTTGCATCTAGTGAACTACCTGTCGTTCATGTCCTCTAGGAGGGCTAGGCAAAAAGAAGGAAGGAGAGTAGCCCTCATCATGAGACAAGCCATGGCACAATTATCTATAGCATTAGGGTCGAAGAATAGGGGAGGCAGGCCACGCTCTTGTGGAGTCGAGTCCTGCTTAAGGAGTAGCCTAAGTAGCCTAAGATAGTTACAGGTGGTTATGAAGGCGAGGTCAGGACATGAGGAAAAGTCCGCAAGGAAGTGCATCATAGATTCGTCTAGGCTTTCTGCAGTAAAAAGAAGGGCGTTGTCGAAGGATGCTATAGTGGAGTAATAAATGACGGGGAAGTCATAGCGCTCATGGAGGGTGGCATCAAAATCTACGCCTACTCTTTGAGGGTACGCCATATAAGTAGGGTCGTTCCGCTCGAACGACAGGGTATTACAAAAAGCCCTCCACGCGAGCATGCTTATGTCACATACTCGTCTTCTCCATAGGTGTTGATCCCTATAGTTTTGTACAATGTAGGGGATTTCAAAAACTTTATCATGCCAGTAGTCAGCCACTTCGGTGCCCCAAGAGGTTGGGGTCTTTTCCCGCTCTTCCAACCATCTTTTCCCCAGTCGACCGACCGCCATCACCTCATCCATCACTTTGAGGGGTAGGACCCTCCGCAGATTTTTGGGTAGGAGGAAATTGAAGGAGAATGGCTCCTTTCCTAGTTCTTGCACCTCCCACACCACCAGTTCTGCATTGAATCCCGCTAGGAGATCATCTGGGCACGGAGGGAGAGGCACGGATGGTAGCACAGTTGGTTTGGCTCTCAGCTTCTGTCTGGCCTCCTCCACCAGCTTTTTTCACCTTTCTTTAGAGATGGCTTTTCTTTCTGCAACAGGGTCTGCTTGTGGTGGATCTTGGGCCTATGGCGAGGGGGGTTGCGGAACCACATCTTCCCTGAAGCGATTCACATCGATTTCCAGCTGGGCTTCTTCCCCCTGCCGTTCTGCGTGTACTGCTTCTTCATCGAACCTGAGGGCATCTATTTCCTGGGGGGGTTAGGCCGGCTCTCGTCAAGTATTTCTGTTGTTTCTCTAAACTCAGCCTCACCTCCGCCCACAGTGGTGGCATTTGTAGTCTAGCGTGTAGAGCTCTTCTCGCCATGCCAAGCTTCCTCTGTACTGCTTCCAGCGACTCTCCTTGTGCTGTGTGGGTGGCATCCAAGATGGTGTCGAGGAAGATCTTCTGTTGAGCGGCGCTAAAGGCCACTTGGGCTGCCTCTGCCTTGCTCTCCGCAATGATTTTCTCTTTTTTTGTTAAAGCAAGGTGGCACGTCAGTGTCTTCACCCTCCTCTCGTTATGCGCGGCCAACTCCTCTGCCCTCTTGTTCATCACTTCCAGGCCTTCCCCTTGTCTCAAGGTCAACATCATGATTTTCTGTCCATAATCCTTTAGTTCCCTGACCAGCCTCTCTTGTTCTTGTCGTTCAAAGGTCAGCTGATCTATTAGGCGCTTGAGCTCCTCCTCCTGCTCCTCCATGCCTCGTTGCCTTTCTTCGTCCCTAGCACTCAGCTCCTCCCTGAGTGCATCCACCTTAGCAGCTTTTGCAGCAAGCTCTTGGTACTGCCCTATGAGAAGCTTGTGCCCTCTTTGCATGTTTACTAACTCTTGCATCTCATTCTTGAGTAGCTGCCTCCAATGTTCCTCCCTCTCATCCCTAGCCTTCAGTTCCTGTTTCAGCTCTGCAATTTTGTGCTGCTGCAAGGCTACCATTCTTGTCTTGTCCAACTGGAAGGCGGCCATGGTTTCCTTCTCGGGTGCCAACTCAGCCACGGCTGTTTTATGTTCCTCCTTCGTTCTCTCCAACTGGGAGAGCAACTCGGTGACGTATTCGTCCTAATTAGCCGGTGGCATCATCGTTGCATGAATAAGCGAGGTGGAGGCTTCTACTTTTTGCTTTTTGGGTTCCTGCCTGGACTCTGCATCTGCAGCTGGTCTTTTCTGTCCTGTGGCCGTAGTTTCCGTGCTCTGCTCCTGGCCCATTTCTTTGTTGATAAAATACTGCATCCACGCCACGAAATTCGACACATCTGTGCTAGTGGGGATGCTGGGGGTGACGGTGGTGAGTTCCGCGGGAGGTACCAGGAGGGTAGGGATCGGATGAAGCGGGGCCTTGTCTTTGCCTTCGGAGACTGGGGGTGGCACGAATTCTGGCACCTATGTGCTGGATCCAGGCCCCTCTTCTCTGCAGGGGCTCGGGTTCCTTAGTTCGTCCGCTCGGCACTGTTGTTCGATGGACCGTCGTGTGGCCTCCGCCAGGTCCTCCTCCTCTTTCCTTCGCAGCTCCTCCTCTTCTTCCTCCGCTTTCCTTTTCCTTTCCTCCTGCCTTTTCTTCTGCTCTTGCTGCTTTTTTTCTTTTTGTTATTTTTCCCTCCTTTTCTCTGCTTCAGCTTCTTGTTTGGATGCCTCCTTGACTTTCTGCAACTCCTCTCTTTCCCTTTGCTCCTCCTGCTTTTTCATCCTCTCTCTCTCTTTTGCTTCTTACAGGGATTCCTTGTTTGCCCTTTCCAAGTCTTCCCTTTCTTTCTTCCTGCCTTCATCACCCTTTTTCTTCCCCTGCGTCGACTTTTTCTTTGTTGTCCTGATTGCCCTCTTACTAGTTGGTCCTTCCCCTTCTTCTTCTGTTTCTGTTCTGTCGGTGGACTTGTCTTTGTCCTGTCGAGGGGGCGACTTCTCCGGCGTTTCTCCTTCTCCCTCCTCCGGCTCTTGTGCTGCCTTTACTGCCTCCTGAATTAGTGCAGTTAAGACTCCTCCGTAGCCGATGAAAAAGGCCTTGGAGGAGGCTTTCTTCCTTTCCGTCACCTTAGAGGCAAGAGATTCTCCTCCTGTTGGTGCACTTCCCAGGGCTAGTGCTTTGGCCGCTTGATCAATAGTCTTCTGCACGTAGCCGTTCCAATCCACCTCATCTAGAGTGTGGGCTACTACATTCTCCAGCATGGGCACACTAATCCGATGCATTAAGGAATTGTATCGTTGACTGGAGAAGAGCACGTGCACTAACTTGGCTTGCAGCCTGGCGCCAGTGTCGGGGATGTCCTGGATGCTTATGTCGTCATTCATAAGTACCTCATCCTTCTTCATTTTTAGCAAGGCATAAACATCCCTTTTTTACCGCCTTTCTGTCCTAGGTACCAATCCCAGAGCTTTTTCCACCAAGACTGGGTCCAATCAGACTGGTACCTTCTTTGCACCCTCTCCTCGGCCTACTGTTACAATGCCCGCTTCCTGGTCCGAATCATATGTTCCGAGGAATTCCACGCATTTGAAGTGATCCGGCTCCTGCGAGAATTTTTCAATATATTTTGTCAGGTTGCACTGTTCCACCACCCTTCTGGCTGCCTCTTCCTTCGCCACCACGACTCCGATGTTGTGGATGGTTCAGAACTTCAACTGGCCGAAGGAGCGGTTTTCCAATTGGATGCAATATAGCTCCCTTTCCTCATCTGTGAATGGGAGTCGATGGGTGCGGTCTTGCTGCGACATTTTCTGCTCCTGCCATAATTCGTAACTTCTGTTAGTGTTTTCCACATAACACTTTGTTGTTTTTAAACTCTTAACTAAATTTTTGGAAGCCATTTTTCTCATACTAATGCTTATGTCTTTCACTACTTTTACTTTACCATACCCCCTTTTTATTCATTTCCTATCTAATTCCTTTCACCGTGTTTCCCACTTCCTCTCTTTCTCTCTCTCATTTCCTCCCCCTCCCTCTCCCATTTCCTCCCTCTCCCTCTCTTTAATTTCACTCTCTTTCTCCCTCTCCCTCTCTCTCATTTCTTCTCCCTCTCACATTATATACAAATTATACAATAATTAAATAAATAAGAGAGAGAATGCACTCTCCTTCTCTCTCATTCTCTCATTTCATCCCCCTTCCTCTTCCATTTCCTCCCTCTTACTCTCCCTTCCTCCCCCTCTCCCTTCCTCCCTCCCCCATTTCCTCCCTCTCCCTCTCTTTCTCTCTCATTTCCTCTCCCTCTCTCAATATATATACACAAATTATAAAAGCAAAAGGGAGAGGGAGAGAGAGAATGCACTCTCCCTTCCTCTCCCTCTCTCATTTCCTTCCCATCCCTCTCCTTCTCCCTCTCTCTTTCTCTCTCCCTCCCTCTCCCTCTCTCTCATTCTCTCATTTCATCCCCCTCCCTCTTCCATTTCCTCCCTCTCCCTCTCCCTCCCTCCCCCTCCCTCTCCCTCTCTTTCTCTCTCGTTTCCTCTCCCTCTCTCAATATATATACACAAATTATAAAAGCAAAAGGAAGAGGGAGAGAGATAATGCACTCTCCCTCCCTTTCCCTCTCTCATTTCCACCCTCTCCCTCTCCCTCTCCCTCTCTTTCTCTTTCTCTCCCTCTCTCATTTCCTCCCCCTCCCTCTCCCTCTCTTTCTCTTTCTCTTTCTCTTTCACTCCCTCTCTCTTTCTCTTTCTCTCCCTCCCTCTCCCTCTCCCTCTCTTTGTCTCTCATTTCCTCTCCTAAACAAGCAAAAGAGAAAGAGAATTAAACCCTAAACAAGCAAAAGAAGGAGAGAATGGATTCATCGATGAGATATGGCGAGGGTTTGGTGGCTCCTCTTCGCGATGAAGACTCCTCCTCTCCTTTGCAAATGACGGCGGCGGCGGCAACGGCAAGCCTCCTTCCTCTCCCTCTCTCATGACGGTCGCTCTCTCTCACTCTCCCTCTCAAAACGATCGATGAAAATGCACGAAATGAACCCGCGATCGGTTTCGGCCAGTTTTTTTTCCTGTGGGGCGTCGCTATTTGTGTCGCAAATGTGACGCAAATAGCAACGCCGCTACCTGTGTCACTACCCGCCGTCTCTATAGGTTTAAATCCTTGTAGTGCAAATTATGATTCCACTAGGGCAACAAACAAGGCAAGAGAGCAATAGATGTATGGAGGCTCTACAATGAAAAGTTTCCATATTTCACATACTCATACTTGCAATGTTGAAGGTTCTTGATGTTTTGTATTAATACTTTTTTTAAAATTATATTTTCTTAGTAGTGAAACCAATCTCAGCGATGTAGTGCATATTCTTCATATGGAAAGAATGACACAAAAAGTTCTCTTTGAGAGGCTTACCTTCCAAATCGTTGTATCAAGCAGTGCACATATTGGTAAGATTATACCTCACTCAAATGCAAAATCTAAAGCACATATTGGTAAGA
Source organism: Lygodium microphyllum (assembly GCF_053477565.2). Lineage (NCBI taxonomy): Eukaryota > Viridiplantae > Streptophyta > Polypodiopsida > Schizaeales > Lygodiaceae > Lygodium > Lygodium microphyllum. The sequence continues at coordinate 70,537,540 of NC_141156.1, forward strand.
TTGAATGTGTTCTAATCACATAATGTGTGAGCTTTCAAATCTACTTCTTCTTTCTAAACTTAACAAGAATATTTTGATATGTGCAAAAGATGAAAGAGTTTAAGAGTGTGAACTAGCAATACTAAAGGACATAGCATTTAAACATATAGGTAAGAAAATATGACTCATGAATTTTATATGTGAAGTATACATCAAGGAAAATATATAGCTAATACACAACTCTATTTATAGATTCCCATACTAGTATTCACGTGGACATACCTTGCAAGACATTGTCTCCCACTATGCAATGATGGCAAAGGTGGAGTGACGTGTTGTTCTCTATGACCCATTTGAAATAAGAAATTATGTAAGAACTGATCAACCAAGTGAGTCATTCTCATGATTTGTGGAGGCATTGGAGGAGGTCAACCAACATGAAATGGTTGAGGTTAATGAAGAAAATATAAATGTTGCATGTGATATCATGGTGGTTTTTCTTATTGGAGATGGTGTTATGCATGTATTACTGGATTTAATTCCATCATGAAACTCTAATACTAAGGTGGACCCAATCAACATGAAGATCTAATTGATCAATTGCTCAAAAATAGGGAGCTATTAATTTTTCTTGTCGCATCACCCTTTGTTGTGGAATTCATGGAGCAAGTTATGGAGCATAAGTGCTAGTGAATTGAGCTAGAACAAATATATTGGGCCTTTTACATGATGTTGGTTGTCCATAGTATGATGGCTATATCTACAATTCAAGAGAGAGAGAGGTATATGGCATTTAGTCACAATATGATCATTTAAGTTTCTTTCATAGTATCAAACTTGGTGGTTGTTTTATAGAGTATGGTAGCTAATACTAACTTTATATTTTAAATGTAGCTATATGTGTACATGTGCATAGATGGGAACTACAAAGTAATTATTCCTCTAGAATTCTTTTTAGTTTTATAACTATGGATGAGTGGATGCTAGGCTCATGTTGAGACTATGAGTAGAAACTCATGATGCTAACCCTAAAGCAAGGAGAGAGCTTGGAAGTGATGAACAAAATAGCAGAGGAGTGGAAAAATATTGATTTTTTGACAATCTTTGTTGTTTTTGAGGTCTGAATGATTGATTTTTGATGGATTTAGAGTGATGTATGGTTGATAATGGAAGTGTTTGAGAGTGTTTTGGATGATATTGATTATGTTTTGGAAGTTCATGATTATTTTTAGTAGAGATATGAAGATTTGTGATGTTCTGATAGGTTCTGTTGAGGTTCTGATTGGTTATGTATACCTTTTGTATAGCTTCTATTTTGTTCTGATTTTCTTATGTATGAAGCATGGATTGATGATTGGTGAAGATTAAAATCTTTTAGAAGCTTATTGAATAGTTTTTGATAGTTTGGAATGGTTTTAGTATGAGTTATTGTTGAGATATCGAGCTCCACTCGTGATACGCCAGGGTGACCGTTGTGTATTTATGTCACCGACTTGTCAGTTGCAAATGCGGTTGGTACACCGCCCATGAATAATAGCTACATGATAGCTATCCTTATCTACTCTAGTTCGTGGCTCAGTTAGTATGCCACCTTAGTTAGTTGAGTTTGGTTTGAGACCCATATCTAGGGTTCTTCTATTTCTTTGTACTTGAGTTCTTTTGGCTTACACAACTAAGAAGAGGAAAACAGTTTTCAGCCTCCACCCTTGTGTGTCTTCCCCCATTGTGCAAGCAAGAAAGCTTCAAGCAAGACTCCTTCCTTCTCTCCCACAATCTTGACATGGTATCAGAGCCTTGTTCGTGGTAAGGAGCTCAAGAAAGCAAGCCAAGCTCGCGGTGTTCTGGTAAGAGGAGCAGTGTTGCTTTCATTTTCTGTTTTGGGAGCAGATCTCTGCAGGTAGCACAGCCGGAAAGTGCAGGAGTGCATTGTCTCAGGTTGAGACGCCCTTCGCGGTGAAGTAAGAGGGCAGTATATGCTGCGGGCAGGAGCTTTAGCATTCGGCGACCCTGTTTTTTTGATTTGAGGCCATTTCGGGGCCTGTTTTGGAGGCGGAAGTTTTCTGCACGCACTCAGGAAAAGGCTCAGTTTTATGCTGTGCAGTCACTGTTCTACAGGTCGGTGAAAAGTTACTGTAGAAATTACATCGTATGCTTGTGCGCAGAGACATTGGGAGTTTCAGAATCATCCTTGGTTCCTGTTTATGCAAAATCGTCACTAGGAAGTGACTGTGTGGTCAAATACCACTTTCGCCAATTTTGCAGATTTTCCCTTGTGAGGGTGAAGCTGTGGTTTTTGCAGTGACAGAATTTTTTGTAGTCTTCTGTAATGGCATCTGATTCTCTTTCACAGATTGTCACTGAAAAGCTTGACAAGAACAACTTCCAGGCATGGAAGTTTAGAATGACGAATTTTCTTATGGGAAAAGGATATTGGAAATTTGTTGCAGGAAATGAAGAAGAACCAGTTCTTCCTGATGTTCCCAATCAACAGCAAATGCAGGCATTCAAAGCATGGCATGAGAGAGCCAGGAAAGTTATGTACTGGCTGTCTATCAGTATTTCAGACTCTATGATTGTGCATATTCAGGATGCAAGTACGCCAAAGGAGGCATGGGATACTTTGTCAAAAATGTATAGCACAAATACACAAGCCAGGAAAATGCAGCTCAAGCAAGAGTTGCACAATGTGCAAAGAGAAAATATGAGCATCAACGACTACCACATGAAGGTGAAGAAGATTGCAGATGCACTTGCTTCCATTGGGTCACCAGTGGAAGATGATGATTTAGTTTCTATGACCTTGAATGGCCTAGGAAAGGATTATGCACAGTTTCGGAAATCCATTTCAGTTCGTGAAAGATTTCCTGATTTTGAGGAGCTGATTGCTCTTCTAATTTCTGAGGAGCAAAGAAATGGTGGTGCATCTTCTTCAGGAGGAACTTCAAAAGAAGCTGTCTTCTACTCAAATGCTGGAAGAGGTAGAGGCAGAGGTAGAGGAGGCCGATATGGAGGCCGTGGTAGAAATCAGAATATGCAGCAAACTCAAGAAACCAGTCCTATGGAAGAGGACGTGGTAACTCTAGAGGCAGGGGGAGCCAAAGAGGTCGTGGTGGATGGCAAAGAGGCCAAAATGCAAACAGTAATGTTGAATGCTACTACTGTGGTAAAATGGGTCATATGGCTAAAGACTGCTATAAAAAGCAGAATGACATCATGAATGGAAAAATGCAACAAGGGAATTATGCATCTTCTAGCAGACAGGGTGATGCCAGAAATGAGCATTTGTTCATGGTGCAGCACATGAACAATTCTGTGACAAGTGCAGAAGAAAGCAATGATGTATGGTATGTTGACTCAGGTGCATCAAACCACATGATAGGTCATGCAGAATGGATGGAGGATGCAAGGAAAATGGAAAAACCAGGATTTGTGGAGACTGGTGATGATACTGCACATCCTATTGTGCAGATTGGAAAAATTCCCTTGTCTATGCAGGATGGGAAAAAGAAATACCTGTCCGATGTATTTCATGTCCCGAATATCACCAAGAATCTGGTTTCTGTTGGTCAAATGGTTGAACAGGGCTTGCAGGTCAGATTTAATCCTCATGGATGCTTTGTTGAGGATATGAAAAATAAAGGTCGCTTGATAGCAAAAGGAAAGAAGAAGGGCAGAATGTTTACATTGGATGCAGACATGTCTGAATTGAGTGCAACAATGTTTGCACATGGGACCGGTGTAGTTCCAGATATTGATATCTGGCATAAACGCATTGGTCATGTTAATGTACAGCGACTTAAATCAATGCAGGCCCAAAATATTGTTGCAGGTTTGCCGAAATTCAAGGTTGCAGAAATGCATAAGGTATGTGAAGCTTGTCAATTTGGAAAACAGGCAAGGAAACCATTTCCTAGACATGTTCAAGAGAGTAAGAAGCCATTGGAATTAATCCACTCTGATGTGTGGACAACTAAAGCTGCATCTCTTGGAGGCTGTCATTATTTTGTTAGTTTTATTGATGACTATAGCAGAAAAGTTTGGGTGTATTTTATGAAAAAGAAAAGTGAAGTTTTTGGGCATTTCAAAACTCTTAAAGCGATGGTTGAAAAAGAAACAGGCCTGCAGATAAAATGCCTAAGGTCAGATGGAGGGGGAGAGTACCTCTCAAATGAGTTTGCAAGGTTCCTGCAGGAGCATGGCATAAAGCAGCAATATTCATGCAGTCATACCCCACAACAAAATGGAATTGCAGAAAGGAAAAACAGGCATATTGGAGAGGTATCTCGTGCCATGCTTAATGAAAAAGACTTGCCAGATTTTTATTGGGCTGAAGCAGTTGCTACAGCAGTCTACATAATGAACAGGACTCCCACTGCAGCAATACATGGAATGACTCCAGAGGAGAGGTATACTGGTAGGAAACCAGATATTTCTCATTTGAAAATTTTTTGTTGCATTGCCTATGTACATGTGCCAGATGAGTTGAGATCCAAGTTGGATCCAAAAGCTAAGAAGTGCATCTTTATTGGTTACTCTCTGCAGCAAAAAGGGTATAGATGCTATAACCCTTCTACTCGTAAGTTTACAGTGAGCAGAGATGTTGTTTTTGATGAGATGAGTAGCTGGTATAAACCAGTAAATGTGATTGATGATGTAGATACACAAAATGGTAATGCTGCACAAAATTCACAGCAGCAGTCACAAAATATTAGTGGACCTGGAGTGTCCTCTAGTAGTGGTTCACATTCTTCGCCATGGACAGGCAGATTGAGATTAGGAGAATCTTCTCAAAGTAATGCAGATAGTGGTATCCAGGTATCACGAAAAGGAAAAGAGAAGGTTGATCAGCCCATGTTTGATGTGAATGCAGGTCACTCTTATGTGGATGGTGAATCCAGTGGCTCAGAACAGAGCATTGATGATGAGTTGGGTATTCCTTCTATTGTTACACCTAGAGTAAGGAAGACGAGGGATGTTTTGAGAGCATCTGGGAGTGAATCTACTTTGCGCAGGTCTACGAGAGCTAGGTATCCTGTGGATAGGCTGAAATATGATGGATTTACAGCCATTCACTATGCATATATAGTTAAAGTGATACAGGAACCAGAACCCACTTCTTTTGAGCAAGCCATGGGAAAAGAAAAATGGGAGAGAGCCATGGATGAAGAAATGGATGCCTTGGAAGCAAATGCTACATGGGAGTTAGTACCTTTGCCTAAAGGTAAGAATGCAATTGGCTGTAAGTGGGTTTATAAGGTGAAGTACAATGTAGATGGTTCTGTGAATAGATACAAGGCAATATTAGTAGTCAAGGGGTATGCACAAACATATGGCATTGACTATGAAGAAACATTCAGTCCGGTTGCAAGGATGGAAACCGTAAGAGCAGTCATTGCTATGGCTGCATCAAAGGGATGGTCTTTACATCAGATCGATGTAAAGAATGCCTTCTTGCATGGTGATTTGCAAGAAGAGGTCTATATGGAGCAGCCACCAGGTTATGTGCATGTTGTTCATCCTGAGTTTGTTTGCAGGTTGAAGAAAGCCTTGTATGGCTTGAAGCAAGCACCTAGAGCATGGTCTGACAAGATAGGACAGTATCTTGTCACTATTGGCTTTCACATTTCCAAGGCAGATTTCTCACTTTATGTGAGAAAAACAGAGAAAGGTATTATGCTACTTGTCATTTATGTTGATGATTTGATTATGACAGGTGACAGTGATGAAGATATCCTTCATGTGAAAATGCTATTGAAGCAGAAGTTTGAGATGAAGGATTTGGGAGAGCTGCGTTATTTCTTGGGCATTGAGGTGATTAGATCACCAAGTGGGATACAGCTCTTGCAGAGGCAGTATGGATTGGACATGCTGTCCAAATATGGGATGACAGGCTGTAAGCCTATTTCAGTTCCTTTGGAGCAAAATGTGAAGCTGAGCACAGATGCAGGTGAGCTTCTAGAAGACCCTACTATGTACAGACGCATAGTAGGAAGTTTGATTTATATGACTATTACCAGGCCAGATTTGAGCTATGCTATTGGATTGGTAAGTCAGTTTATGCAGGCTCCAAGGAAACCACATTTGGATGCGGCTAGACGCATACTCAGGTATGTGAAGTTCACATTGCAGTATGGACTATTTTATGAGACTGGGGTTCAGATACAGTTGCATGGATACACTGATGCTGATTGGGCTGGTAGTATTTCTGATAGACGATCTACCAGTGGATATGTGTTCTCTTTTGGAAGTGCTGCAGTCACTTGGAGCAGCAAGAAACAGCCTACAGTTGCCTTGTCGAGCACAGAGGCTGAGTATAGGGGTGCAGCAATGGCTGCATGTGAGGTAGCTTGGTTGCATAAGCTACTTTATGATATGCATCAGTCTACAGATGGGCCAGTTGTATACACTTGGCAAATAACATGAGTAGTATACACTTGGCAAATAACCCAGTCTATCATGCTAGAACAAAGCACATTGAGGTGCACTATCACTATGTGCGAGAGAGGGTTTTACTAGGTCTTATTGATCTAGTTTATGTCAGCACAGAGGATCAGGTAGCTGACATATTCATGAAGGCATTGGGCGCAGAGAAGCTGCGCAAGTTCAGAGACCTGCTTGGTGTGCAGGAATTGGGATTGAGCTCGAGGGGGAGTGTTGAGATATCGAGCTCCACTCGTGATACGCGAGGGTGACCGTTGTGTATTTATGTCATCGACTTGTCAGTTGCAGACGCGGTTGGTACACCGCCCATGAATAATAGCTACATGATAGCTATCCTTATCTACTCTAGTTCGTGGCTCAGTTAGTATGCCACCTTAGTTAGTTGAGTTTGGTTTGAGACCCATATCTAGGGTTCTTCTATTTCTTTGTACTTGAGTTCTTTTGGCTTACACAACTAAGAAGAGGAAAACAGTTTTCAGCCTCCACCCTTGTGTGTCTTCCCCCATTGTGCAAGCAAGAAAGCTTCAAGTGAGACTCCTTCCTTCTCTCCCACAATCTTGACAGTTATGAGGTTCCGATGATCTTCTCTAACCCTTTGTCAACCTTCTATAGAGCCTCGGTCTCTGCTTGGTACTTATTCTGTATCTACTCTAGTACTGTACTGTACTGTTCTGTAGATCTTTTGTAAGTGTTCTGTAGAAAGTATATGTGATTTTGGGAAATTTTTCTAACTTTTGGAAAGGATTAATCTAAGTTCAAAAGAGCTAAAATAAATGGAAGAAGCAGCTGCTGAAGATTGAAGAGAAGACTGAGTGACAGTGACAATAGTGAGCTATGAAGAGACACTGTAGTGGCTCTGGTACCTCTTCACATCAAACATACCTCTTGGGAGGTGCATCCACAACCTAAGAAGGATTATTTAGAGTTATTATGAGAGTATTGTAGTGAGGAGATGATGTACTATTGAGAGAGAGAGAAAGAGAGAGAGAGAGAGAGCAAAAGATAGTCAATTCTATCAAAACAGTGTAACTATATATGAGAGATTGAGAGAGAAAACTATGAAGACATTGAAGATGAATACTATGTGATTGATTTCCATTCAAAAATGGTGTATTCTTTTTTTTTTAATTGTTCTATTGATGGATTCTATGAAGATGTTGAAGATTATGGTTGATTCTATCAAATCCGTGGGAGATACCTACTATGATGTTGCATGAAGATTTGCTATTTTCTTTTTTTTTTATCATCAAAAGAATGAAATAAAAGCTTGTTGATGTTACAAGATAGATTTTCTCGAAGTAGAATCCCCTTTTCCTTGGTGTTCCTCTTGGGGCTCCATGTTTTTGGTGCGTAGCTGGGGAACTTGCCATCAACAAGCATCAGAAGAGGCTGAAAATGAAGGAAATGGCATTGTCAGGAAAAGGAGAATTCAATGGATGTTTGCAAAGTTTCTTCCTCCAATGAAGAGTTAGAGATTCTCATTATCAAAGCAACTTTCCACAAGAAGTTTATCCGAAAATGGCGAAAACATATCACCATTATGATGCATGCTCTATGTGGTGGGCTATTTCCTCTTCCTATTGAAGTAGCAGAAACTTGTATCTTGGTGGCAAATTTTTTGGAAACAAACTGAAGAGAAGAAATAGAGAAATGATAATCCATGGAATATTTGACATTCATTGAGAAGTTTCCAGACATCATCAAAGTGGGAGATCGTTAAGAAGCTTCAGGAGTCGTGGTCTGTGGAGGTTCATGAAAACAAGAAAAAAAAAAGTTGAAATTTGTTAGTGGATGCTCAATAGCAAGATATATGGGATGCTTGATGCACTGATAATCTTCTATTTTTCCAATTAGCAATCCACTAAAAGTTAGTAGACAGAGTGTTTTTCACAACATACACTGTTGAAACCCTCGGAAGCTGGCATTATTATAATGACACAACAACGATCCTAAGAAGAATGAGTTTTAATACTTTCAGAACGGAATATCTTCCCTCTGTAGTGGTTTCAAAGCTGAATTCAAAGATGTTGAAAAGAAGGAAGTAGAAGAGATGTTGGCCAGAGAATCCCCCAGAGATTGAAGCCCTCTCTACTACTATCCTGTTGAGGACAGACCATCTTGTTGGAGCCAACCCCCTGATGAATGACACAATCAAGAGGCAAGCGTTAGAACAAGTCCAGAGGTACGTGAGAAGGGAGAAGGCAAAAATCAAAGCTAAGAACGAGCTAGCAGAGCAGAAGCTTCTTTTGATGTCCTAAAAGCGCTCTTTACAGAAGTTCCCATGGTAACTCAAGGTCCCCTTCCAAGTCAAATTCGTCCTGGAAATATTGAATGTAGTCCCATTGCCAATTTTTAAGGGAGAGTACAATGAAGACCATAATCTTCATGTAGCAGAATTTATGGTAGCATGTGTGGCTAACAATGCCAAAACCCTTGAGCATTGGTTAGTAATATTCCCTGCCACTTTCAAGGGTGCGGCATTTCAGTGGTATGAGAGACAAGCAGCAGGAACATTTGGCACATAAGATGACTTGAAGTTGGTCTTCCTCACTAAATTCAGGTGTGAAGGTTTTGAAGAGCCGATGCGAGAGGAGTTCATGAACCTAAGTCAGTCCTCTAGAGAAAGAGTAGAAGCTTATGTTTCTCGAATGGAATCCATCCTGAAGAGATGGACTAACCATCATTTGGACGAAGGCATTCAGAAAGGAGTGTTTCTTAGTGGCCTACAACCAAAAGTTCGCAAGTTTGTGGAATTGAGAAGACCAGTCAATCTACAAGCTGTAGTGGAAGGTGCAAGATTGTATGACGAAGTTGAAGCAAGGCTGCCAATGACTCCAGGAAGAGGAGTCTTACCTCCTCGCATGCCAGGAATGGTATACCCACCAAATGCAGTCCTAAGGACAGTTCCCTACCCCTATCGCCAGATGCAAACAGTGCCACAGTATAATGCACCTAATCCACTGTGGTCACCATAGATGACAGTGCCTCAAATGATTGTTCAACCACAACAACAGTGGCCTCAAACAGTTCCTCCAATGGCGACTCAACAATAGTGGAATCCTACCAACAACTTGAATCAATAATCCCAAGTCTCAGTAGGAGATCTAAATCAAAACCAGAACAAAGGACCTTTTGGGTCAACCCAACCAATGTATGCAGTAATTATAGAAGCTTCCCAAAACCCAACTACAAGTACTTTAGGAGGTAAAAATCTGAAGGGCTACTTATCCAATTCAGTTGCAAGTATAAAGAAAGAGCTTATGGATGTGATTACAGAGCAGCTACAGATGCTGAAGGTGAATAGCACCAATATATCCACCCCTATAGGAGCTAGAAGAGATGTGATGTGCTCTAATACATGGTGTGGAAAGTGTCATCAAGTGGGACATTTAGCCACTGAATGTACCCAAAAACCAACCATTCCTAGAGCCTTTTGTTCCTACTGTTTACGAAAGAGCCATACAGAGGATATTTTCTCTCTGAAAGAGATGCATGAATGAAGATAGAAGGATGAAAATGCACGATTCAGCTAGAATCCAAAATGACAACACAGGATATTGGACCAAAGCCTAGGGAATTTGATCCTAATTTCAGTTCAAGGAGGGTTCTCTCTCAAAGTTACAGAGGTCGACAGTCTGGCGGTAGTCAGAGATCGGAGGTGGAATGTTATAGGTGTGGAGAAAAGGGTCATATCTCCCCAAATTGTCCAAACCCTAGACGATCTGTGGATTACAAGCCCTTATGCAGCCGACGCAAAGGAGAAGGCGACACTGCAAAGGACTGTCGAAGTCCAGCCCCTGTAAAGGCCAATGGCACTAATAGCCAACAGAAGGTACAAGAGCTTGCCTCCAATTTGGTAGAGTTGGAAGTTGCCGTTGTTACGCCCACCAAGAAGAAGGAACTAGTTGTTTAGAACAAAAATAAATCTCCTGCCAAGACTGTGAAGTTCAACCTACAACCAACAGAGGGACAGAGCAGTACAGAACAGAACAGTGCAGTACAAAGCACTGTAGTGCTACAGAAAGTCATAGAGACAGTCCCAAAAACAAGACCAGAGGTGTAGGAGATAGATAAGACAAAAGCACTTCTAGAAACAGAGGAAGTGCCGATACTACCATTACTAGAAGAAAAAGAAAAGATGAAGATGGGTGTAGCCCCATTCCCCAACCGGCTGTAGCCCCATTCCCCAACCGGTTGGAGAAGCCTGTGGATCCTATCAAAGATTATGACTTGGTCAAAGACCTAGACACTTTTAAACCAAATCTAACATTTTGACAGTTACTGATACTATCTCCCAGCTGTCGAAAGAAATTCAAAAGCATCTTCACAAGAAGACGTGGACTAAGGATCGCTCGTTCAACAACAACCAAGACCAATAAGGCCCGAGAGCCTGTAAAGGCAGTCAATGTGGCTAACGCCTTCCTAGATCCTCGAACCCCAAAGATTAGTGTGTGGATAGAAGAATGATTTATTCCAGATGCATTGATTGATGGAGGCTCATCAGTAAACATAATGATAGATGTGACAATGAAGGATTTAGGGTTGCAAGGAATTCAACCTACACAGTGGCTTATCAGATTGGTAGACCAAAGCAGAATCAAGCCATTGGGCATCCTCCCATACATCAAAACAACCCTTGCAGGAAGAAACTATTGGCTGGCATATTTGGTGGTCAAACCAAATTCTTATGGGACCTCATACCCTCTGCCGTTGGGAGAACCTTGGCTTTTTGAAGCAAGAGCCAGAACGGACTAGCTCAAAGGAATCCTAACCCTAGGCAGAGGACCCAACAAAGTGGTGTTAAAGTTGTATGGATTGCAAAAAGGCAATGGATCCACATCCATTGAGATCATAACTGACTCCTCCAATGAGGTAACAGATGGTACATCAGGAGATGAAGAGGCTATCAAACAGATCTTTCCTAAGAAAACTGAGGCACAGTCCGTACCAGTGGACACTGTAAGCCAACTACCAAGGGAAGTAAAATCCTTGTCCATGGGAGAATACCTCTTGCCTCAACTAGAATTAACTTCTGAAATCACCTCTGACAGTGAAATAGAAGCATGGATATACTATTCTCCCTGTTACATGACGATCGCAGAGACATAACAGAGATAGAAGAGATACAGAGTAGTAATAGATACTGAGACAAAGTATATGCAGAATAGAGATAGAGTAGATACAAAGACATTAACAAACACAAAGCTAGAGACAGAGGCAGAAGCAAAGTCAGAGGCAGTGACAGAAGCAGAAGCAAATGTAGGGGAAAAAGTTATGTTCTTCTCCTACAAAGCCTCTACAGAAGAAAAGGCAGAGCCTCCAAAGGAAGAGGATGGGAATGAGGAGGAAGAAAATGAAACAGGCTATGAAAGTACAGCTGAAGAATTTTCTATGATAGAGGATGATCTTACTGGTATCCCTACAGAGATCTCAGAGACTGAAGATCTCGGGGTGTTGGATGGAATGACCATGGTTGCATTTGGGTTGATCAATGGACCACAAAGTATGTAGAATCTGTATAAGCAATGGATTAAAGGCATAAAAATTAAGTTCACCAGTGGCTCTTGTCGCCCTAAATGTTCAGTCCTTCCAGAGAAAAGATGATGATGATGCTCCTTGTCAACAAAAGCCAAAGCCCTCAGAGCCACGGCCTCTAGAAGGTCCATGCTATATGACATTCTTGGACGCATCCTTTGAAGATGAATACCTAAGTCCAGAAGAAATCACCCCTCACACAGAAGCAAACAATGCTCTGATACCCTTCCAACAACCTCAATAGACAAATGAGTCATCTGTTCAGAAGGAGGACAGTGGTTCTAGTGGAACATTAGACACACTGAACGTCACCTGAAAGTGGGTCTCAATCTTCCAGAAGAAGAACTAGTGGTTCTACGAGATCTACTCAAAGAGAACTTAGATGTGTTTTCTTGGTCGTACAAAGACCTAAAGGGGATTGATCCCACAGTATGCTAGCATCACATTGACCTAGAGCCTGATGCCAAACTTGTAAGGCAAAGACAAAGGCATATGAATCCTAATTATTATGCTATGGTGAAGGCTGAATTATTGAAACTTTTTAAAGCAGAGTTCATTTATCACGTGGCTAACAGTGAATGGGTTTCGCCCATTGTGGTAGTACCCAAGAAGAATGGGAAATTTTGAATATGAGTGGACTTTCGAAAGCTCAATTCGAAGACGAAGAAGGATCATTTCCTTATCCCTTTTACAAACTAACTGTTGGACACAGTGGTGGCAGGCCATGAGCTCTATTCCCTCTTGGATGGATTCAGCGGATATAACCAAGATGCGTATAGAGTGATGCCATTTGGGCTCTGTAATGCTCCTGCCACCTTCCAATGAGTAATGATGGCTGCCTTCCAGAATCATCTACATGATTTCATTGAGGTATATCTTGATGACTTTTGTGTCTATAGTGTGATCCGTGAGCACTAGGGACACCTAGAGCAATGTTTTGACATATGCCGAGAGTATGGAATTTCTCTCAACCCTGACAAATGTGTCTTTGGCGTCTCATCAGGAGTTCTTTTGGGCCATATTGTCTCGGCACAAGGGATTGCAACAAACCCGGTGAAGATTGAAAAGATTGCCGCCTTAATAGCACCAACAAACCTCAAGCAATTGAGAGGATTTCTTGGTCATGTGGGCGACTACAGAAGATTTATTTCACATTTTGCAACCAAGGCAGCCCCTTTGTACAAGCTCCTAAGGAAAGATGCGGATTTTCTTTGGACTGATGCTGTGAAGAGGCCTTTATTACCCTAAAACAGTGCCTTATCCAAGCACCTATCTTGCAACCTCTTGACTAGATGAAGGAGTTCCATGTGCAAACAGATGCATCAGTTGAAGGGCTAGGTGATGTCCTATGTCAAAAGGGCCCTTCTAAATTAGATCAACCCATTTATTATGCAAGCCGGGAGGTCACTGATAGGGAACGAAACTACACAGTGACAGAGCTTGAATGCTTGGCAATGGTGTTTGCACTAGAAAAGTTTCGACACTATCTATTGTCAACGCATTTCAAGTTCTACGTAGATCATGAAGCCATGTCCTTCTTGATGAACAAAGTAGATGTTAAAGAACGACTGATGAGATGGTTGCTCCTATTCCAGGAGTTTGATTTTGAAGTGATCACTAAGCCTGGTCGTTCCCATGTTCTAGTTGATGATCTGCAAGAGATGTGATGCTTGTCAGTGAATGGGGAAACCGGCCAAAACAAGTGCCATGCCACTACAACCCATTCTTCTCCTAAAGCCGTTCGAGAAGTGGGAAATTGATTTTGTGGGTCCCATTGATCCACCCACCAGATGGAAGCAGAAAAGATACATCCTAGTATATACGAATTATGTCACAAAGTGGTGTGAAGCTAAAGCTATGAAGCGGGACGATGGTAACAGCGTAGCCTTGTTCATGTACAAGAATATTATCACCCATTTTGGTAGTCCCCTTGAGCTCGTAAGTGACAGAGGTACTCATTTCCTTAACAAAATCATGGAGGAGTTGACAGAGCTATATAAGATCCGCCATCGCAAATCCACTCCTTATTACCCCAAAGCCAACGGCCAAGTTGAAGTCACCAATCGCATCCTCTCCTCAATTCTGACAAGAATTGTGATTTTTCCATGCAAACCCACCCTACGTTTACTAAGAATCACATCCAACCTTACAACTATGTTCGTCCCTTCGAACTTCCCATTTTTCCTTTTTACCAACCCCTGTTCCGACAGACGGTTCTTGAGTTATTACTTTTTGAAGTAATTCCCGTAAATTGGACGGTTTTCCATGTGAACACGTCTTTATTGCTTCGGAACCCTGATCTGATGTGCCAACCCTACCCTACCCATTCCTTCTGACATTTTTTATTTTTACACCCTATCATTCTGGTGCACGATTGGTCCGATATTATTTTTTGCGGGTTTTCGGGCCCTTTTCGTGCCTATTTTTCACATTTTTCCATGAGAATATGCCCTATTTGCACCAGAATTCTAGTTTAATTTGAAAGCCGTGTCTTGCCAGCCTTTTCCCACTTTTTTCTTTTTCTTTCCCCCTCTTTCGACTGCTGGATTTTTAGTTATTAATTTTTTCATTTTTCGTGCTTTTTCCATGTGAACCCCTCCTAATTCCCCCCAAACTTAGTTTTGATGTACCTGCCCTATGAATCCCTTTCTTCCGGACATTTGTCATTTTTACTGTCCTCTATTTCGGTGTAGGGATCCTTTCCTATTAATTTTCGAGTCCATTTTCGGGTTTGTTTTTGGGGTTTTTTCCATGTGAACGCATCCTATTTTGTTCACAACTGTGTTTTGCCATGATATGGTTGTTGGACACATTATTCTGCACATTTTTCCTTCTTTCTAAACTTTGTTCCGGTTCCGCAGATTTTTCGTTATCAATACACGTAAGTGTTTTCAAGCTTGTTTCTTATGTTTTTCCCATGTGAATACCCTGAAATGCTTCCATAAATGGCTAAAGTATTATTTGAAGCCAAAATCCTAAATTTAATACTTTACCTAATGAAAATTCATTTTAAATTCCAAAAATTAGCTTAAAAATCATGGATAAATTCAAATACATTATTGAAACTTGTTAGATTACTGAAATTCCACCCTTACACTTCACAACATATTCATGTGTCCTATATCTTGTTTTAATCATTTTATAAAAAAAACGAAGAGAAAAAAGAAAAAAAACCAAACACGATACGCAATACAAACACACCTAAAATACAGCTTTAAAAGAAAAAAAACAAAATAACACAAAAACACTAAGGTGCTTTATTTTTTCTAGTCAGTGGTGTTTGTTTTTTTGACTGGATTCCTTGCATTTGGATACTACTCAATGCACATTGCCTTCAGTTTATTGCATACATATCCCTACCATGTATTTATTTTTTTGAGCTTTATTCATTTTCATTATCCCTTAACCACAATTAATTGCTAAAATGAACTATATTCATCCACTTTTTCACGCGCACTTGCACTAAACACACAGTTCCTAATAACTTAAAAATCAACCAGTTGTTCACTTTGCACGTGCTACGTGCGCTTAAGAGGCACCTTAATCTTTAATAAAAATGAACCAGTCATCACAAAAAAAAACACCCGCTGGCGAAAAAGCGCTCCACATCACTATTATATTTTAATTAATGAATTTGCATTTAGAGACCCCAATCTAGGAATCACAGTCTGGGTTTTGTTTAAGCACCACTTTACTCTAATAAATTTTAATTAAAATTTTAAAAAGGAATCGCCTTTTTCTTATTAAGCTTTATAACCTAATAAAATTTCACCCACTGTTAATAATTTTTTTAAAATGAACCCTTTATTAAAACCATTTTTCCTCACTGCATTTTTTTTCTCCATTTTAATAAACACCCTTTGTGGGATGGGCACATAAAGTCCTCTCAGCTGAAACTGTTGGTCAAAGTTATGGTTAGGTCCTGATTAGATTTTTATGGTATTATGGTTTGCTTATGTGCTATGATTACGGGTACGGTTTGAAGTTTTTCTTTCTTTTTTTGCATGATATTGGGTCATGGGTGCCTATTTGTTGCATCGCATGAAGTTTTCGATCGCATATGTGTACATGTCATGCTAAATTGTTTCTAGGATGTGGGTTGTTTGGGGTGGTAAATTGGTTAGCTATGTTTTTATGTGTGCTTCTTTTGATTGATTTCTTTTTTATAACTATTTTGGTTGTTTTGTAGACATTATTTGTGATTGTCTGTGTTGTGGTGTGTGTGTTTTCCATCTCAATGGCGCCTCACGCTCCTCCTCCTATCCAGTATGTCCCGCTGTGATCAATAGGGATTATTCTTCCCTAATAGCTTTTGAGCCTATAGCTAAAGCAGGACTTGCAACTTTCGTGGTTGCTTCACTCCCATTGATTCCAAATGATCTATCCCTGTGTGATGAGTTTCTTGCATCATACAGTAAGAAGTCAGGCTTGTTTCATGGTACTTCCATGGTATTGATACCCCAAGGGTTATGGAAGGCTTTGTCTCTTCCCTACAAAGGAGAACCCTTTGTCACAGCCAGAGAATTATTCTCCAATGATGAGACTATCAAGCTATTACAGAAGCAGACTAAAGAGATTCTGGATGTCAAGAAAGTGATAAACACTTTAGGAGTATCTTTTTCCATGATCACTGATCCTCTTTGGAAGTTAGTCTGCCAGTTTCTCCAAGACAGGTTTATGCCTGCCAAGACACCATCTCATTATTTGTCCAAAGAACTCTTCACATCTTCCAAGATGGTGTTAAAAGGGGTGGCCATTGATTGGAGTACTTACCTGCTTACGAGGATGGACCAACATTTTGTCAAAGCGACTAGAGGAAATGTCACAAATGTCACTTATGGTTCCTACCTATATGCTTTCTTGACATACTCAAGCCTTAAGAAGGGTATGCTTCCACCTCCTCCATCTGATCAGTACCTCTCCCTCCACCTTCAGAAGAGTCAAATCCTATTGACATAGAGGATCTTGATTTCCCTCCTCAATTGGTCATTCAGCGGAAGCGCTTGAGGCGTGTGGCAGATAAAACTCCCTCAGTACTTCCTTCAGTCAAAATTCCTACTACTTCTGGTAGTGACCTCCTTGCCTACCTTACATGTAACAATTTATTCAGGGCGCATAGAGAGGGTTCTTTGGAAATATCAGTCCCTTCACTTAACAGTTTAGTGTTAGGAGATGCTATTCCATTCCTTTTTAATGACATCTAGAGTTCAATTGAACTTTCAGTTTGACAGCTTGTGTTCAACAGCTGTATGCTTCTTTCTATGAAGAACTGATGCAGTCCAAAGACGAGTTGCATAAGGCAACCACAGAGTTAGCCTCTGCTAAAGACACTTGCAGATCTGTTTAAGCAGATGGAGTAGCAAACCCAAATGATTGAGACCCAGAGAAGAAATATTTTCTTTGAAGTTTCAGTTAACAGAAGCTTAGTGAGAGGTCATTAGAGTCTCAAAGGAGAAAGAGAGAATGCCCAAAGAAGCTCAAGAGTTTCAGAATCTTTTGGATGCAAAATTGTCAGCTTTACAGACTGCTTATAATACAGTGGAATCACAAGCTTCCCTGATTAAGCAGTTGCAAGACTAACTGTCACAGTCACGATCCGTTCCTCCAAGCCCCAATGTTCCTATGATTCCTTCTATCTCTAAGCAGGACCTGGCAGTTCTCCAGAGACAAGCCACATTGTGTTCGTTGTTTCAAGATGAAGTGGAAAGATTGCAGTCCAGGATGAATTTGTTATGGTCTACATTTGAGCACTTTCAGGAGTATGTTCATCCGGACCATTCTTTCTTTGTCCAATATCAGTTGCAGAAGTTAGCTTTCAATGATGGATCTTGTCTTCCAAAGGATGGTTGGAGTGGGGCTTGGTCTTCTGAGTTGCTGACAGAAGTAGTCCATATGGTGTTTGAAGATTCTGTGATGACGAATACCATGTTGTTGTCTTACATGTATCTACGAGGTGATCTATTGATTTCAGATGATGTAGATTTGGCCTGGTATGTGGGGGATGTGGTTTTGCAAGCTGTTTTGTATGTCAACTATTTGGAGTTGAGGATAGATGACATGTTTTAGTGTTATTTTTCAAAAGTGGCTACTTGACCTGACAATTCATGGCATTCAATGATTGATTTTGTGGTCCTCAATCAATGTCAAAATACAACTTATACTTATGTGCAGAGCACTAACCAACTGAGGGTGGATCTCCTAGCTCATCTTTCCATGAACCATCCATTTGATTCATCCTTTTTTTATGCCTATCAGAGACGATTTGTTTTAGGTCCCTCTATTCCTAGCCTATTATACTACCATCAAATGACCCATCGCTATGATACTTATTTTTCCCTTTATCAATCTAACTCAGCAGCTATCTTACCGCTCCTTTTCCAACCTCAGGGTTTTCCTCAAATTCCTATATTTACCTATTGTTCTTTCATCGAAGATAGAGTTTTTCCCCCTTGTCCACCATGCCCTTCTCCATCTATCCATATACTTTCTATTTTTCCTGTTTATCAATTGACACCTTTCCTAACTGATTCACTTAAATTTTCAGCCACTCCTTCTTTAGCCTATTCCTCCTTTTATGATTTTTCCTACCCATCTCTTCATCCTCTTTTACTTATTCCACTTCCATCTCCTGCCACTTCTATTTCTCAACCCCCTCAGTTGGTTAGTGAGTACAAAGGATTTGATCAACTGATTCCGAGAAGAAGAGGATGGAGCTCGACTCATTCTCTTATGGGACCACAGATTAACTGGCCATTAATTCCAAGGGATTGGACTACTGCTAGTTAAGGATACCAGAATTACCTTCATTTTGCTCACCAATATTCACAATCTCTAGATCCTTTAGTGAGATTGACAGCTCATTTTGCTTGGTATCTAGCATACATAAATAGGCATTCCCATAATGATCAAGAGGCCATTCCAAACTTTGTATGAATGTCAATGTGAACATTGATCCCCAACAGTTGGATGTCCTCTATTTTCATGCCCTATGTCTACCTAGCAGATACCTTGTTTTGCTAGAAAGGATGTGCTGCCTGCAGTTCTTTCAAAATCCTCCCAAGACATTTGTGGATAAGTCCTTCTCCATGGATCGGTTTCGAAACCACCAAGCCTTCAAAAGGGATCACCTTCATTGATGCCTTTGCAATGTATTTTAAATGATTCTTAATTATATATATCTCTCTTTTTGGATGTGTCGTTCAGATGGTTGTGTTAGTGTTTGTCTGTATTGTAATAATTTGTATGTGACGAGTTCATGCTGGTTGAATAATTTTTTCGAGAGCTCTTTTCAAACTATTGATGGTGGATGGCAAGCCTATGGTGAAAAGCTGAAGAAGAACCTCTTATATCCTTTACAAATTTGTTATGACTTTTAATTTATTATCAGATGAGTTAATGAATAATGAAGTTTTCCTTTAGTAGTATTTTTTCTAGAGATACAGGTGATAAGTTGGGGTCATGGTTTGGAGAGATTATTGAAGATCCTACAGAAGATCAAAATTGAGCTCTTTAGTGAACTTATATTTTTCTTTTCCTTAGGTCGCGAGGACTCTTCCTTTCTAAGTATGGGGATATGTTGAGAGTGGAAAAAGACTGAATTTTTGATAGATTTTTGTTGTTTTTGAGGTCTGAATGATTGATTTTTTATGGATTTAGAGTGATGTATGGTTGATAATGGAAATGTTTGAGATTTTTTTGGATGATATTGATTATGTTTTGGAATTTCATGATGATTTTTAGTAGAGATATGAAGCTCTGTGATGTTCTGATAGGTTCTGTTGAGGTTCTGATTGGTTATGTATACCTTCTGTATAGCTTCTATTTTGTTCTGATTTTCTTCTGTATGAAGCATGGATTGATGATTGATGAATATTAAAATATTTTGGAAGCTTATTGAATAGTTTTTGATAGTTTGGAATGGTTTTAGTATGAGTTATGAGGTTCTCATGACCTTCTATAACCCTCTGTAAACCTTCTGTAGAGCCTCTGTCTCTACTCTGTAACTATTCTATATCTGCTCTAATACTGTACTATACTGTTCTGTAGATCTTCTGTAAGTGTTCTGTAGAAAGTATGTGTGATTTTGGGAAAATTTTCTAACTTTTGGAAAGGATGAATCTAAGTTCAAAAGAGCTAAAATAAATGGAAGAAGCAGCCTGCTAAAGATTAAAGATAAGACTGAGTGACAGTGACAGTATTGAGCTATGAATAGACACTGTAGTGGCTCTGGTACCTCTTCACATCAAACATACCTCTTGGGAGGTGCATCCACGATCTAAGAAGGATTATTGAGAGTTATTATGAGAGTATTGTAGTGAGGAGATGATGTACTATTGAGAGAGAGAGAGAGAGAGAGAGAGAGCAAAAGATAATCAATTCTATCAAAATAGTGTAACTATATATGAGAGATTGAGAGAGAAAACTATGAAGACATTGAAGATGAATACTATGTGATTGATTTCCATTCAAAAATGGTGTATTCTTTTGTGTTCATTGTTCTATTGATGGATTCTATGAAGATGTTGAAGATTATGGTTGATTCTATCAAATCCATGGGAGATACCTACTATGATGTTGCATGAAGATTTGCTATTTTCTTTGTTTTGGTCATCAAAAGAATGAAATAAAAGCTTGTTGATATTACAAGATAGATTTTCTTGCAGTAGAATCCCCTTTTACTTGGTGTTCCTCTTGGGGCTCCAACTCAACAAGAGTTGTCTTTTAGAATCCAACATATCAATGTTGGGACTAAAGCACTCATACCTATGTCACCTCTCTATTAACTACACTTATAGACCCACACACCTATACACTACAAGTGGCAAACACCCATCATTGTCACTTCATTATTTATTCTTTTAGTGTGACTAATGAATAAGGGAAGTTCAGTCACACATTGTGAGTGTTGGAGTTCATTCCCACATATTGAGTCTCTCTCTTGCTCCTCTGGCTCCATCCTCCATATGTTGAACCTCTATTGATTTTGCTTTTTTGTGCTTCTATTTAGGCTTCTCCCTTCAACTATCAAAGCTAAGATCAAGAAGCTTCACCCCAACCTAGATTTGAAAGCTCTACCACTTCATTCATTGTAGCCATTGATTCAAAAGATATGAATCAGCTTTATGGAGCCTCCCTCTTTTTTACACTTGGTCTAGCTTGCCCAAGGCCACTTTTCAAAGGATTGATTCAGCACTAATAAGTCCTCTAGTGTGGCTAATAATAGCAATAAGCTAATCAACATGGACAATCCAATTTGTACTTGGCATTGACAAGACAACGTCTCAATCAATTACATCAATTCCATTGGTTTTTTGGTGACTCAAAGGGATTTCTTGTCTCCCTCCGTGACATTAGGAATCACCATTAAGCATTGGTTTTGAGCTCATATGATTTAGCCAGTCACTATATAAACATGGCAATATACTATAACAAAATAGGGATAGCCATTGAATCACTATGAGAGGTTTATTGTTTATCATATGCTTATGCTTTATTGCTAGGATCATTGGCGGTTGCTTGGCCCATGTCTTGAGATTCTCTTGGCTTGAGTGAGCTACCATAGCTCAGATTATGTAGCATATTTACTAACATAAATAGTTTTGGATAGCAAATTATTTGACTATAAAAGTCTAGGCCTATTGCCATTTGATGATATTCGAGTACTCTACATTTGGATATACTAATACTACTTGGCACTACTTTATATGCTTGGATATGCTCTTCAAAGCTTTTGAGCTTTGACTTTGAGCTTGATAACATTCATATTGGTAGTGGATACTTGACATAGTGCTCCTATGCTTATAGACTTGAGGAATTACTACATGTATTGCTCTTGAATGTATAGACTTGGTGTATCTTAGCTTCCAAATGTTTATTTATTTCATGTGTTGAGCTTGCACTTACTCAATTGGAATTTAGATTTGTTCTAATGGGAGCTACCTGTTACTTGAATAATTGCAAAGAGACTTGGATTTACCCCTTTGAGCTTGAGCTTCTTTCATGGAGACAGTGGGACTCATTGAGTTATGTATATGCTCTTGTGATGCTTCTTGGATGCAATTACTCTTCAGTGGGGGCTGATTTGATTGATGCTTTGGACCTAGCATCTATTTCTATTAGAGTGATGTCATGAGGATGTCATTGATGTAGACACATGGATGGCATGATTTAGAACTACTAGGAGGCATAGATATGACAAGTTTTTGTATTGAAATTATATATTAATCTATTAAGACACAAGGGTGTAAAGCTCAAAAGCTTTGATGCAGAGGATCAGGATGAATTGGATGAATTATCTAAATCTACAATTGTTTTTTCACTCTCAAAGTAGGTATTCTACAATGTTGTATCTAAAGGGCAGACTTCTCAAGGAAGTTACTATATTATATCCTCTACATCACATGCGTTCATCAAGGACTATTTATAAATATCCTTATTTGTGATTTTTTTGAAAAAAATATAACACTTTTCTATTTAATCTCTAAATAGCCCCTTGATATTATATTCTTTTATATGTAAAAAATACATAAAACATGTATTTTAAAAATACCTTATTTTGAACCCATGTGATGCACACATATATTCATGAGTAACATACCCGCCAAGGTAGACTACATGGCACTTATGGGAGAAAATTAGTGATGTCTCTAATAAGTAGAGCCTTGCCTCTCAAATGTATTAACCAAAGTAACTCATGGAACTTTTCATGAAAAAAGGGACTTCCATGTTTTCCCATCTAAATGAGTTTCATTCTATTTTTAGCCACTTGTCTTTACACAAGATTGACTTTAAGGAGCATCTTTCACCATTGTTCTTAGTGGTAACATTGTTTGCATCATGGGACACATTCCATACTAGTACATATGCAAATATGCCTATTGCACATGGGCTAAAATGACAAGATGTAGATGGTAATAAAGAATTTAACAGAAAAAATGTTGATGCTTCCCTAGCTCTCATGCTTTGATAGCTAGAGGCAATAATAATGCTAAGAGTGGTAATGATTGCATGGGAGAGACTTTTAGAAGTCTTGTTCTTAGTCACATGGATAGTCTCGTAGTAAGTCCCATAGTTGTAAGTCTACATTGAATTGTCATTATTATGGACAGCTAGGTCATATATTTGGCCAAAATGCCAATAAAATGCATAACGACAAAGAACAAGGAAAATGAAAAGGAAAAAGTGCAAAAAAATAATGATGATTGTAGCATTGTCCTCAATAACTCAAGCTTTAAGATTGAAGAGGTTAATGCAATGAACAAAGATTCAGATATGATGATTACATACTTGTAGCTTTTTCTCTTGATATTTCATAGTTAGCTTTTGCATTGTTTGCTTATGCTTACTATTGTTGATTGATTCAGGGGCTTCATTTCATGTTACCTCTCATGGAGAGTGGTTCCACGTCTATTGTAATGTGACAATATCTATCAAATTGGGTAATTTCTTGGCATTAGATATTATTGGTATTGGAAATATACAGCTATAGTTTACGTCAGCTATCTTTAATTCGCATGATGTATGCCATTTACACTTTCAACTATCTTTACTTTGCATGATGTATGCCATTTTTCGGCTTTGACCAAAATCCCTACTCTTTGTTGGACAGTTTGATTATGCAAATTACTTTGTATCTATTGGTGATTCCTTATGGAAGAATAGCCGTGGGAATCTTGTCCTTGCACAAGGTGCCAAGTTTGACAGTCTTTATTCTCTTACTTGTATTTCGGTCTATTGATCATGTTTTGGTAGTGGTTGTAGTACCACGAAATGAAAATGCTTACCTATTTGTAGTATCTTCCATGCCTTGACTATAAGTGACTTGATTCTTGTGAAGATTGTCTTTATAGTAGGTAGATACAAAGTTTACATAAAAAGTTTGGCTGTATGTGCATGCACGAGCCTCTAGCGCTTATTTATTTTGATGTTTTTGGACCTATGCCCTATTAGTTATTAGGTGGTGCAAAGTATTCATTAGTTTCATTGATGATTGCTCACATAGGGTTTTTGTATACCTCGGGTAATTTACTTGTGAATATATGTGTACATTACATAGGTTGAAAATAAGGTATTTTAAAATACTATTTTTTAATATTTTTTAACATACAAAAGGGTGTAATATAAAGAAGTTATTTATAGATAGAATAGAAAATAAATATATTTTATTCAAGAATAACTCAATGATAAGGATATTTATAAATAGGCCTTGAACATATGTGATGTAGAGGATATACATATACTAACTTCCTCAAGGTGTATATCCCATAGAGTGAAATTTGAAAGTATTGGATATGTTTTAGTGTTTGCTTGCTCTTATTGAGAACAAGTTTAGGTGTAGGCTGAAATGCTTATGATCTAACAATGGAGATGAATATGTATCTAAATCCCTTGAGTAATTTTATGATGAGTAGGCCATTAAGTATCAATTGAACATCCCATACATCCCACCCCAAAATGGTATGTCTATGCGCATAAACATGACCGTTGAGAAGAGAGTCTATAATATATTTAGCCAAGCAAGCTGATTATAATATTTTTGGACCGAGGAAATTACTACTATTGTACATTTGATTAGTAGATCCTTATGTCATGCTAGTGACAATCAAGTTGCTGAGGAGATATGGTCTAAGAAACCTCCATCATATCTCATTTTTGTATCTTTGGTTATTATTCCGGAAAATAAATTCCTAATGATGCTAACTAATGAGTCCAAATTCCTAGTGAAAAACTCCGCCCTCAGGTTCGTAGTGTCATAGACTTGGAGTGCTCTTTGTGAACATTTAGAATGGGATTATTGAAGTGCCAAGTGTTGGTTGAAGTTTGTTTTTTTTCAAGTTTGGAGCTAGAATTTGCTGGTAGTAGCTGTCGAATATTGTGGTACATGCACGATTATGAGTTAATAACGTCAAAGGTACATCTCTTCAATATTTGTGGCCTAAAAATGGTACGGAAATGGGTACGAGACAATTTGAAGCAAGGATACATGTCAAATATGCTATGCATGAAATTTTGGGGCAGAATATTCACCCTTCATAAGATGGTTTGTGGCACCTAGGAGACTTCAAATGCAATTTGTTTTCTTAGGCACCTTGTCATCCATTATTGAAAAGAAATAAATCATGTTTGGCATTGGATGGGACAATCTATTTATTTGATAATAGAGATGGTGTTCAAAGGCAGAAGATTTTACTCCTTTTTGTTCAAAAGTGATTGATAAGATATTTGGCATGGGAGACGGTCAAGATCAGTTACTGATGCTTAACAACTCTTATCGTTCAATTTTTTTTAAAAAAAGCAGAACCTTTTTCCAGAACAGCATGGAATGTCGGTTCATGCATGCGGATGCTTATGTGAATGATTATCCTCATCAACGTTATGGTCATCTTCTTCATGATCAGCACGTGCATATTGTTCTTGAGTTGCTGCTATGGAAGTAATCAAGCGAAAAGAAAGAATTCATTGAGACATCAGAAGATGGGAGGATTGTTGTTATGTGTGCCAGTTTTAGCATTAAGAAAGAAGGTTTGGAGACATCTGATCAAGATCGGGTGGACTACAAAGCAATTATTGAGTAAGGCAAAGCTTGATAATTCTGAATGTTCAGCGATTCCTCCTAAAGAATTCGCAATGTGCCACTTGACCTCACACACTAAAATGCAAGGAAACATGGCAGTGCAATTCGCCTTGCTATTGTCCCGACTGACGCAAACGACAAGCAGGATGGTGACGGCGTATTGGAGCATAGCAGTGCAATTCGCCTTGCTATTGTGCTGAGTGACGCAGACGACAAGCAGGATAATGACGGCGTATTGGAGCAGAGTTGACGCAGAGGATTCAGCGGCACTATTGATGGAGAGCCATGGTGGCAGCATAGGCATAAGTGTTGGCTTCCATTGATGTTGGGAAGACATCGATGATTGTGTTTGATCAAGTTGACAGGTTAGACAGTACACAATATGACTGGATAATGATGAGGCAAACGGCCATAGAAGACACGCAACGCGGTGCAGTCCGTTGACCCTGGGAAGGTGGCGTTCTAAACGCTATGTGGCAGCGCGGATGCTTGAAAGCCTTAAAGCGTAAAGGCTATTCATTTTAAAAGCCTTCGAGGCTTTAATTTGTGACAAGCGTTTTAGACTTTTAGTCTTGAACTAAAAGCAACGCTTTTTTAAAAAAACTTTAGGCTTGTGTTTTTTGGGAAAGTAAAAACTTGTGAGAGAAAAACTATAAAAGGAAGGGACTAGAAGAGCCTTGCCTTGTCCTCCTTAAAGATCTTCCTGTCAAGCTCTATAGGAGAGTGGCTTGAGGTTGAGCATTAAGCTCCTCGCCCTCCTTGAAGCTTTCGCATCAAGTTCTAGGAGAGAGGCTCTTAAGTTCGAGCTTTAAGCTCCTGTCCCTCTTCAAAGTACTCATTATCAAATTCTATGAGAGTGGCTTGAGTTCGAGCTTTGAGCTTCTCGCCTTCCTTGAAGATCATCATCAAGTTCCTCACCCTCCTTGAAGTTCTCTCCATGAATCACACAATCCACATTCTTCTCTTCTCTCTTAGATTGAGATTACGACCTTGACTTATGATTGGCTAGTGATCTTTGCTTGCTTAAAAGAGACATGGCAAATTTCTCTACAACGACGTCATTGTCTTTGCTACCCGACATCATATCAATAAACAATTTGTCATCACAAGATCCGTCTCAAATTCTTCATGTGACTTTTGATCATATTCTTTAACTCCCCTTGACCAAGAGTTTTCTTTAAACATGTATCTTGAATCAAAGAGTATGTTTTCTCATTCGTCTTGTATCTAAACTCCTTCTTCCAGATAATTATTTTGTGTTGAGTACTCTTCAACATTCTTTGCTCCCATCTCACAAAGTGTCCCTACGGCGAGTGACTTTCACAAACACCCGCGCGTATTTCATGTACAACACTATTAGATCTACTTTGGCACACTCAGATAATTTGGTTTCTTGTAGACGAGGTCGACGCTCCAGAGTAGGCCTGGATAGAGGGAGTGGTTTGGGGAGTGCTATGAAAATGTAGATGCTGTGAGCCCGCAGTCGGCTCTAGATAAGGGTGCTACTCCTCGATCTTGTATATGTTCTAGAGAGGGTGGCTCAAGTGGGTGTTATGGAGGCACCGATGTAGTGTCTCTGTCGCATTATTCTGGTAGAGGCATGTCACATGTAGGATTTGTCATACCTGTGGAGACATCTATTCTAGTGACTCCAGCTTTAGCTCATCCGTCCGTATAGGTGGCACCCCTAAGGATGCTACTCTGAGAGATACTACCCCCATGGGTACACCATATGTACACGGGTCTCTTGGTTATGCCCATGAGCGTGGTCGTAGGTGGAAGAGGACACATCTTAGACATATCCCAGAGGTGTATGGATACCTTGTAGATGATAGGATAGGAGCTATGATCATAAATGATGAGGGGAGGAAGTGATGTCTCGCATGAGAGAGTTGTGCCAACAAGTTTTTCAACACGTCTTGGACAATTTGAAAAGCATACCCGAGGGGAGATGGGACTATATAGTGACATCCTTGCATGAGGAGTTTTTCGGTACCTACTATGGTAGAGAGCTTTTCCACTGGGTGGATGATGGAGTGTATGCATGCACACATGTCACATAGACGATCGGATGCATGCAAGGCACTCAAACGTGGCGCCTCAAGGACCAAGTGGCTAGGGATAGATGATTGGTAGAGACTTAGGGAGGAGGCTATAGATTGTCTAGGACATGGCGTGACAGCAATGGAAGGTAGCGAGGGCACCATTGAAGGCATGAGTCATGCATCATTTGGTGAGTGGCGGTCACAGGACTTATCTGGAGGACTTTGTATGTTTTTCTTTTGTTCTTCTTGCTCTCTTATTCGTAATATCACTTGTATTGATAATCGTGTTTCTAACAGTTGTATTGCAGCACTCAATTACAAACCGCAATCTCACCAGCCTGGAGACTCGATATGCAGAGAGACACGATCTCACTACACTGATCGATAGACTATATGCACAACGCGATGGCCTAGTAAGTCAATCGTATTTCTTGTCGGTAGTTACAATTTTTAAAAAAATGCATTATATATGGTGGAATGATGTGTAATTGTTCATTTTGCAAAGTCCGTTCGATGCTCCTTGTCGGGACAAGCTTTTGGATGGCGAGGATCTATAGCTCATGCTTGGATTTGTGGAGCATACACTCTCTTCTTTTTTGGTCCTATGATCTCTGCATGCATCTTTCATGTACTATGTACTCATCATCCTTTGCATCTTGCCATAATTCTATGAGTTTTCATCAGTGATCTTGTACTTATTCTATGTATCACTCTTGTGGGTTTAAGTACATTTCATGCTCATCTTGACATCCATTGCGTATGTAACATGTAATTCATTTGTAAAATATTACAATGCACATGACTGCCCCGCCACTTTTTTTTCTCTATAACCATCGATATTAGTGTCGCAAATTTATTGCACGCATCATTGCTACATGCGTCGCAAAACCGACAAAAATAGCAATGCATATAGCAATAATTTTGTAGAGACACTAATACCGACGTATTTAGCGATGACAGGGGTAAATTTTTTAATGAACATTTGCGTCGCTTTGAATGTCACTATGAGGCATGTAGCTTGTAGTGACTAGAACATTTTGTTTTTATTAGATAGATGATCAGCATGGGATGAGATTATGTCTTTCCTCATCCTATTATACTTTATGTACATTTGTACATTGTCATTATTTTCTTTTTCTCTCCTAAGTAGAGTCACATTTGCCTTTAGTGGGAGATTATTGGGAGTAAAGACACTTATGCCTATACCATCTGTGTCTTCCCTACACTTGCAATATGCACACACCTATACACTACAATTGCCAAGTGCTCATCGCTTTTATTTCATTCTTTATTCTTTCAGTGACTAATGAATAAGTCTCACACATTGTGATTGTTGGAGTTTCCACATCTTATGTCTCTCTCTCTCTTGCTCTCTTTCTCCATCCTCCATAGCTTACACCTCTCTTGCTTCCACTTGCTTGTGCTTCTACTAAAGCTTTTTTCTTTAATCAATAGCACTTGGTTCTCAAAGAAAACTCATATGCTTATATTTCTTTGCCAAGGAGGGGGATTTTTAAGAGAAAATGTAATATATTTAAGTAAACCTCTATAATAAGAAAACTTAAAAGAGCTCTCTTTATTTTGTAGAAATACATACATAGACTCACAATCCATAATGTTTGTTTGTAACTACTCCCACCAGCTAGGAAGCTTATTGTGTTTAATAAGGATGGAGTGCTTCTACATTGGAATCTAAGGTAAAAGGGGTTATTATTAGTCAAGCCCTTGGAAGTAGGAAAATTTTTGAAAAAATACATGCATGTTTGATATTTCCATATGGAGTTTAATGAAGGAGAAGAATTTGAGCAAGCTACTCCAAGTCATAAGAAGTGATTATATAAAGCAAACAATGTGAGTATCATAGTTTGTATTTTGATATAGTTAAGGACATGCAAGACAATTCCTATAACTCAATCTTCAGGAAGGAGTGATTAAAGGAACACTTTCTAAGTGGTTTTAATGATATTCAATGTGGCTATAGTTTAGCCCTACAATGACACTATTTATGAATCAAGCATAGAGAAGATATAAAGCAACCCACCTAGCTCGATTATGTGTCCATCTAAAGTTGAGAAAAAACCCATGGATACTATCCTCTTGGAACATATGCTTCTCCATTTGAGTGAGTTAGTAAGTTTTCTTGGGTGAATCCAAGAGTTTGTTAAAGAACATCCATTTAATCCTCCAACAATGAAGTTAGATTGATATTTGATGCTTTCAATAAATATGTTCATTACTTTATGCAAGAAGAGTTCTCTAACTTGCAAAGCATAGTGGATTTGACATATTCTTATGTAATAATGTAGTATAATGTGAAAAATATTAGTACATTAAAGTATACACAAAAATTTTGATTACTGAAGTTTGGAGCATAAAATAATACATTCTTTAAAGGAATATTTGATGTATATAATGAAGCAATAAGGAGCTAGATTTTACAAAGATTTTAAAGAAATTGCAAGGTTCTATCATAAACCAATGCATAACTTCAATCCATAAAAAGTCTAATAAGATGAGAAAGAGCGAGAGAGAAAAGTGTATGTGCATGTGCATGTGATTTCTCTCATACCTATACAATTAAAGTACTAGTACATCAGTATGTTATGGAATATGAGCAAAAAAGTAAACTTATTAGTAAATAGAGCAAAGAACTACTCATGTGCTACTGGAGGGAGAGATAAAATGAGATTTCGAATCCTCAACATGAGAGAGAGAAAGTGTGTGTGTGTGGGATTTTAAACCCTTGATATGGAGGGGATATGTGTGTGTGTGTGTGTGTGTGAAACACGCAAACCTTATTACTAGATTAAAGTAGCAAATACTAATGCATTATTGGAGAGAGAGAGAGAGAGAGAGAGAGAGAGAGAGAGGTGTTTGTTATTTTTTAACTATCACTACAAGAGAATGGGAAAATATTTACACCCTTCTCCAATGTAAAATAGCCATATCACTATTTGCATTTATAATAGTAGATTAACGATGCTATCTGTGTCACAAACAGCAACTGCATTTTGAGATAAAAACCATAAAAAATCCAAGTGCAGCATTTTTACAAACTATTTGCGAAAGAGAGAGAAAGAGGGCTCAAAGCTCAGAGAGAGAGAGAGAGTATGTGCACTCATCACCACCTTTGCCACTACTAATGCCATGTATGAAGAAGAAGGAGAGGGGTGCAAAGGAGAAGGAAGGAAAGCCATGAAGGTGAGGATGGAGAGAGGTATGAAGGGTTTCATCTTCAAGAATTTGAGCTCAGTACATTGCCTCTCCTTTCTTTTTTTCTGTGTTTTTTTGTTTTCTTTTATTTTTGTGTGGAGAGATGCATTGAGAGAGAGAGATAGAGGAAGGGAACGAGAGAAATAGAGAGAAGAAGGGAGGGAGAGGAGGGGCGTCATGAAAAATAGAGAGAGGGAATGAGAGAAAGAGAAAGAGGAGAAGGGAAACAAAAAGGGAGAGAGAGGGGAGGGAGAGAGATACTAAACTTTAAGATAGAGATTTGTTGCAAAATAGTCCATTGATGATAATAATATAGTCCATTGTAAAAAATAACAATGAACTAAAAATATTTTCTTATGAATGTATGACAATTTACAAGGGATTGCTATACAAGTGAGCATGTTTGGTATTTAAGAGCAAAGGTCATGAAGTACATAATGGTCAATCATATGCAATCAACAAGAATGGACAATAGTGGGGGCTTGGATATTGAAGGACAAGAGATAGATGTAATTGTAGCATGTGAAGCTATGCCTTCAACACCCAAGGCAACCAAAGCATCAAAGAAAGGCAAAATGACTACTAGAAAGGATGTCCTTTCTCCTAAGAAAAGTTCTCATTAAAAGAAGTAGCTTTGCCTCATTGTTTGTAAGCCCTTGTGTGTATAAGTTGTGGAGATGAGTGTCAAAAATTTACCACAAAATTTATACATGTATTTTACATTGATAATAAAGAGATATTTTCTTCAATATCCTTGTATTTTATATTTTTCTCTCTACTCAACACTATATTAGAGAATTCGGGAATCTCCCAAGTTCCACTCTCAAATTAGAAACAAATATTTGATGTAAGAAGCTAGGAAGAATGTTTCGTGTAGAAATAATAATATTACCATGTCACACTGACATAGGTATAAAAGGGAGAGACATTTAATTTTTCACGTATTTTGAAACATTAATACATTTCTCTCTTTCCTCGTCACCTTGCTCACTATTTCTATGGCTTCTTCTCTCTTTCTATCTTGCGCTCTCATTTTCTAGTCTTTTTCTCTCCTTGTCACTCTCTTGTACACTCCTCTCTCTTCTGTAATCTTCTCTCTCCTCTTTCTCTTTCTCCACTCCTCTCCTTGATAAGTGGTATCAGAGCATTGGTATTTGATCCATTTTTCTCCTCCTTTTCTTCATAATCAGTCCAATTTTTTATCATAAAAACCCTTTCGTACAACTACTACAACTACAAGACATGGACAGTGACTAGCAGTGATTTGCAAGATATCTATACTTGAAAGAATACTAAATCTGGAGATCTTTGAAGATGGAAGGGATAATTATGGCAATGGATGGAAAAAATAGCAAATCATCATCAAATTTTCATGCAAATTTTGGAGGTATTCAGTAAAATAGGGTAATTGGACTTGGAGAAGACTAAAATCTCAGTTACTTTTAGGAGAAAGAGTCTTCTTCTTCCTACAAGCCTTCTTTAGCTTCCATGGTGGATTTTCTTCAAGATCTCTCTTCTTAGGTGCACAACGACCATCAACCATTTTCTCTCTCTTGATTCTTATCACCCTATGGATCTCATAGATAACCATTGTTGTTGAGGATCTAGTCCACATGGGCAGTAGCCATTCTGCACAATTTGTACTGATTCTCTAGCATTTGACCTCACCATTTCAAGCCACGTGCCTTACTCCAGATGGTTGCACCTTCTTCAACAAGGAATTTTAGTAACTTCTTGACTATAATGCCCCTCATTCAAGCTCATTTTTTCATTATTTGCTTTCCACAAACCCTAATGGTGTAGGTTATGAACAACCATGAAAGGTTCAACTCAAGCTTCAATTTTTCATCAATTTCTTGAATATTCTTCATCATTCCAACCCTCTTGACTTATTTCACTAAAGATTCCTTAAGACATTGCAAGTCTTGGGCAAGATTGGCCAAGGATTGAAGTTCAAGAGCTTCTATGGAGTCAAAATTTGGGGGAAACAAATTTAATGCTTCAATCTTAAGCTTCTGAAGCTTCAAGATTTCTTTCAAGCATTAAATACACAAGGATTGAAGATTATTTTAGCAACATTGGGTAACCAGAGGCTTTTGAAGCTTCAAGATTTCTTTCAAGCATTAAATACACAAGGATTGAAGATTATTTTAGCAACATTGGGCAACCAGAGGCTTTTGAAGCTTCAAGATTTCTTTCAAGCATTAAATACACAAGGATTGAAGATTATTTTAGCAACATTGGGCAACCAGAGGCTTCATCACGCACTTAGGGATCATTCAAGTCTTCATTAAACAAACAAAACGTATTTCTCTTCAATTCTTTATCTCTCTCATTCATCCAATTGTTGAGCTTCATCCAATTGATTGAGAGATTAAAGAATTGTAAAATTCCCATCAAACTTCAATCACTTATTGCTTAAATCAATCCAATCATGGAATGCATTTTTTACTTAATGCATATTAAATCCAATTAGTGAATTAGAAACTTTTGACTGAATTTTTAGCATTACATTCAATCCAATTGATTAAATCCCCATTGATTGATGGGATGGCTTACTCTAATCCATTGATTTGCTTGTGATTGTTCATTCATGGAAAAGTATGTCATAATCCATTGTAAAAGGGCAAGTCAGTAGTAAGTCGTTGCATGGTAAGACCCTCTTTCCATTCATTTTACCAAATTTCAATTCTCTTACATTTCATGTAAAGAGATGAATGAAAAATTTAAGTAATGCATATCATGTTGATTGATTAAAGTAGCATTACAGTACCATGTTGATATTTCTATCAAGGAAAAAGGTGGATGTTAGGGGAGATAGCGAGATAATAGAGATTTGACCCTCCCCTTACTATTAAAGATCTCGAAGGGGTGCAACCAACAAACCCCGGGGGGAACTTTGCCCACCTCTCGCTGATTCAGAACCTATGTAGAGAGTCTGTCCTGCCATTTTATCCTCACACAAATACGAGTGGAGAATTGAAGATTGAAATATCTTTACTACCTAGCTCTTCTTCATGGTTGTAAGTTCTTTTCTAAGTGTTGAAATCCCTATTACAACAGTTGTACATGTAGTAATAGTAGCTACATACTCATTCCTTGCTATCATAAAGTCATTTTCAACACTTATCACATCGTCCTCTTCATCTTCCATTAGCTCCTCTTCATCTTCAAATATTGCTCGTGAAAGCATGTCAGACACCACAGGGTTTTCTCTACCTCTCAGGGAAGCTACTATATGTATATTATCTACATCACATACGTTCAAGGCCTATTTATAAATATCGTTACCTGTGAATTTTTCTTGAATAAAATATAATCATTTTCTATTTAATCTGTAAATAATACCTTTATATTATATCCATTTGTATGTAAAAATTATATAAAAACAATATTTTAAAAACACCTTATTTTGAGCCCACGTGATGCACACATATATTCATGAGTAATTTACCTGAGCTCTACCTACAATATGCGAAAAATCAGGGTTAAGTGACTTTATATATGCAATCCACCATACTATCATGCCCAATAGAGGTAGGCAATCAATCTCTACCACTACATGAGCTCCCATAAAATACTATTTGTTACACTTAAGGGCTGTCACTACACCCCAAAGCTCTCTTTTGACTTGAGAATACCGTCATTGTCATTCATTGAGGACCTTTGCTCCAAATTGAATGGCATACCTATTCCCATCAACATCATCCTCACCCACTCCCCAACCAATGCCAATTGGGCTTGTATCCATGGTGAGAATAATAGACTACCCATTCTCATAAATTTCTCTCTTTAGTGTTGGGGCTAAAATTAATAAGCCCTTTAACTTCTGAATTGCCTTCGTATGTTGTTCACCCCACCAAAACTTTTTCCCTTTTCTCAAGAGCTGATATAAACTTTCAACCACATGAGAAAAATGCAGAATCCATATCAAGTAAAAGACACATGTACCCAAAAATCTTCTCACCTTGGATACATTCGAAAATGTCTCTTGCATCCTACTTATGGCATCAATCTTTACTGGTGAGGGATTTCTCCCATATGGTCCACACATGTGCCCAAAAACTAATACTTCCTCCACGTTTGTAGTACTCTAAATATTTTGATCTTTTTTTGTAATTACTCTAGATTTTATTATCTTTTTGGTACAAAGCTATAAAAAGATTGATTTAAGTGCTAGAGAAAAAGTCTCTCATCCCTTTTGATTTACTTGCAACAACGCAATATAGACAACTTGTGATAAGGTCTTGATTTGAATGGTTTGAACATAATAAGAAAATTTATTCTATAAATTACCATAAACAAGTTTCATAGTTTTACTTTATATTGTTGATTATAGTGTTCTCATCAGGATGATAGTCACTCTTTGTTTGAGAAGGGATTTCTTCTCTTGTATCTCAACAAAATTAACGTATGTAAAGTCTCCAACCCCCACCTACGAACGCACCTACGATGGGCCTACAGTATGTAAAGTTAAATATGCTATGCATGGGGATGAGGGAGTAGCTATCCTATGTCAAAGTGTTTCATGTCCCGTGGTATTGTACCGGACCTCGCCACCTTTTTTTCTTTGTGTGCATCTTTAACAAAACCTCTCTCTCTCTCTTTCTCTACTACTACTACCACTACTGCTACTCCTACTCCTACTCCTACTCCTACTCCTACTCCTACTCCTACTCCTACTCCTCCTACTCCTCCTCCTACTACTACTGCTACTGCTACTGCTACTGCTACTGCTACTGCTACTGCTACTGCTACTGCTACTGCTACTGCTACTGCTACTGCTACTGCTACTGCTCCTGCTCCTGCTACTGCTACTGCTCCTGCTACTGCTCCTGCTACTGCTACTGCTACTGCTACTGCTACTGCTACTGCCACTGCTACTGCCACTACCACTACCACTACTACTACCACTACTACTACTACTACTCTTTCTCCTACTTCTACTCCTACTCCTACTCCTACTCTTACTACTACTACTACTACTACTAATAGTACTATGCTACTGCTACTGCTACTGCTACTGCTACTGCTATTGCTACTGCTACTGCTACTGCTACTGCTACTGCTACTGCTACTGCTACTGCTACTGCTACTGCTACTGCTACTGCTACTGCTACTGCTACTGCTACTGCTACTACCGGACCTCTTTCTCCTACTCCTACTCTTTCTCCTACATCTTTAACAAAACCTCTATCTCTCTCTTTCTCTACTACTACTACCACTACTATTACTAGTACTCGCCTTCCCAAAGTGTCAAATAAACCCAAGATACACCCTAAACAAAACCTCTCTCTCTCTCTCTCTACTACTACTACTCTCTACCACTACTACCACTACTACTAATAGTACTCGGCTACTCAGCTACTGCTACTCCTACTCCTACTCCTACTCCTACTCCTACTCCTACTCCTCCTCCTACTACTACTACTACTACTACTACTACTGCTACTCCTACTGCTACTGCTACTGCTACTGCTACTGCTACTGCTACTGCTACTGCTACTGCTACTGCTACTGCTACTGCTACTGCTACTGCTACTGCTACTGCTACTGCTACTGCTACTGCTACTGCTACTGCTACTGCTCCTGCTCCTGCTACTGCTCCTGCTCCTGCTCCTGCTACTGCTACTGCTACTGCTACTGCTACTGCTACTGCTACTGCTACTGCTACTGCCACTGCTACTGCCACTACCACTACTACTACCACTACTACTACTACTACTCTTTCTCCTACTTCTACTCCTACTCCTACTCCTACTCCTACTACTACTACTACTAATAGTACTATACTACTGCTACTGCTACTGCTACTGCTACTGCTACTGCTACTGCTACTGCTATTGCTACTGCTACTGCTACTGCTACTGCTACTGCTACTGCTACTGCTACTGCTACTGCTACTGCTACTGCTATTGCTACTGCTACTGCTACTGCTACTGCTACTGCTACTGCTACTGCTACTGCTACTGCTACTGCTACTGCTACTGCTACTGCTACTGCTACTGCTACTGCTACTACTACTACTACTACTACTAATAGTACTCGGCTTCTCAAATACACCAAAGGTGCATCTTTAACAAAACCTCTCTCTCTCTCTCTCTCTCTCTCTCTCTCTCTCTCTCTCTCTCTCTGTGTACTACTACCACCACCACCACTGCTATTACCACCACCACTACTACTACCACCACTATTACTACTACTAATATTACTACTACTACAAATAAGAAAACAAGAAGTTAAAGAGCAATATCTTACCCTCTCTTTGTTTTTTATCCATTCATTCTCCTCCCTCCCTCCCTCCCTCCCTCTCTCTTTCTCTCTTTCTTTATTATGTTTCATGTTTATTCCCTTTGTCTCTCGTTCCTTCTTTCTTTTTCTCTCTTCCTCTCCCTCTCTCATTTCCTTTGACAAAATCTCTCTCTCTCTCTCTCTCTCTCTCTACTACTACTACTACTACTACTACTACTACTACTACTACTACTACTACTACTACTACTACTACTACTACTACTACTACTACTGCTGCTGTTGCTGCTGCTGCTGCTGTTGCTGCTGCTGCTGCTACTGCTACTACTATTGCTGCTCCTGCTGTTGCTGCTCCTGCTCCTGCTCCTGCTCCTGCTACTATTGCTGCTGCTGCTGCTGCTGCTCTTGCTACTGCTACTGCTACTACTACTACCACTACCACTACTACCAAGAAAACTACTACCACTACCACTACCACTACCACTACCACTACTGCTGCAGTTGCTGCTGCTACTGCTACTCCTACTCCTACTGCTACTGCTACTGCTACTGTACCACTACCACTACCACTACTAGTACTACTACTACAACAAACAAGAAACAAAGAAATTAAAGAACTACTACTACTACAAATAAGAAAAGAAAAAATTAAAAAACAATATTTTACTCTCTCTTTGTTTTTTATCCATTCATTCTCCTCTCTTTCTCCCTCCCTCCCTCTTTCTTTATTAGGTTTCATATTTTTTCCCTCTCTCTCTCGTTTCTTCTTTCTTTTTCTCTCTTCCTCTCCCTCTCTCATTTTCTCTCTTTCTCTCTCAGTACACATCATTTTTAACAAAAACAAAAAAAGAAGAAGGAGAAAACAAAAACAAACCAGGAGGGAACAATGCACTCACCACAAAGACTCGAGGATGGATTTGGCGGCTCCTCTTCATGACGGCGGCTCCTCTTCACCCTCCGTTGTCGAAGGGTTTGTGAAAACAAAGTCGCGTCTTCAGAAGACCTTGATAAATTTCAGGAATAGGTAGAAGAACATTTGGTTCGATTTGAAAGAATGGAAGTTAGCTCTTCTATTCAGTTTGAAAGTATAGACTTTTCTTTTACTTCCTTACGCTCCCTTTAGCTTTGTCATCATGCTGGACTTGTCATAATATTTCTTCGTTCTTCTACTGAAACATTTTGTTCTTGAACTACATCCGCTATCTTCATCAGCACAACTGCAGAAAACAGAAGTATTGTACCCTTCGTTACTTCTCTTCTTCAACGCCTCCAAGTCTTTGACTTGAGCGTAGATTCTTTTGATGATTTTTTTATGGTAAAGGATTGTCCTTCGCTTATGGCATTAGATCACATCAGCTAGGCGTAGTAACTGGAGCATAGTTCGATGTACTAGAGCGAGGCACTGTGTTTCAGAATGTCGTGATAGTACGATGATGCTACTCGGAGAGATGATGAGACGTGTGGCTGTCAAAGAGTAGGCTATCGCCCTCTCGCAGAAGCCAGAAATGAGTCTTAAGCTGGAGGAGAGCAACCTCTTCAGTACCGACGGCTTGTCTTCTCCTTGTTCGTTGACGTTTCTTCTCATGGCCTCCTTCGTCGAAGCACAAAATCAGTCAACCACTTCATCTTCCTCATGTTAGGGGGGAGCTTTATCTTCGTTCCCTTCTCTGTCGTGGAATTCGCTTGCAAAATGTCATCTTCTTCATAGTTGTGACATCGCCTCCGGCTTTTGGTTTCCTTGGCGCATGATTCGCTGCAGGTCCGTCGGGTCCGATGTCTAAGAAGCTTTAAAATCTTCCCCTCTTTCACGCCTTATGACTCCTTTCATGTGAAACTTCATCGATTGTCATGGGCTTCTAGGGCATGTCAACCTTCGACGCGTACAGGGCGGCCTCTAAAGCAGCGATGGACTCGTGTAGTGTCCCCTCTTTGATTAACACAGGCACTTGCCACCCTCTCCAGGCTTACTAGTCTTGAAGCAATCTCTTACAATTACCCTTCTGAGTCATACCTTGAATTTGATATGCTGCTGCTCCTCATCATGAATTCGATATGCTACCGCTGTCCAGCAGCATGGATCCTCCAGACATTCTCTGATTCTTCCCTTTTCTTCGTTTTTTTTGTCTCTTCCCGTCAGTCGGCTACGTCGTCTTCAGTCTCCTGAGCATCTTTGTCTGATTCAGCATCGTTGTCTTAGAATCGTCTTCCGCCCCCTTCACATGTGACAACCCATCAACAAACAAATGACTAGTATGTCATAACACTGGCCATTTGAAATAGGGCTGCTTTCCCTGACTTTTCAATCAAATCAAGTGAAGCAGTTAGGGGCTGCAAGAGCACCTCCTGTGTCGACAACGGACCTTTCTCATTCTGCCGTCCAGCTCTACTCAACTATTTCTCTAACTCTTCTGTTGTACTCTCGGCGATTCTCACTGTACATTTTAGCAGCTTCAGAGTTTGCTGGTGAGTTGGGATTTGGATCACATAACAAAGACTGAATAGACGTCAGAATTGCAGCCACATCATAGATAGGACTCCACTCCATCCCAAGGAGTATCATCAGGCCCCCAAAAATGACTGCGTTCCACAGCATCTATTTTCTTTCCTCCTTCATCTATTTTCCCTCTCTCTCCAATTCATCCCGCACTCTCCTCCCCTGTTTCTGCCTGTTCGTCCCGCCCAAAATGCCTCCTTTTAAAAATAGCTCAAAAGCTTTTTCTTTCCAGCCTGATCCACATCTTCTTTATCCCCTTGTTCTAAAGACTCTATCCTTGGCAATTCTTTTGCAGTTCCGTTACAACTAGTAGAGACAGTGTTACCAACTATATGTTTACCATCCTCTGCAACCTTTTGATTCTTTCCACACGCATTCTTCTTTTCTTTCTTTTCAGCTAGACCATTACCTAAAGCAGGATAACTCACACGTGCATCAGCTTGCTTGCCTTCAGTATTTGCCACTAATTCTCCTGAGGTAAACCTCAAATAACACTAGGTTCAGCATCAGTTACTTTGGTTCCTGATTGACCATAAAAAATCTGAATTTCCCCTTCCTTTGGGCTAAGATCTGCAGGTAATCTTTCCACACCTTTATTTGCATGTTTCTTCTTCCTTTTGGGTAGTTGCATCTCGGGTTACCAGTCTACCAAAATTACTTATTCTTCTTC
This sequence comes from Lygodium microphyllum, assembly GCF_053477565.2. NCBI lineage: Eukaryota > Viridiplantae > Streptophyta > Polypodiopsida > Schizaeales > Lygodiaceae > Lygodium > Lygodium microphyllum. The sequence continues at coordinate 70,577,739 of NC_141156.1, forward strand.
GTCTTCGGCATAGAATGAAAGATCAAACATAACAACTAAGTATGTACAAAGTATTAAATCACACACATGACTTTTGGGTGGTTTGCACACCTCGAATGCGCAGCAATACGACATCCACCCCCTCTAATCCTGCGCATCCTCCGGATGGGCCAACTACCCATGATCATTATCATCAAGATCCACAAACAAATCAATCTCTTCGTTATGCATTTCCGGTAGATCAACAAGATATCCAGCCATATCATCTGTCTCTTCCATTGGAGTTTCTTGTCGTTGCTCTTCTCTCGAAAATTCTTCCAATGCATAATCCTCATCATCTCTTTTCTTGAAAATCTTGATTCTTTTTCCAGCAATAGGCACTCTAAGCACTGTTCCATCCAATTCTGTCAACTCATATGTTGCATTATCAAAGACATGTCTGATTGTGTATGGCCCAAACCATCTTTTCACCATCTTTCGAAGTGCAGTATGCTGATTTTCAAGGCTGCTATCAAAGACCAATACCTAATCTCCCTCTTCTATTGCTCTAGGCCGCAAGCGATGCCTGCTATCAAACCTGTCCTTGTTCCTTAGTCTAGCAACTTTCAACCTGTCAATAGCTAGCTGAATATCCTCAGGTCTCCTCTCCAACTGTCGAATCCGAAGAGCTAAGAGCTCCTCTCTCGTCAAATCCTCCTGCCAAGGTAAAACTGACCAAGTCAAAGCACAAGTCTCAATCGGCATAACAGGTTTCTGACCATACATCAACTCTGCAGGCATATATCCTGTGGTAACACTATGGGTCGTACGATCAGCCCACAAAGCAAATGGTAGAAGTCTCGGCCATTCTCCAATCCGTCCTCTGCATGCTTTGGCTAATGCTTTCACTATTGGCGGATGCCCTCTTTCACTCTTTCCATTTCCCTCTGGATTGTATGCTGTGGTTAGAGCCAATTTGATTCCTAGCTGAGAGAAAAACTCCCTAGCTTCATCTGCATCCAATTCACCACGATCCGCAGTGATTTTACCCACACAACCATACCTGCAAAAAATTTCCTCCAATAAGAACTTACACACTGCACTAGTGGTCTTCGTTCTCAAAGATCTGCCCTCAACATGATTAGTAAGATCCTCTCTAGCCAAAACAATGTATCTCATCTGCCATAGACCCATAGGCATGGTAACCAAATCAACTACCCACTTATAATGAATGCATACCGGATAGGTCGGATGAAGCTCATCTCTATGACGCACTACTGAATACATCTGGCAGTCTCTGCAAGTCTCAATAAAGTGAGAAACATCTCTGTACATGCCTTTCCACCAATATTTCTCCCTGATTTTCTCATAAGTAGCCCATACTCCTCTATGACCAGCCCAAGGACTCTCATGAAACTTCCTCATCACCTGTAACTGTGTCTCTTGATCGCAGACAACCCGCAAAGGTAATCCGCCTCTTTTCTTCAGATGCTTCCAAAGAAATCCGTCCTTGAGAAAATAACCATAGGCTTTCCTTCTGATCTTCTTGAACTCTTCATCTGTCCATTCATCTCTTTTGCTTAGTGTACTAAGGTACCTGCCAATCTGCAACCAATCTCCAACATAGAGCTCTTCTGTGAAAGCCACAATATCATAAACATGACAAACATGATCAACCATAGTGGCTGAAATTTCTGCATCATCCTCTTCTGCAAGTAGAATCTCCTCATCATCATACCTGGCTCTAGACAACATATCTGCCACTGGATTATCCTTCCCTGCTATGTGTTTAAATTCCGGATTTAATGACTTGATGTATGCAATCCATCTCAACATAGCTATATCCGGAGTAGAGCAACTCGTAATCATACCAATCAATGGCAAGCAATCTGTCTCTACCACAATTGAAGCTCCAATAAAGTACTCCTTGTCACATTTGAGAGCCGTGACAATCCCCAATAACTCCCTTTTGATTTGCGGATATCTCCTCTGTCTCTCGTTTAGGACTTTCGCCCCAAACCGAATAGCATACCTATTTCCATCTGCATCATCTTGACCCACAGCCCAACCTATGCCAATTGGACTAGTGTCAACTGTCAATACAATAGGCCTATCACAATTATAATCTGCTTTCTTGAGAGTAGGAGCATTCTGCAATAATTTCTTCAATTTCCGCATGGCTCTAGTGTGGCTCTCATCCCAATAAAATTTCTGCCCCTTTCGAAGCAGCTGATACAAACAATCTGCTATGTGTGCAAAATGAGGTATCCAAATTATATAAAACACACAAGCACCAATGAATCTCCGTACCTCAGAAGTGGTAGAACAATACTCTGCAATCTTGCCTATAGCATTCACCTTATCAGGTGAGGGTTTCCTGCCATAATATCCACACATATGCCCAACAATGACAACCTCATTCACTCCAAAAATAGATTTTTGCCCTGAAAGTGTCAAGTTCACTTCTTCTAACCTGGCCAAAATCTTCTCACATGCTGAAATATGATCAGCCACAAAGTGTCTACATCCCTGCTCATTTAGGCTCTCATTCTTCTCTTCTTCTGCACACCCCTTAATGGGCACATCATCCAAGAAAGGCATAGTAAGCTGAGGTATGTAATCACGAAGGACCTTATGCATGGCATTCATCATATGCGCAACAGAATTAGTGGCACCTTGAGGTAAGGTGCACATCCTGACAAGCCCAATAGGAGTTCTCATGGTGGTTATGTCCCTGCTTTCCAAAGCCAGCTGAAACTGATCATAACCTGAATATAAATCACCCAAAGAATAGATGACACGTCCAGCAAATGCCTCTGCAAACTCATCCACAACTGGACCAATACCAACATTCCTGATAGTAACCCTGTTCACTGGCTGCATGTCCTGAATAAATCGAAGAGTACCATTCTTCTTTGGAACTATAAACCACCTGTTTGAGTATGGTGCAGATGAAGGCTCAAGGATTCCCATCCTGATTTTCTCATTCAATAAATCAATCAGCTTTGGCAAGTGTGCTTTAGGCACTGGAACAGGTCGGAGATTCCATGGAATATGAGGAATAGTAAAAATAACCATAGGAGCAACAATATCAGGATTCACACATCCAATCTCATGTGGGACAAAAGCAAATCCCCTTCCATGATGCTCAAGCATCTCCTGAAAGCATTGCTTCTCCATGGGTAACAAGAAATCACAATTTCCAATTTTCAATTCAGCAAGTGTCTCTGCTGAAAATTTATGACCAATATGCTCTGGATTCCTCAAAATTTGCTGTTTAGCAGCCCTCTCTATTTGCTGATCACTGTCAGGTGGAAGCGGTACAGCAACCGGCTTCACCTTCTTATCCACAGTTTTGTATTTCGTGTCAACCCTGGCTTCATTATGCTCTTCTTCATTACATAAACCTTGCTGTAAATCAGCAATTCTGCACTCCAATGGCTGAATATTCTCAGCCCTCTGCTCTATGGACTGCATAGAAACAGCCCCAAACTCTGAATGCTGAAATATTTCAGCAGTAAACTCTGTTGGCTGAAAATTTTCAGCCCTCTGTCTCTCTGAAAGCTGATCATAACCAGCTGGAAACTCTTTTTGCTGATTTTCTTCAGCACTCAACACTCTTTGCTGAGTTACCTCAGCCTCTGACTCAATCTGTGACATAAAATCTGCAATTTCATGAAACATGTCCAGGGACTGCACTAATACATTACCATGACAATTCAGCATATCAGTTTTCAGCATATCTCCCATCTCTGACATCGTATCTGTACAAATCACACTGTCATACATACCATCTATGTGCTCATCATCCTCCAAAATTCCTGCATTTTTCAATTTTTTCTCCTTCCTGCATATATACTGCCTGGCAGCTCTAGACAATCTAGAAGTCTTCTGATAGCTCATTGAACTGTTTGCTGAAATCCCAACATAACCGGATGAGAAAACACTGTTGCTGCCAGGAGGCGAGAACTCCAATCTCCTCTCCTCTGTACCACCATCGTCTCGCGAAACGGCGGTACCTAATGAAAACCCGAATCCCTCACAGTGGGCAAGGGTGCATCTCTGAGAGTATCCCTGTTTCTAACATGGTTCACACATACAGTCATAAACTGAACTACTCTCATACCATCTTTACTGCGAATCCGTGCATAAGCAGATCCATCATCCATGACCTTTGTCTCCATGCGCATCTCTGTAATGAATGGCTGACCAAGAATTATGGGATAAGAGCATGAATCCTGCACAAAGAAATGAAAATCCTCCTCTACATCACCAATAGAAACCCTGACACTAGGGCAAGCAGCATATAAATCACCTGCAGTGTTATTGGCGGCTCTCATACGCCACCCATGCTCTACATCCATAGGCCATCTGTTACTCTCATAAACTCCACGAACAATGAGATTAATCTCTGAACCATGATCAACCAATGCAACATAAGGCACCTGTTTTTCTCCAACCTTTACCATCGTCTCTGTAGTTGCCCTAGCCCAATGGCTCCGCGAAAAGTGACTACGCGGTATCAAAACAGGCTCATCAATTTCAGCATAATGCATAGGCTGAACCCTCTTCTCTACCTGTGGCAAAACAGAAGCATTATCAACCATAACCTCATCATCATCCTCATCCAACTCTCCAATCAAAACTCCCTGTGTATCAGTGGTAGCCAATGCACGTCTTTTCCTCTTCAGGACCTCCTAAAACTGATCCTGAAACTCTCTTTTTGAGATGCCCAAAATCTCAGAAATAGTGAAAGTCACCTCACTGCCAAGTATCTTATCATTAAAGATTTTCTTCATATCTGTAGATGTCTCAATATCGGACATCAATCTGAATCCTGGCTGCTTTCTCTCTCTAGGCTCTTGCCTCTTTTCTCTCTTTTGAGCATCCTCCATCTGTCGATCTGGCCCTGGTCGTGAAGACGGTCCTGCAGTAGGTGGAGTAACAAACTCACCCCCTCTAGTCTTCTTAGCTGCACTTGGATTGTCTTCATCCCTCTTACGCTTCTCCTCAACAAATACATCTGCACCATGAGATTTAGCCAAATAAGCATAAATAGAATACCTGTCAACAGGCGAGTCCCAACCTGTCTCTGATCTGATGCTAGAGCCTGCACTAGTCAAAACAATTTGCTGAATTTTCCCCTTGTTTGCAGACTCCATAGCATAAGTCCATAGTGCGGACTGAGTCTCTGATCCCTTCTCAATCTGTACTCCATATGCAGAAGCATCACCTCTAGCCGTCACATAAGAAGTACGCGCAGCCATGTCCTCCACTAACTTCTTCATTCCACCTTTACCAAAGTTGGTAGCAAGTGGAGCTCCTGTCTCAGTCAACCAAATCTTACCATCTTGCCCCCAATATACCAAATTCTGCCTCCTTGCATCCTGGAAAGAGTCACAATCCCTGCAATGCTGATGCTCCGTACTATCACACCAAATACATCTCCGATCTCTCCTAGGTGCACTAGGAGCACTCCTAGGTGCAATAGGAGCACTAGAAGAAGTAGCAGGCGCAGTCGAAGCAAACTGCTCCTTCAACTTACCCACCAACTCCGCTTTGACTGACTCAAGTGTCAAATCTGTGATACCTTTGATTATGTCATCAAGAGAAGTAGGCACCGATGGAGCAGATGGTTTAGGAGCAGAAGGTGTAGGCATCGGTCGTGGAACAGGAGGAATAGGTGGAGTAGAAACAGTAGGCACTGGCATAGGCCAAGAAACTGGCTGAGGAGGAGAAGAAATAACAAGGGTAGAAGTAGGCATAGGAGCAGATGATGATGTAGGTGTCATGGAACCATTCTGTAGGCGAGTCTTCCATATCCTCCTCTTGGTCAATGTCGAGACTGCATCCTGAGCATCCTGCCAATCAGTTTTAAGACCCATAGGCTTCGTGCGATCTTCAAGAAGCTCACCCAATTCTTCTTGAAGAGCAGGATCTGCAGCTTGCAAGAAAAGCTCAACTTTTTCAACATCCAATGCTCTTTGTTCAATGGCATCAAGCTGACTATACCTCTCTTCGAATTCTTGAATCAACTCCGAAGCAGCAAGACCTTTGTTTGGCATGTAGACCCACTCTCGGAATGACCGCCGAGTAGCCATACCAAAGTCCTCAAGGAAGTATTCTTCTTTTAGAGCCTTCTTAAAATCTTGCCAATGTGTATTTTGAATAAATAAATCAGTCACCTTTGTCCTCAAAGCAGGTGTGACAAGACGAAGGAAGTACTTACTCATAAGTCGAGCAGGAACTCCAAAAAACCCCATCTTGATCTCATATGTCTTCAAATATGCTGAAACATTACGCCCGTCAAATAGCTTCTTCTCACTCTCAACTGCTTCAATAGCCTTAGTCGCGCTGTTTGCATTCTCTTGCTCCGAATAGAGTTGCCTTTGCTGAGACAACTGTTGTTGATGCAATTGTTGTTGCTGCTGCATATACATTTGTGTTTGCTGATTTTGGAGCTACATATACATGGACATATTCTGCAAAATTTGTTTTAGATCCTCTGTTGAAGTACTTGACGCAGCAGTCATAGATGGAGCTGAAGTAGAGGTAGCTGGAATTGTAGAAGAAGCTGAAATAGAGGCTGAAGTGTCTCCCATCCTGAAATTTCTGCGACGCTTTCACGTCGGGTTCACCAAAGATGTCGAAGGGTTTGTGAAAACAAAGTCGCGTCTTCAGAAGACCTTGATAAATTTCAGGAATAGGTAGAAGAACATTTGGTTCGATTTGAAAGAATGGAAGTTAGCTCTTCTATTCAGTTTGAAAGTATAGACTTCTCTTTTACTTCCTTACGCTCCCTTTAGCTTTGTCATCATGCTGGACTTGTCATAATATTTCTTCGTTCTTCTACTGAAACATTCTGTTCGTGAACTACATCCGCTATCTTCATTAGCACAACTGCAGAAAACAGAAGTATTGTACCCTTCGTTACTTCTCTTCTTCAACGCCTCCAAGTCTTTGACTTGAGCGTAGATTCTTTTGATGATTTTTTAATGGTAAAGGATTGTCCTTCGCTTATGGCATTAGATCACATCAGCTAGGCGTAGTAACTGGAGCATAGTTCGATGTACTGGAGCGAGGCACTGTGTTTCAGAATGTCGTGATAGTACGATGATGCTACTCGGAGAGATGATGAGACGTGTGGCTGTCAAAGAGTAGGCTATCGCCCTCTCGCAGAAGCCAGAAATGAGTCTTAAGCTGGAGGAGAGCAACCTCTTCAGTACCGACGGCTTGTCTTCTCCTTGTTCGTTGACGTTTCTTCTCATGGCCTCCTTCGTCGAAGCACAAAATCAGTCAACCACTTCATCTTCCTCATGTTAGGGGGGAGCTTTATCTTCGTTCCCTTCTCTGTCGTGGAATTCGCTTGCAAAATGTCATCTTCTTCATAGTTGTGACATCGCCTCCGGCTTTTGGTTTCCTTGGCGCATGATTCGCTGCAGGTCCGTCGGGTCCGATGTCTAAGAAGCTTTAAAATCTTCCCCTCTTTCACGCCTTATGACTCCTTTCATGTGAAACTTCATCGATTGTCATGGGCTTCTAGGGCATGTCAACCTTCGACGCGTACAGGGCGGCCTCTAAAGCAGCGATGGACTCGTGTAGTGTCCCCTCTTTGATTAACACAGGCACTTGCCACCCTCTCCAGGCTTACTAGTCTTGAAGCAATCTCTTACAATTACCCTTCTGAGTCATACCTTGAATTTGATATGCTGCTGCTCCTCATCATGAATTCGATATGCTACCGCTGTCCAGCAGCATGGCTCCTCCAGACATTCTCTGATTCTTCCCTTTTCTTCGTTTTTTTTGTCTCTTCCCGTCAGTCGGCTACGTCGTCTTCAGTCTCCTGAGCATCTTTGTCTGATTCAGCATCGTTGTCTTAGAATCGTCTTCCGCCCCCTTCACATGTGACAACCCATCAACAAACAAATGACTAGTATGTCATAACACTGGCCATTTGAAACAGGGCTGCTTTCCCTTACTTTTCAATCAAATCAAGTGAAGCAGTTAGGGGCTGCAAGAGCACCTCCTGTGTCGACAACGGACCTTTCTCATTCTGCCGTCCAGCTCTGCTCAACTATTTCTCTAACTCTTCTGTTGTACTCTCGGCGATTCTCACTGTACATTTTAGCAGCTTCAGAGTTTGCTGGTGAGTTGGGATTTGGATCACATAACAAAGACTGAATAGACGTCAGAATTGCAGCCACATCATAGATAGGACTCCACTCCATCCCAAGGAGTATCATCAGGCCCCCAAAAATGACTGCGTTCCACAGCATCTATTTTCTTTCCTCCTTCATCTATTTTCCCTCTCTCTCCAATTCGTCCCGCACTCTCCTCACCTGTTTCTGCCTGTTCGTCCCGCCCAAAATGCCTCCTTTTAAAAATAGCTCAAAATCTTTTTCTTTCCAGCCTGATCCACATCTTCTTTATCCCCTTGTTCTAAAGACTCTATCCTTGGCAATTCTTTTGCAGTTCCGTTACAACTAGTAGAGACAGTGTTACCAACTATATGTTTACCATCCTCTGCAACCTTTTGATTCTTTCCACACGCATTCTTCTTTTCTTTCTTTTCAGCTAGACCATTACCTAAAGCAGGATAACTCACACGTGCATCAGCTTGCTTGCCTTCAGTATTTGCCACTAATTCTCCTGAGGTAAACCTCAAATAACACTAGGTTCAGCATCAGTTACTTTGGTTCCTGATTGACCAGAAAAAATCTGAATTTCCCCTTCCTTTGGGCTAAGATCTGCAGGTAAGCTTTCCACACCTTTATTTGCATGTTTCTTCTTCCTTTTGGGCAGTTGCATCTCGCGTTACCAGTCTACCAAAATTACTTATTCTTCTTCGTCTTCGGCATAGAATGAAAGATCAAACATAACAACTAAGTATGTACAAAGTATTAAATCACACACATGACTTTTGGGTGGTTTGCACACCTCGAATGCGCAGCAATACGACACCGTGCACTTTCTCCTCTTCTTTGTAAATGGCAGTGGTGGGAGTGAGAAGCTCTCCTTCTCTCTCTTTCTCTCCCTCTCCCTCTCAAATGCAAGATAAAATTCACTCGCTCTTTTGCGTAAAATGTGACGCTCGGGTTTCGGCCCGCTTTTTTTCCCCTAAGTACCATCACTATTTTCGTCAATAGCGATGCAAATAGCAACGCCGCTTATTTGCATTGGAAATGGCCATCACTATACTCCTATATCCTTGTAGTATCCTTGCCTTGGGGATTTAATAGAGGATGTCTTGATCCCCTTTTGTGAGATCCATTACACTAAAGTCGACAACTTATAAATCGTCGAGCGTACCTCTTGAATGAGACACCCCAATATCGCAATCAATAGTATGAACTATCAAAAATTTAAAGCATTTACAAACATTGAATCAACACAAAATAGTGAAATATTAAATCTCTCTATTTCTCTCTCCTCTCCCTCCCTCTCTTTATCTCTCTCTAATTTCCCTCTCTCTACTTTTTCCTCATTCTCTTTATCTCATTCTCTCTTTGTTTCTCTATTTCTCTCTCCATCCCTCTCTCTCTCTCTCTCTTTATTTTTCTCTTTCTCTCCATATCTATATTTGTCTCTCCCTCCCTCCCTCTTCTTTTTGATCTCCTCCCTCTCTTTCCTTGACTCTTCTTTTCTCTCTCCTCCCTCTCTCACCATTCATTCTCTCTCATTATCTCTATTTTTCTCTCTCCTCTCTCTCTATTTCTCTCTCTCTCTGTCTCTCTTATTTTCTCTCTTTCCCCCCTCTCTCTCTCATTATTTCTCTCACTTGCCCTCCTTCTCTCTCCCTCTCTAGTACACACCGCAACAGATAGGTTTTCCACAAGCTGGATGATGGAGTGCATGTGTGCGTACATGTCACACAGACGATCGAACACGCCCAAGGCACTTAAGAGTGGAGCCTCAAAGCCTGAGTGGCTAGACAGGAATGACTGGTGCCGACTCAAGGAGTAGGCTACAGATTCTCCAGGACGTTGGAGATAGCAGCGTGAGGTGGTGAGGGCACGACTAGGAGTGGTCCATCATCTTGGGAGTGGCAGCCACAGGAATTATCTAGAGGACTTTGTAAGTTTTTCTTTTGTTCGATATGTAGAGAGACATAGTCTCACTACATTGATCGACCGATTGTATGGATGCGACGGCCCTGTAAGTCACTCATCTTTCTTGTCCGTAGCTACTAAATTTAATTAAAATGCATTATTGTATGGTGGATTGATGTGTAGTTGTTTCTTTTTTTATAGAGTCCTTTCAATACTTTGTGACGGGAAAAGCTTTTGGATGGCATGGATCTATAGCTCGCCCTTGGATCTGTGCAACGCACATGATCTTCTTTTTTGGTCTTGTGATTTATGTAGGCATTTTTTATGCACTATGTTATTATCATCCTTTGTTTCTTGCCATGATTGTACCGTCACTTTCATTATGCGATATTGTATTTATTTTATGTATTAGTCTTATGGATTCAAGTACACTTTGCCTTCATTTAGACGAGCATTGTACACATTATTGAAACTCATATATATGGCCCAAATAAAGCACATAGTGCTATTTGTGGTGCCCTGCCACAAAAATTTTTTCCCTGTTTACTGTTGCTATTAGCATCGCAAATTTACTGCACGCATCGCTATTAGCATCACTATAAGTGTCGCTCTAAGCGTCATTATGAGTGCTGCATATACGACATTGATAGCGATGCAAATAGTGATATTGATAGCAACTGTTCTATAGTGTCGCTAATACTGATGTTATTTGCAACGACAAGGAATTATTTTTTAATGAACATTTTCGTCGCTTTGAACATCGGTATAAGGCTTGTATCCTGTAGTGGGAGCAGTGGAGACAGTTTGTTTCTCTGAGAAATGCCTACCCATGAGCTTGCTTAGGATATAAACTCATCTTCTAGTACATCTCGTGGATGAACTGAAGATTGCAAGACCCATCCATATCCGATGGATGTTCCTCTTAGAGCGTTTCATGAAAACCTTGAAGGGCTTTGTGCGACAACGAGCTCGTCCAGAGGATAACGTGGGTAAATATTGGCTAGACTTGTTGAAGGTGTTGGTGCATATTTCAAAGTGATTACCAATAATGGATTCATATAATAGTATGCTATGGATGCTAAAAGACAATGTGTTGAGGGTTGAAATGACTTGATTTTTTTGTTTTTTTTGTCATTTTTGAGGACTAAATGGTTGAATTTTGATGGATTTTTTATGATGATTAGTTAGTTTGGAAATTTTTGAGAGTGTTTTAGATGAGGTTTATTGGGTTTAAGAATTCATGATTTATTATAGTGGAGATATGATGTTTTGACATGTTGTATTGTTGTTCTGATAGTGTCTAATTGAGTCTCTAGAGCTTCTATTTTGCTCATTTTTCCTTATGTATGAGAAGTTGAAATTTTGATTGATGAAGTTTGAGAGTGTTTGGAAGCTTATTTCTGTACAGTCCCTATGGACAGCCATTACAGTAGCTCAGCTCAAGCTTTTGATCCAACCCACAACCTCTTGAGCTCAGCCCTCAAGAGACCCCTTACCCTTTTTGCCTCTTTCTTACCTAGATTGAAGATATGGAGATCAACATGCATGGGGTTCTTGTGGGCAATCATGAAAACTCCCTTTGAAGCTTTCCATATTTGAAGTTCAAGCTCAAGAACAAGCACGGGATCCCTTATCATTAGTGGAAGCATTCGAATGTTGAAGTTTTCTTCCAAGGAAATGGCCCAACCAAACAAGCTTTCTTGATGGATAAAATGGGCATCATGATGGGCTATGCTTCAACCATCTTCCCCAAGCATTGAAGAGGTATGTCAATCTAATTTTAATCTCTCATATTTATCCACTTGTTGAGATAAATCCCTTTGTTGGAGAGATTAAAGATTGCATAGCCTTTATTAGTCCAATCCCTCTTTGTATGCATGTATCTACTAAAGTCAATGTCCCCCTTTGTTTCCTAATGCATCATAACTAATAGTATGACCCTCTCTTTTTACAACTTAAGACCCTCAAGGGGTGCACAACCTAGCCCTAGGGGGAACATTTCCCACCTCTCAGTGATCCAAAGCCTGATACTTGTATGCACGTGTAGGTACTCCCCCATGATCACCACCTCTCTTGATGCAATGATCCCCCTTGGACACCCTTTTAGTGTTAATGGCACCCAAGTATGACACTTGCAGTGCATGTAGTCAAAAGAGATGTATAGCAGTAAACTTCATTTATGCATTGATGGCAGAGCAGATTGATATGAAATTATGCTTGGGATAGTGATTAATATACTCAAGATGCTATTCATGTTTTTGATCAGGCCTCTTAGCATATGACTCATCCATATAATGCTTTTGCACTAAGGGACAGACAATGTTTGTAAAGATCCTACTATAGAACATTTTGTATTGCATTTGGGAGTAAACCCTATAGCTCATCTTGAAAAGGGTTTTGTCCCCCGATGAGCCCTTGTTGAGCTCCCCTATCAACCATGTATCCAACACCCCACTAAGGCCCTCTCCCACCCCTGGTAGAAGCTCCCCCACTCTCCCCAGGAGCCCCCATGAAACCTATATCAATCAGCCCCATCATGGGCAACATGGTACTAATGGCCAACATGGCAATCATATCTTGGATGTAGGCATGGAGAGTATCTTGTATTTCAAAGTTGCATAGTGATTGGATTGAAGAGCTTCAAGAAGCTTATTTGCTAGATGGTCACTTCACCCACATCTTCCAGAAATTACAGCATGGTATCATGGCTAAAAACTCCCAACATCAACTCAAGCATGGCTTTATTTGGTCCCATGGCAAGATCCTCATCCCACATACTTCTCCCTTCACACAGAAGATCATGGAAGAGATGCATTCTTGCCCCACTTCTCATCACTTGGGTGTTTTCAAAATATATGAGAGGATTGCCAAGAGCTTTCATTAGAAAGGCTTATGGAGGGACATCAAGGACTTTGTGGCCAAATGTGTTCTATGCCTACAAAACAAGGGCAATACACTTAGACACTCTTGAAGGGAAATGGACTCATATCCTAATGGACTTTATCATTGACCTCCCCATGACCAGGAAAGTGTTACATGCCTACCTAACAATTCCATGGTAACATGTTTTAGTGGTCCATCGAAGAACTATCCTGAATGGCTTCACCTGGCACTCGCGAGAATGCACAAGATCTATTGTCTAGGTTTCCTAGAGTCCACCTCATAATGGAACATACTTAGCCCTCCCCACGAGGATCAACCTACAAGCTCAAGGTCCTAATTTGACACAACTGAGGTTTGGATGCATCAACTAGCTCCATCATAGGTATCCCACAAGGGCTTCTCATCCAATTAGAGCGATGGTAGTTACCCTTGGTTCATGGAGTGAAATGCTTTTTTCCAACAACTGGTTAGGAGATTTAGGAAACCTTAACGGAGTTCTAGCACAGTCGCCACAGCTTTTCCCTAAGATAATTTCTGATTAAGGTTTTAAGACCTGACCCTAGGTATGTCAATGCTCGGCTCTACCTAATTTTTTTAAATTAACATTTTGTTCAATCTCTTGAAAGAAGCTCCCAGCTTATTGGGACCACCCATCCATAGGACGGATCCATTAGGGATCTCACCCATCCGCTTCCCACAAATGGTTTTCTTTAGTTTTTCTAATTACCTATCACATTAAGTTATGACATATGAAAGTAGCTTCATTAATTAACCTGTTATCATAAGTCCCTTTGCATAATTTTACGACACAATACAAGGACAGAGAGAAATAGTCTTTTGGCAAAACATATTTATTTATTATTTTGCAAAGTTATTTACAATGATGTTTCCCTTTTGCCTACGCAGAAGATAAACCTCCGTTCACTAGAAAATCCATTATGTCTATGGTGCAGAAGAAAACAAACCCTCCAAGATTTCCCTCCCTTCACTAATACTGGAGACTCTAGGATCCCATCTTGATTCGCGTGAGAGTCATGCAGTTCCTAGGAGCCATTGAGAGTTTTACAACTAGAGCCCCCTAGCACTCCCACCTCCTCCTACCTAACGGATTCCTCACCGATTGACCTCTTGTTGTTGCAGCTGTCCAAAGCTCCTCGCGACAATACAAAACAATCCCCCTTGGAGCAGGGTCATGCGTCTAGTCGTGGGAGATCTTTTCTCTTATTATCATGATTATATATTTACAATAAGATCTAACTACTGCAAGCAGAATCAATATTTCTTGTGCAACCATCAATGCATGCACAAATAAAAAAAAGAAACAGCAACAAGTGTTTTTAGCATATGAAGCAGTTCCACCCAATTCTAGGGTTTCTCTTTTAAGGTCCCACCTTATTCTTAGGGTTTCCCTTCCTACTTGCAACTCTTTTTCCAAATCTGTAAGTTATTTTGTGAATCTGAAGTCTATTTTATCCTTATGAAAACTTGGTATTTTTTTGCTAAAAGATAATATGGACATTTATACCTATGGTAAGTAATTCATGCACTATCCTACCCTATCTCGAACTTACAAAATTTTCAAATGCTTTTCCAAGTCTGTTTAGACTTTAAAATTTGTATTGGCAAATTCTTATCAATGTCTAACAATTCTTACAGACTTCTAATATTTATTTAATTTATTGATACTAATAGTTTTAGGGTTGTCAAGTATTTCATAGTTGTTTTTGCTTCAACATTCTTGATATTTTAGGCAAGGTTTTCTCACTGACTCATACGTGGATCAACTCATGATATTAAACTCTCACTAATAAAATCATTAATATTAACATTGCATGTGTTTTTAGTAAGAAAATAATTTTAATTTTATTCTACTCATATTCCATGGTTTAATCGACGATGTCCAACCATTTGTCAAACTTTTAACGTTATCTAGAAAGATCAATTTTCATTTAGCTATGTCCTAAGTGCAATGTTGATTGTTTTTCTAAAAAAATTATTCTAAACAATGCAAAAAACGTAAGTGAAATCTTTCTTTCACCTTTCATACATCGAATTATATTTTTATGTACCTAATTTAAGTGCATCTAGTATATATTTTCCTATGCAAATTTTTACTAATTTAATACATTGATTATTTCATGATATTATCTAAATGGTTTTCTATAAATTATTATAAAACTCATATGCATCTTTTTATCATTAGCAAAATGAAATAGAGATAATCACTTTCAAGGAACATTGTCTACCTTTTTTCTATTATTATGATCACGTACGGTATTAATGAAATAACAATAAATATTACAAAAATAAACCATAATTACAATATTTTCCTAAGTAGCAGTTCATATGTATTTTCTTTTAAATGTTTTTATAATAATTTAAAGCCAAATATAGCAATAAGCTTATAAAACATTATTTTTTTCAAATCGATGAGATGTTGCCTCTATTTAGTTTGTAGTAACAAGGGTTTTGCCAACTTCTATGACATCATTTTCTCCATCAGTTGTTGCATTTTTTACTTCCCTTGCTTCAAATAGGATTTTTGAATTTCTACGACCTCATGGAGCCATGGATGTCAAGCAAAATTGACGTGGTAGTTCAAGGAGAGTTGGTAGTCGTCCAAAAAAATTTCACCAGTGTTTTGCTTAGCCATATGGTCGTATGGGAGGAAGGCGTAACAAGGAGTAGAGAAAATGGAAATGAGGTAGAAGAGGGGCATTTTCCTCCTTCAAGCTCAAAGCTACAATGGAAAAGAGAAGTAGAGACGTTTTGTCATCATCAAGAGGTCTTCCTTCTTGCTTTCTTTGTGAAGGAGAGGGGGTGTATTTATAACCATGAGGCCGGGGAGCATGTAGTCGACTCATTCTTTTGGGTACTTTGTCAAGAGAGCTACGTAAGCTTTAGAAAAAATGCTTTTTGATTGTCCACCTGTTAGATGGTTGCATGAGGATGATTTTAGACTTCCTTCTCTCCCTCCACGCATCAAAAACGTCATAATTTTTTGCCTATTTTTTCAAAAACGTCTTTTTTTCTTCAAAATGACTTCATCTGGTGGTTTTTGGCTAAGCTACCTTATGACTTATCTAGTTTATAAAGTCATGCCGTACTCTTTGATACTTAACTTACTCAATATCATGCTTGTTATTGTGCATTCTTTATCTACCAATTAAGGCTTTTGAAATATGTCTTGCGGTTACAAAATCAATGCAATCTTTGATGCATTAAATAGAATCAGGAATGCTAAATCAAATATAATGTGAAAAAATTTATGATCAAGCCATCATAATACTAATTATGAGGGGTCTTTGCTTGTTGGCTGGGAACATTGAGGCGTCTTATCATGTCGGATTGCGAAATTAAATTAATGTAAGACTCGATATTTAAAAATTTACGTGTGATCACTTATGTGATAACTCGACGAGTAATTTTTAAAACATTTCAAGCCTAAATTTGTTTCTTGATATGAAGTGTTTCTTGATATGAAGTGTGATCACTTATGTGATAACTCGACGAGTAATTTTTAAAACATTTCAAGCCTGAATTTGTTTCTTGATATGAAGTGTTATGACAGGAATATTACATCCTCTCCTCAGAGGAATCAAGATGTCCTCATATCGAAAAGAGCTGGGGGAAATTGTTTTTCTAGAGTTATCTCTTCTATCCAGGTGGCATCCTCCTCAGGATAGTCTTTTCACTGGATAAGATACTCTCTAATGGTTCTCTTTCTCAGAGGTTTCTCTTTTACATCTAGGATCTTATTAGGCTGAAGTTCAAGGGCTCCTTGACTAGGCATTTCTAGAATAGAATGATATGTAAAAGAAAAGAAAGCGGCTTTCAGCTATTTTTAGAAACTTTTATGCAAAAAGAAGGATTGAAGAAATCGCGCAACAGGTGCCGTCACAGTTTACAAGTAACAAAGAGCACTCTAAACTAGGAGAAGAAGGAGTGATCTAGGTGAATTCTAACCACATGTACTAGTATTTTGCCCCCCTTTTAGAGCCAAAGGAAGCATTAGATTGGCGGTCTGAGCAGAAGAGAGAAAGCTATTATTTTATGCACGTTTTTTTATCTACAAGAGATTTATATTCTCAAGATGTAGAAATAAATTAGCAGGCTTAACCTCTATGATTATTCTTCTGCATCTTCTATTTCTTTAAACCCCTTCTCTTTTGTATAATCCTCTCCTTGAATCTCCCTTTACTCTATTGTCTCTTACCCCCATGCGTAGACTTTCGAGCCCGAATGCTTCGATAGTGGGTGAATCTGACACGTGAAAGTCAAAAGTAGGTCTGTCAACATGGGAGATTCTATAGGTTCAGGTGGTGGTGATGCTTTACAAGAGATGATTGCTTTGTTGCAACAACAACAACAGTTGTTATTACAACAGTAGATGCAAACTCAACAAGAAGCACAAAGAATTGATTCCTTAGCTGTGAATGCATTGCAGGCAGTGGGACAGGAATTAAAGTAGTTTAAAGGTCAAAATGTTTCAATCTTCATCTGATTGTATAAAGAAAAGATGTTATTTCATGGGATACTGCAATATGCATGGAGTCGGTATTTCTCTTATTTGGCCATATATGCATTACATGATTGGATTTATGAGTTACATAGAAGAGATGTTGATTGGGTAGCTTTTAAGAAAGCTTTGAGAGAAGAGTTTTTCTTGGAAGATACAGGATTGGTAACTAAAAAGATAGTTATAAATTGGATGGAAAAGCCCAATAAAGGTAAAATACTAGATTTTTGGAAAAGTTTGATATTTTGGATATTATTTTTGGTAAATATCCAAAAGTTGTAGTACTTGCGGTACTTTTTGTATGATATGTACAACACAATTGGGATACTGGCTCTACTTACCTGAGTTTTCCTATAATAACACCACCCACTCTAGCATTGGGGTTTTCCCCTTTGAGGCATTATATAGGTATAAGGTCCCCCTCCCTATAGTCTTATTCAATGATAAAATCAATCCTCAAAGAAAAGCTAAGTTGGATTGCATGCAAGCCATGTTTCAATAATGAAAAGCGAATCTTCAAAAGGCAAAAACTCGCATAAATCTCTATGCTGATGAGAAAAGCAATGGTTTTTTTCTTGGAGAAGTTCTGACATTACTTACTATCAACACACTTTAAATTTTACGTGGACCATGAGGCCTTGTTCTTCTTGATGAACAAAGCAGATATCAAGGGAAGAATATTCCACCCCTCACAGCCATCTCCCACCCCTTCTTTGCTTACTTTCCATCACATCCATCAAAGGTGGCGAGGATGGTTTTGATACATGGTTCTCTTATCATTTTCCTTATTGAAAAAAAAACAAACAAAAGAGAATATATATATATATATATCGATCATGGGAGAAAAGGATTTCGGTCTGTTATGCCGACCTATTCTTCGAGAAAAAGTGGAAATAGCGTCAGGGGTAGGGAGAAAGAAAAAGAAAAAAAAATCAAAAATGTTATGGAAGCAAAGGAAGAAATTTCATATCATAATAGGCCTCATTCTTCCAAGAAAAGGTGGCACAACCCTTGGACAGGAAGCTGGTAATCGAAATGGTGGTAACACCCTGTAGTTCAAGAGGATTTTGATGTATGTAATCACTTTTTAGCCTCTTACAATAAGAGGTCTGGTCATGTGCGTTGAACATTTATCCTTATGATGTCTAAAAGCCTAGGCAAAGCTTTGCCCTTACCATATCGTGGGGAACCTTTTCCTACTTCTTATCAACTATTCTCTAATGAGAATATTCTAAATTTGTTGCAGAAGCAAACCTAGGATGTCTTGGATCCTAAGAAGTTTATCACTACTTCAAGCATTAGTTTATCCATGATCTCCAATCCTGTTGGAAGAAATTGCATAAGTTTCTTCAGGAGGACACGTTTATGCTTGTCAAAACCCCACGGGGGACTCACTAGTAGCAATAAGGAGACGTCACCTACGTGCAAGAAATATATGAAAATATCCCTTTTTTACCCCCTATTTATGGGACCTTACCTTATAAAATGTACATTCCTTCCCTTAAATAACCCCCTCCTTTACACTCACGTGGTACCATAAGATAAGCCCTAGTGGACCACCCGGGCAAAACCCCCTCTAACTGCCTCTTGAAGGAGTTATTCACAACTTCCCAAATGGTGCTGAAAGGAATTACCATTGATTGGGGTTCCTATCTCTTGGCAAAGATGGATTAACATTTTATTAGATCCCTGAGGGGTAATGTGACTAATGTCACATTTGTTCATATCTTTCTATTTTTTTAGTGTATGCTACCCTTGCAAAGGAAGTTTCTACATTACTAGTTGATCCTATAGAGGTTCCTCCTCCTCATACTAAAGATAATGATGTTATCATTGAGGATGTTGATCCCCTCCCCTCTGGTCATTCAGAGAAAGTGACTTAATAAATAAGTGGCTAAATCAGCCCCAGTTCCTCCTCTAGTCTCGATTCATGTTCAATCTAGCAATCAAGTGCTTGCTTTCCACACAATGCTAAAACGTTTTAGAGCACATCGAGATAGTACTCTAGAGATTTCCATTCCCTTTGTGCAATGCCTGGTGGTAAGAGATGCAATTTCTTTTTTGTGCAAAGATATCTAGAGTTCTATTGAACTTTTGGTTACTACATGTATCCAACAGCTTTATTCTTCTTGTTATGAAGAAGTTTAGTAGTCTAAGTCTTAATCGTCAGACAAACAAGGTGGAAAATCCAAAAAATCTAAAGCAAAAGACAACGACGCACCAAGAAAAATATGGAAACATACGAAGTGCAAAAGAGTTCTAAATCAAGGAGAAAGGTACACAAGAAAAAGTGCAAGTCAATACTTTTGTAAAAGAGCGCAAGGCATATCATGATTTATTTTAAGAGCACCGGACTCTCACCCATGCAAATTGTAAAGGTAGATGGGCGGTAGGAAGAAAGGTAGGAAGATAAGAGAACAATGGAAAAAAAGGACCTAGGCCATGGCCCAACATGTAAAAAGGCAATGAGCACCCAAGGAAAGAGGGTTTTATATATAAAGTTCAAAAAGTGAATGAAATCTCATTCTTTGGTGTGTGGCAAAGTGGACTCTTCTTCTTCTCTCCTTTTGTTCTCTTCTCTTGCTTGCTTGTAAGTGCTTGAGGGAGGGAGTGTGAGTGAGTGAGGGAGAGTGTGTGAGGGTGAGGGATCTTGGAGGTGAAGCCCTCCACCATCTCCTCTCTTCTTCTTCTTCTTCTCTTCTCTTCTCTCGTCTCGTGCGTGGCTATGGAGGATGGAGCTTGGAAGAAGAGGCTTGAGGATGTTTGAGCGTGCATCACGAATCATGGAGCTATCGGAGTGCTTGAGAGAAGAACTAACTCAATCGGGCATCAAGGTAAGCTCACTACACTCATAGAGAGGGATAGCACATCGGCTATGTGAGAGGTGGCCATTCCTGCTCGCTTGAAATGCTTGAACAATAAGCGATCAGTGGGTCTTGGTGATTGAGAGTGAGCTCCCTACATTTTGGTTCCATTGTCGAGACAACATATTCAAGCTTGAGTAGTTGCACGCTTCAAATTGAGCCTCAAAGTAAGGGTTTCATTCTTAAACCCCGGAGCTTGAGATAGATAGGAGATTTTGGGTCTTTAATCCGTGCTATAAGTAAGTATTTTTGGTTTTTGATGGTTAGTTGGGTAGGAGAAATCAGTTTAGTACATTTCTTTTGATTCTTATTGCATTTAGAGTAGGTTAAGGTTAAGAGATTAGTTGGAAAACTGTTGGGTTTGCTATTGTAAAACAGGCCAAACAGGGCAAAGATATGGGAAAAATGGAAAGAATGAGTGCTGAAGTAGGGTTGAGATAGACACGCAAGGGGGTAGGAGTGGCAACAAGAACATTGCAAAGGAGGGGTTTAATAGTCAAGAGACCAAGGGGGAGCTCATTTGAAACCGTGGTTGTGTGTGAGAGAGAGAGAGTGAGTGAGTGAGTGAGTGAGCTTCATTGCATGGATCTCCTTCAATCACATCACCGACAAGTTTCTTGCCCACTAGAGGTATACCCATACCTTCTTCTTCATGTATAAGTAGGTTTGGAAGTGCTCAGCTAGTGTGAAGACAACAATCACTCCGCACGATGAATTTTTTGTTGCTTCGAAAAAACACGCACCATGCTTGGCCCACTGTTCGAGTTATGTTGATTTTGGTCCAAGTCCCATAATTGGCCCTCGACCCTTTCTTGTATTCAGCCACTTGGCCCACTTAACATAGACTCGTGGAAATTCGGCCCTTAGCCCTTAGCCCTCTCCTCTATTCAAATAGTCGGCCCATTCAACTCTGACACCCATCACTCGGCCTGCTCGAATCAAACACTTGGACTCGACACATTTGGGCACTCCTTGACCCATGTCTGAGTCACCCACTTAGCCAGACTAGGTACTCAACCTTCGGTCTCTCAGCCCACCATCCGAATTAGTCAGTTAGCCCCTAAAATTCAGACCTATTGGGTTGAGTCTAATTTTTCCTAAAATCCTTGAAATTTGGAGGAGATCACCTAGACACCGCCGACTGTACGAACATCTGAAGACTATACAAATGCTTGAGACACCTTTTTGACACAAGGAGCAAAGGAAATCACCAAGACGCATGCATAGCGATGATGCTAGTTGACCACTTAGTGATCCAGTCCGTCAGCAATATCAAGTGGAGTCATGGAGTGTAAATGAATCATGACTAAGCGTAGGTCATTGTGGAGAACCCTCTGAACACCAGTGAGGATGGAAATTGAGCATACAAGCCTATCAAGCAAAACCCACAATGAGAGTGCTAGAGTCGTCCCGACACTTTGTTTTCTCACTCACTCTAATTTCCAACCCTCAAAATACACTTGAGAAGAGCTAAAAGCCTAATTTTGCATAGGGCATAGAAAAGAACACATACATACACACACACACACAATGAGGGTAAGTTGAGGACCAGTTGTAATTAACAAGGAACTCACCTAAAATTAAGAACTTGAAGGAACCCACCAATAAGAGAAGACCCAAATACATAAGAAGGGTAATCAAATCCTTAAAGGTAGAACCAAGAGAAGAACATAGCTAAAAAGACAGATGCAACAAGAACATATGCTATCATGGAAGTGGATCTAATTAGCCTTATCAACTTGATTGACAACTTGGCAAAACAGGAAGCCTTGGACATGGAAGAGGGTAGCTCAGGTCATAGAAGTAAGGAAGAATTGAACCTAAGCTATTTTCTCAAGGCCCTATCCAAGAGTTACTGAACAAATATGATCCTCAAACCCGGCTAAAATGCTCCAATAGACATGTAGAGGACATCATAGCAGATCTCAAGGAGGAGAGGAAGCTGTCACGTAGGGCTCTGCAAGGCCTTGCCGTCTACAACCAAAATTAGCTAACTAGGAGCTTGTGCCAGAGCATGGAAATGCAAGAGATCTAGAGAGAGTGCTAGCCCTAGTACGTAGAAACCGGTCAAAGAGTGAGAGAGCACTAGAAGGAGACCTTACATTGAGCAAGCTTTTGACGAAGTGGCTACTAGATAACACAACAGTAGAGAAAATCTTTGCTGCATTAGCAACATTGCTACTAGTAGGGTTGGAAGTCAACCAAGGCTCTAAGAGCCAATCGATAATTCTTGTGGTGGTGAAGCAGTTGGACAAATACCAAGAAAACGACAACTCATACAGCTTTGTGGAGTAGTCCAAGCAATTTTGAAAGGCCAACGACCTCACTGATCCTACTCAATGCTCCCAAGCTTTTAGACTATGCTTAGGTGACAAGGGCTGGATCTGGTACACAAGTTTGGATGCTACAAAGTGTGCCAATTTCAATGGCATGAAAAATCTCTTCATTAAGAGATTTTTGGAACCTCGGTACTCCAATAACCAGCTAGTGTGACTCATGAACGTCAAGCAAAGAGAGGAGGATATTTGAGATTATGTAACCCATGTGAGAAGCCTCTACAAGAGAATCCCAATGGGCGAGAGACCAACCAAAAGAGCGGTATCCATGGTATTCATTAGCAAAATACAAAGTGAAGAGCTCTACAAAGCCTTGGCCAGCAACTCAAGTTTGTAGCGAGACGCACTGACAAGGTTCTTTGAAGAAGCTATTAGAGTGGATGACCAACACAAGGAAGGAAGCTCCAAAGGCTCCAATTGAGAACTATCCAGTACCAAGAGTTTTGAGAGGGCCTCAACACTAAGTGAGAGAGCAAGCCCAAGCATGTAGGACAAAGGGAAGGGCACTGATTCGGGACAAGAGTACACATAGCCAAACTGGAGGGGATGATGAGATGACCAACGCACCCACATGTCCGTGCATTGTGGTGGAAACCACTTTTCAGTTGAGTGTGAGGACCCTAGGTCATGACCTTGCGCTAATTGTGGTAGGTTTGGCCATGACACCATGCATTGTAGACTACATGGGAGAATCCCATACCCGTAGCCTTATGGTTAACCCTACCTTGTGAACAAGCAACCAAAATTCTTTGGAAGGGGAGTCCCATTGGCTCTCCTAACATCTAATGACACTAAGACACCTATCCCTAGGATGGAAATAACTACTATAGGTATCCTAGACCACTTGGACCCTACATGATCTACCCACCGAGTGATACTCCAATCCATTATGTGGATGAGTCTAGCGGTGACAAGCCTTATGTAAATCCATATGTGTCATACGATGAGGAAGGAAATGCAATCCTTATGGAATACTGACCAGTACTGGTGACGTCATTAGGTTGAGGGAGAGGCAGAGGCCTAGGAGCACAAACCCAAGAGCCAATCGTGTGTTAGACTTGTGGTCACCCAGGACACATTTTTTCGTGCTGCCTCGAGAGGGAGCAAGTAAATAGAGATAAGGCTGACCTGAGATGTGCTGAGTGTGGAATCACTCATCTCTTTGTCAATTTTCCTAGGTGGAGGGCATCCTCTAGTTTGGAAAACAAGTTGTTAGTTCCATTGGGGTTGTTTGGTATCGAGACACTCCATGGAAAGTCCACACCTATCCCATTGCATGTCATGACCTACGCGTAGAGACAAAGCTTGCTGGCATATCATTGCCAGGGCCTAACAACATTGATGCAACTTTAGTTGGAAAGAAGAGTTGGAGATAAAGGGGAAAAAGACCAGATGCTAAGGTCACCCTCAAAACCAAAAGTGCCACAATACTTCCTGTTTGAAGGAAAGTCATTGACACAAAGAAAGAAACATTGGCTCCATGGATGGCTGAAAAGGAAAGTGCTAAGGTCGGGGTGTACCCCAATCCGAAACACCAAATCGAATCCATCAAGATGGTGAAAGAGTGGATGAAGGAGGCCCAAGAGCACCTAAAAGATGCTGAGCGCAAACTAGAAGACGAGATTGATGATCTCTCAAACATAAGCATGCCGCTCTCTCTTCTATAACCAAAATCAAGGGAGCCAATGGCACCACAGATAGGGCCACCTAGACAAAGTCTAAATGCTCCAGGTGGCTTCGAGCCAACAAACTAGTCAAGGCCATTGGCCAAGAACCACTGAACTAGGAGAAAGGCAAGTGGCTAGCAACCTCCTTAATACACCAGTCTGACTCTAAGCTTAGGCGGTCTGCTTAGGCAACATCCAATGCTATGGCAAGAGCTAAAACAGGGGGTTGAGGAATCACATGAGATAGTCACCACAAACTTGCCTTAGCACGACGTAGAAACATAAATATCAAGTCTCATGCTACACTCCATGCCTAAATCCTTGCACGTCAATGCTTTTTGGGAAGGTACAAAAATACATATAGTCTTGCTAGTCCTAGCTCTGGGGGATGTTACAAGAAAGAGAATCGTGGACACGAGCGCAAGAATGAATGTGCTAATCCATGCAGTACTCCAAACTTGGGGTAACCCCCAGGTAGAGACTGCTAGGTTCAATGTCACACTGGCTAAAGAAATGAAGCTGAGACCATTTGAAGTGTTGAAAAATTGGCCAGTGAAGATCACAAGAATCCAATTCTCTGTTGACTTGATAGTCATGAAGGGAGTGGACTATGACATCTTGCTTGGCCGACCCTAGATGTGTAATGTGAGAGTTGTAGAAGATTGAGGCAATGGTCTCATCTTCTTAGGCAATAAAATGAAGGCTATATGAGTAGAGATGGACACTTGGAATGCAAAGAACAGCGGACAAGACCTTTAGTGACATCTCCCTAGAGGAGTTAAAAGTATTCATTGATGACCTGGGGGCAACCACCATAAGGCATAGACAGTTGATCATTTCGCGGAAGTGCTTTGAGCATTGTAGAAAATTTTGCATAGCTCTTAACCCACAGAAGTGCGTCTTTCGAGTGCCTTATGGGCTATTGTTAGGCCACGTGGTTAGTTCAATAGGGATTGCAACTGACCCTGAAAAGATCAATGTCATAGTCGCCATGAGTTTGCCACGTACTCCAAAGGAAGTGCATAGCTTTCTGTCATCGGTAGGGTATTATCAAAGGTTTATAAATGCCTTGGCAGAAAGAAGGTTGCCATTGATGAACATGTTATCTTTTAACTATCAGTTTGCATTGAGTGATGCTTGCAAAGTATCTTTTGATGATGTGAAGCAGGAGCTTGCCAAAGCACCTGTTTTAAAAGCACCTAAAAGGGATTAAATGTTTTATATATTTTTAGCAGCAACAACGTATAGTATCAGCCATTTGGCCCAAATTTGGGAGGTAAAGTGGTATCATCTGATACCTTTTGCTAGTTGAAAGTTAGGCATATCGAAAGTTAACTACACCTATATGGAGAAGTTGTGCCTTCTTGCGATGGTATTTGCGACCAAAAAGTTCAAGCACTATATTCTTTATGAGAATGTGGTTTTTTATACGAAGGTGGAAGGGCTTTGATTGTTGCTGAACAATTAGTTATAGTCGCCTCATCATTTAGCAAAGTGCTTAATAACTTTGAAGGAGTTTGATTATGAGATCAAGAGTAAGCCACCAAAGCTACAGGGCATTGTAGAATGTCTTGTGGATTTAGGAGAGCCAAAAGAGGTCTTGGCTAAAGGGAGTGACAGGGAAACATTATTTAAGATTGATACAGTGTCTATTCCCTCTTGGTATGGTGTTATAACACACTAATTATCTACAGGAGAGACTGGAGCTACTCTATCAAAATCCGAGAAGAGGAAAATTAAACAGTAGACATTGAAATTTTCTTTAATCTCAAGATAACTATATCGGCAGGGTATTGATGATATCTATCGCCGATGTGTAATTCTTGATGAGGTTCCATTTATCTTGGAGGAGTGCCATGACTTTGCTTGTGGGGGAACACTTTACTGGGTGGTTGACGAACCAGAAGGCCTTAAGAGCTGGATATTAGTGGCCATCCATCTTCCAGGATTCATTTGAATATGTTAAGATATGTGATACATGTCAAAGGCATGATAGTAGAGAGAATAGGTGGAGCTCCAAAAAGAACACCAAGGAAAAGGAAATTCTACTGCAAGAAAATCTATATTGTAACATCAACAAGATTTTATTTCATTCTTTTGATGACCAAAAAAAAGAAAACAATAATTCTTCATGCAGCATCATAGTAGATATCTCCCGCGGATTTGATAGAATCAACCATAATATTCAATATCTTCATAGAATCCTTCAATAGAACAATGAACCTAAAATAATACACCATCTCTGAATGGAAATAAATCACATATTATTCATCTTCAATGTCTTCATAGTTTTCTCTCTCAATCTCTCATATACAGTTACATTGTTTTGATAGAATTGGCTATCTCTCTCTCTCTCTCTCTCTCTCTCTCTCTCTCTCTCTCTCTCTCTCTCTCTCTCTCTCTCTCTCTCTCTCTCACTAGTACATCATCTCCTCACTACAATACTCTCATAATGACTCTCAACAATCCTTCTTAGGTCATGGATGCACCTCCCAAGAGGTAATTCTGATGTGAAGAGGCACCAGAGCCACTACAGTGTCTCTTCATAGCTCACTATTATCATTGTCACTTAGTCTTCAACAGCTGCTTCTTCCATTTTTTTTAGCTCTTTTGAACTTAGATTCATCCTTTCCAAAATTTAGAAAATTTTTCCAAAGTCATACATACATTCTATAGAACACTTACAGAAGATCTACAAAACAGTACAGAACAGGAACAGAGCAGATACAAAACAGTTACAGAGTAGAGATAGAGGCTCTACAGAAGGTTTACAGAGGGTTACAGAAGGTCATCAGAACCTCATAATTCATACTAAAACCATTCCAAACTATTAAAAACTATTCAATAGGCTTTTAGAAGATTTCAATCTTCATCAATCATCAATCCATGCTTCATACAGAAGAAAATCAGAACAAAATAGAAGCTATACAGAAGGTATACAGAACCAATCAGAACCTCAACAAAACCTATCAGAACATCATAGAGCTTAATATCTCCACTAAGAATCATCATGAACTTCCAAAACATAATCAATATCATCCAAAACACTCTCAAACACTTCCTTTAACAACCATACATCACTCTAAATCCATAAAAAATCAATCATTCAGACCTCAAAAACAACAAAAATCTGTCAAATTTTCAATCTTTTTCCACTCTCAACATATCCCCACACTTAGAAAGGAAGCGTCCTCGCGACCTAAGGAAAAGAAGAATATAATCTCACTAAAGAGCTCAAATTTATCTTCCGTAGGATCTTCAATAATCTCACCAAACCACGACTCCAACTTATCACCTGTATCTCTAGAAAAAACTACTAAAGGAAAACTTTGTTATTCATTAACTCATCTGATAATCATTTAAAATTCATAACAAATTTGTAAAGGATATAAGAGGTTCTTCTTCAGCTTTCCATCATAGGCTTTCCATCCATCATCACCATCAATAGTTTGAAAAGAGCTCTCCAACAAATTATTCAACCAGCACAAACTCATCACATAAGATTATTACGACACACACACAAACACAACCATCTGAATGACACCTCCAAAAATAGAGATATATATTATTAAGAATCATCCAAAATACATTGCAAAGGGATCAATGAAGGTGATCCCTTTTGAAGGCTTAGTGGTTTCGAAAATAATCCATGGAGAAGGACTCATCCACAAATGTCTTTGGAGGATTTTGAAGGAACTGTAGGCAGCACATCCTTTCTAGCAAAACAAGGTATCTGCTAGGTAGACATAGGGCATGAAAATATAGGACATCCAACTGTTGGGAATCAATGTTCACATTGACATTCATACAAAGCTTTGGAATGGCCTTTTGATCGTTATGGGAATGCCTATGCATATATGCTAGATACCAAGCACAATGAGCTATCAATCTCACTGAATGATCTAGAGATTGGGAATATTGGTGAGCAAAATGGAGGTAATTCTGGTATGCTTGACTAGCACTTGTCTAGTCCCCTGGAATTAATGGCTAGTTAATCTATGGTCTTGTGAGAGAATCAGTTGAGCTCCATCCTCTTCATCTTGGAATCTGCTAATCAAATCCTTCGTACCCACTAGCCAACTGAGGGGGTTGAGAAATAGAAGTGGCAGGAGATGGAAGTGGAATAATTAAAAGAGGATGAAGAGATGGGTAGGCAAAATCATAAAAGGAGGAATAGACTAAAGAAAGAGTGGCTAAAAATTTAAGTGAATCAATTAGGAAAGGTGTCAATTGATAAGCAGGAAAAGTAGAAGGTATATGGACAGATGGAGAAGGGCATGGTAGAGAAGGGGAAAAAACTCGATCTTCAATGAAAGAACAATAGGTAAATATAGGAATTTGAGGAAAACCCTGAGGTTGGAAAAGAAGAGGTAAGATAGCTGCTGAGTTGGTTTGATAAAGGGAAAGATAAGTATCATAGCAATGGGCCATTTGTTGGGAGTACAATAGGCTAGGAACAGAGGGACCTAAAACAGATATTCTCTGATAGACATAAAAAAAGGATGAATCAAATGGATGGTTCTTGGAAAGATGAGCTAGGAGATCCACCCTTAGTTGGTTAGTGCTCTGCACATAAGTAGAAGCTGTATTTTGACGTTGATTCAGGACCACAAAATCAATCATTGAATGCCATGAATTGTCAGGGCAAGTAGCCACTTTAGAAGAATAACACTGGAATATGTCATCTATCCTCAACTCCAAATAGTTGGCATACAAAACATCTTGTAAAACCACATCCCCCACATACCAGGCCAAATCTACATCATTTGAAATCAACAGATCACCTCGTATATACATGTAAGATAGCAACATGGTATTCGTCATCACAGAATCTTCAAAATCCATATGGACAACTTCTGTCAGCAAATCAGGAGACCAAGCCCCACTCCAACCATCCTCTAGAAGAGGGAGATCCATCGTTGTAAGCTTCATATAGAATGCCAACTTCTGCAACTAATAGTGGACAAAGAAAGAATGGTCCAGAGGAACATACTCCTGAAAGTGCTCAAATATAGACCATAACAAATCCATCCTGGACTGCAATCTTTCCACTTTATCTTGAAAAAAGGGACACAATGTGGCCTATCTCTGGAGAATTGCCAAGTCTTGCTGAGAGATAGAAGTAACAATAGGAACATTGGGGCTTGGAGGAATGGACAGTGAGACTGTGCCAGTTGGTCCTGCAACTGTTTAATCTGGGAAGCTTGGGATTCCACTGTATTATGAGCAGTCTGCAAAGCTAATAGTTTTGCATCTAAAAGAGTCTGAAACTCTTGAGCTTCTTTGGACATCCTCTCTTTCTCCTCCGAGACTCTAGTGACCTCTGAAACTGAGCTTCTCATAACTAAAACTTCAAAGAAGATATTTCTTTTCTCTAGGTCTCAATCATTTGTGTTTGTTGCTCCATCTGCTTAAACAGATCTGCAAGAGTTTCTTTAGCAGATGCTAACTCTGAGGTTTCGTTATGCAACTGGTCTTTGGACTGCATCAATTCTTCATAGAAAGAAGCATATGGCTGTTGAACACAAGCTGTCTCACTAAAAGTTCAATCAAACTCTGGATGTCATTACAAAGGAATGGAATGCCATCTCCTGACACTAAACTGTTCAGTCAAGGAACTGATATTTCCAAAGAACCCTCTCTATGTGCCCTGAATAAATTTTTGCATGTAAGGTAGGCAGGGAGGTCACTGCCAGATGTAGCAGGAACTATGACTGAAGGAAGGACTGAGGAAGTTTTATCTGCCACATGCTTTAAGCGCTTCCACTAAATGACCAAGGTAGTAGGGGAATCAAGATCCTCTATGTCAATAGGCTTTGACTCCTCTGAAGGTTGAGGGGGAGGAATTGGATCAGATGGAGGAGGTGGTAGGACACCCTTCTTAAGGCCTAAGTATGTCAAGAAAGCATATAAGTAGGAACCATAAGTGACATTTGTGACATTCCCTCTAGTCACTTTGACAAAATGTTGGTCCATCTTCATAAGCAAGTAAGTACTCCAATCAATAGCCATCCCTTTTAACACCATCCTGGAAGCTGTGAAGAGTTCTTTGGACAAATAATGAGATGGTGTTTTGGCAGGCATAAA
This sequence comes from Lygodium microphyllum, assembly GCF_053477565.2. Classification (NCBI taxonomy): domain Eukaryota; kingdom Viridiplantae; phylum Streptophyta; class Polypodiopsida; order Schizaeales; family Lygodiaceae; genus Lygodium; species Lygodium microphyllum. Next base: position 70,608,102 of record NC_141156.1, read on the forward strand.
CATGTATTGGAGGAATTGACAGACTAACTTTCAAAGAGGATCAGTAATCATTAAAAAAGACACTTCGGAAGTGTTAATCACTTTCTTGACATCCAGAATCTCTTTGGTCTGCTTCTGTAACAACTTGAAAATCTCATAATTGGAGAATAATTGTCTAGCTGTAACAAAGGGTTCTCCTTTGTAGGGAAGAGAGAAAGCCTTCCCTAACCCTCTAGGTGTCAACAGCATGGAAGCACCATGAACCAGGCGACTTCATACTGTATGATGCAAGAAATTCATCACACAGGGATGGATCATCTAGAATCAATGGGAGTGAAGTAGCCATAAAAGTTGCAAGTCCTGCTTTCGCTATAGGCTCAAAAGCCAATAGGGGAGAATAATCCCTACTGATCAACGGGACATACTGGATAGGAGAAGGAGCGTAAGGCCCCATTCAGATGGAAAACACACACACCACAAATACAGGCAACCACAAAGAATGCCTGTAAAACAACCAAAATAGCTATAAAAAAGAAATCAAGCAAAAGAAGGACATGCATAAACGTAACTAACCAATTTACCACCCCAAACAACCCACATCCTAGAAAAAATTTGGCATGATCTCTACACATATGCAACCGAAGACTTCATGCGATGCAACAAACAATCACTCAAGACCCCGTATCACGCAAAAAAGAAAAAAAACTACAAACCGCATCCATAATTGTAGCACATAAGCAAACCATAATACCATAAAAATCTAATCAGGACCTAACCATAAATTTGACGAACAATTTCAATCAAAGAGGACTTTACGTGTCCATCCCATGAAGCGTGTTTATTAAAAAGAGAGAAAAAATGCAGTGAGGAAAAATGGTTTTAATGAAGGGTTCATTTTAAGAAATTATTAACAATGGATGAAATTTTATTAGGCTATAAACCTTAATAAGAAAATAGTGGTTCCTTCTGAAAATTTTAATTACAATTTATTAGGGTGGAGTGGTGCTTTAACGAAACCCGGACTGCGATACCTAGACTAGGGTCTCTGAATGCAAATTTATTAATTAAAAATTCATGGTGATGTGGAGTGATTTTTTTGCTAGCGCGTGTTTTTTTATGACGATTGGTTCATTCTTATTAAAAATTAAGGTGCCTTTGAAGCACACGTAGCGCGTGCAAAGTGAATTGCTAGTTTGTTTTTTAATTATTAGAAACATTGTGTGTTTAGTGCGAGCGCGTGTGAAAAACTGAGTGAATAAATTTCCTTTTAACAATTAACTGTGGTTAAGGGATAATCAAAATGAATAAGGCTCAAAAAATAAATACGGGTAGGGGTGTGTATGCAATAGACCGAAGGCGCACTGAGTAGTCCCAAATGCAAGGAATCCAATCAAAAAAGTAAAAACCACTAACTGGAAAAAATAAAACACCTTAGTGTGTTTGTTTTATTTTGAATTTTTGAATTTGTTTATTTTTCTTTTTTGTTTCTTTTTTTTTTGTTGTATATTAGGTGTGTTTGTATTTTGTATATTTTTTTGGTTTTTTCTTTTCATTTTGTTTTATTTATCTCTAATAATTAAAACGGGATATAGGACACATAAATATGTTGTGAAGCATAAGGGTGGAATTTCAGCAATCCAACAAGTGTCAATAATGTATTTGAATTTATCCATGATTTTCGAGCTGATTTTTGGAATTTAAAATGAATTTTCATGAGATGAAGTATTAAATCAGGGTTTTGGCTTCAAATAATAATTTGACCATTTATGAAAGCATTTCCAATTGAGAAATTATTGGCAAAAGGACAAGGGGATTTTTGAACTTTTTTGAAATTTTTATGGAAATATTTTTGAATTTTTTCTAATTTTTAATGAATTTTACTCATTTTGTATGTATTTTTGAAAGAATTTTAAATTTTTGAATTTTTTTATAATTTATTTTTCTTGAATTTCCACTTTAGAAGATAGTGCAAATGATTTTAGCAATGTTGAAAAATTTTCACAATTTTTTTGTAATTTTTTGGATTTTAAATAAATTTTAATGAATTTTTAATTTTTGTGTGTTTTATGTGTATTTTTATGTGTTTTTATATATTTTTCGAGGTTGGAAATTTAAATGCGGTACTGGAGCTGTGTGTGAGTAGTAGAGGATGACTGCGTGTGAATAGCTGACTGCAACACACCATCACACGGACAAGTCAGAAGCGCGTCCTCGTGCGTGAACGCCCGCGAGCAACTCACGAACACGTGCGCACGCGACGGGGGAACAAAGGAGGAAGAGGGGCAAAGGGGCAGAAACTGGGGCTAACACGGGAAAACGATGGTTAGAAGAAGTAAATTAGGTTAGGGTAGGAACCTAAGGTAATTAGGTTAGTGGAGTAACCTAAATGAATTAGGGTAAGTTAGTAAGTTAAGTCAATTAGATTAAGTTAGTAAGGTAAGTAAATTAGGTTAAGTTATTAAGGTAAGTAAATTAGGTTAAGTTAGTAAGATAAGTAAAGTAGTTAGTGGAGACTAACCAGGGGAGGAGGAAATGGAGAAAATGCGTGGGGGCGGCGTTGGAAGAGGAGAGGAGAAGAGGAGGTTGAGGATGGTGGTGGAGGGGAAGGAGGAGGGAACGACAGGTGGTGGAGGAGGGTGAAGAAGGTGGAGAGGAGGAAGGAGGAGGGGGGCTAGGCAAAGGTGGGGGAGAGAAGGAGGAGAGGAGGTTGAGGATGGTGGTGGAGGGGAAGGAGGAGGGAACAACGCAGGCAGGGGAGGGGAAAGAGGAGGAGACGATGGAGACGGGGGAGGGGAAAGAGGAGGAGATGACGGAGAGGATGAAGGCCGGGTGGTGAAGAGGATGAAGGTCGGGCGGAGGTAGGGGGGAGAAGGAGGAGAACAGGTGACGAAGAGGATGCGCGGGGGGGGTCACCGAGGAGAATGCGGGGAGAGGTCGCATAGAAGAACGCAAGGAGGGGTCAACCGCAGAGCGACCAGGAGCGCAAGAAAAAGGTAAGACAGTTTTTTTTTGTGGATTTTTTTGTTGATTTTATTTTTGTTTTTGGTTTTGGTGTTTTATTTATTTATTTATTTATTTTTGTTTTGGGTGTTTGTTTTGTTTGTTGTTTTTTTTGTTTTTTTGTTTAAATTAATTTGTTTTTTTATTATGTTGGCTTTGCTTTTGTTTTGGTATACTTTCATTTTTGTTTTGCTATTTCTATGGGTGTTTTTGGTTTTTGGTTTTTTTGTTTTTGTTTTTTAAATAATTATTATTATGATTATTTGGATATGGGTGTGTGTGTTTGTTTTTTTTTTAAAATGTGGTGTGTGTTTTTTTTTGTGTTTAAAGATAAATTGGGAAGGTCTGTGAAAAAGGACCACACCCCCCATCCCGCGCGCATGCGCGGGGCGTGAGTAAAAAAATTTGCATTGATGGGATCAGACGGGGTAGGGACAGCGACGCGCGAGGCACCGAGGTCAGGAGGACGTCCCGAGGTGTGTAAAACCAAAAACAGACGCGTTCACTCGTGATACAAGAAACACGGCCACACAGCAAAAAGGAAGAAAAACTAATAAAACCCAAACCGCACGTCAGCTCGAAATACTGTTAAAAGGAAAAATGTGTCGGAAGATGAGAGGAAGATGATTGAAAAATGTGACACGGGTTCCGGGGTCAAATTAGGGTGGTCACATGGAAAAAACCCAGGAAACAAACCCTAAAAGACATACAGGTATTAATATCAAAAAATCCATGCATTGGAACAAAGTGCGGAAAGAAGGAAAAAGGTGCAGAACAATGTCATGGCAAAACACAGTTCCGATTGAGATAGGATGCGTTCGCATGGAAAAAACCCCAAAAACGGACCCGAAAATGAACTTGAAAATTAATACGGGAAAAATCGTGCACCAGAAGAGAGGACAGTAAAAAGGAAAAATGTTGAGAAGAAAGGGATTCACAGGGCAGGTGCATCAAAACTCAATTTGGGGGTAATTAGGGGGGGTTCACATGGGAAAAACCCCAACAACAGACCCGAAAACACTCGAAAAAATTAATAACTAAAAATCCGATAGTCGAAAGAGGGAGGAGAAAAAAAGGAAAAAGTTGGGGAACTGCCGGTGAGACATGGATGGAAACTTAAACAAGAATTTCGGTGAAAAGAGGGCAGGTTCACATGAAAAAATGTGAAAAATAAGCACGAAAAAGGCCTGAAAACCCGCAAAAATTAATAACGGACCAACCGTGCATCGAAATGACACGGACTAAAAGAAAAAATGTCAAGGGGATTGGGTAGGACAGGGCTAGCACTTTAGATTAGTGTTCCGAAGCAACAAAGACGCGTTCACATGAAAAACCGTCCAATTTACATGAATTGCTTCAAAAATTAATAACTTTAGAACCATCTGTCGAAACAGGGTTGGTGAAAAGGAAAAATGGGCAGTTCAAAGGGACAAACACGGTTGTAAGGTTGGATGTGATTCTTAGTGAACGTAGAGTGTGTTCACATGGAAAAATCAGAAAACAAAGAATAAAGGCAAATGGACAAGGAACACCCCCAAGGATAGGGTGAAATAGAATGGAAGAGTGGGGAAGGGATCCCATCAAGGTAAAATGAAGTCATGGTGTAGATGCATGATCATAATAGGGTATATACATGGAGGTATGCAACATAGACGCGCAGGGACACGTCCCCACACTTAAAACCTTAGCAGGAAGGGTAAACCGAACATCAAGGACCTAGTACCACACATCAAACCAACCATGAACATCCCCACAATTAAGACATGACCGTCACTCACTGAGAAACAAAAGGTGTAGAGTGAGAAAAACTTGGCCCATATTGCCGAGAAGGAATGTCGACTATCGAGGTTGCGTCTTGTATCGTTGTCGGTTGCAAGAGGTACAAGGTGCCGTCACAGCACACGTTCTTCATCCTTCGTGGCAGCGACCACGCAGCAGCACCCAGGGAGATAGCTGGTTGAAGGAATCGCGCAGAAAATTCGTCGATGATGAGGGATATTGCACACAACTCACGATCACTCAAATGGAATGAAAGAACAATCACTTGCCCCATTACTAACATCACTCAAGGTAATAATGATGACACCTAGAGCTCACACACCCGATTTAGGAATCGACAAGGGGGTGGTGTAGAAAGAGTATGCCAGGGTGCACAATGAATGGTGCATCAGTGTGTCCAACCCATCTGGCATGGGTACAAAGAGAAAGGCCAGGGAGCCTTGTAGTGCAGTGTACAAAACAGAGTGGCGTATCCCATGCTGATGGCAAAGACTCATCTGGTGGGTGCGTAGGGAAACAGAAATGTACCTGACTCCAATTGTGGTAACGTCTCTCAATTCTCACCTCTCAAGAATTGATTGAAGACACACCAGTCACACTCAGCCCACCCTCTGTCTCACGCTCTGTTGAAAGATACAGAGGGCAGCCCATTCCTGAAACCCATTGATGTAATCCTCAGTGTCACTTGTGCAGAGGTTGTATGCCTTGTGCACAATTGATGGTGCAATTGTACATCCCGCCTTGTATCGGCATACAGTGCTATAAGGAAGTCCAGGGAGCCTTATGGTGCAGTGCACATGAACAAATCGTGTATTGTGCATTGAGAGGCCTATCCCGTGGGTGCAACAGTCCGTTCACACATCTCACCTCTCATTTGATTTGAAGGGAAAGACTAGTCACTCACCCCACCCTCTGTCTCACACTCTGATAGAAATAGAGGACAGCCCATATGCACATCCCCATCCTATTAGGATGAAAACTCGCATCACTTAAGGGGTTGGTGATGAAGATCATGTCGGCTGTTGTTGTCATCAGGATCTTGAAGACGAGGCGTACTCAGGGAGGCAGCCAACAAATCTCATACTTCAATGATTTGTAAGAAAAGTCGTCTGCTAAGAAGGGCAGATGGAGTGATATTGCAAAGACAGCGCACCCAGGGAGGTGGCTTCAAATTACTTGCTGAAAAGGTTCTGTTGGTGAGTCAGATATCCTGAACTGTGGGGTGTTATCATGTTTTCCCCTGTCAGCTTCCCGCCCAAGGGTGTTTCCACCTTTTCATGGAACGAGGCCTGTTATGATAGGGAATATCTTCATTTTCTCTCATAATAGTTTTGTTTATTATTTTTTTCCTTTGTTGTTTTTTTTCATTAAGAAAGAGAATGGTAGAAATACCATGTGTCAGGACCAACCTCGCCACCGTTGTTAGATCAGACGAGAAGAGAGAGGTATCTATGAGGGACTAACAGAATGAGACCGCCTCATGAGGAGAATCATAAGGGCTATCAGAAGCACGAAGAGAAGGACAGTGTGACGCCCAAAAGGGGAAGGGTAGGTCGACTGTGATTGTCAAGATTTCCACGGAGGGAAGTACATCTTCAGATGATAGCCATTGACAGGAAAGGATCATCAGAGACATCAACGGTCTGCACCTGAATAGAGCCATTAGGATTGACAACAAGTACCTTGTACGGGCCCATCCACCGTTATTGAAGCTTGCCAAAAAACTTGCCAAACCTTGAATCATAGGCCAGGACAAGTTCACCTTCTTTGAACTCCTTGTGCTTGATGAAATTGTCACGATAGGCTTTGCGTTGCGCTCAAGTGGTTTCCATGCCACTATAGGGCCATCCGCTATATCTCATCCAAGCATTCCAAGTGCAGGAGGCAGTGTTGCAATGACTCAACATCTCCCAAGCGTTCTTTAACTACCACTCGCAAAGAGGGCAATTCCAGCTCAACAGGAAAGACGGTTTATGTACCATAAACTAGCTGGAAAGGGGTCTATCCTGTAGTTGCCTTATGGGAGGTTCTGTATGCTTAGAGGGCCTCTGTAAGTCGATAGTCCTTGGCTATGTCAGCATACCAGGGAGTAATTGTTTCAACTATAAACAAAGAAGCATCAAGAAGGTGTGGATCATCCTGTTCCTCTACTTCTGTTTGAGGGATCCGTGATAGATGATCGGCTAGGACATGGGAACGGCCAGGCTTAGTGACCACTTCAAAATCAAACTCCTGGAATATGATTAACTATCTCATCAGTCGTCCTTTAACATCTGCTTTGTTCATTAGGAAGGACAAGGCTCATGATCCACGTAGAACTTGAAATGCGTTGACAGTAGATAGTGTCTAAACTTCTCTAGTGCAAACACCATTGCCAAGCACTCAAGCTCTATCATTGTGTAGTTCCCATTCCCTATCAGTGACCTTTCAGCTTGCATAATATATTTGTTGATCTAATTTAGAGGGACCCTTTTGACATAGGATAGCATCTAGCCCCACATGGCCAAGAAATCCTCTCAATTCTTGAGGTTTGTTGGTGCTGTTAAGGCGGCAATCTTCTTAATCTTCACTGAGTCTGTTGCAATCCCTTGTTAGAGAAAATATGGCTTAGAAAAACTCCTAATGAGATGCCAAAGACACATTTTTCGGGGTTGAGAGAAATCCCATACTCTCGACATCTGTCAAAACATTGCTCTAGGTGTCCCCAATGCTTGCGGATTAAGCTATAGACACAAAAGTCATCAAGATACACCTCAATGAAATCATGCAAATGATTCTAGAAAAGGTAGCCATCATTACTCATTGGAAGGTGGCAGGAGCATTACAGAGCCCAAATGGCATCACTCTATAGGCATAGGTCCCCCATTCTGTGGTGAAGGTTGTTTTGGATTGGTCCTCTTCTGCGATTTGGACTTGGTTATATCCGTTGAATCCATCCAAGAGGGAATAGAGCTCATGGCCTGCCCCCACTGTGTCCAACAGTTGGTCGGTAAAAGGGATAGGGAAATGATCCTTCTTTGTCTTCGAATTGAGCTTCCAAAAGTCCACACATATTCAAAGTTTCCCACCCATTCACTATTAGCCACAGGATAAATGAACTCTGCTTCAAGAAGTTTCAATAATTCAACCTTCACCAATGTAGAATAAATAGGATTCATACACCTTTGTCTTTGCCTTACAGGTTTGCCATCAAGCTCTAAGTCAATGTGATGTTGATATACTGTGGGATCAATCCCTTTTAGATCTTTATATGACCAAGAAAACACGTCTAAGTTCTCCTTTAATAAGTCTTGTAGGACCACTAGTTCTTCTTCTAGAAGATTGAGACCCACTTTCAGGTGACATTCAGTACCGTCAGTATCTAGGAATGTCACTTGTCTTTCACCTTCCACTTCGCGGATGAATGTCCCACGGATTGCTTCTGGAAAGAGTTCTGACTCTTTCAAGAGAGTAGTGTCCTCGTCTGATGTTCCACTAGAACCAGTGTTCTCCTTCTGAACAGATGACTCATTCATTTGTTGAGGTTGTTGGAAGGGTATCAGAGCTTTGTTTGCTTATGTGTGAGTGGTAATTTCTTTTGGACTTAGGCATTCATTTTCAGAGGATGCTCCAGGAATGTCACATAGCACAGAACTTCTAGAGGTCGAGGCTTTGAGGGCTTTGGCTTCTTTGACAAGGGGCATCATCATCATCTTTTCTCTGGACTGAACGGTCAGGGCGATAGGAGCCATTGGTGAACTTAATTTTATGCTTTTAATCCATTGCTTTTACAGATTCTACATACTTTGTGGTCCATTGGTCAACCCAAATGAAACCATGGTCATTCCATCTAGCACCCTGAGATCTTCGGCCTCTGAGGTTAGTGTAGGGACATCAACAAGATCATCCGTTATTAGAGAAAATTCTTCATCTGCACTTTCATAACCTGCTTCATTTTCTTCCTCATCATTTTCATCCTCTTCCTCGGGAGGCTCTTTCTCTACTTCTGTAGAGGCTCTATAGGAGAAGAACAGATCTTCTACCTTTGCATCTGCTTCTGCTTCTGTCTCTGTTACAGTCACTATCTTTGTGATTGTCTCTAGTTCTGTCTCTGACTCTTCTTCTGCTCTGTCTTTGTTCTGCATCTGCTCTGTCTCTGTATCTGTGACTGTCTCTGTTACTGCTTCTGTGACTGTCTCTACTCTGTATCTATTTTGTCTCTTTTCTATCTCTGTGGTGACTGTCATGTAACAGGGAGAACAGTACATCCATGCTTCTATTTCACTATCAAAGGTGATTTCATAAGTCAATTCAAGTTGAGGGAGGAGGTATTCTCCTATGGACAAGGACTTTGCTTCCCTTGGTAGTTGGCTTTAGAGGAGTCAGTTATGACTTCGATGGATGTGGATCCATTGCCTTTTTGAGATCCATACAACCTTAACACCACTTTGTTGGGTCCTCTACCTAGGGTTAGGGTTTCTTTGAACTAGTTCGTCTTGGCTCTTACTTCAAAAAACTAAGGTCTTCCCAATAGCAGAGGGTATGAGGTCCCATAAGAATTTGTTTTAACCACCAAATATGTCATCCAATAATCTTTTCCTGCAAGGGTTGTTTTTATGTATGGGAGGATGCCCAATGGTTTAATTTTGCTTTGGTCTGCAAATTTGATAAGCCACTATGTAGGTTGAATTCCTTGCAACCCTAAGTCCTTCATTGTCACATCCGTCATTATGTTTACTGATGAGCCTCCATCAATCAATGCATCTGAGATGAAGTATCCTTCAATCCATACACTAATCTCTGGGGTTCCAGGATCTAGAAAGGCATTAGCCACATCTACTTCCTTTACAAGCTCCGGGGCCTTATTGGTCTTGGTCGTTGTTGAAGGAGCGATCCTTAGTCCATGTCTTCTTGCCAATATGCTTTTGAATTTCTTTCAACAGAGCTGGGAGATAGCATCAGTAACTGCCACAATGTTAAGTTTGGTTTAAAAGTGTCTAGGAATTTGACCAAGTCATAATCTTTGATAGGATCCACAGGCTTCTCCAGCCTACTTGGGAATGGGGCTACACCCATTTTCAACTTTCCTTTTTCTTCTAATAATTGCAGCATCGACATTTCCTCTATTTCTAGAGGTGCTTATGTATCATCTATCTCCTGGACCTCTGGTCCTATTTTTGGGACTGTCTCTGTAACTCTCTATGGCACTATAGTGCTCTGTACTACATGATTTTATTCTGTACTACTCTATCCCTCTGTTGGTAGGTTGAACTTCACAGTGTTGGAAGGAGAGTTATTTTTGTTCTAAACAACTGGTTCCTTCTTCTTGGCGCGTGTGACAGCAGCAACTTCCAACTCTACCAAATTGGAGGCATACTCTTGTACCTTTTGTTGGCTATCAGTGGCATTGGCCTTTATAGGGGCTGGGATTGGACAGTCCTTTGCAGTGTGGCCTTCTCCTTTGCATCAGCTGCATAAGGGCTTATAATCCACTTACCGTCTAGGGTTTTGACAATTCAGGGAGATACGTCCCTTTTCTCCACACCTATAACATTCCACTTCTGATCTCTGACCACCGCTAGACTAGTGTCCTCTATAACTTTGAGAGGGAAACCTCCTTGGACCGAAATTAGGACCAAATTCCCTAGGCTTTGGTCCAATATCCTGTGTTGTCATTTTGGATTCTAGCAAGTTGAATCGTGCATTTTCATCCTTCTGTCTTCATTCATGCATCTCTTTCAGAGAGCAAATATCCTCTGTATGGTTCTTCCACAAACAGTAGGAACAGAAGGCTCCAGGAATGGTTGGTTCTTGGGTACATTCAGTGGCTAAATGTCCCGGTTGATGACACTTTTTGCACCATGTATTAGAGTGCATCACATCTCTTCCAGCTCCCGCGGGAGTGGATATATTGGTGATATTCACCTTCAGCGTCTGTAGTTGCTTTGGAATCACATCCAGAAGCTCTTTCTTGATACTTGCAATTGAGCTGTATAAGTAGTCCTTTAGATTTTCACCTCCTGAAGTGCTCGTAGTATGGTTTTGGGAAGCTTCTGTTATTACTGCATACAGTGGTTGGGTCGATCCAGAAGGTCCTATGTTTTGGTTCTAATTTAGAGCTCTTGCTGAGACTTGGGATTATTGATTCTAGTTGGTAGGATTCCACTATTGTTGAATTGCCATTGGAGGAACTGTTTGAGGCCACTGCTGTTGTGGTTGAACCATCATTCGCCTAGTAGAAACTCCTTGGTGAGTTATCCTCAATGAGGTAGATAGCTTAGACCACCAATTAGGATGACCTCTTTGATAGTTTTTTCTAGTTTTGATGTGTTGGAACAGTTGGTTAGTAACTAGCTTTTGGCTTTCTGTCAGATTATGCTCGGCCTACACCTCGTTGATTTCATGCATTGGTTTTGATAGGGGATAGGGTGAGGGGGGCTATGATGTGTTTTGATGAGTCTTTTTTGTATCAGCTTTATGCTTTTTGTGGTTGTGTTGATGTCCAGATTTTTCCATGGGATTCGACGGGTTGAGTTGCTCTATCCCGTGGTCGCCAATGAGAGGTGGATTTTTCCCAAGAAACATGCTTAAAAATAGCCAAAAAATCTGATTTTCAAGGAAAAAATAGACTTCGTCGAAGGCGGCGGTTGTGTAGTCAGTATGATTTCAAGCGGCGGGTCAAAGAGGAATGCCAAAAGTGCTTTAAACACCCACCGAGTGACGGTTGGGAAATTTTTATAGTTTCTCGGGATGTTGGAATGGACCTTGGAAAGAGCTAGGCAGTGCGTGACCTCAAGAAAGATGCCCAAAATTTTTTAGAAGCCAATTCGGAGGTCGACCAGAGTGCTCGGAGGCCAGGGCAACTACCCCAAGAGGGAGTAAGTAAATAGAGATAAGGCTTGCCTGAGATGCACTGAGTGTGGAATCACTCATCTCTTTGTCAAATTTTCCAGGTGGTGTAGGCCATCCTCTAGTTTGGAAAACAAGTTGTCAATTCCGTTGGGGTTTTTTGGTGTCGAGACACTCCATGGAAAGGCCAGACAAAGTACTGTTAATACGCTTATTTTACTAGGCCAGGCTCATAAAAACATTTGAATGACAAAACAAACCCCGCTTACATCGTAAGGTTTTTGGTTCACGGCAGATACTATAGGCTTTCTACCTTACACATCTAGTAAGCAAATGCGTAATTCACCGGTTTTGCCGAATACTTTCTTGAGATTGAGGCATAGGTGCACTTGGTGTGTGATGCCTTTACTAAACGAACTTGGGCCTTTTTTCATTGAAACGTTTGCACACTCTTGTCGTGCATGTACAAAAAATGTCATTTTTCCATGGCCGAAAGGGCCTTAGCCAAGGCTGGCCTAAACCTTTGTCTACTCATCTATAGTTTGTCCACCTCACCTTTGTCTTGAAAACACGATTAAAAGCCGCCTGTCAAAGGCAAACCTTATCTGATAAGCTGGCTTTTTTTACGATATGCTATAGTGTCTTAACAAGGTAAGTTATCTTATGCATAAAGTAAGCTAATTCCATCTCGCAGCGAAATAAATGCAGCGTCCAGATCATTTTCCCTATCCGGCAATTTATCCGATGATTCTGCGGTTGCCAAAGAAGCCCCAAGAAGCATCAAACATCTCTAGGGAAATCCATGGAGTAATCTTTACATAACAAGCACTGACTCCTAATGCAACTTCATAAAAAATAATCAGAAATAAAATTTTAAAAAATGAAACACACATAATGGTTGCTATGGCTGTTCCTTTAGATCCCGAAAAACAACCAAAAGCACCTGCAACAAAACTACCAAATAAAAGCAAAAGTACTAAAAGTAAGTATGTAATCAACGAATCCTTTCTTTCTTATTTCTAATATTCAAGACAGTTTGTCCAAAAAAAAAACACATTATGTTTTCGGAAAGAAAAAGGAAAGTTTAAGTTCAAAGAATAGTTCCTGCAAAAAGGCTCTTACCTAAAGGCCAAGGTCTTATTAGGCAGGAAACAGGCACACAGTCTATCACAGCTCACTGCGTACGAAACTTAACAAACTACATAATGTTTCAGCTCTGACATGCTATTGACTCAATAGTAGGGATGCTTTGTGTCTTTTATCCATTTTATATGGCATCCTTTTTCAATAAAAAGCCTCTTTTAATGGATTGGGTATGCTCTTAAGTCAAGCGATTAAACGGTCTAAATCGTTTCCATGACCTACGCACAGAGACGAAGCTAGTTGGCATAACATTGCCAAGGCCTAGAAACCTTGATACAACCTTAGTTGGAAAGAATAGTTGGAGACAAAGGAGGAAAAGACCAGATGCTAAGGTCACCCTCAAAACCAAAAGTGCCACAATACCTCTTGTTGGAAGGAAAGTCATTAATGCAGAGAAAGAAACATCGTCTTCATGGATGGCTGAAAAGGGAAGTGCTAAGGTCGAGGTGTACCCCAATCCAAAGCACCAACTCGAAGCCATCAAGAAGGTGAAAGAGTGGATGAAGGAGGTCCAAGAGCACCTAAAAGATGCTTAGCCCATACTAGAAGACGAGATTGATGATCTCTCAAGCATAAGCATGCCGCTCTCTCTTTCATAACCAAAATCAAGGGAGCCGATGGCACCATAGATAGGGCCATCTAGACAAAGTCTAAATGCTCGGGGAAACTCCGAGCCAACAAACTAGTCAAGGCCATTGGCCAAAAACCACTAAATTGGGAAAAAGGCAAGTGGCTTGTAACGTGCCCACTTGTTCCCTTCAAGACACGTCTTAGCAGTCCATCGAGAAGAAGATCTAGAAAGCTCCGCCCGGCACTCCCATGGAATGTTACGGGGTTTGCTATCTAGGACTTCTCGTGTCTGCCACGTAGCAGAAGTATTCTGATCGTTCCTACTTAGGACTGACCTGAATAAGGGTTTCCCTTAATGGTCAGTTCCTAAATGGCAACTAGCATCAAACCCCAAGCGAACTACTTTATATAGAAACGCCAGGGCCAAAGCGGATTCACGCTGCACTTGGTTCAAGGAGAATGGGAGACGAGAGGGATGCAAAGCTCAACCTCTCTGCCATAATGCATAGCCCCATTCCGTTCCCCTAAAACAGCGTAAATCAAGATTATTATAACTTAGACTCTAGGTCAGCGCCCTTGCTATTCATTTTCTTTGAAGCGATCTTCTTGATGTCCATCATGATTGAGAAAAGTTCGCGGCCAACCAGGACTACCCATCCATAGGATGGACCCATGGCCACATCCACCGCACTTTCCTAAGTTGTTTTTGTTGTCTAATTAACTATCACATTTAGTTGGACATGTATCAAGAAGCTTCCTTAATTAGCCTGTTAGGCACCGGTTCCTTCACACAATCATAGCACTTGATATAGAAAAGCAGTGTCAAACAAGTTCCTTTTCAACAAGTTATCATATTTATCTTTGGAATACATTCATAAAGTCCAGCCTGTAGGCTTATCCATAATCGCCCTAAGGCTATCCAGCAATCCACAGGGATTAGTAATCCAAGATTTCACCTGTAGACTAGTATGCAAGCCTCAAGATCCATTCCCGAGTCATGTTGGCCTCTTGTGTAGGGCCCGGAAGGCGAGGGATTTATGGCCAGAGCCCCCCCTGGCACCCAAGCGTCCTTCTGCTCCAAGTAGTGCTCAATGGAGAGACATCTCGTGGCAGGCTCGGTCCACCTACCCGGCACAGTTAACAACCCCCTTGGTTAGGGTCATGCAGACAATCGGGGGTAACTGAGGTTGCCTCTCCCTTTAGGCCTTCAACCTGAAGAATTAGATATATTTTCATCCTTTAATTCCTTGAGCAAACAAAGCAAACAGTGCTCTCTAAACTGTTACAAGCACAATCATTTCCAGTGGTTGTTATTTGGCCAACTACGAAGGAGTGAATCCTTTTCTCTGAATGCATCTAGCATTCCATCTGGGATCAATTGCAACTTGGCAAGATCCCCAAGGGTTTGTTTGTTTAACCCTTATGTTCTTGGGTTAGGGCCGTACCCTATAAACAAATTTAATCAATACCTTAAGTTTTATTAACGAAAAATATGTTGCTCCAAATTATTGATTGGTCCTTTGCTTCCAAGCAAAATATCTAATCCCTTTATCGTGGTCACTTTTCCCAAGAAAGATACTATCAGGACGACTACTCATCCTCTTGCAAGATAAACTTGCGTAAGAATCTGCCAATCTCATTCCGAGGAATTTGGCCATTCCCTTGTGAACAAACCACAAGATCATGTGACTCTACAATTTGTTGTACAAGTGTCGCATCTAATGGATGGGACTATTTTACCCATCGAACGGTGTCTTCTAATCATGGAATCATGATTAGATAGGAAACAGGGTTAGGGTGTCTTCATATCCAATTCGTTCCTCATTGCACTAGGCCGACATCATCGGTCCTAGGGTTCCAACTCAATTCAAGTTTCTTCTTTTTAATCGAGCAATCCTTAGGGTAGAAACCCTAGATCGTTTCTTGCAAGTATGTCCTATCGTCCCTATATTCCGTGGATGTGGGTAGGTCTTTAGGGTATGAGAGTTTTAGCTTGGCAATAAGAGCAACTAGGTCACGTTCTCAACATGCTAAACCCTAGTTAGCACTTGGGGTATGTTCCATTGATTTAACCATTCCTAAGCAATTTCTTCAAGGTGTTGAAGGGATTCGAAAGCAAAGTCGCAACCACAGAGGTTCTTAAGAAATTCCAAGATAGAAGAGTCCTCAATTCCAAAGGTGTTCAAATGCAGGCGCTTACTTCCTTAGGTGTTAGAAGAGATTAGGATGATGACAATAAAATTCATGTCACAGTTATACCTATCTCAATTTGCAAAATTCTCATAGCTGAAGACTTTTCGCAACTTTCAGAATTGGCATTACAGCTCAAGCAACAGTCAAAGTCACTCAGAAATATAGCAATTATATCTTGTTATAAAACTCCTTAATAACAAAGATGCTCCAGGCCATTACAACCAAATCTTGGCAATCCTTATTTTCGCTTCAAAGAGGTGAATTCAACATATCACTCTGTTTGGTTAAACTTGTAACATCTTTCACACTGGCAGCATAGTGTCCAGCTCTTACACACTCTAGTATGATCTTTCCCTGCACCCCTATTATGTTTCAGAGACTTTTCTGTTGTAAAGATGATTATCCTCCTCGTATAGATGCACGTATGTGAGTACCACAGAGACAAAAGCCAAGAAGTGTATTTCTGTTTTAGAATATCCTTTGAAATCTGATTAATGCATACAGGGTACTGAATATGCTCTATTCTTGTGCCAATAAATCCTCCAAGTAAGGTTAAGGGATTGAGATACAAAATCAAAGGGCTTTCCTTTGTATTGGCATCTCTGGCATGGACAACACGTTCAGGAATATTTTGTTTGTTAAAAAAAAAACAATCAAACTGAGCAAGCTTTTCAATCAAGTAATAGTCCTCTAGAAGAACAGGATCTTTAGTGCTGATAGTCAAAGATGAGTTATTGTTCCATACTGGGCACTGGAGTTTGTGGTGAAGAAGGGAGGGAAGTTGTAAGCTCTGGACAGATGGAACTCATAGGGTCCATGGTGACAATACTATGCTAGTTTGGAATATCACATGCTCGCCAACTGAAGAATGAATTCATCAAGCTAATTATGACATTCCAGCATAGTCCGTTTGTTCACCTCTAGAATGTGCATCATAGCGCTTGATATCCACAGCTTCAATCTCCTCAATGAGAATTATTGATGGGGAAGAGTCATCGGCAACTTCAAATGCTCTCTGTCCCGCCTTCACTCTTGAGATGTCATTCTGAGCCTGAATTCAGCACATCAGGTCCCAGAATCCCTAACCAATTGAAGCTGAGTTGTGGCAGCTTCCAAAAAAAAAAAATCCAGTGCTGTGAGACGGTTAGTAATACTGCGAGGCTATTTGATAGACAGCAGGCTGGTTAGGTCTCGAATTGGTACTGTGTAATCAAATTCAGGACTTTCAGTTTACAAGACAAACGCTTTCCCACTGAGTTACAGAGGCAATTAATCATCAACCAGTAACAAGGACCCATCATCATAGGAGGGCAAAGCAGATCCGGCGCAACACAAAAATCTGTTCTAAGCATATCACATGACTATGGTGGGAGGATCCAAGATCTCTCACAGCCAATCCCGTTCACAGCATTCATCCTGATGTTCCACTTCCCCTGTGAACAATAGTCCTCGATAATTTAAACTTGTCCCTGATAATGGGGTTGTAAGCATTTTATTAGCATAGAACCGGAGCTACCATTGATACGCTTTTAGCGATGGCCACCATTTTCCCTTTTTCCATCCGATGAGAGCGATGGCCTTCCTTTTCCTGTGGTTCTTGGTGACAAAATTAAGGCCGTCCTCCCCAAAAATAGTATTCTTTTTTCCCCCTTTTTGCCATACAGCATGCAGCTTTTTGTTACAGAAAAGCAGCCCCATTATTACCACAAGCTTTTCATTTTCCTTGATCTCTCACAAACTGTCATGCTGGATAGGGTGGAAATATGACTCAATGATCCCACCACACAATCACCCATAGGTTAGTGCATGGTATATCTATTTGGAACCTGGAGTAGAATCTGGTGTGGCTTCAGCAAGCTTTTCTAATAGTGCATCCCAGTTGCACATTAAGAAGGGATCTTCCCTCAACTGCTCAGCAAGAGCATTATGCAGTCCAGCAGTGCAGCACCAAGCAAATCATCCTTTTCCAATAGCCTCTCTCAAATGATCTTAGCATGTATAACTTTCCCCTTGTCGGAAGCTCCTATACTACCACAGGTTTTCAGAACACAAGCAAAGGTGACAACATTAGGAGAGAGACCCTCTCCTTACATCCATTCAAAACAGTTCAGTGCTTCCTTGCTGTGTCCATGTTGGATGTATCCTGTAATAAGTGCCGTCCATGAGACTATGTTCTGAACTGGTAGCCCATCAAGCACTTGGACTGCTTCTGCCAGAGAGTAGCATTTCCCATACATGTCCACCATTGTACTTCCCATATATAGCTCTTTCTCAAGTCCTCTCCTAGTTATCTCAGAATGTATGCTATGCCCTGTTTCTAAATCTTCTTCTGTGGCACAAGCTTTTAAGGTACATAGAAAGGTAGCTCTAGTTGGAACCACACCCTCCTGTTGCATGTCCCTAAAGAGATCTTCCAGCAAGCCCTTGAAGACTTTATGCACTTCGTCTAAACTTCCACATTTGACATACATATCAACCAAAGCATTATTGATTAATTCCTCTTACTCCAAACCCTCTTCCGTGTAGAACAAAAGTATAAACACAACAACTAAATATGTACAAAGTATCAAATCCCACACACAACTTTTGGGTGGTTTTCACACCTCGAATGCGCAGCAATACGACAACAGTTTAGGTGTTTAGGGTAAACCAATTTACTTGTCTAATCATGAAGATAATTATGATACCATTCTCGTAATCACATGATTCATTGCCTACGTATGATTAAATTTACAAACCCTAACTTTTCTGGTTAAGATCAAAGCATATGTTAAGTTACAGCATAATTTCCATTGATGCATTCATGATTCATGCTGCTAAGATTTTAGGGTTTATGTTAAAACAAACCATGCAGGCTTTTCCTAATTTTCATTTCTGAATGAATTATTCGTATGCTGAATGAGCATTACACAACCTTTCGTAACTACTTAGGTAATTGATTTGAGTTCTATGCCAACTGACTAGAGTTTAATCTACTTCATGCAGCCCTAGAATCATTTCCATGCCTTGCAAATTCCTACGGTTGTTAGCAATCTTCTTTAATGAATCCTTGCGAAGAAAGAGATGTCTAATAATGCAACATGTGATTTTATCTTTCCATGCATAATCGAAGTGTACAACAATAATTTCGACTTTGTAAAGATGATCATTTGTTGATCTAAATTCGTTACTTTGCAATGCATAAAAACAACTTGCTAAGAATGCATAGACGTCTTATGTTCTTCTTTCGTTCGTTTCTTTGAGAAATACAAATAACCGATTCTTCAATTGTGAGTTATTTCCCTTAAGATAGCCAATGTTTTCAATCGTAAAAGCGCATCTTGCTTTCGTGAATTAACCATGCATAATTTCAATATTACGACGTAAATAAAAAATAGGAAGAAAACCTGGACTTGTGGATTCGGTGAAATGTCCACATGAATGTTAGGAGACGATCCTCCAATAGTTGCGCCTTGTTCCTTTTTAGGGGCCATCGTGAATTCGACCTCCTTGCCTTGGCCACAGACTTATGATCTTGGCCCGTCTCCCTCAGATGCACAATTCCCTTTGAGATTCGGCTTCCTTGACCGATGCACTGTCTTGTGGAATTGGGCTTTGGAAGACCTTATAGGTTTCCTCCTGAAGCTCGGAGGAAAGAGAAGATAACTTTAGGAGGGTTCAATGGGAGAGCCCTTAAACCCGACAAGGATATTGGCCTTGTGACGGATGAAATGAAGGCCACAAAAAGGGATAAAATCATGGATTTATAAGACTTGTGTGGGAAGGGTTTTTAAAAGGAAACCGGGGGTAAAGAGGTTTTGTGGAAATGCTATGGAAAGGTTTTGAAAATCAGCTAAGGTGGCTTTTATAGAGATAGGGTGGAGAATCCACGGGAAGGGTTTAAAATCAGGGTAAATGGATTCTTGGGGGATGCAAGGGGAAGTGCTCAATTCTCGAGGATGTAAGGGAAGAAAAGGGGGCTTAAATTCCGGGGGGGTGTAAAGACCGCACAAGAAGGGCCAATTGAAAAGGGTTTTTAAAAAACCCGGGAGTAATAGGGACTTGAGTGGGGATTTCCACGGGAAGGGGTGCTTAAATCCCGGGGGAGGCAAGGGAAAGGCTTAATTTCCCGAGGTAAAAACCCCTTGTGTAAGAATGCAAGGGGGGAAAGGGGGCTTAAAGAGCCCCCCCTTAGAAGCTTCTAAGGCTTCTAGCTACAGCATGTGGTAGGGATTTGAAGACGGTGGCCAAACGAAGTGGGCGGCGTTCTGGCGGCAGCTGATGCAACGTAGCCTGGCCCCGACCACTCTCTCCTTACGTCGCAGTGAGTCGACAGTTTCTTTCTCCTCCACGCCTGGATTCTACAGTCTTCCTTCCTATGACTATCAGCCTTCTTTTTTCCCTTACTCCCCCCCCCACGACCTCCAACACTGCGCTTAGTCATCCGTGTCTACTCTCTCTCCTCCAGGACAGCCTTCGCTTGGGGGAAAGAAGGGTAAAATAAAAAAATTTGCCATAAATCAATCAATTTCCTCTTGACCTCCTCCCAAGAGGAGGTTCACATGAAGATATGCAGTTTCTTTTACTTTGGTCTCGTTTTTGCCAATCATGATGTGTCGTGTACAATTGCATTGTCCGTATTTTCAATGCCCGCATTGTCATTGCATGAGACTTACACATATGCGTAATATTTTATAGCACAAATATTGCATTCTCTCCCCCTTGGAGGAATCGAGATATCCTCATCTCGAGACAAACTAGGGATATTGATGGTTGAGAGTGTTTTCATCCATCCAAGTGGCATCCTCCTCGAGATAATCTTTCCACTAGACGAGGCATTCTCTCAAGGTTGTGGATCTCAGTTGTCTCTCCCTAACATCTAAGATCTTGTCAGGCCGTAGCTCAAGGACTCCTTAACTAGGCATTACAACTTGTTGGTCATCAAGCACATGGCTAGGATTAGGTACATACTTCTTCAGTAGGCTGATATGGAATACATTATGAACCCTTAGGTTCTCAGGGAGTTGCAGTCTATAAGCATTAGGTCCTAGGCATTTGAGGATCTTGTATGGTCCACAATACCTTGGACTTAGCTTCTTGCAACCTCTTAAGGATAGGGAACTCTTCTTTGGGTGTACCCGAATGAAGACCATATCTCCTTCCTTGAAGATTCTATCTTGATGCTTCAAGTCCGCGTATGCCTTCTGTCTATCCTTGGTGGCTTGGATGTCCTATCTTATTGACTTTACTTGGTCATCCATCTCTTCCAACATCTTCCTTGAAGCTTCAACCCTCAAGGTTGGATCTAAAAAGTTTAGGGGACTTCGACAGTCATGACCATACGATGCTTGAAAAGGGGTCATCTGAATGCTTTGTTGGTAAGAAGCATTGTAGGCAAATTCAACCAAAGGCAAGTATTGAATCCACCTTTTTGGTTCACGACAGTAGTGTGCCCTTAGCATATCCTCGATGACTTGATTTACTCGCTCCGTTTGGACATCAGTTTGGGGATGGTAAGCTGTGCTAAAACAGAGTTTAGTCCCAATGGCTTTGTTGAGATTGAGAGAGGCAGAGACAGAGTGAAGAGCAAGCATGCTCTCTTCTTCTTCCATTCATTCATAATCTCATAACCCCACACATAAAGTAAGTGTATACAATAGTACTAAGGTCCGTAGGACCATTCACACTGGGTCTAAGACCACCGACTTATTTACTGTCCCACACTTGCTGATATAGCTGGACAAGGTTAATGTTGGTCATATATACTAACAGGAAAGAGCAAAAAAGGCGCAAGAGCAAAAAAGGTGCCTTGACTGGCAGCCAATCCCTGAAAATTTCAAATATTTGGACACGACCCTCAAGAGGCTTTGGTGTTGGGCCACGACAATAAAAGAGGAAAAGGCGCACCATTAAAATATGGGAGCGCCCCCAAAGCTGTGTAAAAGAGTGCCAGGATTGCTCCTGTACAAAGTGTATGTATTAGTGGGAATAGGGTAAATTAGAATGGTGGGAAATGGGAAAGAGGGCCTAGGCTACGGCCGGCCATGTAAAAGAGGAAAAGGGGATGACCGCCCGAAAGGGATTTAGGGTTTTGTATATAAAGTTGAAAAATGAATGAGAAGCTCATTCTTTAGTGTGTGGCAAAAGGAGTCCTCTTCTTCCTCCTTCTCTCCTTCTTGCTTGTGTGTGCTCTTGAGAGAGGGAGTGTGAGAGTGTGAGGGAGTGAGTGTGTGTGAGGGTGAGTGATGGACCTAAAAACGGGCCGGCACTGGCTCATGCACTAGCCGGACCTCGTCACTATGCGCAAGACAACCCCTCGGCCTCGCGGCCAGGAGCGTCTATCAAAATCTCTGCCTTCCTAATCATTGCGTTTGTAATACGTTGTAGTCCAACTGATCCTAACCCAATATTGCTCCTCAGAGGGAGTCCCTTTCACATAGCCAAAAGGCTCGAATCACACACACATGGGGTTCCTCCTACGGCTGAATGCCGTCAACCCTCTGCGACTCTCCTACACCTTGGGGATTGGCCCCTCGATGCGTCGCTCAACATTTAGACATTTCGCACAAACGTCACTCAAGGTACCAAATAAACGTATCCAGGAATGTACCATTGTCCTCACTTGCTGTCCCCTTTATGATCCCACGACTAACCTACAGCATAGGAACCTCACACTCTCAACGGTGGGTCACAGGCCTACTGAAAACAATTGCTATGCATATCCAGGAGCTAACTCTGATACTTTTAATTTCCTCTAAATGATCATGCAAAGAGGTGGATGCCTAGTGCTCAAACATTTTAAAAACCAGCAGCGTGCAAGTGCAAAACATCTCTTTCATGCTTTTCTTTCTAACCGCTTTGTGCTTCGCTGCAACACCTAGCACCGAAGTGATCTTCGTGCTACTAGGTTTTAATTTTTATCATTATTATTCCGTCCTAGATGCAATGCATATAAAATCAGCAAATTATTCCTCATGCTCAGCGGCATTTAACCATTTTTTTCCACAACTCTACCCTTCCCCGTTGATAGTGCATCATTATATTCATTTCTTTCAGGGTTTCCTTGTCATTTTATGTGGAGAAAGGAAGAAAACACACACTAAAACATATAAACAAGGCTGAACTGAAGCACAACTTCATGCCCCAGCCTTGCTATACATCAACAAACATAAATCCTATTTTTCTATATTTT
Source organism: Lygodium microphyllum (assembly GCF_053477565.2). NCBI lineage: Eukaryota > Viridiplantae > Streptophyta > Polypodiopsida > Schizaeales > Lygodiaceae > Lygodium > Lygodium microphyllum. The sequence goes on from NC_141156.1 coordinate 70,630,765, forward strand.
TCGTAGCCCCAAATGTATTTTTTCCCTATTTTTCATGGTTTTTTAATCATTTTTCCCCATTTTCTTCATTTTCTTGTATTTTTTAAATTGCTGAAAATGAAAACCAGTTTGTGGGCTGTGGCCCTTAGTTCATTTGCAACAAAATTGAAAGATTAGTTGATGTGTATCGACGGTGTTCCCCATTTATATGCCCAAAACCCTTGTTTTTTCCCCATTTTTCATGCGTTTTCGAGTTTCTTGACATTATTTCGAGCCATGAAATGCATGTTTTTCATGATTTCTGGTTATAAACAGTAAGAACTCAGAAGAATCAGCAGCATAGTCAAATCTTAGTCCATATGAACGGCATTCCATCAATCAAAAGCATAAAACACTAAATTTTCTTTGTAATTTTTTGGTTTACCGCTTAAACGCGTGTTTCGGGTTTTGTGTCCATGGCTGTAGACTTGGAAAACAGCAACACTTCATGTCCAGCAACATCACAAATCACCATTCTCGGCCCGTGGAGCAATCCGGTCCATGCCGGACAAGCCTCCATCATTCTTTCTTCTTCCTTCTTCTCCCCACATGATCTTGCCTTTAGAAGAGAGAGAGGGAGGAGAGAGAAAGACTAGAATCAGAAATTTCAAACCAGGCCACCATTGCGCGAGCGAAGGGCGGCGATAGAGTCCAGAGACAGAGGGGAATGAAGCCCCATAATCCATTGGGGGGGTTGTTTGCAGCAGCCATGATGCCTCTCATCCATTCATGGCGCATTTTTCGGGCGCCATCTTCTTCCACGTTTTTTCATGCCTCTTCATTCTCTCTCCACGTTTTTTGCTTCATAAGGTGCATAAAATTTTTGGGGGGGGTTCAAACTCAAAAGGCATGCTCAAATTTGGCCTCCCAAGTGTCCACCTTTTCATATCTTGATCGTTTCCTTGGCCATTTCCCCGTCCGGACTCCGAATTGAGCTCTGAAAAATCCTGGGCGTCCGGCTTAGCATCCCGCATTGGCCAGTAGCTCGTGTCAACCCGCACAACCATCTGAAAAATTATGAAAAATCTACAAGTGTCGCTCGGGCGCCTTTAAAGCACTTTGGCGCTTAAAATCGTCCTAGATCGAGCCGCCGCCTTTGACAGTGAATATTTTTCCCTCGATCTTCATAATTTTTAGCTATTTTTAAGCACTTCCTGTCACCTAAATTCCGCTCTCATTGGCGACCACGGGATAAGGCGACTCAGCCCGTCGAACCCACGAACATATCTGCACATAAACAACCAAAGAAGCATCAAACTGATACAAAACAATGATCATCATACAACTCAGCACAATGCTCCCCCTACCCCTGGACAAAACCAAGGCATGACATCCACAAGGAGGAGGCCTAGCATCATTTAACAGAAGATCCGAAGTGAATCACTAACCAGCTGCTCCAACACAGCCAAACTAAAAAGAACTGTCAAAGAGGTTGCCCTAAATGGTAGTCTGAACTACTTACCAACTAAAGACAACACCACTAGGAGCTCCTACAAGGCGAGGACTCCTATAGCCTGATCAAAGGATATTTTCATTCAGTGTATTTCTTCTTTTAGGAGTTGTATTGGATGAACATACTTGGGCATGTAAAAAGGAGGGAGCTGAGCGTAGTGACCCAAGGAAGACAGGGCATCGGCCTCAGGACCTGTCTCGGCACCCAAGAACCTACCAAGCCCTCGCAAGGCGACACTTAATCCTTTTCTAACGCTCACTTTTATTTTCGCTCCAACCTTCCTTGTTTTGATATTATTTTTCCAGCAAGAAGCCACCCCTAGGAAGACAAGGTATCGGCCCCGGGTCTGACTCGTCCCTAGGAACCTACCAGGCCTTCGCAAGGCAATGAGCAACTGCTTATATATTTTTTATTTCATTTCTTTTCTTTGATAGGGGTTAGAACCCCTTTTTACACACCTTCACATTTATATTCATCTTTTGGGATATTCAGGATTTCTTGACATCATTATTATTATCTTCTAGCAGGCTTCTCTAACTGCCTCACTACTAACAAGAACTCCTAGAACGGCTGCCTAGCAGGCTAGCAGAACAGAGCCACTAGGACTTCCTTCTAAAACAGGTCTTTCAATGCCCGACAATGTCTTTACAGGAGGCAATGACTACTCCGACCTCCCTCAAACATACTTAGCCTAAACCTGGGACTTCATGCCTTGGTTGCCGGTCCCCAAAATAGATCCCCTCGACAAGTACAAATACACATATAACAGGAAAGAAAGGTACTCGTAAAGGAGGAATATCACCTGGAGTGGCCACAAGAAGCTTCCATCGCAGCAAAGGCTCCTCCAGGCTCCTCAAAATTCCACAACCCGCGAAACCTGTCAGCACAACACTAAATAAAAACCCAATTAAACACACCCGCACTAGACAGGGAAATGGCCCTCTTGGCCTAATGAATTCAGACATGACTTTGCTACAAAACTGAATCGGCCCTCTTGGCCTAATGAAATAAAACAATACTATGCAGAACATCCACCTGGAAACAACCATGATAGACATCAAAGCATACTATTCCCAGGGGAACAAAGGCGCATAGCCCTAAACTAGGTGCATTAAATTATGACCTATCCCTCCTGCGTATATCGCAAGAGGTGTTCGCATCACATGGCGTCGAATCAGTCTATGGGTCCCCGATAATAAAGGTAGATGAGTCTCGCTTACCCTCTGCATCACCCAAATCAACCATCGTCTGCCAAAGAGGGCATGTTCAGAAAGCATACCCCACAAACGACCAGGTCCTGTCTCACCATCAATAGATATATCGGGACAAGGGCCACAATTAAAGAAGAGGTCCTCTTCATACGCAAGATTAGCCAATGAATCGGCAAACTGATTCCAATTCCGTGGAATCAGCTGAAAAGACACTCTATCGAATTCGTCTAGCAGGGCTATGGCAGTATGATGGTACATACAAAGGATCGGGTTCCGCACCATGTACGTCCTATTGAGTTGATTTAAAACCAACTGAGAGTCCCCTTTTATCAACAACTGGCGGATACCACCCTTCTTTGCAATATTCAAACCCATAATCAGGGCTTTGTATTCTGCCATATTATTGGTAAAATTCGCCCCGAGATAAGCAGCTAACTTCATGACAATGCGTCGTCGGGGGTCTCGGATGACAACTCCTACGCTTCCTTTTTTGCATGGACCCCTAGACGCCCCATCAAAGTACAAGGTGTACGTCCATAAAGGGTTTACATATTCTGCCATCCTGAACTCTACTCGTAATTATGGTAATCGAAATTCAGCATATTCAACGGGTGGACTGTAGGCTCCATCCCTCCATCATCATTGAATTCAACAGGGATGCTCGTCAAAATTTGTAGGCAGTGATGGCAGAAGACCTTGATTTCCCAAATGAATGTCCCGCCTTCTTGCTCAATCACCTTGTATCCTTTGCTCCACCAAATGAGTTTTCCCTGATGATACCTCTGTTCCAAATATGGGTGTTCTAAATAAGGGATCAGACGACCCATCACACTCTATCACGATTTCCTTGCAGATGTTTGATCAATCTTGCCTAGACCTGCAAAGCAGTCATAGCATTAGTGCAATCAGAAGTAATAAGGTTTAATCTTATTAAGATTAACCTTATTTTTAAATTCTATCCCCTCAAGGTCAGCTAACAACACTGTAGATTTATTCTTTCCTATTCTAACGATCTTATAAGGCCCATCCCATTTGGGTTCTAGCTTGCCTGGGAATAATTCACGTCGTGCGTCATAATACAGAACAAGCTGTCCTTTCTTGAAGGTGTATTTCTTGGCTTTGAGGTCGTGTAGCTTCTTCATTCGGCGCTTCGCCACTTCTTGGTGCAATAAGCTCTGCAACTTAAGCTCATCTAAATGTGCCAGTGTCGTCAAACGCTCAAAAAGAGCGTCTTCATCGCTCAAAGAATGATTGATGGCAAACCGAATAGTCGGCAGCTCAATCTCTAAAGGCAAGACACACTCCTCCCCATATACTAACTTGAACGGGGTATGGCCAGTGGCTCATTTGAAAGTCGTATTATAGGCCCACACTGCCACGTATAACTTTTTATCCCAATCCCGTTTCTTTTCCGACACAATTTTGGACAGGATGCCCACAAGCTGCTTATTGGTACTTTCAACTTGCCCATTGGCTTGCGGGTTATATGGGGTTGTCTTGTTGTGCTTGATGTTCCACATCTCTGTCAAACCTTTGATCACCTTATTCAGGAAATGAGTTCCGCGGTCCGACACTAATTCTTTCGGTGGACCAAACCGGCATATTATCTGCTCTAAAAGGAAACTAGCAGTTTCTTTAGCATCATCTTTCCTTGTTGCACGTGCTTCTGACCACTTTGTGAAGTAGTCAGTTGCTACAATGATGTATCGCTTTTGCGTAGTCGACGACGGAGTAATAGGACCCACAAAATCTATTCCCCACTTCTCAAATGGAAGTATCGCCATAATAGGGTTGAGTGGTCGTTTCCTATTCTCTCGACTATCATGTCGTTGGCAAATATCGCATCGCTTAACATACGCAAACGCATCCTGGAAGATGGCAGGCCACCAATAACCTGCTCTTAAAGCCTTTTGTGCTGTGAGTCGTCCAGCAAAATGGCCACCACAAGCAGAATCATGGCACTCTTCCAAAATGAATGGCACCTCGTCAGGCATCACACATCGGCGATAGATGTCATCAACCCCTTGCCGATATAATGTACCTGCGATCAAGGCAAACTTTAACGCTTGCTGCTTAATTTTCCTTTTCTCAGCCTTAGATAACTCGGATCCCGCCTCTCCCGTTGATAAATAATGCGTTATTGCAGCATACCAGGAGGGAATAGATGCCGTATCTATTTTAAATAACGACTCCATGTCACTACCTTCAGCCACAGATTCTTTCGGCTCCCCAAAGTCCACAAGACATTCCACGATGCCTTGCAACCTTGGTGGCTTACTCTTGATTTCATAATCAAATTCCTGCAAAGTGATCAACCACTTCGCTAAACGATCAGGCGGCTGTAACTTATTCATCAACAGTCGAAGTCCCTCCGCCTTCGTATAAAGTACGACTTTCTCATAGAGAATGTAATGCCTGAATTTCTTGGTCCCAAAGACCATCGCTAGACACAGCTTCTCCATGTAGGTGTAATTGATTTCGGATACCCCCAGCTTCCGACTAGCAAAAGCAATCGGGTGGTACCACTTCTCTTCCCAAAATTGGGCTAAACAGTAGCTGATACTATACATGGTGGCTGCTGAGAATATATAGAACACCTCACCTCTTTTAGGTGCTTTTAAAACGGGCGCTCTTGCTAGCTCTTGTTTCACATCCTCGAATGCTACCTTACAAGGGTCACCCCATACAAACGAACAGCTAAAGGACAATAAATTTGTAAGTGGCAACGTTCTTTCTGCTAAGGCGTTAATGAATCTACGGTAGTAACCAACCAAAGACAGAAAGCTATGAACTTCTTTCGGAGTGCGTGGTGGACCCATGGCAACTATAACTTTGACCTTCTCGGGGTCTGTTGCAATTCCTACCGAACTGACCACATGGCCCAGCAATAGCCCATAAGGTACTCCAAAAGCGCACTTCCGTGGGTTTAGGGCGATGCAAAATTGTCTACAGCGCTCAAAGCATTTTCTCAAAATGATCAACTGCCTTTCTCTCACGGTGGCAGCCCCTAAGTCATCAATAAACACCCTCAACTCGTCAGGGGATATGTCACCGAATGTCTTATCGGCTGTTCGTTGCCACGAACCAAGCGCATTGCATAAACCAAAAGCCATCACGTGGTATGCAAAAGTACCAAATACAGTGATAAAAGTTGTTTTCAACTTGTCCTCTTTTGCAATTGCCATTTGGTTATATCCTGCAAAGCAATCCATAAACGAATATATCTCCCTACCCGCTAATTGATCCAAAATCTGGTCAATAAATGGCAATGGGTAGTAGTCCTTAACTGTCTGCTTATTCAGCTCCCTAAAGTCTACACATAAACGGATCTGATTATTCTTCTTCTTTCTAATCACAACTGGCGAACACCATTCCGTGTGTTGCACAGGAAAAATCAAACCCGCTTTTCGAAGCTTCTGTAACTCTTCAAACAGCCCGTCCCTCAATTCGAAAGGCATACGCCTTACTTTCTGCCGTACAGGACGACTGCCCTCTTTCAACGGAATTGTATGAATAGCAAGACTAGGAGGAATGCCTCTCAACTCATCATAACTCCAGGCAAAAATATCACGGAATTCCTGGATCAAGGCCACATAGTCCTCCCTTTCTGCTGTGCTGAGCATAGAGCCTAATTTGATTGGCCGCGAATCATCAAGCGTACCAAGGTCTAGCTCGATAACATCTACATCTCTTATACGATCTTGGCCCTCTATCGGCTCATTCAAAGTGATCTGATAGATGTCCTCCGTGGTGGATCCCTCTTTGGACTCATCACTCGATGATGTCTCACTAGCAGATAAATCTTCTAATGTCTCCAATTCTGTAGAAGATAGAGGAGCTCTCTCACTCTGCGGGGACTCAGGATAAGCATCAACCACCACACGCTGGGCACCTCTGCCGAATATCAATCGACCGGCGGGTATATCTACTTGGCAATCCGCTTGCAAGATCCAAGGTCGTCCGAGTAATACTTGGTAACTTGGACGGCCTGCAAAACGAATCACCCTAAAGTCCAACAGGCATTCTACATTTGCAACAGTGACATGGACCTTAGTAATGCAGCCTTCCGGCTGTCTCAAACTGTCATCTGTCATTCTGAGAATTGTGGAGGTATCTTTCTGAATCGCAAGACCTAACCTTTCCATCAGTTCAGAACTCATAATGTTAACAGATGATCCCGTGTCGACAATAGCATAATCTACTAATATCCCATCGACATAGGCTGCAACCCTTGGGCAATGCTTCTCAGCATGCTCGAACCAAACATCACCAACTCGCGCAATACCCAAAGGTTAGACGATATACCCGGTACGTAGGATCTTTCTAAATTCCTTGCGTACTCCTGGGGAAAGCTTAATAAGCTGCAAAAGGTTCACATCCGGCTTGACTTCGCAAAGAGAGCCCGCCAAATCGAATTCATGATAGTTCGATAGAGCTCGCTTTTCACGCCAAATCATCCGCTCTTTAGGTCGCTGAATTGGCTTTATTGCCTCTTTCTTAACTTTCACCTTCTTCTTTGGTGCTTCCTTATCGGCTTTACTCTCTATGGGCTTCAAAGGTCCCCCTTCTAGGGCAGGATCCAAAACTTGCATTCCTTTGTCGCCTTGTTTAGGGTTTCCGTCGACAGGCTTATCCTTGTCGGCTTCTCTACCCTTTTGACCTCTTGTAAGAACAGCTCGTAGATTAGAGGTTTCAGCATCATTAATGCGTACAGCCTCAATCAAACTAACCCCACTACCACTTGGTAGCTCTTCCACTGTAGTCTTTGGTCGTTGAAGTATTTGTTTAGGCCCATTTTCTGGCTGGGAGTCATTTCCTTGGCCACGATGATTGACAGGCCCTGGTTGCCGACTTCCTCGCTGGAGGGAACTGATCTTACTCCAGCAAGTAGCTGCTAAATGGCCGGATTTTCCACAAATGTCGCACTTAACATTTGGGCAATTTCTTGGATAGTGCTGCCCGCCACACCATTTGCAACTAAACCTCGACGGTGCACCCTCCTCCGGGTATCTACTTCCTATCAAATTTTGTTGTTTTTTAAGGAAGTTGACGTCAACCGCTATTTGTCGATACTGCTCCGTAATCATGTCGGTATAATGCTTCATCATGTCCTTAACCTCGCCAAGAACATTGGAAGAACTCGACTCATAGCCTTGGTCATTACCATGTCGCTCCATCGGCCTAACAATCCGATTAGGCACAGGTTGTTGAGCCACAGGCATGGTATTAGAATTGACCGCCTGGCCTCCACCATTTGGAGCCATTTGACTGCCCGTAGGCATCGACATGCTAGGGGGAGCTGGTAATAAAGGGACATTCTGCACCATGTTTCCTCTCCCATTAGGGTTAGCCATCGCTATCCCTTGACCACTACTGCCATTGGCTATTGCCATATTGTTTCCCAATACTAAACCCATATTTGAATTGCCTCGAGAAGCATAGGCTGCTTGTAGTCGAGATTCCACCTCTTGTGCTCGTGTAATGGCAGTATCTATATCCCCCAAGGGGACACCACTCAACTGCAATTGGATATTGAAGTCCAACCCATGTAGGAAATATTGCAATTGGGCAGCTGCGAGGATAGGAATAGAGGTGTCCAACTTACAGAAAACCTCTTTTATCTTCTTCGCATAAGCACGAATATCCTCGTGTGGTTCTTGGCGGGTCTCGTTGAGTACACGCAACCAATATTGCCCACCCCTTTCAGGGGCAAACTCCCTTCGAAAAGCTCCATAAAATGCATCCATGTTCAATATGGTTCCGGCTTCTAAACCATGATACCATATAGCGGCCCTTCCTTTGAGAGTCATATTGAAGAACATCATTAAATGTCCTTCTTCTTGAATGCGACAATTAAACATCAGCTTTTGAAACTCCCTAATGTGGAGTTCCGCATCTTCCTCAACTAACCCATTAAAAATGGGTAGTGGGTAACCTAGAGCCGGCAAATCCGTCGTTCCTGCTGGAATTGCAATAGGCTGCGCCATGACGAGGATTGGATTTGCACTAGGAATAGGGACCAGTGGGGTTACACCTCCCGTACTTGACGTGGACTAGCTTATGGAAGGAAGGGGAGCACTAGAGCTTCCACCTTCTCCTAACTTACTGCTTGTGGTCCTAAGACCACTAGATCCACTCCCTCGTAAGGGTTCAGCACCGCTACGCTTAGGGGAATATCTCCTAAAAATTTTAGCACGTCGCCTAGCTCTTTCGTCTCTTTCTTGCTTTTGGATTTCTGCTAGACGATGCTTATCAATAAATAACGGATCAAGCTCAGTATCCTCTGGCATAAACTGCTAGTTGGTCCTTAAACAACCAGGATTCAAGAACCGCCACTTTTAGGCAGCTCCCGGCAGACGCACCACTGATGGACCTAAAAACGGGCCGGCACTGGCTCATGCACTAGCCGGACCTCGTCACTATGCGCAAGACAACCCCTCGGCGTCGCGGCCAGGAGCGTCTATCAAAATCTCTGCCTTCCTAATCATTGCGTTTGTAATACGTTGTAGTCCAACTGATCCTAACCCAATATTGCTCCTCAGAGGGAGTCCCTTTCACATAGCCAAAAGGCTCGAATCACACACACATGGGGTTCCTCCTACGGCTGAATGCCGTCAACCCTCTGCGACTCTCCTACACCTTGGGGATTGGCCCCTCGATGCGTCGCTCAACATTTAGACATTTCGCACAAACGTCACTCAAGGTACCAAATAAACGTATCCAGGAATGTACCATTGTCCTCACTTGCTGTCCCCTTTATGATCCCACGACTAACCTATAGCATAGGAACCTCACACTCTCAACGGTGGGTCACAGGCCTACTGAAAACAATTGCTATGCATATCCAGGAGCTAACTCTGATACTTTTAATTTCCTCTAAATGATCATGCAAAGAGGTGGATGCCTAGTGCTCAAACATTTTAAAAACCAGCAGCGTGCAAGTGCAAAACATCTCTTTCATGCTTTTCTTTCTAACCGCTTTGTGCTTCGCTGCAACACCTAGCACCGAAGTGATCTTCGTGCTACTAGGTTTTAATTTTTATCATTATTATTCCGTCCTAGATGCAATGCATATAAAATCAGCAAATTATTCCTCATGCTCAGCGGCATTTAACCATTTTTTTCCACAACTCTACCCTTCCCCGTTGATAGTGCATCATTATATTCATTTCTTTCAGGGTTTCCTTGTCATTTTATGTGGAGAAAGGAAGGAAACACACACTAAAACATATAAACAAGGCTGAACTGAAGCACAACTTCATGCCCCAGCCTTGCTATACATCAACAAACATAAATCCTATTTTTCTATATTTTTCGTAGCCCCAAATGTATTTTTTCCCTATTTTTCATGGTTTTTTAATCATTTTTCCCCATTTTCTTCATTTTCTTGTATTTTTTAAATTGCTGAAAATGAAAACCAGTTTGTGGGCTGTGGCCCTTAGTTCATTTGCAACAAAATTGAAAGATTAGTTGATGTGTATCGACGGTGTTCCCCATTTATATGCCCAAAACCCTTGTTTTTTCCCCATTTTTCATGCGTTTTCGAGTTTCTTGACATTATTTCGAGCCATGAAATGCATGTTTTTCATGATTTCTGGTTATAAACAGTAAGAACTCAGAAGAATCAGCAGCATAATCAAATCTTAGTCCATATGAACGGCATTCCATCAATCAAAAGCATAAAACACTAAATTTTCTTTGTAATTTTTTGGTTTACCGCTTAAACGCGTGTTTCGGGTTTTGTGTCCATGGCTGTAGACTTGGAAAACAGCAACACTTCATGTCCAGCAACATCACAAATCACCATTCTCGGCCCGTGGAGCAATCCGGTCCATGCCGGACAAGCCTCCATCATTCTTTCTTCTTCCTTCTTCTCCCCACATGATCTTGCCTTTAGAAGAGAGAGAGGGAGGAGAGAGAAAGACTAGAATCAGAAATTTCAAACCAGGCCACCATTGCGCGAGCGAAGGGCGGCGATAGAGTCCAGAGACAGAGGGGAATGAAGCCCCATAATCCATTGGGGGGGTTGTTTGCAGCAGCCATGATGCCTCTCATCCATTCATGGCGCATTTTTCGGGCGCCATCTTCTTCCACGTTTTTTCATGCCTCTTCATTCTCTCTCCACGTTTTTTGCTTCATAAGGTGCATAAAATTTTTGGGGGGGGTCCAAACTCAAAAGGCATGCTCAAATTTGGCCTCCCAAGTGTCCACCTTTTCATATCTTGATCGTTTCCTTGGCCATTTCCCCGTCCGGACTCCGAATTGAGCTCTGAAAAATCATGGGCGTCCGGCTTAGCATCCCGCATTGGCCAGTAGCTCGTGTCAACCCGCACAACCATCTGAAAAATTATGAAAAATCTACAAGTGTCGCTCGGGCGCCTTTAAAGCACTTTGGCGCTTAAAATCGTCCTAGATCGAGCCGCCGCCTTTGACAGTGAATATTTTTCCCTCGATCTTCATAATTTTTAGCTATTTTTAAGCACTTCCTGTCACCTAAATTCCGCTCTCAGTGAGGGATCAAGAGGGTGAAGCTCTTCACCATCTCCTCTCCTCTTCTTCTCTTCTCTTCCCTTCTCTTCTCTTGCACGCACGGCTATGGAGGATGGAGCTTGGAGATGGAGGAGGCTTGAGGATGCTTTCGCTAGCATCTAGGATCGTGGAGCTACCGGAGTGCAAGAGAGAGGAGGGTAGTCGATCGAGCATCAAGGTAAGCTTACTACACTCGTAGGATCGATGGCGCGTCGACTAGGTGAGAGATAGCCATTAGAGCTCGCTTGAAACTCTTGAAAGAATAAGCGGTCTGAGGGTCTTGGCGGTTGAGCGAAAGCTCCCACATTTTGGTTCCATTGCCGGGACCAACGGATTCAAGCTTGAGCACTTGCGGGCCTCACATCGAGCATCGAAGTAGGGTATTCATCCCCGAAACGGAGCTTGAGATAGGTAGGAAGTTGGGTGCTTTTAATCTTCGGAACAAGTAAGTATTTTGGATATTTTGGTTGTTTGATGATTGGAAAGCATGGAGAATCTATTCCAATTTTTTGCCTTCGATTTTTGTTGCATTTAGCGTAGGTTAGAGCTAGGAGATCAAACCGGAAAAGGGTAGGGTTTAGTGTTTCAAAACAGGGTAAAAATAGGGAAAAAGTCATGCAAATGCGCAAAATGCTCGCTAGTGAGGACTAAGATCGACAAGAGAGGGATCAGGGGTGTCAACGCCACAGCTGTCTGGGAGGGCATATAAGAATCGAGAGGCTAAAAGAGAACTCATTTGTACCATTTCAGTGTGAGAGAAAGAGAGAGAGAGCTAGAAAGCCCCAGGCCATGTGATTCGATCGCAGCACCGATCCATTCAGGTATATGAATCCCTCCCTCGAACCCCCTAGATGGTATCTGGAGGTTTGTGCTTGTAATGGTTGAGTAAATCATAAGAATCGGGCAAGATTGACATCACATTTTTTCTGTCGCGCTGTTTTCGGCCTGTCCAAGCTATTGCTTCTAGGCCGAGGCCCAGAATCGGCCTTTGGCCCCTTGCCATTCGGCCACTCGGCCGGAACGCTAGTCGGCACTCGGATTGTCCGAGTCAACCCGTCCGAGAGACCCTCCTCGGACCGTCCGAGCCAGAACTTTTTGACCACGTGGCACATTCGGCCTTGTGCCATTCGGCCCGTCCCAGTGACCCGCCGTCCGAATTCCAAAATCGAAACTCGGCCACACCCGGGATTCGACCCTTGGCCAACTGCGGTTCGACCTGTCTGAATTAGCCTGTCTGAATCTGTCAAACCTACCATTCGGCTCGTCCGAGTAAAAATTATCCGAGCCAGATTTGGAGATTCGGCCCTTAACCCCATGCCATTCGGCCATCCGAGTGACCCACTCGGACCCTGCAATTTGGACCACTCGGTCCGAATGCAACTTTTTGTCAAAGTTGTCAGAAATTTGACCCGACCGGCAAACGTGCATTAGCGCAACTTGTCGAAACCCTTCGGGCGTTCAACACTTGATTCTAGCACACAGGATAAGAGAAATTGTAGTACACAACCGCCTAGCGGTGGGTAGTGGACAGTTGAGGGATCCACGGACTAGGACGCAAGCCGCTGAGCCACGAAGACCTGATCAATCGGAAGCAAACAAGGAAACATACAAGGAGTCCTAAACCCTGACTGAACGGCCGGAAAATGGACCTACAAGCCTATTAGACCAGAAACGAGTGAGGGTGAGTGAGGCGCCGAGGAATTGCTTGCTACACTCACATTGAATTTTGCACTTGAAGTACACTTAAGGAAACTGAAAGCTTGATTGGGCACAAGTGCACGAGGAACAACACACTCACCGAGTGGTTGTAAATTAAGAATTGTATTCAGTAAATAAGGGAACTCACTCAGATAAATCGCTCAAGGAACCCACCAATAGGAGAGGACCCAGGACATAGACAAACACGCAAAGCGCAGGAGAGAACAAAGCGAGGAGCGCCAACAACAAGGACCTGTCACGACTAGTCATCTTGATCGACAGCGCGGCGAGGCGCAATAATTCGAGCATGACAGAGGAAGGCTCAGACCATCGGTTTACCGAGGAGCTCGATGTGAGCGCATTCCCAGATGCTATACAACAGATGGTGAGCAGTTACGATGCACATGCCCGGTACAAGCACAGTGGCAAGACGGCAGATGCAATCATTGCAGACCTAGAGGAGGAGAGAAGGCTAGCCCGCAAGGCATTGCAAGGCATAGCCGAGTATAATAGGGATCAATAAGCCAGGAGCCTAAGGCAAAGCATGGAGATACATGAGGTGCAGCGAGTGCTAAACTTGGCTGGCTGGAACCGAACGGACCAGCAAAGAGCACTAGAGGGAGACCTGACCTGAGCGAGCTCCTCATGAAATGGCTGCTTGATAACACCGCAGTAGAGTAGAGTGCCACTGCACTAGTGATGTCATTGCTTGCAGGGTTAGGGGCAAACCAAGGCTCAAAGAGCCAGGCTAAAATACTGATTGTTGCCAAGCAACTCGACAAGTACCAGCCACATGACGATCCGTACAGCTTTGTCGAGCAGTTTGAGCAAGTCTCCGAAGCCAATGGCCTCAACGACGAGACTCAATGTTTGCAAGCATTCGGACTTTGCTTAAGCGATAAGGGTAGGACGTGGTATACAAGCCTGGATTCCATAGAACGAGCCAACTTCAATAACCTCAAGGATCTCTTTGTCAAGAGGTTTGCCGAGCCCGGATACTCCGATAACCTACTAGTACGCTTGATGAATGTCAAACAGAAGGAGAAGGAGGGCATCCGCGACTATGTGACCCACGTGAGAAGTCTCTTTAAAAGAATCCCCTTAGGCGAGCGATCGACTGATAGGGCAGTATCAATTGTGTTCATCCGTGGAATTCGAGATGAGGAATTATATAAGGCACTGGCAAGCAACTCAAGCTTGCAATGAGACGTGGTGGCTAGGGTTTTTGAGGAAGCCATCAGAGTCGATGACCAGCTGAAAGAGCAGAGCTCTAAGGGCTCAAATCTAGAGGAACCCAACCCACGAAGTTTAGAGAGAACGCCAGCCTCTCGTGAGCGGTCGAACCCATCACCCCAAGATAAAGGAAAAGCCACCGAGACAGACCAAGGCTTGGTGGAGGTCAAGATGGAATTAGCCAAGATACAAGACATGCTGAGATGACCAACGCGCCCGCACGTCCAATGCGTGTACTGTGGAGGAAACCACTTGCCGGCCTAGTGTCAAGACCCTAGATCAAGACCGTGCGCCAACTGCGGGAGGTTCGGCCACAATGCGCACAATGCAGACTACCAAGAAGGCTTCCATACTCGCAACCCTACGGCCAGCCTTATCTAGCTAACAGGCCACAGCCATTCTTCGGAAGGGGAGCCCCATTGGCTCTACCCGCGCCTAACGATATGAAACCCGTCGTCCCTAGAATGGACATAAATCCCACCGGTATTCCTAGACCGCCTGGTCCTTATGTGACCCACCCACCATCGACGCTCCAGTTCATTACGTGGAGGAGCCAAATGATGAAGAGACCTACATATACCCTTACGTCTCCATGACGACGAGGGTAACGCGGTCCTCATGGATTATCGACCCGTGCCGGTGATAGCGTTGGGAAGAGGACGGGGTAGAGGCCTAGGAGGGCAGCCACAGGATCCAGTCACTTGTTGGACTTGCGGACAACCCGGTCATGTCTCATCATGTTGCCCTGAAAGAGAGCAGCAAAACATGGACAAGGCTGATCAAAGGTGCGCAGAGTATGGAATCACCCATCTTTTCATTGATTGCCCAAAGCGGAAGCCGTCCTCTAGCGCAACTAATTTTCCATCCGTCCCATTAGGGCTATTTGGTGTCGAAAACCCCGATGGGGAGGTCACACCTATTCCCTTATGAGTTATGACCCTAGCCCAAACCAAGCAGGCCAGCATCTCTCTGCTAGGACCTAGCAATGTGGACGCAGCCTCAATAGGGAAGAAAAGCCGCAAAAGAGATAAGATGTTAAACATAATAGGCAAATAGAGCAAGAGAGGGTATGGGTGAGGGTGAGGGCGAGGGAGGGAGAGGAAATGAGAGAGGGAGAGGAAGAGAGAAAAAAATGAGAGAGAGAGAGAGGAGAGAGAAAAATCATTAAACCTAATAGGGAAAGAGAGATAGAAAGAGAGGGTGAGGGCGAGAGAGAGAGAGGAAATGAGAGAGGGAGAGGAGAAAGAAAAAATGTGAGAGAGAGAAAGAGGAGAGAGAAAAACCATTAAACTTAATAGGGAAAGAGAGAAAGAGAGGGTGAGGGCGAGGGAGGGAGAGGAAATGAGAGAGGGAGAGGAGAGAGAAAAAGGAATGAGAGAGAGAGGAGAGAGACAAAGGAACAAGAGAGAGAGAGAGAGGAGAGAGAAAATGAAATGAGAGAGGGCAAGGGAGGGAGAGGAATGAGAGAGGGCAAGGGAGGGAGAGGAATGAGAGAGAGAGAGGAGAGAGAAAAAGAGAAATATCATTATACCTAATAGGGAAAGAGAGAAAGAGAGAGTGAGGGCGAGGGAGGGAGAGGAGAGAGAAAAAGGAATGAGAGAGAGAGAAGAGAGAAAATGGAATGAGAGAGGGCAAGGGAGGGAGAGGAATGAGAGAGAGAGGAGGGAGGAAATGAGAGAGGGAGGGAGGGTAGAGAGAGAAAAGGAAATGAGAGAGAGAGAGGAGAGAGAAAAAGAAAAATATCATTATACCTAATAGGGAAAGAGAGAAAGAGAGGGTGAGGGCGAGGGAGGGAGAGGAAATGAGAGAAGAAGAGGAGAGAGAAAAAGGAAATGAGAGAGAGAGAGAGAAGAGAGAAAAAGGAATGAGAGAGGGCAAGGGAGGGAGAGGAATGAGAGAGAGAGGAGAGAGAACAAGAGAGAGAGAGGGAGAGGAATGAGAGGGAAAGGAGAGAGAAAAGGAAATGAGAGAGGGAGAGGAGAGAGAAAAATGAATGAGAGAGGAGAGAGAAAATGGAATGAGAGAGGGCAAGGGAGGGAGAGAAATGAGAGAGAGAGGAGAGAGAAAAAGAGAGAGGGAGGGAGAGGAATGAGAGGAAGAGTAGAGAGAGAAAAGGAAATGAGAGAGAGAGAGGAGAGAGAAAAAGAGAAATATCATTAAACCTAATAGGGAAAGAGAGAAAGAGAGGGTGAGGGCAAGGGAGGGAGAGGAAATAAGAGAGGGAGAGGAAGAGAGAAAACGAAATATTATGTGCTAGGTACTGAGTACTAGGTACTAAATACTAGTATTCTATGATATTATATTCTAGGTCATAAAAAAAGAGAGAGATGGAAGGAGAGGATAACAATCTAAAAAAAGAAAAGAATGATAACAAAAACAAATTTTTTGTTGTAACGTAGACAAAATGGAAAACGAAGAAGGTCCTATTATTCAAGATCGTGAGGCGTATCTTAATTAGCGTGTCCCATGTCCTTGCTCTCAATGCAAGTTGGCAATTAGACGAAAACGTCGATTGTCTATAGAACACATACGACGATTTGGCGAGTTTCAATCTGAGATCATTGATTAGGCGATTGCGGATTTTTAGCAAACGATAATTTGAAGTTAATATCAATCATGCATTGTACTCGCAAGCTAATTGAATACCATATACAATAAGATTGGGTCTTGCTGGCAAATTTTCTATCCAGGGAGGTGATGTCTTGTCCCAAGGGGGAGTGCACACTTTGCGGCCAATTAGAAGAGTATGTGGGCGTACGATGGATGCAGTGCAGGAGCCAATCCACCACTCAAAAGGCCAATCTATACCATCAATGCCAGCAGAGACAAGCAACCTTCCAGACCTACCTAGAATCTTGGAGCTTGAGATGGAGGCAATGATCGATGCATTTATTCCCATGGATGTCGAGATTTCTGATCCGTTTAGAGAGAAAGCATCCATACCATTATATGATGGGTGTCGAGTATCTCGGCTAAAGGCACTGCTTGCACTCTTGAGTGTGCAAGCAAAATATGGGTGGAGCGATATGAGTGTGACCGAGTTGTTCAGGTACATTGTACATACGCTTCATTGATTTTTTTTTTGGCACTATTATTACAAACATTTGTGCTTTTTCAAGGTGTTTTATGATTTTTTTCATGTTATTGAAATATCATATATTACCACCTGCAAATACCATGCCTGAGTCTCGTGATGATGCACGACATGTTTTACGGAAGCTTGGCATGGACTACAATAACATCCATGCATGTATCAACGATTGCATACTGTTTCAAGGAGAATACGAGACTATGGAGACATGTCTAAAGTGTGGTGCTCACAGGTATCGACAGGACTTGCAAGGGCAACCCATCCCTCAAAAAGTTCTCAGACACTTTTCACTTATCCCCTGCATAAACCACATGTTTCATACGTCCGGCATGGTGAGCTTGACAACGTGGCATGCGCAAAATAGGTCCACGGATGGAGTTCAACGAATATCAGCAGATTCGCGTGCATGGAGTCACATTGACTCTACCTTCCTAGGCTTTGCCCAAGAGCCAAGGAATCTTCGGCTTGGTCCTGCAATGGATGGCGTGAACCCATTCGGTCTGCACTCAACTTCTTACAGTGTGGCCTATAGTCCTTGTCAACTACAATATCCCTCCATGGCTTTCTATGAAGAAAAGACATCTCATTCTTAGCTTGCTTGTCCCCGGCCGCTACAAAGGAAAAAATATGGACGTGTATCTTCGTCCATTGATCGATGAGCTTAAGATTTTGTGGGAGGAGGGGGTCACCGTGCAAGATATGAGCAGGCGCGATGGTCGCGGCGATTAGCCAATATTCGAGCCATTCTCATGTGGACGATGCATGACTTTCCGGGATTGGGAGAGTGCTCAGGTGAGCAGGCCTCCATTCTCGCAGGTAATATCTACATTTTATCTCATTTAAGCAAGTATTCACTAGGTCGTGGTGTTGGAACAGGTCTGGTTACCTCAGGTTATCATGCATGTCCATTGTGCGGGCTCCAGTTAGACTCCCGAAGGTCACGAACCATGAAGAAGATGGTATATCAAGGATACGTTGCCTTCTTGCTAGAGGATCATGAACTCAGGGAAGGTTTCCTTGGACGACCTCCAACACGTATGAACACCGCAAGCTGGTACGAGCTAAAAATGGTCCACGTGGAGTCACATCCAAATGGAATGTGGCGGTTCTCAGTTTTCTACAAGTTGCCATATTGGACCCACTTACAGGTCAACCACTTGTTGGATCCCATGTATATTTTCAAGAATGTGGGCAGCTTGTTATGGGACCACGTCACAGGAAAGAGAGACACTATAGGGGCACGAATGGATTTGAAGGAGGTAGGTAAGATGGAGGCGCTTTGGCTGCAGTCGAGTGTTGATGATTGTGTGCAGCTTCCTCCGCTCCTTGGGTTTTTTCCACTAAAGAAGAGCGCATTGTGAAGCAAGTAATCAAGTCTATCTGCACTCCAATGGGTATGATGCGTTCTCTCAGGTCCGCATTTTCTAAAGATGACCAATTATCAGGGCTAAAATCCCATGACTGGCATAAGATATGTCAGGTTTGTACTACGAATGGATTGTAATTAGCGTGGGCATTTTGCTATTTGGAATGTAGCCATTATTCATAATGCTTTTGTAATTGTGGCAGTTTGTAGTATCGATCACGATCGCAGGATGTCTTACTCCAGAAATACGCGGGGCCATTTACAGGTTGTCGACTTTGGTGCAATGGATCTCACAAAAGGAGATTCAGACATCTTCTATTGAATCCGCGAGCCAGGGAGTAGTGGAGATGGTCTGTCTCTTTGAGAAATACCTACCCACCAGCATGCTCACGATACAAATCCACCTTCTTGTGCATCTTGTGGATGATGTGGAGATTGCTGGACCTGTCCATACGTGATGGATGTTCTTCTTAGAGTACTTCATGAAAACCTTGAAAGGCTTTGTGCGACAACAAGCTTGGCCAAAAGGTAGCATGGCCAAAGGTTGGTTGGTGTCTGAGACGCTAGTGCATATTTCACAATGACTACCAACAGTGGAACCAGACAATGAAATGCTATGGTCGCTGAAGGACGATGATAGACTGGCTCGATTTGATATCCCGAAGGCATGGAGGAGATGCCGCGGTTTATGTCAACGCGATGGTTATATGGAGCTTTGACCGCAGCGTCTCGCGAACGGACAGAGGTCTCAATGGAGGAATGGGAATTCTCGAGGGGATGTAGTCCAAAGGTGATGAGGGGTTTAGAATCTGTCGTATCTAAATTTTATATAAGACATCTAATTTGAGTGTTTCAATGTACAGTACAAAATATATAGTGCAGTGTGGTTGCGCGGATGGCATTTTCGTGTGGAGTGTATTGACAAAATGCGCTCCACAATAGATTGTGGTGTCATGGCAAGGTTCGAGCAAGAGAGCCGGCGACGAGCAACGGATCCAAACACAGTTGTGGATGAGATGGAGTATTTTGGAAACTTGCAAAGTATTGGTACAGTGGATTATCTTAGCTTCTCCATGATACTATTCGATGTGTAGTGGTCCAAAGTGGCACTTGGAGGAGTTGGAGCAACAATTCGATGAGGTCCATCTGGATTTCTCGAAATAGGTTCCGAAAAAAAAAGGACGGATTTGTGCGACGCCTTTGTGTTGCTAGCCCATTGTGAACAGGTGCATGGACTCATTTGCTTGCTAATTGTATTACGATATGGTTTATGTCACAATGGTTTGAACTCTCTTGTACATGTTTGTGAATAGGTAATCTTCTATCCAAACCCCTGACAACCTCAATGGTGGTATGTTATACCTTCAACTCCTCGAAGTGCGAGAGTATATGATCAAAGCGATGTTTCGAGCATAGATGAAGATAATATGCAAATAGAGGGGTCGATATTGCAAGGGGTGGAGGCCGTCGAAAGCTTGGAGCCAGCATCGGCTAACAATGATGGAAATACAGGACTCCAAGAGTTCTTTGAGAACGAGGTGGACTCTTTTTTTTGTGGTGACATGTCTATCGACCTTCCAGTGTATGCGGAGTTGTGTCAGGAGATTAACATGGGACCATAGGATACTTCATACTTGGAGCATCCACTTACTCAATTCGTTGATCAACCGCTTATAAGGGTACATAAGATATGCATTTTAAGTGAGATTTTTTTAAAATGATTTACATTACTGTGCTTTGTATGATTTAAATTGATTATTCTAACATCATTTTTTGTCTATGCGGGTGACATTTTTAGGATGAGTCGAGGGATGAGCGATGAGGAGTTACAGGACATCTTCGCACGCATATCACCAGACCAGATCGCCAGATTCAGAGAGATGGCAGACCAGGAGCTGTCTCGGTCTTCGTCAAGGTGCTCTACTAGATCTGCTTCAGCGCGATCGGATGCTTCAGATGAGCTCGACGCTCACGACTTGGGCCAGAGGGAGGGAGTGTATCGGGATTGGGGGGATACTGCAAAGATACAGAGGTAGTGAGCCCACGGTCGACACGGATACATGTGCGACTCCTCACTCTCGTGGCCCTTCCAGGGAGCGTGCCTCAGGCTTAGGTGAATGCTGTGGAGACACAAACGCGGTGTCTCCATCTCGTCCCTCAGCTGGAGCTACATCATCTCCAAGATTTGTCACACCTATGGGGATGTCTACTCCAGTTACTCCGGCTTTTGCGCAGCTGTGAGTTAGGTGTCATCCCTGTGGGTGCCACTCCGAGAGATATTACCCCTGTCGATACATCGGATGCACTAGGGTCTCCTGGATATGCCCAGGAGCGTGGACGCAGATGGGAGAGGACCCATCTTAGGTAGACTCCAGGGGGTTATGGATATCTAGTCGATAGTAGGTCAGGAGCCATCATCATGAATGATGAGGGGAGGAGGGTGATGGCTCGCACAAGAGAGTTGTGCTAACAAGTTTTTCGGCACGTCTTGGATCATTGGAAGAACATACCAGAGGGGAGCAAGGACTACATAGTAGCATCCTTGCATGAGGAGTTTCCGATGCCAGCCACAGTAGATAGATTCTCTATGGGCTAGATGATGGATTGCATGCGTGCATACAGGTCACATAGACGATCCGACGCAGGCAAGGCCATCAAGAGTGGGGCTGCAAAGCCCGAGTGGTTAGATGCAGACGACTGGCGCCAACTGAGGGAGGAGGCTACAGATTCTCCAGGACGTTGGAGTCAGTAGTGCGAGGCGGCGAGGGCACGACTCGAGGCCGGAGTGGTCCATCATCTTGGGAGTGGCGGCCATAGAACATATTTGGAGGACTTTGTAAGTTTTTCTTTTGTTTTGCTTCTTTATTTTTTTGAAATATTCTTTGTACGGACAATCATGTTCCTAACAGTTAGCATTTTGTTTTCTTTGCAGCACTCCATTACAAATCGCAATCCGACTAGCCTTGAGACTCGATATGCAGAGAGGCACGGTCTCACTCCATTGATCGACCAATTGTATAGACGCAACAACCCTGTAAGTCACTCATCTTTCTAGTCCGTAGTTACCATGAGATATTTGAATGCATTATTGTATGGTGGACTGATGTGTTGTTTCTTTTTCTGCAGAGTCCGTTCGATGCTCCTTTACAGAGGGACGAGCTTTCGAGGGACGAGGATTTGTAGCTTGCCCTTGGATCCTTGGAGCTTACACACCTTTATTTTTGAGTCGCCTGATCTATGTAGACATTTTCTATGTATTAGTGATATCTTGTCATGATTGTACGAATCGCTTATTATGCGATCATGTATTTATTTCATGTATTAGTTTTATGATTTCAGTATACATTGTTTTTGTTTGCAAGCACATTGTACACAGTAGTGCAGAAACTATTTTGTATGGCTCTCATAAAGCACATAGTGCTATATGTGGTAGGGCAGCTTACTGCCCTGCCACAAAACTTTTTTTCCCTGTTACGGTCACTATTAGCGTCACAAATTTTATTGCTTGCATCGTTATTGGCATCATTATATACGTCATAAACCGTCGCTATCAGCGTCGGTATTGGCGTTGGTATCAGCGTTGCATTTACGATGCTGATACTGACGCCAATACCGACGCTGATAGCGACGGTAATACTGACTGTTCTATGGCGTCGCCAATAACGACTCTTTTTGCGACAATGGGGGCAAATTTTTTTATTTTCATTTTCGTTGCTTTAAACGTTGGCATAAGGCCTATATCTTGTAATGTTGGTATTCAGTAGTTTCATTCATAGGGCCTAAAGAATTAGAGTTATGGGTTATGGTTAGCAATATATTTCCACTACACTACATGAGAATGGACAAATACCAACCATGATATATCAACCCTCTAGGGATTGGAGAGACCCAAATTAGTTAACACGATGAGGATCAATCTGCACTAAGCCTTTCTTGGTCAATGATAAGTACTTTCTTTCTTTTATGTTCCTAAGCGTACTCTTGGTATCACCTTCTTGCAATAAGACACCACACTCTCTTTAGAAAGAGACATAAAAGTGTGGGATATTCTCAAGAATACATGTGAGAATATTTACCAATGCTCTAGATGCTTGTGCCTCTTACAATTGTCTTCTCTTTGAGTATTTTAGGTATAATTTTCTCTCATTGAAAGGGATTCACCTTCAAAGTAGTCAATGAAGATAGGAAACTTTTGGTACACCTCCTTCTTCCATTGCTACTCAATCTACTGATCCTCCTACATACACTACTCCTCCTTTAAGTACGCCTAGTGCTTATGAGGGCTAAAATGATGAACGGGTTGCCTCTTATCCATCCAACCTCCAATCCTCACTAAGAGAACTAAAGAGGGGCACCACCTATCCAAAGGGAGGATGGGCTAGGACATCCCTTTTCTCAAAGAGAATCAAGAGAACCAAGACACAAATTTACAAGAGAGAATATATGTACTAGACACCATATTGGAATATAAGAGAGAGAGATGAGATGAGAGGGAGACAAGAGGAGAAGAGGTAGAGGAAGCTTGCCATTATACTACAGAATAAAAGAACTTACTCATAGCTTACCTCAAAGAGATGAGGATATTCTAGAATGCTCTCATGGACTTGTCATTGTCCTTCCTCCCCCTTCTTCATTCTCCATGGGCTCTTTATATAGCCTCCATGAGGGATTAGATTAAGCTAATCTTCTTGATTAACATAATCCTAGATGATGTATGGCATCTTTGAAAACATGGAGAATAGTGGATGGGACAAGTCCCCACCTTGGTCATGATGTAAGAAGCCAAGGGTAGTGGTAGACAAAATAGAGAAATGGAGCTAGATTACAAGAGGTGGGTGCCCAAAGCACATTATTATAATATATTTACAAGAAGGATAGAGTGGAAAGTTGGTGTGGTGAAAGAGAAAAGAAAATTGCATGTAGCCAGCAATCTGCGCCTTCGTAACTTCAAATCCGTGAGGAATTTGAAAAAAGTTTATTCTGCAACTTTGTAGACCAGGTCGAAACCGATCGGGCATCGCAAGAATTTTCTTGAAATTCACTTTTTCTTGGGAGTTATTGAGATTATAAAAAACGGCTTCTAAAAGATGCTTTGACTTTAGTCCCCCATATATATATAAATACATATAAGCATGTGACAAAAGGGGTCCATGCTTGTAAGCTTTTGTGCAAGATCCAAATGACACCATGATGTGGATATTGACTTGTGTGCTAGGGTGAGGTTTCCTCTAATGATAGTGATAGATTCCAAATCTTAGTGATGCAAATGGGGCCCATGTGTAGTTGGAGGCTAGTCCTTTGAAAAATCTATGCACTCACTCAACTCCTAGATGTAATCCATTTCCATCTTCACTAAGATAACCATCCCTTTTATTCTTTACATTGATATGCCTCCTAAGAACTTGTTCCCCCCATTTGCTAGAGTTATCATAATCGAGAAGCAATCTAGCATACCTAGTGCTTGAAGAGTAAACCCAAAGTGATATGGTAAGCTCTTGATAGGGGCTTTGGCCAAATTTTGTAGAAATAATCCAGGTTGTAAAAAACCCGGATCATTAGCCCTCCCCCTAGGCTAGAGGTATTTATGCCTCTAGCTTGATAATGATGGTCCAATAGAGCAAGGAGGACTGCACCCCCTCATTGGTGGCTCTTCGTTGAATGACTGCTCCAAAGTGTTCATATTTCTTTGAAAATAAGGCTTCAGTCGCCATCCATTTACCCTTGTCTTGTGAACCTTCCCATCCATGTCAGGTAGCTTATAGCTACCATTTGGATATCTCCTTATGACCATGAATGGCCCTTCCCACTTGAACACAAGTTTAGCATCCTTTCTGTTATCAAAGCGGTTATCATAGCATAGCACAAGTGATCCTTCCCTTATGTGTTTGCTAGCCAGCTTCTTATTAAATGTCTTCCTCGTCTCTTCAGCCTACATGGAATAGTGTTGGACTGCTGCTTCTCTGTCTAACTCTAGCCTCTCTAGATCCAAGATCCTTTCCTCTAACTTCTTCTCTTGATTCTTCTCTTGACTGGCTACTAAAACACGCAAACTGGCCACTTCCACCTCTATAGGAAGCAAAGCCTCTTGGCCATAGACGAGGTGAAATGGAGTATAGCCAAATGAGGTTCTGAATGAAGTCCTGTAGGCCCAAAGAGCTGCATTCAATTTTTTATCCCAGTGCTTGGGGTGCATGTGTACCTGCTTGGTAATTATCTTACAAATCAGCCCATTCACTTTTTCGACCAAACCATTACACTGTGGATAGTAGGGAGTAGAATTCCTGTGCTTGATTTTTAGCCTTTCCATTAACTCCCCTACTAGGTTCGCCCTAAAACCAGGACCCCGATCAGAGATAATTTCCAAAGGTGTGCCAAACCTGCAACAAATATTTTCAAACACTAATTTTCCCACTTCTTGGGCTGTGATCCTACTAGTTGCTGAAGCCTCTGCCCACCTCATCATGTAGTCCACTCCCATTATGATGTATTCCTTGCCAGATTGAGTTCGTGGGAGTGGTCCTATTGCATCAATCCCCCATTTCTCAAATGGGCCATATGTAGTTATGGGATTTTGTTCCTCATGCACTAGCTTCCTTGGTCCGGCCTTTAGGCAATCGTCACAAGTGCGGCACCAACATTGCACATCTCGATGTAGACTAGGCCACACAAAACCGACTTGGAGAATCTTCCTACTGGTTATTTCTTGAGAAAAATGTCTGCCACCACAAACCCCTTCATGGCAACTCTTAATCACATCTATAATCTCCTTTGCTGTTGGCACCCTTCTAAGCACTACATCCTTTCCTTTGCAATACAACACATCATTTATCAAATGGTATTTAGTGGCCTTAGTAGCTAGCCACCTTTTCTCACTTTTACTCATATATGTAGGTGCCTCACCTTGCTCAAGAAAATAAAGCACATCTTGTAGTTGAAACTTACCCTGAAACAAGGGAAGCTTTACTGCAATGATGCCCACCATTGTCTCTTTCAATTTTTCAGCTGCTAGAGCATCTGCGTAGCCATTTGTGCGCCTTGGCACAAAATAGATTTGGGCTTTCTGTAGCTTTCTCATGAGAGTTTTAGCTTCCCTCATTTTCACTGCTAAGTTATCATTTTTACAAGCCCAGATTCCTTTCATTTGCTTAACAATTAGCATAGAATCACCAAAAACACTAAGCCGAGTGATACCATGTGAGAGACACCACCTCAAATCTAAAAACAAGGCTTGATATTCTGCCTCATTGTTAGAATGGACATCCTCCAAGCTGATACCTTCTCCATAAAGTTTGTTACCTTCGGGATTGAACACCACTATTCCTGCTGCCGCTCTGTCTTTAATACGCTTGTAGGCCCCATCGAAGTAGAGGGCATGGGCATTCTCCACCCGTGGCGGCTCCTCAAGAGGAGGTGTCTCCTCTTTTACCTTTACCTTCTCCTTTTCCTTCTTTTGATGGCATCTATGGATCAACAAATCAGCAAGGCAAGCTCGCATAGAATCCTCCACCTTGAAGGTGTAGTCAAACTCTTGGAGTTGTATCACCCACTTAGAGATTCTAGCTGAAACATCCATGTGCTGTAAGGCATAGGGAAAATGCTCTTTTGTCGTGATCAACGTGAACGGCCTAGGGAGAAGATAATGACGAAACTTTCTTACAGCAAACATTAGAGATAGAACCATCACCTCGACCATCTTGTACCCTCGTTCTAATGCTGTCATTACTCTGCTAGAAAAGTAAACCGGTCTCATTAGGCCAGTTTTAGCATCTTTTTGTATTAGTGCTGCCCCTAGAGCATCTTCCCCAAAACTCGGGTTGACAAAAAACTCTTGATCCCAACAAGGCTGTAAAATTATAGGAAGGGTGCTAAGAGCCTTCTTCACCTCGTGAAAGCACCTTTCGCTTTCGTCACT
Source organism: Lygodium microphyllum (assembly GCF_053477565.2). Lineage (NCBI taxonomy): Eukaryota > Viridiplantae > Streptophyta > Polypodiopsida > Schizaeales > Lygodiaceae > Lygodium > Lygodium microphyllum. The sequence goes on from NC_141156.1 coordinate 70,657,276, forward strand.
CCACAGGAGCTCCTCAGAGTGGGTTAGCTGTTGTAGTGGAAATATTAATTGGGAGAGAAGATGAATGAACCGCCCCATATATCCCACCTTCTGAATGAAAGAGGTTAGTTGCTTCACAGAAGATGGTGATGGCACCGCCAATAGGGCCTTAACTTTGTTTGGATCTGCTTCAATGCCCCTCTCACTTACGACATGCCCTAACAAAGTTACACTGCTTTCGCCAATGCGACACTTCTCATGGTTTAATTGCCCCCCCATTTGTGCAAGGCAGTTGAAAGCTTCATCCACCTTTCCTAGATATAAAGCCTTAGAACTATAAATACAAAAATCATCAATAAAGACCCTGATGGATTTCCCAAAATATGATTGGAAGACATAATTCATGAATCGCTGGAAGGTAGCTGGGGCATTTGTTAATCCAAATGGCATTACTTTGTGAGCAAAACAACCCCAAGGTGTAATAAAGGTGATCTTCTGTTGATTCTCCTCAGCTATTCGGATCTGAAAATAACATGAATACCGATCACAAACAGTATATCTCTCATGCCCGGCCACCTTGTTGAGTATTTCATCCTGAAAGGAAAGAGGAAAGTGATCTCTCTTAGTTGCAGCATTTAGTGGCTTGTAATCCACACAAATCCTCCATTTTCCATTCTTCTTGGGTATCACCACCACAGGTGAAACCCACTCTGAGTCCCCTATTGGATAGATGAAGCCTGCCTTCAAAAGTCATTGCACCTCAGTGAGTAGAGCGTTTTGTTGAACTACTTCCAATCGTCGTAGTCACTGCACCACTAGCCGTGCTCCCTCTTTTAGATTAATGTGATGTTGTACTGCTGTCACACCTGTGATGTGTTCATAATCAGAAATAAAAAGTGCAGAGTGTTTCATCACCACTTCCATGTAGGATGCCTTCTCCTCAACTGATAGATCCTTAGCCAACATTTTTTCTAACCCCTCCTTCTCGACCTTTGGAAGCTGCTGCGGAATTTCACTACTAGAAGGCCCTTTTAACTTAATCCCCATCACTTCTAGAGAGCTTTCTTTCTCCTCATTAGAAGACTCTCCCTCTGTCATAGATGACCAACCCTCGCTGGAACTCCATTCATCAGCGGTGGTCTCTAACACAAGATCCTCCTGTTGGCCCTCCTTCATGTTGTAGATAGTGCTCTTCCATTTTTTATGCAGCCCCTTTTGTGGCCTTAGCTCTAAAGCCCCTGTCTCCCAATCTTGTCTGGCTTTCATTCCCATTAGCCATGGTCGCCCAAGAATGAGCGGATAGCTGTCCCCCTTCACTGGCATCACATACATGTCAAGCTCCAATTGCACTCCACACACCTTTACCTTGACTTTCTTTATAACTCCCAAACAATTTACTACTACATTGTTAGCCATTTTGGCCCCAAATTTAGTAGTTTCATTTACCTCTAATCCCAAACGATGCATCAACTTTTTCGTCATGACACAAATCTCTGCACCTCCATCCACATATGTATTTGACACTCTCTGTCCATTGATTTCGGCTCCCACTAGAGGCATAATATCTTTCATCTTCCTAGCCTAGATTGCATTCACATGTCTATTCTTCATGGGTCTAATGCTTACCATCTTTGACCATTGTCGTCGCACTGTTGGAGATAGATGTAGTAATTGTGGCCATGAAATTTTTGGCCCTTGATTCCTCACATCAGCAAGCAAATCATAAGCTCTAGTACCTTTACCCAAGGAAAAATCATCTGGCTCAATGTGTCGGCGTGAGCGAGCCCTCCTCTTTTTATTGTTGCATGTCTTTGCAGCCATTGATGACTCTACCTCCTCTTCCATATTTTCAACCTCCTTTGGTGGTGTAGGCTTCATTCTCTCAATTCTCCGGGCTTTCTTCACCAGCATTGCTTCAACCTCTACTACTTTGGCCTTCCCTTTGACATCACTCTCATCTAAACTAATTGTCCTAACATCATGATTCTCTGGCAGTTAGACAAGCAAGGGCGGCACCTCTGCAAGTGGTCGAGGATGTTGGAGAACTTCAACCGGTGGTGGAGGCCCTGGATTCGGTGGAACAAACCTTTCCCTAGGTGGTATCACTTGTTGTTCCCTCCTTCTTGGTTGGAACCCATTTCCTGGAAAACGCCTAGGATGAGGGAAAAAGTACATATCATGGCCAGTCTCCCCACAATTATAGCAAACATATTCTCTTTCTTGTCTCCTTGGACCTTGATTGCCTTCATTTATGAGGGGAGGGGACTGCACTCCTTGCACCAATTTTAATGAAAGGCTTTTAAGTTGATTAGTAATGCATTGTAGGAGCTCTTGCTGTGGTATCTCTGGTTCAGGTGGGGCCTCTGCTATTTCTCTAGGCCTTGGCATGGTTGGTAAAACCTGTATGGGCTCAACTCCCCCCTTCAACTGGGCTTGATACTTTAATTTTCTAACTTTCTCCCTCGCATAAGTGACTAATTCTTCATAGGATGTGGGAAACTTTCCTTTGACCTTATCCCTTAGTAGAGGATGGAGTCCGGCTAGAAAAGAATCTTTCTTAAGGCAATCAGGTACTCTTTCTCCCTTGACTAAAGAGGCTATCCATTTATCCCACAATTTTATAAACATGCCTTCATATTCTTGGTACTCCCCTGGTAAGGTTTGGCGAAGATCTAAGAGTTGTCTCCAAATATCTTCAGGTGGCTCTGTATCTTGGTACTTGTGCATGAATGCGGTCTTGAGATCCTCCCAATTACCCCTTGTAGCCTCTGGGAGAGCTTGATACCACACTCGAGCATCACCCTTTAGAACTAAAGAGAAGGCCCGTATTTGGTTGCTTCATCATCCCGGCCTGTGACTAGGAAGGCCATTTCTAAGTCATCCAAAAAGTCTAGAGCTTTCTCCCCTTTGTGCCCAAAAAAACTTGGAAATTCCATGTTGCCTTAGTAGAGTACGAAGATGAAAACGTCTAGACTTAAGTTGTATTTTATAAGGGGAAGGATGAATGGGTTCACAGATGCATTGATTTCAGCAAGACGTCTAGGCCCCAGTATGCTTCTAATAATGCCTTGGAATCTAAGTTTTGTGCTAGCTACAATATGCACAGTTTGCATAGCAAGTGGACGGATAGGTCCATACAACTCGTTCTGATTCATGAGAAACTATTATAATAGGATAAATACATGTACATTGAAGGATGCATTGTAGTCTAGCATTGGGAAGATTATAGGTTCTGGTGATACAAGAATCTCCCTTAATCTTTTAGCCCCAAAGTACATGACAAGACGCTGCTGGAAGAAAATCTTCCTACTGATGCATACATTAACTCGGATGTTTTGTACAGAGTGAAAGGTGTAGAAATTCGGGCCATTATTATTATTCATGAGTGGAGACTACTTAAGGGAGTAGAGAGAATGCACTTTCTTGAATTATGAAGGATTTTTCCCAGAGTGTTTCTTTTTGGAATCCACCAACTTTGCTATACAGAGAATTTGCTCACCAGTGATTGTTCTTGCCTTGGTGTGTCCATCCTCTGTGACATATATTTCATAAGGTGTGATGGCCACCTTTTCAACCACACCCAACCTTCGAGCTAACAACAGTTGAAGGTAGTCTCCATACTTTGCACTTCTACAAAACTCCACACCATTCATGCATAGTTGTCCTCCTTTGATGTGGATTAGGCCAGAGAGAGAGAGGGATTTGATGATTTGGAGACGAGGACCTCTTGGAAGGGCCCGCATGCGTGCCGTTATCCGATAGGCATACTTTCTTTCTTGAGCTTCTTTAGGAGACAATTCTGGGAGTCGTGGACTTCGACCAGCTTCAAAAATAGTTGGTGAAGGCATTGAGGAAGAGCCACTTTGGGAACTTGTTATAGAGGATGCACCACCATGTGTTGTATCATTCCACATAAGGAGGTAGAGAATTGTGGTTGAGAATGTCCTCAGTGGGGGCACAAAAAATGAGGGCTGAAATGATGAACGGGTTGCCTCTTACCCATCCAACCTCCAATCCTCACTAAGAGAACTAAAGAGGGGCACCACCTAGCCAAAGGGAGGATGGGCTAGGACATCCCTTTTCTCAAAGAGAATCAAGAGAACCAAGACACAAATTTACAAGAGAGAATATATGTACTAGACACCATATTGGAATATAAGAGAGAGAGATGAGAGGAGAGGGAGACAAGAGGAGAAGAGGTAGAGGAAGCTTGCCATTATACTACATAATAAAAGAACTTACTCATAGCTTACCTCAAAGAGATGAGGATATTCTAGAATGCTCTCATGGACTTGTCATTGTCTTTCCTTCCCCTTCTTCATTCTCCATGGGCTCTTTATATAGCCTCCATGAGGGATTAGATTAAGCTAATCTTCTTGATTAACATAATCCTACATGATGTATGGCATCTTTGAAAATATGGAGAATAGTGGATGGGACAAGTCCCCACCTTGGTCATGATGCAAGAAGCCAAGGGTGGTGGTAGACAAAATAGAGAAATGGAGCTAGATTACAAGAGGTGGGTGCCCAAAGCACATTATTATAATATATTTACAAGAAGGATAGAGTGGAAAGTTGGTGTGGTGAAAGAGAGAAGAAAATTGCATATAGCCAGCAGTTTGCGCCTTCGTAACTTCAAATCCGTGAGGAATTTGAAAAAAGTTTATTCTGCAACTTTGTAGACCAGGTCGAAACCGATCGGGCATCACGAGAATTTTCTTGAAATTCACTTTTTCTTGGGAGTTATTGAGATTATAAAAAACGGCTTCTAAAAGCTGCTTTGACTTTAGTCCCCCATATGTATATAAATACATATAAGCATGTGACCAAAGGGGTCCATGCTTGTAAGCTTTTGTGCAAGATCCAAATGACACCATGATGTGGATATTGACTTGTGTGCTAGGGTGAGTTGTCCTCTAATGATGGTGATAGATTCCAAATCTTAGTGATGCAGACAGGGCCCATGTGTAGTTGGAGGCTAGTCCTTTGAAAAATCTATGCACTCACTCAACTCCTAGATGTAATCCATTTCCATCTTCACTAAGATAACCATCCCTTTTACCCTTTACATTGACATGCCTCCTAAGAACTTGTTCCCCCCATTTGCTAGAGTTATCATAATCGAGAAGCAATCTAGCATACCTAGTGCTTGAAGAGTAAACCCAAAGTGATATGGTAAGCTCTTGATAGGGGCTTTGGCCAAATTTTGTGGTAATAATCCGGGTTGTAAAAAACCCGGATCACTTGCATTCTCCCAACAAAGTTTATAGCACCATCTTCTCAAAATACTTGTACATGAATCTACCATCCATGGTTCTATTTTGTATGGAGAACACAACAAGATAGTATTACAAATATGCATTTAAAGAAGGATATCATATTTTACATGTAGAGAAGTCTCCATGCTATTGACTTGCCTGAAAATTAAGACTCAATATCATCATTTGGCTTAAAATCATAAAAAATAGTACAAAACATTGTCTAGAGGAAATGTAAGTATATGAAAAACTCCTATGAATTCAAAACTCAAATATCATGAAAAACTCTTGAATGTTAGCCCTTAGACCACCAACTCTTATCAAACACACATCAAATCATCAAGCATATTTTTTTACATTGAAATAAAACTCAGATAGATTCATAGCTTTCTTCTTATAAATAGGCCTTGAACGCACGTGATGTAGATGATATATATATAGTAACTTCCTCGACGTTTAATTGCTATTACGATGTTCAAAGCCAAAAATATAAAAGAAAGGCAATGCATTGTATGAAAAATGAAATTTTGACTATTCTAATTTTGGTAATTCTGCACATGTTGGCTTTCAAATGAGACATTTTCCAATCGATTTGAGTACTATGACAACTATATTCTAAGTATGTATGTAAAAATTAGAGAAAAATCAAGTTGCATAAAATTCAAAACAAAGCACTCATGAGGGCAAGAGCGCTTCTAGCAAAAGTGTGTATTTGTAATCCAAGAGAGTATCTTTAGCATTCAAATTCTAGGTTCATAGTTTTCTTTTAATCTTTTGAATCTTTCTTCCATCTTGTATATTCTTTTTGATCCCGTATGGATTATGGATTATCATAGAATCCCTTTGACAACATGCTATTGATGTGTTTTCTCTTCATATCTTGTGTAAATTCGAAGAAAAATTCATTATTTATCCACTTGAATGTTGTAGTAGTCCTCCCAAATCAACAGTTATCTCTTTTTGCTATCTTGTAGTACGATCTAGAAATTTTAATGCCTAATCCAATTTAGAGATGGTGCATTCCTGTTTGATCAATCAAAAATTTTTATAATAATGTATTCAACTTTTACTCAAATGCATCAAGTATTACTTTAAGAAAGAAACCTACATTTAGGCATGCCCATCAATGATTGAATTTTCGTAGGAACTCTCCATGGCCTTTAATATCCAGATACGGTTGAGTTCATTCACCTTCGATGATGCTAATGTGTATATTCTCTTCTCATTTAGAACGCCTCTAGTTTTCAAGACCTACTCTAAGATTAAAACCATTCTACAATGGAAAAAATTACTATTATCTTAGATGAACGTCCTTAGAATACACATCATCTATACTATTAGTTAAGGAAAGGTGGCGGTGGGTGCCACATGGCAGCCCCCCACCTCCCCCACAAAAAACAAAGAGAACGCGGGGGCGGGTGCCACGAGTCAGCACCCGCCCCCCCCAGTGCAAAAATCGCGCCTTGGAGCCCTACAAAGGAGACTACGACTCAGAGGAGCACAATCCCCATCGCTTCCACCATGCCTGGCCTCCTCCCCCGCCCCAAGATAAGGAAGGCTACGGATTCGAAGAAGAAGGTAATGGCGGCTTTGCTCCTCGCCCACCTCGCTTTGGATATGCCTATGAAGGCCATGTCCCGCATCGCCATGCATCAGAGTTCTCCGAGTTCTAGCCATCCCATCATCACCTCCACAAGACACACAACCATGTCGAGTACAGCCCGGCTGCCGCTGTGCCAGGTGGCAGTGGCCTGTATGTGTCCTCCCAGGCTGATCCCTATAGGTCCTCGGCTGCAGGCTCTTATCCATCTTCCCTCAAGGAACAGGAGCAGTCTGCTGTGGCCGATCTTCCTCAGAGAATGCGGGGGGTGGGTGCCACGCGTCCAGCACCCACCCCCCACAAAAATCGCGTGCACCCCAACGCGAAGTGCCACGTCGAGCCTAGGTGCAGAGCGCCTAGTTGGCAATTACTGAGAGGTGGAACCTTACTAGTATCACTTTTCTCCAAAGCTTAGATTGAAAACTCTCATTAGACATCAAGGCTTCTTTATCAACTTCTTATTGACACTATAGTATGTCTCACTCCACTTGGATCTAAAATAAAAGTCAAAGAATTGTGTCTATTTTTTGTTAGATTAGTAGTACAATCATATCATAGTTTCCCTAGTACACTTTGTAAATTATAGTTAGGTTAACATTACTATCTCATAATTTAGGGCCATACAAAAAAATAAATAATATACTAAGCTCAAAGGAGTTATCTACCATATGACATAGGCGAGAGTGACCAATGATGCTTTGTACCACCTGGGAATGGGTGATGGCTTCCTATTTGCTTGCACACATGCCTTCATTTCTAAATATGAAGTATGGGCAATCCCCTTTTGTGTTAGTATTTATAGATTTTGGTTTAGGTTTTAAGAATGTTGATTCTATCAATTGATTTTGTCAATAAAAACAATCCAAGAATTGAAAAGAAGTTATCCTCTACATACCTATTTGTACGAGATATTAGATTGTGATAAAATCTCCACCTCAACCACACTTATCACCTTCATGAAGCAACAATCCATACATACATATTGTCTTAGGTTGTCCAGAAAGGCTATAAAAAATCACTAAAAATATTGATGGCATAATAGACATATATAGTTGAATATATTAGGGCTATGCAATTGGTCACTCACATTGTTCATCCAAGCTGTAACCCAATGATTTCCATCCTAGATGTAGAATATAGATTTCAATAGGAAGGAACATTTGGAATTGCTCATCTTTGCTTTGAACTCTTCATGATTCTTTAACCAATTGGGGTCCCATTTCCTTCTAACTATTTGGTCAATAAATTTGCATTGGTGCCTCAATGAAACTATAAATATACCCATCCTTGAAGGTATCCATTGTTGAAAAAGGTCACTGAGAGTTGCTTGTACATCAGAATGGCTAGTGGGCATGTGGCGACCAAATGACACAATGGAGTATGGGGCAAAAGGAAGGATGTCTACATATACTTGTAAAAATGTAGCAATATTAACAATAATGCGGAATGAAAAAGCTACATATAGTAACACATCATGATCTCTTACAAATACTCATAGTCAATGTTTTCAATTGGTCTCAATGAAAGCTTTTATCATAGAGGATTACTTTCAATCAATCAAACATGGAGCAAGAAACATAAGAAATCAACCTTATCCTTGTATTTTGTCTTCAAACCTTGAAGCATGGTAAAGTACACCCTTAACCCATAAACTTCTGTCATTGTGATAAAATCCTCCACATATCCTTTCTTTCCCTTTCAACACTCCCCAACATGTAGACTAACAATTTTCTTGTGTTTAACAAATATCTCATTCCTCCACATCTACATCAGTTTCTTTACAGATGTCTCTAATAAGTGATGATCCTCCCCTAGACCTTGGATGATGAATAGTAACACTCTCATACTCTAGGCTATGACTATCAATGTATAACAAATTTCATACATGCACATTTATCATCTTCCACACAATATTTTTATTATTGAAAATCACTTCTTAGTGTTATTTATTGCTTCTCTAGCATAGTTGATGTTAGAACCACCAAATGCTTTCTAACTACTAGCACTCCCTCTTTCATTGCTATAAATCTATTGTGTATATATATTGCTTCTCTAGCACAGTACCAGGGGGGTTGACTATAGATGTTGTATGGTATCACATTATCGTGATGCTATGCAGACACAATGTGAAAAAGCATGGAATGCATCATCATTCGACTTCTTTATTGATGAAGAGAGTCAATGTGATCTGAGTCATTAGTATTAGTGTGAGTTGCATGGATTATAAAAAAATACTATATTTTTGGATAATTTTAGCCTATTTTTAATATTATTTATGGTAAAAATCCAAAAAAGTTAGAAAATCTTCTAGATTAGGATGGCATGCAAAAAGCAAGTTGTTTTTTCAACTAGTTATGAGATTTTTCATTAAAAAAGACAGATAAACGAGATCGCACGCATCACGATCATTGTTGATAGGCTGAAAACTACAGTTTTGAATTGGAAGAGGAAGAAGAAGTGATCTGGGAGATCCGTGAGCAGGTGTCCTGTAGTTTTACCTCCCTTTTGAAGCCAAAGGAGCCATCAGATTTGGATTTCGAGCACTAAAGAAGGAGCTGTAATTTTGATGCACGTTTTTTTCTACAAAGAATCTCTAGGAGATCTAATGCCTGGAGTTTGCTTCTGAGTAGTGCTAGGATTCCGGGTTCTTTCAATACATATTGAGTCAATTCATTGTGCTTTGTCTTTGTCATGTTTACCTCTTGTGTATTCTTTATCTTCTCTTCCATCTCCTATATCTACTTCCTTCTATCTGTGATCCCTGGTGGATTCAACCTTTTGACAAAAACCCCTCCGACATTGGTGAACCCGATGTGAAAGGTCATCAAAATAAGGAAAGACAAGATGGGAATACCTTCAAACACAATCTCCAGTGATGTTTTGGAACAGTTGGTGCAAAATATGAATATACTTATGCAAGTAGTACAAGAACAATAGGTGATACAAGCTTTTGCTCAAACAGAAAGTGTTGTCATGAATGATTTGCAAGCAATTGAGCATAAGGTGAAGTTATTCAATGGTAGGAATGTATCTGCACATGTACATACCTATGCTGAAAAGATGGAATTTTTTGGAGTGGCTCAACTTGCATGGAGCCGGTATTTTGTACGTGTTACAGTACATGAACTAAAAGCGCGGATTACTGAATTATACATGCAAGATGCTGACTGGGTAGCTTTCAAGAAGACACTCAAATAAGAATTTTACATTGAAGATACTAGTTTGATTACACGCAAGACTTTTCAGGAGTGGGTTTTATAACCCAATAAGGGTCTTGTGGCTACAGAATTGTTAAGAGAATTTGAAAGTCTATTTTAGCAATTGGATCTCATAGAATAGCAAGCTCTTGCAAGCCAGAAAATTGAATTGTTTCTACAGGTAGCTAGTTTAGAGCTTCAAGAGAAGCTTGATGATTTGCTAGAGGATCAAACTATAGAGACATATTTGAAAACATAGTGGAGACATGTCAAGGAAGTTGTTAATACACTTGTGAAGAAGCATAGAAGAAGAGAAAGACTGCATGTCTCTAGCTTGCCCAGTGTTATGGGTAAGATAGTTGAAGTATCCAATAAGCCACCTGCTTCTTTGGCTAACCCTATGGATGTACCTACTATTGTTCCCTCTATTAGGGAAGATGTCTTAGATGAATTGGTCAAAGGGATGTGGGATATTCAATTGAAGGTTGCAAAATTGGATGAAAAAGGACAAGAGGATAGGGGACAGGCAGCAGTCCCTAAGCTAGGAAAAAGATGTATATGGAGGGATAGTTTGCAGCATGAGAGAAAGGATTGTGCTGTCTATCAAGAGGCCTTGGCATGACAGCTCATCTTTTGGAAAGATGGCAAGATCCATGCACAAAAAACGGGAGTGCCTCTTTCTTTGAATTTTAGAAAGGGAGGTATACAGAAGTTGTTGGAAGACTTGGTAGTTTGAAATGCTTATGCGTCAATACATGCTTCTACTCTTGGTCTATAGTTGGATATAATATATAACCAAGTGATGGTTAGTCCAAAGGCTGAAATATGGACACATGCTTTACATGCAGTTGAAAAGAGAAAGGTCACTGATAGTGAATTGTCTCATGCATAGGGCAAGAAATTTGTGGCATAACTGCTTGGGAATCACTAGTAGATGCATATTTAGTGTATGCATATTTAGCAAAGGTACAAAACACAGATGTACTTGTGGAAGAAAAATGAAAAAGAGATTAAGATAATGGATGGACATCTAAAAGAATGACAAGAAGAAGTGTGGATTAGCCTAAAGCTGCAAATCAGACACCTCCCGAGCATGTTATGGAAGAGGTTAGTCAGGAGAAAAAATAGGATAACAAACAAGAGGGCAAAAAGAAGGGCAAGCAGCCAGGATATAAGTTACAATCTGACATTGAGCTAGCCATAGATCTTAAGAAGATTCTTGAAGAATGGATCTTGAACAATCGGGTGGAGTTCACCTTGGGAGAGGTGTTTGGCATCGCCAAGCAAGAATTTCATGATGAGATCATTGACATAATTAAGAGGAAGCGTCAGTTTCTTGGTATACCACTAGTGCATTGCTGCAAGTTGAAGAGGAAACTAGTTTGTTGGGTATTTGGGCTGAATATGAGCATGAAGTAAGTACTAGATTACCTATGGAAGATGCTACTAATAAATGGAGAGCATGTGGAAAAGAGAAGAAAGTGGGTGAAAATGCATTGTCTTGTAGCAATATGCATGGTGGTATAAGGAAAATGCAACAATATGGGGAAGAGACTCTAGGATTTATTCCTCGAAGTCACTATACAAGAAATCATTGGGCCAGGGCTACCACTGAAATAGTAGTGAAAATAGGAGAACGTGAAACTCCTTGTGTTGCTTTACTTGACCATGGGTTTGAGATAAATGTCATTGAGCATGGATTGTATGAAAATGGTGCATGGCCTATAGATACTGATCATGGTTGGCATATGAGAGCTGCAAATAATTCTTCAGGGGAGCTCTATGTTGTATGTCCTAATGTAAAAGTGATGATTGGTGATGTACAAGAAGAGCAACACTTCTTTATGCAAGATAATTCATCATATGCTATGATTTTGAGACAGCTCTATATTACAGGAGTGCGTATGGAAACAAAGGTGATTGATGATGGTTCTGCTTATGCAAGAGTCAGAAGCAAGGATGGGAGGAAAGTAGTCCAGTTTCTTATTGTTTTGTTAATCATCCTAGAAATCACGATACACTTTGAGAGTCTTCTTTGGCTCCAAATGCAAGGGAATTCAAAGACCTGGATTTTTAGTAAGCTCTGTTGTAAATGCGGGGCTATAATAGTGCTATTTAGAGGGTGTAGTCACCTCTTGATGGAATGAAGCATGTATTTACTATTGGTTTATTCTCAGTTTACAAAAAACAGTTCATGTTGGTTTAAGCCTATGGAAGCTATGTGCAAGGCTGAACTCATATCTATGAAACGAGCTACTAAGGAGCTGAGAACATTGGGATTGTTAGTTGAAAATGAAGGCATTTCATGCATCTTTTATGGGCTAAATATTAATGACACTATGATTGAAATTTGAGAAACCATATATGCAAAAAATGAGGCTGAAAACAGAGTGTTGTCAGTATGTTCTTTGGACATCTATGATGTTATAGCATTGTTTGCTCAGTAGGAAGGATTACAATGGGCTGAAGTACTTGTGGAGACAAAGTATAAGACAGTTGACAAAAAGGTGAAACCAATTGCTTTGCCTTTTCCACTAAAGAGTGAGGGCTTGTTTGGAAAAGTGTCAAGGTAGCCAAGCTTACGAGATCCTAAAGATATAGGTCATCAATTTAAATTTGAAACATTACAGGAATTGAAAGTTGGTGCAGAAGAGTTTCTTTTGCCTGCTGAGAGACTACTTTATGAAAATGTTGGCCAGGCATGGAAAGGAATTTGCATTTTAGCCAAGTGAAAAAGGTTGTGTGGATCCAAATGTTGTCTCTCCTATGGTAATATTTAATGTGCCACATGCGCCATGGAACTTGAGGCCTATTCTAGTACCTAAAGATTACTTGCCAAAGTTGATGGATTTGCTAAATGAAAAGATTCACATGAAGATCTTGGAGCCCTCTTCAGCCCCATATTCAAATTGTTGATTTACTATGCCAAAAAAGAACGGGGCTTTGAGATTTATTCAAGACATACAACCGGTCAATAAAGTGACCATAAGAAATGTGGGTGTAGGTCCTGTGATTGATGAATTTGTAGAGGCTTTTGCAAGCAGAGCGATCTATTCTTTGGGTGCTCTTTAGTCGAGGTATGATCAATTTCAGCTTGCAATTGATGAAAGGTGAGAAGGATTGAAGCTTGCACTCGAGAGCTATGGCAGGAGAGCAAGAGCAAGAAAGAGAGAGACAAGAAATGGAAACTCAACAGTCACAATGTGTGATTGAACCTTCCTTTATTCAAACTTCCACTAAAATAATAAAGAATAAAGTGACAGTGGACAGGCGCTCGCCACCTGCAGTGTGCAGTGGCGGTGACTGTCAGTGTAGTAATACATGGGCGGCTAGGCGGAGGCGCCTTTACCCCCAATAACCTCCCACTTAAAGGCAAATCTACCCTAGTGAGGAGTGAAAAGAAAAAGAAAAAAGACAATACAACATGTACACATGTACAACAGGATGAGGAAAGGTGTCATCTCATCCCACGCCCATCAACCTCCTGAGAAAGGCAAAGCACTTTGTAGAGAGGATCTTTTCGTGAGCAGATATGCAGGATTCTAGTCAGTCGTCGAGATCTTGACAAGATCAACAGACTTTTCCTCAACGACCCCACGTATGAAGTGATACCTCACCTCAATGTGTTTTGTCTTCGCATGGAAGACCAGATTCTTGGCTAAGTGAATAGCACTCATAGAATCCGAATGCAGTGTAGGGATAGCATCAATACCAAGGTCATCAACCAAACGACCCAACCAAATGGCCTCCTTGCAAGCCTCAGTGGCTGCAACATACTCGGCCTATGTAGTAGAAAAGGTTTTGCATTTCTGCACCCTAGCCTTTTAAGAAACAGCACCTCCAACATAGGTGAATACATAGCTGGAAGTGGACTTCCTACTATCTGCGTGTCCTGCATAATCAGAGTGAGTGTACCCCACGACTCCTATATCCTGGCTGCCATAGCATATGCACATATCTACAGTGCCCTTCAGGTACCTCATGATACCCTTCATGGCATCCCAATGCATCTTGCCAGGTGTAGCCCTATAGCATGCCACAACACCAACTGCAAAGGCAATATCTGGATGAGTGGCGATCATGGCATATATAAGACTGCCCACTGTAGATGCATAGGGAATCTTGGCTATCTCGGCCCTTTGCTCATCTATCTACAGAAAATCAACTTGTGATACCTTCACATAAGAAGGCAATGGACAACCAATAGGTTTTACGTCCTGCATGTGGAAGCGCTCAAGGACTTTATGAATGTACTCCCTCTGTGACAAGTAGAGGAGTCCCTGATGCCTATCACGTCTAATGAGCATACCAAGTATGTGAGAGCCTGTCCCAGATCTTTCATCTCAAAGCTCTTTTTGAGCTGAGCCTTAAGAGCATCTAGCTCATCATGAGCTTTCCCTGCTATCACCATATCATCCACATAGAGTACCAAAAACAATAAAGAACCATCACGGGCTTTCTTCGTGTAAAGACACGGATCCATAGCACTCCTGCTGTAGCCTTGTGGCTACATAAAGGCATCAAACTTATGATACCACTTCCTAGGTGCTTGTTTCAAGCCATAAAGACTTTTCTTCAATTTTCACACTAGGTGCTCCTTGCCAAGTTCTGCAAAGCCCTTTGGCTGCTCCATATAAATCTCATCATGCAAGTCCCCATGTAAGAAAGCCGTCTTGACATCCAGCTGGTATAAATCCAAGTCTAGCTGAGCAACCAAAGCCAAGACTAAGTGCAGGGTGGTCATCTTAACTACAAGACAAAAGACCTCATCAAAGACCACACCATGCTCCTGCTTAAAACCACTTACATGGGGAAGTTGTCTTTTCAGCTTGTACACCCACTTACATGGCAAAGTTGTCTTGCCCTCAAGCAAGGAAACTAAATCCTAAGTATCATTCTTATGCAAGGAGTCTATCTTAGACTGCATAGCCCTCTCCCAGGAGTGGCTGTCACCCCTACGCATAGCCTCATCATAGGTGAAAGGCTCTCCTACATCTGTAACCAAGACATAATGCATCGAGGGCTGAAATCTATCAGGTGGACGTCTATCTCTAGTACACTGTCTCACGACACGTTCTGTGGCCTGCCCAACTGCCTGTCCAACACCTTGACCATGAGCATCTGCTACAGTTGTAGGTTGTCCAACTAGCTATGCTGAAGCTCTTGGTTCCTCCTAAAATATGACCCTACGGATCTCAACAACTCTCTTAGACTGCCTATGCATCTTGTCTTCATGGAAGACTACATCATGATTGCGGATGACTTTTCACGCCTGCGGATCCCAGAGACAGTAACCCATCTCGCCTGCATCCCCATAACCAAGGAAAATGCATTTGACACTCTTAGGATCTAGCTTACTTCTCTTGTTCCTGGGCACATGGAAAAATGCCTCACATCCAAAGACACGGAGATGCACATAAGAGCGAGATTTTCTAGTCCATACCTCCTCTACAACCTGGAAATCCAAACCACTAGAAGGTGATTTGTTTATGACATGCATAGCTGTACTAATTTCCTAAGCCCAAAAGCTCTATGATAGGCTTGCATGGCTAAGCATACTGCGTGTATGCTCCTGGATGGTTCTATTCATCCACTCACCCAAACCATTCTGGAGGGGGTGGTCAACTGATACTTAATACCCCTCTCATCACATAATTGCTCAAAAGCATGTGAGACATACTCACCCGCATTATCTGTTCTTAGGCATTTTAACCTATACTCAGACTGATTCTCAACCAATGCAAGCCATCTCTGAAACACAACTAAGACATCAGATTTTAGCTTAATGGGATAAGCCCAAACTTTCCATGAAAAATCATCTATGAACATAACAAAATACTTTGCACCACCCATACACTAACAAGGCATGGGCCTATAGACATCCAAATGTACCAATGCTAAGGGCTCACTCATGCGTGGCCTACCAGACTTCTTATGTGTAGACCTAGTCTACCTGCAATAAACACAATGCTCACATGAATCAAAACATACATAATCAAGGGGCGGTAAGTACTACAAACCAAAAAGCATTTTCATTCCCTTCAAAGACATATAGCCCAAACGGGTATGCCAAAGAGATACATGTGGGATAGAACCCACAGATAAAACATGATCAAGGGAAGAAGCGGATACAATCAAGGGATAAAGGCTGCCAGCCTTGGCACCTCTCGCAATCACAAGTTTGCCACGAGTGATCTTCCATGCAGAGTCTCCAAAAGATACATGATAACCTGCATCATCAAGCTATCGAGCTGACATGAGACTGCGTGTCAAAGCAAGTACATGACGTACATCCTGCATAAAAAATTTGTTGCCAAAAGGAAATTGAAGCCTAACATCACCAACGCCCACAATATTAAGAGAGATGTCATCACCCAGGCGCATAGAACCCGAAACAGTACGGTATGAATGAAACCACTCTCGGCAAGGTGTCACATGAAAGGACGCACCTGAGTCCAAGAGCCAACACTGTGCATACATAGAGTGTATCTCTGTCATGTGCGAAGTACTAAAAGAAGTTGCAAGGATATAATCATCATATTCAACATCCTCAAGCCGCATAACATTGATCTCTTCGATTTTAACACTAGACTTTGCAAGTACTATGCTGGGATTAGAAGACTTATCCTGCACTTTGTCTTTCTCCTTATCTTTGCCCCTTTCATTGTGTAGTTCATGGCATTGTGGCCTAATATGGCATTTTTTCCCACAATGGTGACAAGTAGCATCTGCATTCCTGCCATAGGATTTGCTATGTGACTTCCCACGAGACTTGGACCGAGATTTTTGAGAATCTCGTCCACGACCACTGCCACTGGCATGCTTTCCATATCCATCATTCCTGCCTCTAACTGTCATAGCATGCGACACATGAGAGGCATCAAAATTCTTACGGTTAACCTCTTACTGCAGAAGAGCACTCTCAACATCAGATAATTTCAAGGTAGCAGTAGAGGCACATGATGTAGTGCGGAATACATCCCTTGACTCATTGAGAGTACCAAGCAAGAAAAGAGGAGTGACATCCTCTGCAAAAGTGATTTCCTACGAAGTCAAGTTCTTGAGTATAGCATGGAATTGGCTCGAGTGAGTAGACATAGTCATATTATCCTTCATGCGCAGATCCATAAGCTGCTTTAGCCAATACATCTGACTTGCTGGACTTTTCTTGTCATAGAGATTCTTGATTTTATTCCACAACTGCCATGCACTCTGTCCTTTCTCAAATACATTGTAATGAACCTATTCTGTGAGAGATAATACAATAGTGGACTTGCATAACTCATCAAGTTCAAGCCATTCCTCATCTGGCATAGTTGCAGGCAGATATCCACTCAACCTCAAAGGTTTGATCTGTGATTTCTGCACCAATACCTACCAAATCTGGCTCTTCCAATAAGAGTAATTCGTACCATCAAGCTTATGATGTTGAAAATAGCATGATCAATGGACGAACTCGCCATAATGCAGATTGGAAGACTGTAGACAGTTCAAAACTGCTTCTTGTTTACTGCAGAAAATGACCAAAAAATCACCAAAATCGAGAGAAAATGGCGAGAAAAGTGTAACCAAAGCTGCTACCCACCAAGTACTAGTGAAAGTACATCATTTCAGAATATTTCAGCATGAAAAATCCATGTCAGTCCGGAGTTATATGATTACTGTAATAAATGACAACAGGGTAGTGTGAGAGGCAATTGCTAACCAAATCACTACACCAAGTCAATAAATGATAACCAAGATATGACCAGTCATAAATGGTCATAAATCAGCACCAAATAGTCATCAAGACCCTTAGAAAACACCCAAACATGTCACCAAAGCATCTGTCAGTGTTGAGTAGGCATACCCCTTAGACAGTAGAGCAAAGTATATATAACACTGGCAAGACCTGACACCATTAGGTGTATGCTCACTAGAGTGCAAAGCCCAAGCTCAAGTCAAAAGCAATTCCAAGATATCAGTGCATGAACCATGCAACATGTAAGCGTAAGAGATCCCAAAGTCTCAAGTATCTGCAAAATGCTCAAATGCATAAACCTCTTGCTCAATGTCGGTCAAGCATACAAGATGCTCCCATTGGCTCAAAAGGCAGATAAATGAGCTCAACAACTCAAGCAAACCAAGTCAAAGTACCAAAGACAGGTAACCAAGATAATGCCTCAATAGCATCCAAGGTCGTAATGGAAAAAGCCAAGTCGTAACGGAAAAATCCAAGTCAATGTCCAACTGCTCAAGGGAATACTCAAATGAATGTCAAGACGAGCTCAAACAACTACCATTCACAGCCAAAGCATAAAGCATTCACCAAGACATCATAACCCGTAGTACTGGGTAGCCTAAGCAATAACCATGTCATAGATGAAATGCCAGCTGCAAAGAAGCAATAGTCAAATCCAAATCGAGCTCTAATCTTAGCTCAAAAGCATTCCGGACAAGACATCTGGCATAGTCCAAATACATCATGACATCATACCGAGTGGGCAAGAGCACCCCGTGACCAATAGGCATAACCCAACTATAGAATAAATAGCTTCAGGCCTGAAGTTTCTAGCAGCATATAACCTCTGTAAACTGAGCAAATCAGTGCTCAATCCAAGCTCGAATCCGTAAATCTATAATTAAGCCCTCTCTGACTATGATTGTACTTGTTTTACCTACAATGAAAGAGGATATCATGGCCGAGTTAGTGAAAGGGATGTGCGATATGTAGCTGAAGGTTGTGAAGTTGAATGAAAATGAGGTTAAGAGGGCTTTTTGAATTTATGTACATGGATTGAGAGCCCTCAGCATGAGAGGTGTGACTATGATATGTTGCATGATGCATTAGAGAGGGATTCCATATTTTGAAAGAATGGAAAATTTCATGCAAAGGAAAGAGGTCTTTCTGTTGTTTTGAAATTTAGGAAAAAGGCTTGCATCCATTATTGTTGTTGTAGTAGCAGTTACTGAGAGTACAAATAGATATTGAGTCTCAATCAACTATTTCATCTCATCACTTGCTCTTGTGGAAGAACTCAAACCTAATGCATCATCCATCATGCACTCTTCCAATAGCCTTCATTTTGATTCAACAAATGTCAAGGGTATTGATTCAAAGGACTAAGCTATAGAGGTTTAAGAACATGACGTAGACTACAATTAAGAAGGACTAAAAATTTGAAGAATGACTCGAGAATATCAAATTCAATGTCTACTCTAGCAATCATCAAATTTTTGGGATCATATTAGGAATAATAAAAATTTCATGTGGAAGGGGCCACTTCTAGGTCTGGAGGGCACTCCAAAGTACACCAGTATGTTCGCACAATAATGCCACAACCAAAATCCATTGACTAGATGTAACACGAGATTGCCCTGTAATTTATTCAGGTAAAAATAATTAGATGGAATTTCATGAAAAGTCCAAAATGGGCCGTTCCATTATATCTTTACTTTGTTAGGAAGCTTGCCCATTTGAGTTTTGATGAAGGCCGTTCCATTATATCTTTACTTTGGTAGGAAGCTTGCCCATTTGAATTTTGATGAAGGCCAACACTGGTTATCCTCAGTTAAAGAGCCTCTTCTTGGAGAGGTGATCCACTTAGTGTTTTTCACCAAAATTGGACTTCAGATAATAGGTAACAACTTCAAATGTAGTCTTCATTTAGCTCTACTAGTTTCTCAATCCCAAATGGGAGAGATTCCTATGGAAGAAGACAAACTTGCACATCTATCTAGAGATTGGGGATAATGAACTCCAAAGGCGTGATTTCCTCGATGCTAAGCACAAGCTTGTAAGGGGTAAGACCTATTGCCACCTTGAAGGATGTGAAGTAAGCCCATAATTTTGCTAGGAGCTTTGTATCCCAATTGTTCCTAGGTTGCTCCACCAAGATGGTAAGGATTTTGCACAAGTTCATATTGGTCGATCTAGCTAGCCCATTTAATTGTGGGTAGTATGGGGAGGATTTCTTATGAATGACCATGAAGAAAGTAGTCATATGCTTAATGAACTTATTGATAACATGACTACTACTATCACTTACCAATTCCAGTAGGTAACCATAGCGGGTAAAATATCCTTGAATAAACACTCAGCCATTGCCTATGTTGAATCGTTGGGGAGTACCCAAGCTTCTACCCACTTAGTGCAGTAATCTATTGTTGTGAGGGTATCTATTCCTAGTTTAAGATGCCACATGTTTGATGGGATTGACAAGAGCCGATCCCCATTTTTGAAAGGGTCCCAATGCAATATTGAATGAAATGGTGTCTGATCTCAGGAAAGAGGTTGATGAAGTTGTTGGCAAGAGTTGATGGTGGCAAGAATCACATAGTCAAACTTGTAGACATCTCCATGCATGGTAGCCCACCATAATCCTACTTGCTAAATGTTTTTTATATCACTATCGACTGCTAGGTGACCTCCTACCATTCCTTTATGATCTTCTTACAACATGGCATCCCTAATCCATGGGGAGAACCACGCATTGTAGCACTTCAGATAGGGTATGATGGTAAGGCTAACTCAAAACACTAGCTTTAGAGATCTAGATATTTTTGTTGGCCTATCGAAATGTGGTTGGGACTTGTTCTGAGTCCAAGAAGACCAATTCCATGGAGCATTAGGTGGATCAAGTTCTAGACTAATAATTGTTTTTGAAAAGACAAGTTTCCTTTGGTATACATATATGAACAAAGGATTATCCACAATACGTGCTAATACTTGAGAGTGCAAAGGCTTGATAATGAATTTATGAAAAACACTTCATTGACAGTGTGGATCCATGATACCATCCTCCAAAGGAGAATGCCAAGCATGTCCTCTACACCACAATGTCTACTAATGATAATTTTTCAAGCCAAAGTCATCTTAAGTAAATATACATTGTTGACAGCTGGTAATATCACATCATCCATACAAATATTCATGTGCTTCTCATTAGGGATTTGCAAATCTCATTTAAGATACATGAAAGAAAGTAACTATTCCTCATGAGAAATCAGCTCATCCACAAATCTATCCAACACAGATTTCAGCAAGTCTACAAACCACAAATTCTACCAGCCATGATGCCAGGAGGCATATTCCACGGTGGATTCCGTGAGGTTTTACGGTGGATTCCGTAAACTTACTTAGATGACCGGGGCTCATACGCAAAGAGGATTCTTTGTGCGAGAAGTTGATGGGGACGCCTGTCCTTTTCGGGCGTTTCATTAATTTAGTGTGTACATGGGTGATTCCATAGCGGGTGATTCCGCAAAATGCATATTAAATTAATAAGCGTTTATGAGTTTAGAGTGCGCACTCGTAATAAATTAAGGTTAGGATTTATTTCTAACCAGTTGATTTATTTATGTAGCTGAAGACTGCTAGGTATTCACTTTTGTCGGTTTAATTGTGTTATTTTACTAACGATTGTGAATGCTTCAGTTGATGTGTAGAGATAGCAGCAGTGGCGGAGGAAAGCATTGGAGTCTAGCGGGTTTTTCGACCTTTGGACTATATTTTGATAGGCGCCACGCCTATATTTTGTTATGTCTATAGAGACATCGATAATTTATTATTATTTTGTATGCGCTTATGCGCCTGGATATGTTATTTCTATTTGGACATTGAGATTGGGCGTGCCAGACTCTATGGGCACCGTCCATTAGCTTTATTTTCCTATTTTTGGTAGAAAGTAAACTCAAAAGCTAAAAGCTTGTCATATTTTTGTAATTGGGCTATTTTTGAGCATAAAGATTGGAAATATACATTAAATACATGCTTTGTGAAGCGCTCACACAAGGCATGGGGGAGATTGAACCCAATTTGTCTCTTGTCTGATGTCGTGCTTGCTTTTACATTGGTTTTTGTGCTAAAAAGTAGAGTACTTTGTTCTTGGGGACCTTCCGGGATTCACCACGTGAGCTATCTGCGTCCGATCTGCGCACCAGTGGTATCAGAGTAAAGCAGAGATCAAGGGCTTCCAATCGCTACCAATCTCGGGCGAAGGCGGAGCTCCAGGAACAAACGGCTTCTACAGTCAATCTCGTCGCGAACCGTCGATACAGGCAGACTTCTGGCGATCAAGAACCCCTGTTTCCACTGTCAGATCGCGAAGGACCAATCTCTGACGGCGGAGGACCACTCATCAATTCTCTTCATCAAGTCGTTGCAAACAGAGATAAGATCTTTCCTAATCAAGCTTATTAATATCTTAAAGCTTAGTCTTAAGCTTAAGAAGCTTATAGAGCTTCAAATCGTCAAGTCGATCAACAAGAGAAGGCTCCGAAATTTCCGCGCTGTCAAAACGGCCCCCCCCCCTCACGATCAAAAACGGCGGCCTTCTATTCCACCATTAAGCTCTTAAGCTTAATCACTAAGTCTAATTAAGCTAAATCATACAAATCTCTGCAAGTTACACAGGGCAGAGAAGTCAAAATACTCCGGGTCTCGCACTACAGAAGTCAAGTTCAGCAAGTCACTTGGAATCAAGTTCTGCAAGTTCTGCAAGTCGGCCTAAGTTCAGCAAGTCAACAACCCTGGAAGTCTGCTAAGTCTGCAACTCTGCAAGTTAGACTAAATCAGAACTGACTAACGCTCGAAACTCATAGAAGACTTGTTCGTTTGCAAAAACTCAGAACTGGAAAGTTGTTCGCAGCAAGCTGTTTTACCTATCTACAAGTTCGTTGAAGTACTTTCAGCAAACGGAGACAGAAATATTTCAGAATTTCTGAAAATTGAAGAAGAAAATACCCAAAAATACATAGCCTTGTAACCCCAAATTTGAGCTACGCTCATCCCGCTAACTGATTTTGAGTGAGAAAGGTTTGTTGAGTTTTACAGGATGACTACCCACATATGGATGATCCTATGGCTGAAGACGACCTACCCGAGCCTACCATGGAACAAAAGCTGGATCTTATCATGCTGCAATTGGACGAAGAGCGAAGAGCTAGGCAAGCCTTGCAAGCGCAATTGACAAAGCTACAAGGAGCGTCCACTGACAAAGAAGAACCTCAAGCTGAAGATTTGATTCGCCGTACCATCGACGCCACTCTTGAAGCACAAACCATCCGCATGGAATCCAAGATAAGTAAACGAAGTTTCAAGTTTCGCACTTTCAATGGCATAAGGGAAGGAAAGACTGTTTTATCATTCATTAGCCAGTTTGATGATTATTTCCATGAGGAAACTTATCCTGAGAAAGATAAAATCAAGTGTGTTACTAATCATCTGATAGATAGAGCATCACTTTGGTGGACTGTAGTCCGTAAGAGCATAGAATGTCCTGCTACATGGGAAGATTTCAAGAAGAAGTTCATGCAAAATTTCCTACCACCGCAATTTCATGAGAAGGCTATCAAGCAATGGGATTTACTTCAACAACGCGACCGTGAGCCTATTCCACAGTATACAGAGCGTTTTTGGAATGCACTCCTACAGCTACGCATGCTTGAAGACATACCAGAGACGATACATAAGCGGAAGTACATGTCTGGACTTCTTGGACATTACTACGCTGAGGTGAACATGTTCAAGCCTGCTACCCTTGAAGATGCCATCTCCTTAGCCCACGACACTGAAGATAAGTTACGTGGAAGAGATCGACGACCACAGCCATTCCAAGCAAACGGTAATTATGGATCTAAACAATTCAATTCCAATTTCAGAAGATTTAATCCAGGTCATTTTTCATCACCATCTTTCCGCAAGAATTGGCCTAAACCACCTGCATTACCATCCACTGTCAATCCAAATCCTAAGCCTATCCAACAAGCAAATCCAAATATACCCAGACTCCCAGCCATTGCAAATAATGTGACCAAAGCCAAGCCCATCGTATGCTACAAGTGTCACCAGCCAGGGCATCTCGCAGCAAATTGTCATTCAAAGAAGCCATCAGCATATATCAACTACCTTGGAGCCATGGACGAAGACGAGCATGAGGATATGCCGGATTTCACTGAAGAAGAAGATGATCCTACTCCTACTTCCGACATTTTACCAGGTATGCCTACTTTACATTCATTGTTGACTATGAAATGTATGGTGCATGGAAAAGAAAGAATTATATTGCATGATGACGGTAGTACGCATGACTTTATTTCAGCAAAATTGGTAAAGGAATTGAAATTGCGTACTGTACCTACGCACTATCGCATAAAAGCTGCATTTTTAGGCACTAGGTACAATGGCACACAAGAAGTTCAAGATTTAGAAATTCAAATTGGTCCATATATTGAAAGAAGAAATTTCTTAGTTGTCCCATTACAGTCTAGCGACATTATTCTAGGAATGCCATGGAGACACCAACATAATCCCAATATAGATTATTCCACACACACAATGAATATTAATTTTCAAGGAAAATCTATTACCTTATTTGGTATACATGCATCTCATATGTTTCCACTGCTTTCGCATACTCAAGCAAAACGTGCACTACGCAAGAATACTAAATCATATCTCATTTGGGTGAATGAATTGCACGCAAAAGAAACTCATATGCATCCTAGGCATAAGGAATTTCTCGTGTATTTTAAGGACTGTTTTGCAGAAGACCTACCACCAGGTTTACCTCCATCACGTCCAGAAGACCATAAGATTGACCTAATACCTGGCACACAACCACCTTGCAAAGCCCCATATAGGCACAATCAAATAGAGCAAAAAGAAATCCAGAGTCAAGTAGAAGAATTACTAAATAGAGGCTTAATTCGACCTAGCAGTTCTCCATTCGGTGCACCTGTGCTCTTAGTCAAGAAAAAGAATAATACTTATCGGATGTGTATTGACTACCGAGCATTAAACAAGATCACTGTAAAGAATAGGTATCCTATACCTAGAGTTGATGATCTTATGGACAAACTGCAAGGATCTTCTATATTTAGTAAAATTGACCTTAAATCTGGATATCATCAGGTGAGGTTAGATAGATCCGACATATTTAAGACTGCATTCAGGACACAGTTTGACCACTACGAATTCTTAGTTATGCCATTCGGATTAACTAATGCACCTGCTACTTTCAGTAGAATGATGAACCGTATTTTTCTAAAATATCAATATTGTGTGATTGTTTTCTTTGATGATATTTTAGTGTTCAGTCAAAGTGAAAAAGAGCATTATGAGCATTTATCATTAGTTTTTCAATTACTGAAAGAAAATCAATTGTTTGCAAATCCTGACAAGAGTGAATTCTTTAAGACAGAAATAGAATATTTAGGTCATATTGTATCAAAAGAAGGAATTAAAGTTGATCCTAAGAAAATTGATGCAATATTGCATTGGCCTGTTCCTAAAAATGTACATGAATTACGCTCATTCCTTGGTCATGCCAGGAGGCATATTCCACGGTGGATTCCGTGAGGTTTTACGGTGGATTCCGTAAACTTACTTAGATGACCGGGGCTCATACGCAAAGAGAATTCTTTGTGCGAGAAGTTAATGGGGACGCCTGTCCTTTTCGGGCGTTTCATTAATTTAGTGTGTACATGGGTGATTCCATAGCGGGTGATTCCGCAAAATGCATATTAAATTAATAAGCGTTTATGAGTTTAGAGTGCGCACTCGTAATAAATTAAGGTTAGGATTTATTTCTAACCAGTTGATTTATTTATGTAGCTGAAGACTGCTAGGTATTCACTTTTGTCGGTTTAATTGTGTTATTTTACTAACGATTGTGAATGCTTCAGTTGATATGTAGAGATAGCAGCAGTGGCGGAGGAAAGCATTGGAGTCTAGCGGGTTTTTCGACCTTTGGACTATATTTTGATAGGCGCCACGCCTATATTTTGTTATGTCTATAGAGACATCGATTATTTATTATTATTTTGTATGCGCTTATGCGCCTGGATATGTTATTTCTATTTGGACATTGAGACTGGGCGTGCCAGACTCTATGGGCACCGTCCATTAGCTTTATTTTCCTATTTTTGGTAGAAAGCAAACTCAAAAGCTAAAAGCTTGTCATATTTTTGTAATTGGGCTATTTTTGAGCATAAAGATTGGAAATATACATTAAATACATGCTTTGTGAAGCGCTCACACAAGGCATGGGGGAGATTGAACCCAATTTGTCTCTTGTCTCATGTCGTGCTTGCTTTTACATTGGTTTTTGTGCTAAAAAGTAGAGTACTTTGTTCTTGGGGACCTTCCGGGATTCACCACGTGAGCTATCTGCGTCCGATCTGCGCACCAAGCCATCCTTTGGAGGTTCTAAATGCACATTGCTCAATATAGGGCCAAGTGTTATTGATTATACTTAATCTAAAAAGAAGGTGGAGGTGATACCAATTGGGCATAACGAATAAAATCGTATTGGACACAAATCATGCGCTCAACTATAGCAGAAGAACCATCACATAAGGTAGCATTTTGCATAAGAACTGGTCAAGCTCCTCTTTATAAGGTAGCACAAAAGGGACCACAGGAGCTGGAGGAGGAATAGAAAGGAGAGCTACTTTACTCTAGAGGTCTTCAATAAAGCTTCTTTTGTGACTCTACAATTTTTTGAGGGTGCTGTAATGAACCCTCACATGTACTAAGTTTACTAACTAATGCTACCATCTCCTTGAGAGCATCATTTTTCTCTTTAGTTACTAACACATTCTCCTCCTCTAAAGTAGTGATCTTGCTTTTCAACTTGTTAATGCTGTCTTTTTGTGAATCCATTAAAGTTGTAGCTATAGTCATCTGTTTATGGATGTCACTCGAGGTGGCTCTCTCAGTGGCGGCTAGATCCTACAAAGCCTTGCTAAGCTGGCTAGTTAGGGAGTCCACCTTGTTCTCCAGAGAGGTGTAAACACTTGTATATATGGATTGAAGACAAGAATCGATTCAGGTTTCCAAAGTAGACTATTGCACACTAAAAACCGATTGTAAAAGCATGGGTCCAGATAGCATTTTTTGCAAGGAGGAAGGGATCTGCAAATCTATTTTCCCTTCCCTTTAGGCTACAAATAGATTTTTACAAGATCGGAATGAGGGAAGATATGTGTTAGAAACAATAATAGCATATTCTTATACAAGAGGATCTAGAACAAAAGGAGGATTGCAAAGACCCCTTGTGCATAAACATTTTTTGAGAGAACCTAGTAGGAGGCACATCTTTAGAATTAGAGTTTGGTTGTATTGGAGAAGGAAAGGAAACAGAAGGTGGAGATTGCTTCAAAAGAGGGGTAGGATCAAGTACTAGCACTCCACTTGGAGGAGGTGTAAGAGTAATACGCTTCTAGAGAAAAGCTCTATATATGGCACATTACTAAGTTGCCCTTTCTTGACATGCTGAAAGTGCTGATCCATTTTAGCCAAAACAAATGCTACCCAATTAAAACTTGGCACCTTCAGGTATCTTGATAAATGTAGTGAATAATTCTTTAGGTAGGCACTTTGACCCAAGCTTGTAGATCCTATGGGAATTGACATAATTGGTTCCATATAGGAGAAGGGATATGGGCTACAAACACCCCTGAATTATTAATTAACTTTGTTAAGTACAAAGGAGATTGAATTCTCCTTCTATCACAGGGAAAAAATCTCCTCTGATGTTAGCAGTTGGTAACCACTAGGCACAAAGGAAGTAGAAAGAGGTAAGAATAATACATCGGTGATGCTAGCAAAAAGATAAGCACAAAGTACGACAAGCCATAATGTTTCTTGTAAGATACCAAGAAGAAATAGCAAATTTTTGCATCCATATGCGGAAACTTGAGGGCAAAATTTTAACAAAGGCCATCCTAACAAATATAATTAGTTTCTACATGGATTGGTAGTGGAACATGTTGAGCCACTATTGGTGGGGTCGATTTGGTTTGAGCGCGCCTTTTAGGGTTTTTTGTAAAACATAATTTTTATATGATTGTGATTATGTTATGTGAGGTTTTAGTTTTGGTATTTTGGTTTTGCATTTTTAAATCTCTTTCTTTGTTTTTTTTTTAATGTCTAGTTTGGAGTGACCATACATGGAGAAAAATGGTTAGAATATGTAAAGGAAAAGTTTTTGAATATTTAAGAAATTTAAAGAAAATTTTAAATACTTTTTTCAAGAATTTAAGGATTTTCCATTGAATTTTTAATTTTTTAATTAGATTTTTCAAGTTTTTTTTTTAAATGTGAACTTTCAATTTGGATTTATGGTCTCAAAATTTATAGTAAATTTTCTAATTTTTTCTTGCTATTTTAAGTAATTTTTTCCATTTATTTAATTTCTAATGGATTTTTATTCTTTTGTTTTTTTTGTTTTTTATTTTTTAAATAAAGAATATGTGAAACAAAGGCAAGAACTTGGTTGTGCTGCATGTGAACCCTAAGCTATGCAACTCGACAAAGACACCAATCTCGTGCTTACACATAAACAGAAACATCAAAATGCTTGCATATGCGAACCACGAACAGGAGTGTACGAACAACACCTAATGATGGCACCAATGGGAACACGTAGGGTGGTTGCGTGGGAACAACAACCAGTAAAGGGGCGGATTCAAGTTTAAGTTTTATTAGATTATCAGCGTTACGCCGATGTGTGAAGGGGGGCCAAGGAGGCAGGATGGGATTTGGAGGTGGGGTGTTCCAACGGGGTAGGGAAAACTGGGATACGTCCAACATCAAGAACATTCATTCACATGGAAAATGTGTACAAAATTAATAATGCAAAATCCATTTGCCAAAACAGAGTGCACTAGAAGGAAAAATGTTCAATTTGACAAGATGGACAATGCTCTCGTGACGCTACGCGTCTACCATTGTAAACCTGAGGGCCGAATTTTCTGCCATGATTTTGAACTTTTAAGTCACCGCCATTAGGGATTTATTTTCTGATGTGTGTATCTTTTGTGTTTGCATGACGCACGAGCACATGTAGTTAGGTTCAGGCACAAATTCCTCAATGCATTCATAATTTCTTGGAGCATCGTTCGATTGATTGCATAGCATGGATTTTAATTTGCAAATTGCACGAGTGATTGGGCACAAAATTCTCTTCCAAAGCATGTTCTTGATAGGGCACAATGCATGGAAAAACAGGTTTCTGACTCAAGAATTGAGGAAAAGATTGCAATATTGATCCTTTGTGACTTGAAAATTCGAACGTTGCCAGTAAGAGGAGGCGATGGTAAAGCTGATACATGCTACTACCTCGAGTAATCTCTTGCAAGCTTGACCGGCAAGCACATCCCAAACGGTTGCATAAATTCTCGAGATCATGTTCTACTTACTAATGTGCTACCTTGGGCAATTGAAAACATGCCCCTGCACATATTTTCCTAATATCTTGAGATAGTAATTGAAAACATGCACATATTAAAGATGATGAGGTACAATATGTTACTTACTTGTTAAACCCACAAAAGGATGGCTATAGCTCTTAGTAAAGTCTAGGAATGGCAAGATATCGCAAAAGGTGAAGGGATATGGAGTCAAACACCTGCTCATGACATCACAATACTACATGGAGATATGGCTCTATCAAATGATTAAGAAATACAAGTTAGTGAAGTCAGTGATGAAAGGAATGCCAGTAATGCTGAGATTGGATGAGTTTGGAAAGTGCAGCTCACCACTACTAAAGTCTTAAGCCATATTTTTTTTTCAGCAAAAATGGCTATCATAACTTTTGTTAAGTTTAAGGTGCATGGAAAGCATAATGCTCAAAAAGTTAGGCATGATGACATAATCTATGACGCCAATCAGAGATGAATGATTTTTTTTTTACTCCTTAAACAAAGAAATCTAAACAAAATTTGGATCAAAGCTTTTTTAGCTTTTTCGTAAGCTTTGCAAGACATCAAGTAGTTATAAAAACAACAGAAAGGTGAAGGCTTAAAGGGGAGGTGACATCAACGACAGAGAACAGAAGACGACGATCGAATAATTGGTGATGCTGCTAATGATACAAAAGTCGAAGGACGACATCGACAGATGTTGAAGGTGGCGAGAGGACGAAGCCAGCAAAAGACTGCAACTATGACAATGACGAGATGCAAAGATGTTGCAGTGAAGAACATGTTGATGAGCCGACCTGTTGTTGAAAAAAGTCACTGCAACGATAAAGGAAGCTTTACAAAAGACGATGCCATCATCTTTGGGTTTTGGGTTTGCAAAGCACGGAGGCGCTTCATGTAGGACGAGCCCGCATGTGTTCAGACCGAAGGACTAAACAGCGACAACTGATAAGTTCGGCAACTGTGGATCGTGTTATCGCGTTGTTGCGGAGGTGACGGAGGAGGACGACTACAACAATGAGGCCGCAAAAAGAATTGGAGTGAACGACAATTATCTGAGTCAACATCTGTTTCCTTATCACTGCACTTGATGTTGCGTCCTCTCTTGTCACTAATGACCTCACATCATCTTCTTCAACTTGGCTTGCTTCTGAGGACGACAATAGTGGCGAACCATCTTTCATCCATCGCTCCACTAGGGCTGAGATTGTCTCTGGTCAGGGAGAACAGCCAGTACACAAAATCAACCACTAAGATCAGTACCACAAGGAACTTTAGACACCTATCCATATAGAAAAAAAAGAGAAATTTTCTAGATACTTATCAAAGTATCTAGAAAAAGTCTCATATAGTAAAAGTGGAACACTTTACAAGTTAGTGATATAGTAAAATATTTCTGTATAGAAAATTCAAAATTCTCTAGTTATCTATGTAGTGAAATTTTACTATATAAACAGACTAGTTAGAACTAATCATATAGTATTTCTTATATATAAGAAAACTAGTTGCAATCATATAGATAGTTTTAAGAATTACTATTATGGTAAAAAATATAAATCAAAATAATAGAAAGAATTAAAAGATGTTATCTTCACTAATAAAGAGGTCAATTCAAAATACATATATCATCAATACTCAAAGGTTTATTGTGATTTTTTGTGACATGAATTTTCTCTCTATAGAGTAACCAATCCACGAGAGCTTTTCTCATGGCTGGCAATGTTTGCTCATTGCCTCATAAAAAAGTAGGATCTCTCTTAATAACACCATATGTAGATTTTAACGATGCATATAGCTCATCAATGGATTGGATGTCTAAATATTTGAGGAGAATGGTTTCTTCGTCTTCCTCTTCAAATGCATTAACAACTTGCATTTTAGAAATACAACATAGATTAGTGTGCTACTACATCATAATTTAATTAGCTACTCTATTGTCTTAATATTTAATAACATTGAGTTACCGATGAAGTTCTTGATGGCAATTCTACATTAGAAGGATCCACACTTTTTGATGGCTCAACATGATCGAGAGTCTATAGTATAGACAAGAAAATAAAGTTAACAAAATAAAATTATGCCACATTTAGTAATGATGCCAGGAGGCATATTCCACGATGGATTCCGTGCCACGGTGGATTCCGTGAGGTTTTACGGTGGATTCCGTAAACTTAGATGACCGGGGCTCATACACAAAGAGGATTCTTTGTGCGAGAAGTTGATGGGGACGCCTGTCCTTTTCGGGTGTTTCATTAATTTAGTGTGTACATGGGTGATTCCATAGCGGGTGATTCCGCAAAATGCATATTAAATTAATAAACGTTTATGAGTTTAGAGTGCGCACTCGTAATAAATTAAGGTTAGGATTTATTTCTAACCAGTTGATTTATTTATGTAGCTGAAGACTGCTAGGTATTCACTTTTGTCGGTTTAATTGTATTATTTTACTAACAATTGTGAATGCTTCAGTTGATGTGTAGAGATAGCAGTAGTGGCGGAGGAAAGCATTGGAGTCTAGCGAGTATTCGACTTTTGGACTATATTTTGATAGGCGCCACGGCTATATTTTGTTATGTTTATTGAGACATTGATTATTGATTATTATTCTGTTTGCGCCTATGCGCCCGGATATGTTATTTCTATTTGGACATTGAGATTGGGCGTGCCAGACTCTATGGGCACCGTCCATTAGCTTTATTTCCTATTTTTGTAGAAAGCAAACTCAAAAGCTAAAAGCTTGTCATATTTTTGTAAATTGGGCTATTATTGAGCATGAAGATTGAAATATACGTAAAATACATGCTTTGTGAAGCGCTCACACAAGGCATGGGGGAGATTGAACCCAATTTGTCTATTGCCTCTTGTCGTGCATGCTTTTACATGGTTTTTTGTACAAAAAGGTAGAGTTCATTGTTCTTGGGGACCTTCCAGGATTCACTACGTGAGCATACTGCGTCCGATCTGCGCACCAGTGGTATCAGAGCGGAGCAGAGATCAAGAGCTTCCAATCGCTACCAATCTCGGGCGAAGGCGGAGCTCCAGGAACAAATGGACTCTACAGTCAATCTTATCACGAACCGTCGATACAGGCAGACTTCTGGCGATCAAGAACCCCTGTTTCTACTGTCAGATCGCGAAGGACCAGGCTCTGTAGGCGGAGGACCACTCCTACATCCTCACATACAAGTCGTGAAGAAACAGTGAGAAAAACTCTTAATCCTCTTAATCAAAAGCTTAATCTTAAGCTTATAAGCCTTAAAGAAGCTTAATAAGCTTCATAATTCATAATCGTGGTGAAGAAGAGGCCTCCGAAAATTCCGCACGGCCAAAAAACGGCCCCCCCCACGAAAATTTGACGCCGCCCTGTTTACTCCTTCTCTAAGCTAATTAAGCTTAAGCTTAATCACTAAAGCTTAAGTCACTCAAATCTCTGCAAGTCTGACAAGACACACAAGTTGGCAAACTCCAGGTCCTGCGTTGCCAAAGTCAAGTTCTACAAGTCAGGTGGAATCAAGTTCTGTAAGTTCTGCAAGTCGGCCTAAGTTCAGCAAGTCAACAACTCTGCAAGTCAGACTAAATCAGA
The DNA here is from genome assembly GCF_053477565.2 of Lygodium microphyllum. Taxonomy (NCBI): domain Eukaryota; kingdom Viridiplantae; phylum Streptophyta; class Polypodiopsida; order Schizaeales; family Lygodiaceae; genus Lygodium; species Lygodium microphyllum. Next base: position 70,690,084 of record NC_141156.1, read on the forward strand.
ACTGACTAGTGCTTAAAACTCCTAGAAGACTCGTTCCTATGCAAAAACTCTGAACTCGAAAGTTGTTCATGGCAAGGTGTTCTACCTATCTACAAGTTCGTTGAAGTACTTTCAGCAAACGGATACATAAATATTGCAGATTTTTTGAAAATATACAAAGAAATACCAAAAATACATAGCCTTGTAACCCCGAATTTGAGCTACGCTCATCCCGCTAACCTGATTTTGAGTGAGAAAGGTTTATTGAGTTTTACAGGATGACTACCCCACATATGGATGATCCTATGGCTGAAGACGACTTACCTGAGCCTACCATGGAACAAAAGCTAGATCTAATCATGCTGCAATTGGAAGAAGAGCGAAGGGCTAGGCAAGCATTGCAAGCGCAATTGACAAAACTACAAAGAGCATCCACTGATAAAGAAGAACCTCAAGCTGAAGATTTGATTCGCCGTAACATCGACGCCACTCTTGAAGCACAAACCATTCGCAAGGAATCAAAGATAAGTAAACGAAGTTTCAAGTTTCGCACTTTCAATGGCATACGAGAAGGAAAGACTGTTTTATCATTCATTAGCCAGTTTGATGACTATTTCCATGAGAAAACTTATCCAGAAAAAGATAAAATCAAGTGTGTTACTAATCATCTGATAGACAGAGCATCACTTTGGTGGACTGTAGTCCGCAAGAGCATAGAATGTCCTGCTACTTGGGAAGATTTCAAGAAGAAGTTCATGCAGAATTTCCTTCCACCGCAATTTCATGAGAAGACTATCAAGCAATGGAATTTACTTCAACAACGGGATCGTGAGCCTATTCCACAGTATACAGAGCGTTTTTGGAATGCACTCCTACAGCTACGCATGCTTGAAGACGTACCAGAGACGACACATAAGCGGAAGTATATGTCTGGACTTCTTGGACATTACTACGCTAAAGTGAACATGTTCAAGCCTGCTACCCTTGAAGACGCCATCTCCTTAGCTCACGACACTGAAGATAAGTTACGCGGAAGAGATAGACGACCATAGCAATTCCAAGCCAACGGTAATTATGGATCTAAACAATTCAATTCCAATTTTAGAAGGTTTAATCCAGGTCGTTTCTCATCATCATCTTTCCGCAAGAATTGGCCTAAACCACCTGCATTACCATCCACTGTCAATCCAAATTCTAAGCCTATTCCACAAGCAAATCCAAATGTACCCAGACTTCCAGCCATTGCAAATAATGTAACCAAAGCCAAGCCAATAGTATGCTATAAGTGTCACCAGCCAGGGCATCTCGCAGCAAATTGTCATTCAAAGAAGCCACCAGCACATATCAACTATCTTGGAGCCATGGACGAAGACGAGCATGAGGATATGCTGGATTTCACTGAAGATGAAGATGATCCTACTACTACTTCCGACACTTTACCAGGTATGCCTACTCCACATTCATTGTTGACTATGAAATGTATGGTGCATGGAAAGAAAAGAACTATTTTGCATGATGACAGTAGTACTCATGACTTTATTTTAGCAAAATTGGTAAAGGAATTAAAATTGCATACAGTACCTACGCATTATCGCATAAAAGCTACATTTTTAGGCACTAGGTACAATGGCACACAAGAAGTACAAGATTTAGAAATTCAAATTGGTGCATACATTGAAAGAAGAAATTTCTTAGTTGTCCCATTACAGTTAAGCGACATTATTTTAGGAATGCCTTGGAGACACCAGCATAATCCGAATATAGATTATTCCACGCACACAATGAATATTAATTTTCAAGGAAAATCTATTACATTATATGGTATGCATGCATCTCATATTTTTCCACTGCTTTCGCATACTCAAGCAAAACATGCACTACGCAAGAATACTAAATCATATCTCATTTGGGTGAATGAATTACACACAAAGGAAAATCATATGCACCCTAGGAATAAGGAATTTCTTGCATATTTTAAGGACTGTTTTGCAGAAGACCTACCACCAGGTTTACCACCTTCACGTCCAGAAGACCATAAGATTGATTTAATTCCTGGCACACAACCACCTTGCAAAGCACCATATAGGCACAATCAAATAGAGCAAAAAGAAATCCAGAGTCAAGTTGAAGAATTACTAAATAGAGGCTTAATTCGACATAGCAGTTCTCCATTCGGTGCACCTGTACTCTTAGTCAAGAAAAAGAATAATACCTATCGTATGTGTATTGACTACCGAGCATTAAATAAGATCACTGTAAAGAATAGGTATCCTATACCTAGAGTTGATGACCTTATGGACAAACTGCAAGGATCTTCTATATTTAGTAAAATTGACCTTAAGTCTGGATATCATCAGGTGAGGCTAGATAGATCCGACATATTTAAGACTGCATTCAGGACACAGTTTGGCCATTATGAATTCTTAGTCATGCCATTCGGATTGACTAATGCACCTGCTACTTTCAGTAGAATGATGAACCGTATCTTTCTGAAATATCATTATTGTGTGATTGTTTTCTTTGATGATATTTTGGTGTTTAGTCAAAGTGAAAAAGAGCATTATGAGCATTTATCATTAGTTTTTCAATTATTGAAAGAAAATCAATTGTTTGCAAATCCTGAAAAGAGTGAATTCTTTAAGACAGAATTTGAGTATTTAGGTCATATTGTATTAAAAGAAGGAATTAAAGTTGAATCTAAGAAAATTGATGCAATATTGCATTGGCCTGTTCCTAAAAATGTACATGAATTACGCTCATTCCTTGGTCTTGCTAGTTTCTATAGGAAGTTTGTACGTAATTTTTCATTACTTGCTTTACCATTAACCAAACTTCTTAAGAAAGGAATTGTTTATCAATGGACTGAAACTCAGCAAAAATCCTTTGATTTACTGAAATGTGCATTAACCAATGCCCCTATTCTACAGTTACCTGACTTTAATAGACCATTCTTTCTAGTTGTGACCGATGCTAGTGGATCAGGAATAGGAGCCGTACTAATGCAAGACAACCATCCAATAGCATATTCTAGTTCTAAGCTAAAACCCTCTGAGCTCAAATATTCCACTTATGACAAAGAACTATTAGCAGTTGTACAAGCATTAAAACAGTGGAAGCATTATTTAATGGGTTCAGAATTCATGATAAAGACCGACCAGCAAAGCATTAGACATCTACTTAGCCAACCCCAAATTTCTGACCGTCATATCAAATGGGCTTCCTTCATTCAAAGTTTTCATCCTATCATTCAATACCAACCTGGAAAAGAAAATGTAGTTGCTGATGCATTGAGTAGAATACCTACAATTCATAATATTTCTATCATATCTTTTGATTCTTTGATTGCTATGAAAGACACATATCACTAGCATATTACTTTTCATTTGATTGGCAAAAATTAGTTCAAAATAATTTCATTCCTGTTGATTCATTGTCATATAATGATGGATTTATGTTTTTTGAAAAGAGACTATGTGTTACTATTCCATTCCGATCTTTTGTTTTGAATGAAATTCATTGTCCCCCATATCAAGGTCATAGAGGTATCATATCTACATTACGCATGTTAATTGAAGATTTTTATTGGTCTCATATGGATGCAGATGTATCTAATTTCGTTTCTGAATGTTTGATTTGTCAAAGAATAAAGAGACATCATGGTAAACAGTATGGATTATTAATGCCTTTGTCTATTCCATCTAAACCTTGGGAACATATTTCTATGGATTTCATTACTGGTTTACCAAATACTAAATCTAACCATGACATGATTTGGACAATTGTAGATAGATTTAGTAAGCAAGCATATTTCATTACATGTAAGAAAACTTTAACAGCATCACAAGCAGCACAGTTATTTTTGAAAACTGTTTTTACTAACCATGGATTGCCAAAAGTGATTATTTCAGATCGTGATTCTAGATTTTGTAATAATTTTTGGATTACACTGTTTGCAAATCTAAGCACAAAGATTGATTTTTCATCTGCATTTCATCCAGAAACAAATGGACAAACAGAAGCCACAAATAGTACCATTCTAGATCTTTTACGTGCATACACTATCTCTAAACCTCAGACATGGGATACTCATTTGCATTTATTACAGTTTGCATATAACAATACACCGCACACATCTACAAAGAAAGCACCTTTTGAAATCATTTATGGATATAGATTATCTACACCTGTTGCATCTTTGTCTAATAGAATTCAGAGTGCTGATGATATTGCTACTATGCATAATACTATTTTTGATGAAGTTAAGGATATGATTGCTAAAGCCCAACAATCATATACCAAACAAGCCAACAAGAAAAGACAAGCTATGAATTTCAAAGTTGATGATTATGTTTGGCTTAGAATAGAAAAGCGTAGACTGCAAAGTGTAGATAGACATCCAGTTGTCAAATTAGCTCCTAGATTCTATGGACCATTTAGAATCATTCATAAGATTAATGATAATGCATTCAAGTTAGAATTGCCATCTCATTGGAAAATTCACAATACATTTCATATTAGTTTATTGAGACCATTTAGAGGCCAATTACCTATCCACCCTGTTTATGAAAACCCACCTTTATTAGAAGAAGAGACTGAAATACTTGAACCAGAAGCCATCATAGACACTGATTATATGACCACTAGAACTGGCCGAAGGTATTCTAGATATCTAGTAAAATTTAAGAACCATCCTGTAGAGGAAGCACAATGGATGCACGCTAGAGACTTAAATGCTTTCCCCACTCTGTTAGTTCCACATTGAGCTAATAGCAATTGAGGTCAATTGCTATCCCATCCCGGGGGTATGATGCCAGGAGGCATATTCCACGGTGGATTCCGTGCCACGGTGGATTCCGTGAGGTTTTACGGTGGATTCCGTAAACTTAGATGACTGGGGCTCATACACAAAGAGGATTCTTTGTGCGAGAAGTTGATGGGGACGCCTGTCCTTTTCGGGCGCTTCATTAATTTAGTGTGTACATGGGTGATTCCGTAGCGGGTGATTCCGCAAAATGCATATTAAATTAATAAACGTTTATGAGTTTAGAGTGCGCACTCGTAACAAATTAAGGTTAGGATTTATTTCTAACCAGTTGATTTATTTATGTAGCTGAAGACTGCTAGGTATTCACTTTTGTCGGTTTAATTGTATTATTTTACTAACGATTGTGTATTTTGTTATGTTTATTGAGACATTGATTATTGATTATTATTCTGTATGCGCCTATGCGCTCGGATATGTTATTTCTATTTGGACATTGAGATTGGGCGTGCCAGACTCTATGGGCACCGTCCATTAGCTTTATCTCAATGTCCAAATAGAAATAACATATCCGGGCGCATAGGTGCATACAGAATAATAATCAATAATCAATGTCTCAATAAACATAACAAAATATAGGCGTGACGCCTATCAAAATATAGTCCAAAAGTCGAATACTCGCTAGACTCCAATGCTTTCCTCCGCCACTACTGCTATCTCTACACATCAACTGAAGCATTCACAATCGTTAGTAAAATAATACAATTAAACCGATAAAAGTGAATACCTAGCAGTCTTCAGCTACATAAATAAATCAATTGGTTAGAAATAAATCCTAACCTTAATTTATTACGAGTGCGCACTCTAAACTCATAAATATTTATTAATTTAATATACATTTTGCATAATCACCAGCTATGGAATCACCCATGTACACACTAAATTAATGAAATGCCCGAAAAGGACATGCGTCCCCATCAACTTCTCGCACAAAGAATCCTCTTTGTGTATGAGCCCCAGTCATCTAAGTTTATGGAATCCACCGTAAAACCTCACGGAATCCACCGTGGAATATGCCTCCTGGCATCAAGTAAAAAGAAATGCAAAGAAGTACCTTAGATAATTTATTATTTTTGCCCTTACTCTCCTTTTGTTGTTGCTTGCTTTGCTGCATTTTCTTGCTCATCTTATCACAATAAGTTTGTAATTAGATATAATTTATTAAATACATATATTAAAATAAAATATCAAGAGATGGCTAAGCATACCTTTCGTACACTAAGACTTTTCCGTGCTACTTCAACCTCCTCAGGATCTTGGATCATATCTTGTGGAAGAGAGTGTTCACTACTACATGAACCCTATAATACAAGAAAAGTAAAACTTAAAATAGAATATCTTTTAATTTAAAAGTATACAAAAATTAAGAATATATGTATATATTCATCATACAGATGGAATTCCTTATAGTAGCTCCATAAAACTATGATTTGATTTTAAATAGTCCTGAAACATAGGTTAAGTGTTAGAGACAATCAAATGAAAAAAGACTACAAACCAAGATATACTAACCGTTTCATTATTTTTTTGACATTTTTCGAAAGCAAAAATTGAAACAAGAGGCGGACCACCATTGTGAGATTCCAACTAGTACAAGCAAGAAAATTGAAGTCAATATCAAAAACTAAAAACTCCAAATATTAAAATATTTAAATGGGTGAACGATGTACATACATGTGTTGCACTATTCTCAGAAAAGATACATTGTTCTTCCACCATAAGTTGTGGATAATACACCTCCTCACTTGTATCCTAAAATTTTAGAGAAGATATAATGAAAGGTAAATATATCTAAGAAACTTAAAGTGAAATGATTATAATAAAGATAAAGATAATAAAAATTATACAATAGAAAAAATAAAACTTGAGATGAAAATTGCAAATCGTACTGGTTTTTGTGGCATATCTACTTGCTCGAAGCTATGATTCTTCTATTAAAAAAACATAGGTGTGCCAATCAGTACCAATTTCTTATGTATATAATCTATGGTGAGAAAATATGATAAATAAGTATACTTACCAAAGATATATCCACCAAAGATGATCTTTTCCTCTTGAGTTTCTTTTTGAGATTTTGAGCAACAGAAAGATAGTACAGATATACATCCTCCTTTTTCCAAAGGTAAGTAGCACCAGGAAACTCAAGGGGTAAAATTTGATCATAGTTTTGATCTATGATCTCTAAAATTCTATGTTTTTCATCTTTATTATTATGAAACCATAAATCATTGCCAATCTCATTGCTCTTGACCCAATTATACACTTTTCTGTGATTAGCACAATACCTAACATTTTGCGTATCTCGATAGTATTTTAGTAAAAATGGTTTTTCGAACTCACCTTGGTCTTCTCGACTAATCCTTTTAGGTGGTTTGAAAATCTGGTCATATGTAGGAGTTTTCATCAGAGATACATCCCCTATGTGTATACTCTTGATTTGCTTTTGAGGTGGCAACTGGACTCTTTTACTTGGTATTGAAACTGGTTTGCTCATGCTCATTGTTTGTTCGGAACTATCATTCTTTGATTTTAGTTCCTCAATTGTTTTTTACAGAGTGATGATAGTTTGCATCATTGAATCTAGAGTTTGTTGACTTGGGGAGGCCATGAGACAAGCTAAAATTAAATCAAGAAACTATGTTAATATTCAACCAATAAAGAATCAATCAATCATATAAAAAGGATACAATATACAACTATACAAACCATGAGACAAGCTAAAATCAAACAAGATACAAGCTAAAATCAAATTTACAACTTTATATGCTAGTATTCCTCAAACAAGAGATTATATCCATAAATTTTTCTTCTTCAAGCAAGAAATTTTCTCATTTTTTAATAATCACACATGCACAGATACACACATACACACATACACACAAAGGTCCAACTACCTATACATGAGACACAACATGAGCTATATCCACGAGATACTATCCTAATATACAAACACCCATAGATAAAGCATTATGATACACACAATGGGATGGTGATCAGATAATGATGTCCATTATGACCAATGCTACTAGCACCCATTTGGATCTCCAAGAATGCAACACACATACAAACTCTCTCTCTAAAGCAGTCAAGTTACATCACGTGATCTCCACACTATTGGAACATCTATAGACTCTCCAATTGATAATGTTACTCTAATTCTCTTTGTAACTTCAAAGTTTGACATTACCATGCAACACAAGTTCCGATCCCTCCAAATATCTTCATCAAGATCAATTCTCCGTATACTTCTATTATGATCACACTTCAACCATGACAATTTGCACATTTTTTCTTCATAATTTACCTCTCTTATCATTGCATGAATGTACTCCCCATCCATATCATCATGTTTTCTTGCCAACACAATATCATATTTTTCCAACCAAGGAGGTATACAACCAATTGCCCCTATTTGTAATAATCTTGTTCTTTGAATTAGATCTTTTACCTCATATGCAACAAGTCTATTATGTAAAGGTAAAGGAACAAAATTATGCAATAAAGAACTCAATGGTCTTATGCAATCCCATGTAAATGGAAGTCGTTGAGTTTGTAGTACACTCATTCCCATGATTGGATCTATAAGTAAGCATTCTTCATTTTCTTTTACAGTTATCCATTGCTTGTAATATTCTCCACTAAAAAAGGTATAATACTCTCCATCCCATTGAATGGAAAAAAAATTAGTGAGTCTTACTTTCCAATGACCTATACTTTCTAACGTACTACAAAAAGTGTCAGTTTTTACCACGACGTCATCTGCGATCTTGTATATTTCTCCATTATAAAGAATTCTTCTATATGAGGTAACTAGATGTCCTACTAGTGTATTCTCTTGAAGACCAAGAAATTGTGCAATATATTTTTATTCTTCTGATGAAAGGGGCCTACGTTCTCTTCTCTTTTTTGTGATTAAAATGCATTTTTCACGCATCATTATGTTACAAGGATATTGGGAATCATCTCTTTCAAAAAGTTTCCACATCTCCTTTGCCTTCTCAATTGAAGAAACCTCCACAATACCATTCTCATGAAATGAATAACAACACGGTGTCTGGTAATCAGTGAAAGCATAACCATCAGGTAAAACAAGACAGGCATGCACTTGGATAAGCATTCTTTCATGTGGCAAAAGCCCATCTAATTCCATTTCTAATAACTTAAATATTGAAGTGAAGAATGTCCTCTTATAATAATTTACATAAGATATTTCGTTAAAGCGATTATTAGTCTTTACTGCTATATATAATGCTACCATTTGCTCAAAGTCACAACACCAATACACATCATGCGATCCATGTCTCAATATGTCATCTAGTAGTTATCCATTTCCCGCAACGTGTTCTAAGGGAGAAGAAGTAGCACCAAAGGCTTCTTCCTTTCGAACTCTCCAAGCAGAAAACAAAGTACGTACAACACCTAAACATTCTTTTGACCAACCAATACATCGACTATAACTATAGAAGGCATGTGCAATATCTATGAGTAACAAACCTAGGTCAAAAATTGACTTTGGTATCTCATCAACTATACCTAAAATATATGGTAAGCACCATTGGATGAACTTTTGGTTCTCTTTGGCCTTAAAGCTTTCATTGTACTTACTTGGATTACGAGGCCATCATCCATGACGAATAAAGGGTGGAGAGAGCTTATAAGCATTGTCACAACAAAAATCTATCATCTTTTTCTTTTCATTGGACATGGCTCTCATGAGTCCTCATATGTATTTTTGAAATATATTTAGAGATAACACATGCATCGCATCATATACCAAGTCTACTGACAAGTTAAAACCATACAAATCATACAGTTTCCATAGAATAGACTCTTCAGCTAATCCTGCAAGCTTTAGTTTTCCATCCTTTTCAGCTTGTGTGGATGCCCTCTTTGAACTTGATAAGGCATCAATCATTTCACCTATGGACCGTTGGGTTGGAGGATATCTTGCTTGATATCGACTACCATCGTAAAGGTAATGTCCTTGGAATGAGGGATTACTAGTATCAAGATTAGCTTGGGCTTTGTCTCTATGACAAAAGAATTGCCCACCATCTTTGAAGGATCCTATTTTGCATTGCGCAGGATGATCCCTTGTAACCATCATTAGCATTAATCTAACAACACAAAAGTTTGATTGCCCCATTGGATTTTCAAAAATCTTTTCTACAGGGTAGTTGTATGACACTTGCATACCATTTATGTAAAGGTCTTGTAGCTCACTAATAAGTGGTCTTAAAAAAGTTTGAAATGCATCAGGAGTATTACGAATAAATTTAGAGCAACTAAAAGGTATGAATAAAATAGGAATAATGCCTAATATGGAACCCTTCCCACCATTAAGGACCTTAATTTCAACCACACCACAGTCCTTTTGAGTGGTACAAGAGGCTTGGAAGCCATCCCAATGTAAAAGAAGTGCCAAGTTTTGAGGATCACCTCTACACATTTTCCTTTTACATTTGTTGAGATGTCGACATTTTTTACAAACAAAATTATACTCTTGCATCTCTTGGTCAAAACCTTGTTCTAGGACTATTGAGAAACAAAACCTTGGAAAAGTTGTATATACTTTCCCACATGTAGGGTTGTTGCACGCAACAACCATCTCATACTCAGCATCAGGATTCCAAAAATCTTGATACTCACGACACTTTATTCCATCCCAAAACTCATTTATGAATTCTGGTTGCATATGGATGTCTTTCCCTAACCATCTTGTTTTATGACGCCACATGCTTAGGAAATCATGACAAAGTGTCTTGGATTGCAGTAAAAGCTCTAATTGTTTCTTTAGAGGTAAATAATCAATAGCTAACATTTCTCTCCTTGGTTTATTGCATTTTTTACACTTTCCACAACATTCAATACAATCACGCTTTAGTATTCTTTTTCGCATATTTTGTTTGCAAGAACAAAAGACTACATCTTTGGCATAAGAATCTTCTTTACTAGGTGTAAGAAGTTCAATTTCATGATCATTGTTTTTACTTCCCATGCAAAACCTATAGCGCTCAGGTTGGACCATGCCAAGACCATGATACATAGATTCAAGTTGCTCCCAAGATGTCGGGACTCTCACTCCATCAAGGTTTCCATCCCATGTATCAGGTAGTTGCACTAATAGCTTACTTAAACTTGGCTTGCACTCTTCAACTCTTTGAGCCCTAGCCCTTGGATTGCCCATGTCTCCAAACAATAATTGGAGCATCTTCTCTTGTGCACTAATTGATATTTGGTTCTCATCCCAAAGAGCTTGAAGCTCAATTATTTTTTGTATAGTTTGTTGATATAATGATGGCCCAGTAATAGATATGTGATTGTCTATAGAAGGATCTATTTGAGGAGACTCAACATGGTTAATTGAGTTGTTGTCATGACTAAAGGAGAGACTTATAGAAGTATTGATAGTTTGATCATTGCCTTGTTCATGTTGCCTTTCATTAGAAGGAGTAAGACCAATTTGCATACTTAGTGCATCATATTTGGCCTTCAACTCTTGGTGCCTAATAAAAGTTTGTGGACCAACACTCCTCCCACCATTACAATATGCAAGACAATCACACCACCTACATCGTCTATTTAATTCACCTATGTTAGTTTCACCATGCATTAGAGATGATTCTTCGTGCCTTCCGTTCTCAAGATGATCTCCTTGCACATTTGAGTCCCTTGGTTCAGTAGGATGTAATCTTTCTAGAGAAGAATCCGTAATCCCAAGCATGTCATTTTTAGTGTGTCTAAAATAAGTACCACGATTCACTAATTGCCAACCTTCAGTACTATGTGCACACTTATAGTTACATGTGCATTTTCTTAATGTGCTTGAAGAAGAAGACATCCCTTACTTGAGTATCTTCAATCTTTAGTCCAAGGTTGATGAAATTATGAGCTCCACAATTAAAACTCTAAGACTGCAAAAAAACGTCCCATAACATAGTTTACGTTAATAACATATTTTAGTTGTGCAGTTAAATCATAGTTTATACTAGTTTAAACAATTAAAAACATTTTAAAAAAGGCAATCTTTCCTAAACACTTCCTTAAAGTGATGGGGTTGAATTTTGTAAACATTGGCATTAGTTGATGAGCACATAAGTGGGTATGAGGCCAAAATAAGGGATTGGAAAGTCGAGGAAAAATGAGGGAAAACAAAAGTTGATGTACACAAATAAGGGGGATGCTTAAGCGTATAGGTAGCTTATTATTTGCAGATAGGGAATAAGAACCTTTTCCAAATTTGATAGAACCATCCAAGTCATACCCTTTGGTATGAAAGGATATTTATTATATCATGAAACACACTCGAAACACACCCTTTGCAAATAGGTATGCTCAAATCTATAGACTATCGTTAGACCTTTGGCCTTGTTGCAAAAATGGTAATTTTAAGATAAGTGATTGTGTGGCTATATGAAAAGATTGGAAGCTACCAAATTGGAGCATTGAGTGTATCCTTGAATAATGATCGATATAAGGAGGCGTACATAGAACAATTAGAGGGCTATGTGCATTAGACTTTCCAAATTATGTGCGCAAACTAAGGAAGGCTTGATATTGGCTAAAACAAGAACCTTATGCATGGACAAATATAATGAAAAAGTTCCTGTATTGGATTTGAAGTTAACAAGGCTAATCAGTTAATGTATGAAAATAAGATAAATATTAGCAATGTCATAATTGCAACCTATGTAGATGATCTTATTATGACAAGAAGTGACATCTAGTATCAACACTCTTATGCCTCCCTCTAATATTGCTATAATACCTCTATTCCACTCTAATACCTACTCCAATACAAACATTCAAATACCTTAGCTCTAATGCCTTCGAGACTCTAAACAGTCAGTGTAGTAGTAGTCAGTGTAGTAGTACTACTGCCAGAACTGGGACTTCTCTCCTTGCATGTCGTGCAGGAAGGACAGGGGTAGCAGGTGAGGCCGTAAGCAATATCCGCAGTGGCAGGTGCAAAGGCCATAAGAAATATCCACATAGTGCAAGCTGCTTTCTGTGCAGAAGACAAAGTAATGAGGGTGCTGTTGTCTGATGCACCATTTGTTGTCCTAGAAGGCACCATTTACGATGAAAAAAGTGAAAGGTGAGACGCTTCAACAGAATGAAAGCATGTGACAGAGGTCAATTGGCTCTCTGGGCAGCATGTCATCCGTGTCCGATCAATGCAGTTCTTCATTGGAGCTTTAGGCCACAACCATCAATAGCCTCGCTATGCTAGACCTGGGAAAAGGTGATATTGGAAAGATTTCCAGAGGTAATTCCTTCATTGGTGATTTAGAAAGAGTTGCTGGTGTGATCACGCATGCAATCAGGATTCACTCTGAATAACATCATCGATACTCCAAGATGGTGAATGAGGCCATGACCAAATGGAGATCAAGTTAAAGGCAACAATCTCAAGTGGGAGTGTCTAATTAAGGAAAATTGTAGTACTACCTAGTACCAGACCATGGCAATGTTGAGATATCGAGCTCCACTCGTGATACGCCAGGGTGACCGTTGTCTATTTATGTCACCGACTTGTCAGTTGCAGACGCGGTTGGTACACCGCCCATGAATAATAGCTATATGATAGCTATCCTTATCTACTCTAGTTTGTGGCTCAGTTAGTATGCCACCTTAGTTAGTTGAGTTTGGTTTGAGACCCATATATAGGGTTCTTCTATTTCTTTGTACTTGAGTTCTTTTGGCTTACACAACTAAGAAGAGGAAATTTGTTTTCAACCTCCACCCTTGTGTGTCTTCCCCCATTGTGCAAGCAAGAAAGCTTCAAGCGACACTCCTTCCTTCTCTCCCACAATCTTGACATGGTATCAGAGCCTTGTTCGTGGTAAGGAGCTCAAGAAAGCAAGCCAAGCTCGCGGTGTTCTGGTAAGAGGAGCAATGTTGCTTTCATTTTCTGTTTTGGGAGCAGATCTTTGCAGGTAGCACAGCCGGAAAGTGCAGGAGTGCATTCTCTCAGGTTGAGACGCCCTTTGCGGTGAAGCAAGAGGGGCGCAGTATATGCTGCGGGAGAAGGCTTTAGCCCTTGGCGACCTTGTTTTTTTGATTTGAGGCCATTTCGGGGCCTGTTTTGGAGGCGGAACTTTTCTGTACGTACTCAGGAAAAGGCCCAGTTTTATGCTATGCAGCCACTGTTCTACAGGTCGGTGAATAGTTACTGTAAAAATTGCATTGTATGCTTGTGCGCAGAGACATTGGGAGTTACAAAATCATCCATGTTGCCTGTTGATGCAAAATCGTCACTAGAAAGTGACTGTGTGGTCAAATACCACTTTCGCCAGTTTTGCAGATTTTCCCTTGTGAGGGTGAAGCTGTGGTTTTTGCAGTGACAGAATTTTTTGCAGTCTTCTGTAATGGCATCTGATTCTCTTTCACAGATTGTCACTGAAAATCTTGACAAGAACAACTTCCAAGCATGGAAGTTTAGAATGACGAATTTCCTTATGGGAAAAGGATATTGGGAATTTGTTGCAGGAAATGAAGAAGAACCAGTTCTTCCTGATGTTCCCAATCAACAGCAAATGTAGGCATTTAAAGCATGGCATGAGAGAGCCAGGAAAGTTATGTATTGGCTGTCTATCAGCATTTCAGACTCTATGATTGTGCATATTCAGGATGCAAGTACGCCAAAGGAGGCATGGGATACTTTGTCAAAAATGTATAGCACAAATACGCAAGCCAGAAAAATGCAGCTCAAGCAAGAGTTGCACAATGTGCAAAGAGAAAATATGAGCATCAACGACTACCACATGAAGGTGAAGAAGATTGCAGATGCACTTGCTTCCATTGGGTCACCAGTGGAAGATGATGATTTAGTTTCTGTGAGCTTGAATGGTCTAGGAAAGGATTATGCACAGTTTCGGACATCCATTTCAGTTCGTGAAAGATTTCCTGATTTTGAGGAGTTGATTGCTCTTCTAATTTCTGAGGAGCAAAGAAATGGTGGTGCATCTTCTTCAGGAGGAACTTCAAAAGAAGCTGTCTTCTACTCAAATGCTGGAAGAGGTAGAGGCAGAGGTAGAGGAGGCCGATTTGGAGGCTGTGGCAGAAATCAGAATATGCAGCAAACTCAAGAAAACCAGTCCTATGGAGGAGGACGTGGTAACTCTAGAGGCAGGGGGAGCCAAAGAGGTCGTGGTGGATGGCAAAGAGGCCAAAATGCAAACAGTAATGTTGAATGCTATTACTGTGGTAAAATGGGTCATATGGCTAAAGACTGCTATAAAAAACAGAATGACATCATGAATGGAAAACTGCAACAAGGGAACTATGCATCTTCTAGTAGACAGGGTGATGACAGAAATGAGCATTTGTTTATGGTGCAGCACATGAACAATTCTATGACAAGTGCAGAAGAAAGCAATGATGTATGGTATGTTGACTCAGGTGCATCAAACCACATGACACGTCATGCAGAATGGATGGAGGATGCAAGGAAAATGGAAAAACCAGGATTTGTGGAGACTGGTGATAATACTGCACATCCTATTGTGCAGATTGGAAAAATTCCTTTGTCTATGCAGGATGGGAAAAAGAAATACCTGTCCGATGTATTTCATGTCCCGAATATCACCAAGAATCTGGTTTCTATTGGTCAAATGGTTGAACAGGGCTTGCAGGTCAGATTTAATCCTCATGGATGCTTTGTTGAGGATATGAAAAATAAAGGTCGCTTGATAGCAAAAGGAAAGAAGAAGGGCAGAATGTTTACATTGGATGTAGACATGTCTGAATTGAGTGCAGCAATGTTTGCACATGGGACCGGTGTAGTTGCAGATATTGATATCTAGCATAAACGCATTGGTCATGTTAATGTACAGCGACTTAAATCAATGCAGGCACAAAATATTGTTGCAGGATTGCCCAAATTCAAGGTTGGAGAAATGCATAAGGTATGTGAAGCCTGTCAATTTGGAAAACAGGCAAGGAAACCATTTCCTAGACATGTTCATTAGGGTCAAAAACGCTTCAAAAAATGCACTTTTGTTAATCACGGGATTAAGAAAAGGGCCAAAGAGAGTTCGCCACGTGTGCAAGAATATGGTATTCTTGTCTCCTCTTTTTTAGAGATAGTGGAGCCCATTTCGTGATTCTCTCTTCTTTTTTAGCCAAAACCCCTAAAGTCTGACATGTTTTGGAGTCCCAAAGACGTTATTTACTTACAAATCTGACAAAATACGTGACAGAGATTTGATGAAATTAATAATGAGTTTTTTGAAAGTCAGGAGATCTTTCAATATTGTTTTTGGCGCCCAATACATACTCATTTGTATTCTTGGCGCTACTTTTTAGTTCATTCACCCCTCTTTGAGCTTCTTTCTCTGCGCTTTCATTCTTTTCATGGCTTCCTCCAGGCGCCCTTCTCGTTTGATACACTCTTGCACGGTCTATAGCCAGGGAGCAGATGGAAATTTTGAGCCCAAAACCTTTGCTGTAAACGATTGGGTTACCATGCTGCCATCTTGCAAGGGCTCTCATAAGGTGAAAAGAAGAAAATGAGATGATATAAAACATCACTGGAAGGGGCATATCATTGCCTTCAAAATTATGCCCGAAGGCTGGTTTGTCAAGGTGCAACATGTTTACATGGCCAAGGATATGCACTTGCCTCCAAACAAATGTGTTCCCCAACAAACACATTGTAAGTTATTAGTTGAATAACGTATATAATTATTTTCCATTTATGCAAGTTCTAACAAACGGTTCGTCATTGTAGATATCTTTCCGTCAACAAGTATTGAATGGCAACCTGTGGAAAGCCTAAGTGGGACTTTCCATGCCATTCATAAGGTATTGGCAGACATTATTTATGCCGATCAAACTGTGTCTTTTTTTAGTGAATGCAAGGTTTTTATATATTATGCACAGTATGTGGTTCCCTCTAAAGAGGATAGGTATGGGAATATCGAAGATTTGCCATTGCCAAGTCTTTCATCTCTAAACTGGGAGATTCCTGACAAGGTAACGGTACAGAGTTTCAAATTCAAAATATCTCAGGATATTAAAAAGTCCATGACAGCTGGAAGGATCTCAAGAAGAATACGTTTATCATGGTTTGTACCCCTCCATATCTTCGTGGCTTGCTTCAAAACAGCAAATTTACAAAGAACGAAGGTATCTTGGCTAAGTAGAAACTTTTCGGAAGAGGAGCCTGCCAGCACTGCGAGAAAAAATGTAACAAGTTGGTAAAAAGGGGTCCCTAAAAAAACCAACAATATGAAAGAGACTTACATTCACTCCATCTATCTTGAGTATCTTTGAATCTATTGTCCTGCAGACATTTGAAAAGCACTCTTTTTCCATAAGTATATGTATGACTTTGTGACTTTGCAATGGTACTTCTTGCTAGAGAGAGTTATATGGTTTTCTAGGATCAACAATATCCTCATATGTGGTGTACAAGAAGGTAGTCAGGAGCCTGCCAGCACTACAAATGGAAACATGTAACTAAAATAGATAATCAAATAAAATAAATAATTAACCAAAAAGCAAGCAGTATTCCATTCAACCCACATTCTTCCTTGGCTATGGATACCACTTAGAGAGTTCATGAGGATAATTTCTCTGGTGAGTGTATCCGATGTAATAAAAAAATTTATGGTAGTTGTGATGGAATCAAAAGCTTTGAAAGACATTGTTATATTTGAACTAAATCTCAAAAAAAATACATTGTTATATTTGAACCAAATCTAAAAAAAAATTCCATTGATAACAGTGGATCAACAATACACATAATTTTAGAGATTTATTGGCTAAGAGATGCAATCAATGTCCTAAAGCTAATAGCAAAAATAAAGGAGTGTTATTTGCAATCAATAGCATAATTATTCTATATACTTAAATTTTTTAGAGTCAAAATGCCTTACCTTATGCAATAATAAACTACAGAATCTAACAATTAAATATCCTTTTTACAACTAGCATGGACTTGTCCTCATGAGATATGCTAAGATAGTCCTCTTCCTCAGAAGTGCAAGAAACATTAATAACCATTTGCCCATACACCTCACCCATTCTCTTATAATTAACAGGTCCAATTACATCGATTTTTCTCTTGCAAACATCATCCTCGGTACCTTATTCTGCTAATCATATTAAAATCTTTATGCATTAGGGTGATCTTATGAGCATGAGCAGCAACAATGTAAGGATAATTCATAAATTCATAAAGTCAACCATGTGAGGATAAGTTGATATGACGCGAGAGCAGCAAAGCCAAATTTTCGCAGGGTCATATTCGCACCGTATCGTGGAGCAGTTCATACGGCGCGAGCGTGGCAAAAAGCATAATGTTTGGTACTATACTTTTCGCTGCATATCATGGATGACTTGATATGGTGCAAGAGTGGCACAACAAAATCTCCGTAGGGGTCCTCCTCCCTCAGTATCGTGAAGGAGTAAACATGCGCATGCAAAGTACATCCCCCTTGTAATGACTTATTTTTTGTGAGATCTTAGACCTATCAAAAAAATTCAAAAAAATTTCCATGAGTTTATTAGGCTTTGAAAAAATTTTAGAAAAATTTTCAGATTTTTTTGAGCTCATTTGCTATTTTTAAAAATATTTTTAAGCAAAAAATGCCTTAAAAAGACCTTAAAAATCACAAAAAAAAACCACCAAAAAATAGCATTGCCGATACGGCGCGAATATGGGTACACCGCGGATACCCATATTCGCGCCGTATCGGCAATGCTATTTTTTGGTGGTTTTTTTTTGTGATTTTTAAGGTCTTTTTAAGGCATTTTTTGCTTAAAAATATTTTTAAAAATAGCAAATGAGCTCAAAAAAAACTTAAAAATTTCCTAAAATTTTTTCAAAGCCTAATAAACTTATGGAAATTTTTTTGAATTTTTTTAGCTCTTTTGTCATTTTAAAAATATTTCTAAGCAAAAAATGGCCTAAAAGAGATCCAAAAAATCACAAAAAAACCACCCAAAAATAGCATTGCTGATACAACGCGAATATGGTACCCCTCGGATTCATCAAATTTTAACTTTCTTCTACCCCCATTGTCCTTCCCATCTAGATACACTCTTCTTGCAGTTTGCTTTGTCCTTGCCATCCAGAAAAAGCAATAATAACAACCAGAATGACAATAACTGAAAGAGAAATTGGCGAGGAAAGTGACGAAATAAGAAAATCCAATACGGCGCGATATGAACAAAGCCAACACAATGGAACAGCGCCTTCGCTCCGTATTGGAGATCACATGCCGATACGGCGCGATATGGAGGAGACGAGCAGACCGTTTGGACGCTATTGCTCCGTATTGGAGATCACATGCCGATACAGCACAATATGGAGGAGACGAGCAGACCGGTTGGATGCTATCGCTCCATATTGGAGGTTAGATGCCGATACAGCGCGAAAAGGAGGAAATGAGCACACCGTTTTGAAGCTATCGCTCCGTATTGGAGATCAGCTGCCGATACGGCGCGATATGGGAAAAACCAACACTGCGTAAGGACGCCCTCGCTCCGTATTGGCACGATATGGAGGAAACTGCTGATACGGCGCGATATGGAGGAAACGAGCACACCGTTTGGACGCCCTCGCTCCGTATCGGCACACCTCTTTATGGTCTGTATGCCATGTGTCAAGTAATGACCGGTCCACTTGTTCACCATGTGGTCATCCGCCACATGTTGCCCAACGGCTACTGCCACGTGTATGAGAGTAACGGATACTGCCAGGTGGCATAATCCATGCCTACATAAGGGTGTGTTTCTTATCTATACGGTTTTTTTTGGTTTCTGACCTCTGTTTGTATTGCTGATACGGTGCGAGAGCGACTGTTGGTTTTCTTCGCTTTCCTCTCTTCGCTTCGTTTTGGAGGTTCTGCACAGTCTTCTTTCAGCACTCCTCAAGCTCGTGTGACCACCTTTGTTGTGGCTCTAGTGCTTCTTACTGGGAACACCGATACAACGCGAGGGGGCCTATCCGTCTGAATCGTTTCTCTCTTATCGCGCCGTATCATCAGAAGTTGTAAACATGTCTGAACCCATAGAATTCCTAGGGTCCAAGGTTTCTTCTCCAGGTATTGGTAAAAGAAGAAGGCTTTCAAAACGCTCAAGTGCATCAACATCTGATCAGCCTGTGCATTCTTTTTCCTCTCCATCCTCTGCCACCAGTGTGAGAAAGCCAAGTACATCTCCAGGGAAGCGAACGTCAGTAGTGAGAGGTCAATGAGTATCAGAGCTCATTGATATCACTCCATTAGAGAGGCTACTTGATTTTATGCTTCAGAATGGAATGGATCTCTCATTCTATGGAGTTGTGAAAAATATTTTTAATCCTGATTGGGAACTTGACAAAGTTCTGAAATCTTGTGAAAAATATATTGAGGAGGCTTTTTTGGAGTTTGAAACTCTTGCAGGTCCTTCTATTGAAGTTGGCACAATTGAATATGTCCATGTTTCCATTGGGTCAACAGGAAATGAAAAGGCAGTATTTTCTAGAAAGTGCAGGGCCCACTCTCTGAGAGGTTTCATTCAACAGACATATTTTTCTGCACTCATTCCAAAAATTGCAAGATGATGAGAAAATCTGATGCTTTTATTGTTTTCACCCTTGTCAAATACCCTGTGAAAGCTGAGGAGCAATAGTTGGAAGGAGCAAAGTCTGGCAGCTTTTGCATGTTAGATGATCTTGTAGATGAAAGGGAAATAGAGGAGGTTGTAGATACATATTTTGAGGCTTCTATTGCTGAGAATTTGGATGTTGCTCACTTCAAAGCTGAGACTATCATTGAGGAGTGCCAAGGAGATACAAACCCTCAACCTGATGAGAGTTCTCACCATATTGTTCCTTCCCTGCCATGTATACCTTTCAAGGACAAGGAGTATATTTTACTATCAGATATTCAAAAACTTTTTAATCTCAGGGAAGATTATTGTCTTGCAATTATTGCAGAGGCTTCTGATGCTGCAAATGGGATAATTGACACAGAAAATGAATCAAAGGAAGAGATTCTGAAACTTGATAAAGAAACTCTAGATGATAAGTTTATTGATGCTGGTGAGGCCCTCTCTCTTTGTTTTAAAAAGGCCAAAGAAGCTGAGAAAGAGTTGAGTATTACTGATGAGGACTTCGATCGCATTCAAAGCGAGTTCGGCATTTCCAATTTTGGAAGAGAGGAGTCTGAATATGTTAAAGAATTGACTAACACCAATGAGACAGCATCATCAATTAATTTATGGAATCCGTTTAAATTGGAGTACGATGAAAATCAAGTGGTAAGATAATTTTGAATTTGCTTTTACACATTGGTAGGTTTACATTTCATGCTCATTCAGTATGGGTTTTATTTGCAGTTGGAGATTGCTGATACAGATAACTTCTTGGGGCGTGGCAAAGGATCGAGAGCTGCTAGTAACACCACCAAAGACATTGCACTCGGCCACTACTTGGCTAGGATTGACCATGAATCCTTTTTTGTACTTCATAGTAGTTTCTCAGAGGATGCAGCATGGCCGATACTTTGTATTAAAGCTCTTACAAGGCTTCTAGGTTTCTCAGGATTACAATATAATGCCAACAAAGTAATGTTTTTGGAAAAGACTGCAGCAATTAGGATTTTTGGCTACGGTCCAGGTTACTCTGCTTCTAGAGCAGGATACTTTTTGGCGTTTTCATCCTACGCCTTAGCTGCAGACAGAACTGATGTAAAATCTATAGCTGGCTACAAGAGAAAAAAATTTCTACGTTATAGAGGAAAGATTCCTGAGGAGGAAGAGAATGTGAGAGTTTGGAAAACTAGCTTTGTATATATTCTTTCTTATATATAAAAGTGTGATTGCTCATGTGTCATTGCCGTCTTTTATTTGCATTCTTTGAAGTTGTCGTCGAAAAAACCAATTGAATAGCTCCTCCAAAGCATTGCTTTTTGTAACTCCTCCCCCATGCCTTGTGCTTCGAAAATAACTCATGCGCGCTTGATAGTGGGATTTTTCCATGCCTTGGTTGCTATAAGTTGCTAAGGGGCCATGCTCCTCCACAAAGAAAGGTCCATGAATATGAAGAATATGCTGCAATACAAAGTAACACAAATTTTATACCAATTGAAAAACCTATCAAAATAAGCCGATATTAAATAATTATTACTTTACCAGATAAAAAGTGATATCTTTTTCTCCCCATGCCTCTTTAATCGCCTGAACAAGCTTTGTGATTGATCTTTTGAACTCTTCCGCATATGTATATGTTGTCTTATGTTACCTGAGGAGTTTCAGAAAAACATCAAGGTGTATCCAGACCTCCATTCTAAAAAACGCAAGCCTCGGCGTGCTTGCAACATTTGTTGTGATCTCACATAGCTCTCTCCAACACTCCCAAGCCGCATTCACTTGCCTTCCTGAATGGTTTCCTAAGAATCGTCTAGCTTTTGAGCCTCCCAT
The DNA here is from genome assembly GCF_053477565.2 of Lygodium microphyllum. Taxonomy (NCBI): domain Eukaryota; kingdom Viridiplantae; phylum Streptophyta; class Polypodiopsida; order Schizaeales; family Lygodiaceae; genus Lygodium; species Lygodium microphyllum. Next base: position 70,712,300 of record NC_141156.1, read on the forward strand.
AGAGACATCGGCCAAGATATCTCTTGTTTTTCCTGAAAGTATTGGATCCTTTCTCAAGTGAACTTGGCCCCCATGAAATCCCATTTTCGATAGCAATGCCTCGCATTTATCAATACACTCATCTGATAAAGATAATGGCTTAATGGAATATGCGTAGTCAAGATGCAACCTGAGAAGCTTATCGATTATTCTAATCTTTGCATGCAAAGTACAAATATGAACATTCTTAATAGAGATGGAAAGAATGGGATCCCAGATGTCTTCTATGTTTTTAAATTTACTCAAATCTATAGAGTCTCTATTTGGGGCTCTTCTTACTGGTCGCAAACTACTCCAATCTTTGGATCCAATACTTTCCATGCAATAAATGCAAGGATATTTTGCATTTGCACCATTACATATTCCAAGCATACATTTGATATTTTTCAAATCAGCACTCATATGCCATTCCACATTAAATTTACCAACCCCATCAACTACCAACATTTCTCCTTCACTTTGAGAATTAATGATATTTGGAATACCTGTATGGTTGAACAACCATTTCAACGTTTGATGATTTTCAATTGGTACCTGGGCTGCACCAATCCACCAAATCTCCATCTCGGATTGGATCTTATGCAATGGAGCTTTGCCCTCACCATTGCCATGGTCCAATGCCATGTTCATGAGGCAAATGCTAATTCTTTCCATCTTCTGTCCCTTTTGAATCTGTGCTTCATCCAACTTCAAGGCAAACTTTAGAACACCATAACTTTCTTCTACTGTGATTTTATACATATGAACCATTGCAATTTGCACCTTTTTTAGATCAACCCATATATTGTTAAACTCATTGTAATAAAAAATTGCATGTTTTTTTGTTTTTCATAGGACATAGACCTTTTGATGTGAAAGTAATCTCCAAAAACATGTGGAATCTTGCGATTCGTGGAAATTCTTACAGTGGAAACTGCAAGGGCTAGGGGCAATCCAAATATAGTTACCCTATTGCGTTTAAGATTTTTAAACCATAATCCAGAGATAGCACGGTAACCTTTTCGACTTATACCCACAGTACACATGTCTCTATGATTTCATTTGCTTTCACTGTGCCTTTTAAATCCTTCACTAACTCTCTCAGAGTTGGACCTCTCAAATCCACATTTTCTGGTGACTTAAGAATCCTCAAAATGTCTTTCTTATTCATGGTTTCCTTCAAAAGTTTGATTCTTTCCTCATTCTCTCGGATATTTATGCCTAGTATGCTAGAGACATATTTCTTTGTAAGATTTAGTCTCCTTTTCTTTGCTCTCTCACACAAGCTGGTTATATTTTTTAATGGTCTCTTCCTCTCTCTAAATCCTACTGGAGTTTCTCTCAAGCGTATTAGCTTATTCTGCAATGAATTGTTAACATGTTTCAAAATATCAATCTGACTTGTCAACTCTAAAATTTTTGTTTGTGTAGTTTCTAGTGCTTTTTTCATTTCGTGCACTTGAGCTATATATGTGTAAGATGCAGAGTATAACCTCATACAGTAGCCAAGCATTCCATTGTAACCTTCTCCAACATATCTTATATAGTCATGGACATTCAAAAAAGGAGGTGGTTTACCTGTAGAACGATCCCTGGGATAGATATTTCCATCCACCCACAAATCTATATGCTTCATTCCTTGTGTTCGCAACGTGTTGGCTTCAATCTCATCTATCAATACTCGATGATGTATACTTCTCCAAGATGTGTAAGTCGGATCTAGCTGAATAGATAGCTTGTATTTATGTGTGCTTGCGCCTGTGTTATTTGAAGTAGTATTGCTAGACATTCTAGCAAATGAACCGAGCAAGAATCTCACAGTGATAGAAAGCAAGTGCAGCAAAAGGAATGGTAAAAGAGAATAGTGTATAGAAAGAAAACGCGGGAGCAAACAAATGCGAAGTTCGTACAAAATCTCGAAAATACAAAATCTCTCGAGTTCCAAGACAATAAACGGCCGAAAAGGTGACCCCTGACCTGGATTAAAAGATGAGGGCAATTAATGGCCGACCTCTTCAATGAACCAAATATTCTCTCATTAATCACATCTGGACAACCAAATTTAGAGGTTTTATTCTTCCTAAACCTCAACTAATTAGCAACTTAATCACTTTCTTACAAGTGCCATTTTTGAAGCATTTTTGGCCCTAATGCAAGAGAGTAAGAAGCCATTGGAATTAATCCACTCTGATGTGTGGACAACTAAAACTGCATCTCTTGGAGGCTGTCATTATTTTGTCAGTTTTATTGATGACTATAGCAGAAAAGTTTGGGTGTATTTTATGAAAAAGAAAAGTGAAGTTTTTGGGCATTTCAAAACTCTTAAAGCAATGGTTGAAAAAGAAACAGGCCTGCAGATAAAATGCCTAAGGTCAGATGGAGGGGGAGAGTACCTTTCAAATGAGTTTGCAAGGTTCCTGCAGGAGCATGGCATAAAGCAGCAATATTCATGCAGTCATACCCCACAACAAAATGGAATTGCAAAAAGGAAAAACATGCATATTGGAGAGGTATCTCGTGCCATGCTCAATGAAAAAGACTTGCTAGATTTTTATTGGGCTGAAGCAGTTGCTACAGCAGTCTACATAATGAACAGGACTCCCACTGCAGCAATACATGGAATGACTCCAGAGGAGAGGTATACTAGTAGGAAACCAGATATTTCTCATTTGAAAATTTTTGGTTGCATTGCCTATGTACATGTGCCAGATGAGTTGAGATCGAAGTTGGATCCAAAAGCTGAGAAGTGCATCTTTATTGGTTACTCTCTGCAGCAAAAAGGGTATAGATGCTATAACCCTTCTACTCGTAAGTTTACAATGAGCAGAGATGTTGTTTTTGATGAGATGAGTAGCTAGTATAAACCAGTAAATGTGATTGATGATGTAGATGCACAAAATGGTAATGCTGCACAGAATTCACAGCACCAGTCACAAAATATTAGTGGACCTGGAGCGTCCTCTAGCAGTGATTCACATTCTTCGCCATGGACAGGCAGATTGAGATCAGGAGAATCTTCTCAAAGTAATGCAAATAGTGGTATGCAAGTGTCACGAAAAGGAAAAGAGAAGGTAGATCAGTCCATGTTTGATGTGAATGCAGGTCACTCTTATATAGATGGTGAATCCAGTGGCTCAGAACAGAGCATTGATGATGAGTTGGGTATTCCTTCTATTGTTACACCTGGAGTAAGGAAGACCAGGGATGTTTTGAGAGCACCTGGGAGTGAACCTACTTTGCGCAGGTCTACGAGAGCTAGGTATCCTGTGGATAGGCTGAAATATGATGGATTTACAGCCATTCACTATGCATATATGGTTAAAGTGATACAGGAACCAGAACCCACTTCTTTTGAGGAAGCCATGGGAAAAGAAAAATGGGAGAAAGCCATGGATGAAGAAATGGATGCCTTGGAAGCAAATGCTACATGGGAATTGGTACCTTTGCCTAAAGGTAAAAATGCAATTGGCTGTAAGTGGGTTTATAAGGTGAAGCACAATGCAGATGGTTCTGTGAATAGATACAAAACAAGATTAGTAGTTAAGGGGTATGCACAAACATATGGCATTGACTATGAAGAAACATTCAGTCTGGTTGCAAGGATGGCAACCGTAAGAGCAGTCATTGCTATGGCTGCATCAAAGGGATGGTCTTTACATCAGATGGATGTAAAGAATGCCTTCTTGCATGGTGATTTACAAGAAGATGTCTATATGGAGCAGCCACCAGGTTATGTGCATGCTGTTCATCCTTAGTTTGTTTGCAGGTTGAAGAAAGCCTTGTATGGCTTGAAGCAAGCACCTAGAGCATGGTCTGACAAGATAGGACAATATCTTGTCACTATTGGCTTTCAGATTTCCAAGGCAAATTTTTCACTTTATGTGAGAAAAACAGAGAAAGGTATTATGCTACTTGTCATTTATGTTGATGATTTGATTATGACAGGTGACAGTGATGAAGATATCCTTCATGTGAAAATGCTATTGAAGCAGAAGTTTGAGATGAAGGATTTGGGAGAGCTGCGTTATTTCTTGGGCATTGAGGTGATTAGATCACCAAGTGGGATACAGCTCTTGCAGAGGCAGTATGGATTGGACATGCTGTCCAAATATGGGATGACAGGCTGTAAGCCTATTTCAGTTCCTTTGGAGCAGAATGTGAAGCTGAGCACAGATGCAGGTGAGCTTCTAGAAGACCCTACTATGTACAAACGCATAGTAGGAAGTTTGATTTATATGACTATTACCAGGCCAGATTTGAGCTATGCTGTTGGATTGGTAAGTCAGTTTATGCAGGATCCAAGGAAACCACATTTGGATGCGGCTAGACGCATACTCAGGTATGTGAAGTCCACATTGCAGTATGGATTATTTTATGAGACTGGGGTTCAGATACAGTTGCATGGATACACTGATGCTGATTGGGCTGGTAGTATTTCTGATAGACGATCTACCAGTGGATATGTGTTTTCTTTTGGGAGTACTGCAGTCACTTGGAGCAGCAAGAAACAGCCTATAGTTGCCTTGTCGAGCACAGAGGCTGAGTACAGGGGTGCAGCAATGGCTGTATGTTAGGTAGCTTGGTTGCATAAGCTACTTTATGATATGCATCAGTCTATAGATGGATCAGTTGTCATTTATTGTGACAACATGAGTAGTATATACTTGGCAAATAACCCAGTCTATCATGCTAGAACAAAGCACATTGAGGTGCATTATCACTATGTGCGAGAGAGGGTTTTACTAGGTCTTATTGATCTAGTTTATGCCAGCACAGAGGATCAGGTAGCTGACATATTCACGAAGGCATTGGGCGCAGAGAAGCTGCGCAAGTTCAGAGACCTGCTTGGTGTGCAGGAATTGGGATTGAGCTCGAGGGGGAGTGTTGAGATATCGAGCTCCACTCGTGATACGCCAGGGTGACCGTTGTCTATTTATGTCACCGACTTGTCAATTGCAGACGCGGTTGGTACACCGCCCATGAATAATAGCTACATGATAGCTATCCTTATCTACTCTAGTTTGTGGCTCAGTTAGTATGCCACCTTAGTTAGTTGAGTTTGGTTTGAGACCCATATATAGGGTTCTTCTATTTCTTTGTACTTGAGTTCTTTTGGCTTACACAACTAAGAAGAGGAAAATTGTTTTCAGCCTCCACCCTTGTGTGTCTTCCCCCATTGTGCAAGCAAGAAAGCTTCAAGCGAGACTCCTTCCTTCTCTCCCACAATCTTGACAGGCAATTAGAACATGAGTACAGCATTGATGCCTGTAAATTGCTGGAACAGTGAGACCATCACAGATATGATCAATTGTGGCCTGTTTCGGCGCTGCAGCAGGAGTTTGTTATAAGGCGCTACATCACTCGACTTCACCATTTCCTCGAACTCCTCCCCCACATTCTTCGTGCCCCGCACCTTCTGAAGGACACCCTTGCCTTGCTGCAGTCTACCTCTCTCTATCAAGCTGATCAGGGTCTCAACAAGGAGCAGCCCTCCAAGCATCAGTATTAATGAAGGGACACCTGCACTAGCAAGGGCGATGCGCCAGCCCACACCTAGTCTACTAATATAGTTTCTTTGGCTGGACTGCCATTCCCCCTTCCTTACCTGTCAACACGCGACAATGTCCTGAAGGGAGTTACCTTTTGCTTCAGCTTCCTCAAGCATACTCAACTCCACGGGTAGCACTTTTGTGAGTCCTCAAACTCCTTTCCAATCCTTGGATTTTATCTGGCAAGTCTCTTTCTGTAACCCTTTCACATGTCTCATAACACTGTCCTTGAAGCCAAAGAAGAGCTTTTCCTGATGCTAGAGATGTAATCTAATGCTCTATTCTTGAGTATGCATGCATGCATGCACGTGTCCACCTGTGTTGAATGCAAGGACGGCACATACCTTTGCATGAACAGGTCTCTTTCTTCAGCTCTGTCAAGGAAGTGCTGGACAGCACATACCTTTGCATGAACAGGTCTCTTTCTTCAGCTCTGTCAAGCAAGTGCTGACCTCAAAGTTGGGAATCCAATAAGCACAGCACCTCATCTCCAAGTCTCTGTTCTATGTTTCAATTGGGAGCAATGACTACATCGAGGGCTACGTGGCTGTGCCGGGGGCACAGTCACCGCTGCAATTGCTCTACAACCCATCTAAGTTTGTGGAGCTTCTGCAGTGCAATCTTGAGTCCAGCATGTGTACTCGATCGCAGTCTCTGAAGATTTTACCACCCAACTGCATACTACTAGTTGGCCACAATTCATGGGCCTTAACACTTCTTATGGCCTCTGGCCGGTCTTTGCCTATGGTGATGATGTGATAATTGGAATCATGGTTTCGGGAATTTGGCCTGAAAGGAAAAGCTTTGGGGATGAGGCCCTTGGCCCTGTTCCCATCAAATGGAAGGGTGAATGTGAGGCTGGAGCTAACTTCTCTCCTTCCCTCTGTAATGGCAAGCATTGGGTCCTTGTAGTTGGCTCAGCTGGAAATGGAGGCCCAAACCCAGAACAATCACAAACATTTCCCCATGGCTGCTTACTGTAGGTGCAAGCACACTTGATCATGATTTTCGAGCCACTGTAAAGCTTGGTACTGGAGCTACCTACACAAGAGTTTCATTGTATCAAGGCCATGATCTGGCCAATGAACAGGTACACATCCTGCTGAAACTTCAACTTTCTTGAGTATGTCTGAATGGATGCAAAACATAGCTTGTGCATCTCTTCTGGGATGGTATAACAAGCTTCTGCATTTATACCAATTGATGAAGGTTATTTTGTGTGCAAAAATCATGCAGGTGCCCTTAATTTATGCAAGCAATGCAGGCCAGCCAAACAGCAATGGAGAGGCCAATTTGTGCAGGATGGATTCATTAATGCCAGACCTTGTCAAGGGTAAGATTGTAGTCTGTGACAGAGGTCTTGATCCTCGTGCTGCAAAGGGGATCATGGTGAAGCAAGCCGGAGGAGCAAGCATGATCCTCAAAAATGCTCAGACAAATTCCGGTCTAGATGCTTGACAGGCGATTCTCCTACTTCAGAAGACGCTCGTTCGAGTTTGTAATAGAATTCGTGCAAATCTGCGCCATCTGGGACTTTATGTGTAACTATTTAGCAGGCCTTTCTTTTTAGCTATTTAACAGAAGACACTAGCCTGGTAGTTCTGGATATACGCCTTGAAAAGTGTATACTAAGCAATGGGAAGAGCTGGCTATGTTCTCCAAAAGTTAATCTCTGAATGTTCAGCTATGTGAAGAGCTGGCTATGTTACCATAGCTGAACATTTAGTTAATCTCTGAATGTTCCCATAGCTTGAACATTCAATTAATCTCTGAATGTTCAGGTATGGGAAGAGCTGGCTATGTTCTCCAAAAGTTCAAAGCTAGAACTAATCTTGCATACGGTCACAATTACTTTCTGGTTCATCTATAGAGTGTTCTATGTGTAATTAATGGTTCCCTCGGTTTCTGCTTATTTAATACTGACAGGTGAATGGTGGAATGCTAATGTGGAGGATGTTATCACTCACGCTTTAGCCCAGGGTGGGGCTTACAATATCTCAGATGCCATCACAATCAATGGCCAACCTGGTGATCTGTACAATTGTCCATCCTCTGGTTAGCCCTAAAGATCCATGTCTTATTAGGCTTCATGAACAATAATTCCTGAGCTCAGATAAGAATGTGTAGTCCAAAATGGTCACTACAGCATGATGTGGAATTCCGGTCTAGATGCTTGATAATTCCTGAGCTCAGATAAGAATGTGTAGTCCAAAATGGTCACTACAGCATGATGTGGAATTCCGGTCTAGATGCTTGATAGGCGATTCTCCTACTTCAGAAGACGCTCGTTTGAGTTTGTAACAGAATTCGTGCAAATCTGTGCCATTTGGGACTTTATGTGTAACTATTTAGCAGGCCTTTCTTTTTAGCTATTTAACAGAAGACACTAGCCTGGTAGTTCTGGATATACGCCACGATCAGTTTCAGGGAACTTTACCAGATTCTTGGGCTCAATTTGAGAATCTCAGAGTGCTCAGTTTAGGTTATAATAGACTCACTGGATCTTTACCTTCTTGGATATCGAAGCTTTTGACAAAATTCAGCTTCTAGACTTATTGAAAAACAATTTTTCAGGCACAAAGCAGATCTACCACATGGAAGGTCTTAAGATTCATGTAGATGTAACTGGCAACAGTGCTCTATCGCAAGACAATGTACTTCGCAAGCCTGAAGGGGAGAAACTACTCAGAGGGCTACTATTACTATGACATCCCAAAAAGTGTCTGTAAGCCAGTGTCTGTACAAACACAAGAAAGAAGTACTAGTGCAGGAGACCCTCGTAGCAGAAGTAATTACTGAGACTTAACAGGCCTGATAAGCCATAGCAAAAACGTATTGATGCATGAAAGAAGCTTATAAGACATTGCAAAAATATAATTGTACCTGGACTGGAGCTTAGTGATGGTGACCAATGCTGCAATATTCTGTGACCGTCTTTTCTTTCTCTATCATGAAATTTGTGTGCTTCCACTCAGCTCATAGAGTACGGCCTGCTATGTTGCTAAATGAAAAAAGGGGAAAAGAAGAGAAGGCGGGAGCTCCAAAACGTTAGAGGGAAAATATATTAAGGTTAGTGTTTCAATGGTAGGATGAGAACTTTTTAAATTTTTTGAGTTTATCAATATTTATTTCTCTATTTCATTTTTGAAGAATTCTAGAAAAAGATAAGTCACATGATCATATTGATAGCATCACCAATTTGTTATAAAATCCCCCCCCCCCACCTTCGATGACTCAACTCTTGGTGATTTTTGGTGCGTGCACCGCATCAATTATCTCTTTGAGTACAATGAGTAGACTTTGTCGATCATCATCATTCCAAACGCAAGTCTTGTAGAGATTTTCGATGTCTCATCAAAATTGGAAAACTTAAAGGGATCTTGGTAACACTCAAGATTCTTTAAATTAAAAATGTTTTGTCTCATCAGTGATAATATTAGCTACCAAGACTCGTGGATTTATTTACATATCTAATAGAGTCTACATCTCTAATAGACCCGTTTTCAACATCTAGTGTCTAATTGGATCTTATATATCCTTTAATATTCGTATCTACCCAATGCTTCAAATCAATTTGCATATGTTGCTGGCATTGGCACCTTAAAATCTCAACAAATACCCCAATGACTCATTGTTGGTATATTATTATAAAATAAATATTTTCAAAAAATAAAACACAAATATGCACGAGGGAGGGAGGGAGAGAGAGTGTGTGTGTGTGAGTGAGAGAGCAGCATGATTGCCTCTAAGGCATGATTGCCTTAGAGGCAATCATGTCTCTCTCTATACAAATATTCTTTTTAAATTTTGCAGGTAGACTCCTCGGTAGACGCAAATTGTGTTTGGGGTTCGACTCCCCTTGAGTTTATCTTTATTTATTTCATTTACTCTCACATTGATATTGATTATTACTTGTCTACATGACAGGTGAACAATGTCCAAATAGAATTTGAAAAACAACACTTTGATGAAGGTTATGATTGAAATCAACTATGAGGGTATAATCCTAAATTTTTTCAGGTATAATCCTGATTTGTACAAAGGCCCCTCTCACTAAAGTGTAATAGTACGTGATTTCCATTACGAGTGATGGCATAAGCATGGCTTAGATATCTCTAAAAATAATAGTAACAATTATGTTGATTTTCATTCAGTCTCACATTCATGACGCTTATCACTTGTCTACATGACGGGTTCACTATAAGACAGTAACCATTATTTTTAGTTTCAGCCTTATGTTGATTATTACTTTTGAACTATAGGACAATAACCATAGTTTGTTTCAGTTTTAGTTTCAATTTCAACCTCATGTTGAACTATAGGACAATAACCATTATTACTTTTGAACTACATAAACCATTATTACTTCTAAACTACGTCTACTCTAAAAACAGTAGGGAGGTTGTCTGCTACACCTACTCTGAAAACAAATGATTTGATATGAATGATTGATTACTTGTTGATAATCAGAGTACTGCCTTGAAAAGTGTCCTTCAATGCTTGATAACAATACTTATACTAAGCAGTTGATGACTACAACACAGTCATTCATCTGAGGCAATCAGCGAACAAGGATGAGATTGTGTGCATGTGAGAAGATGGACCTAGTTGTGCGAGGGAGAATGGACAATGAGATTGTGTGAATATGAGAAGTTGGGACCTAATCGTGCACGTGAGAATGGACATTTCTTGAATCATGGAGGAATGTTGAGCTCCCATTTAAGAAAACAACTAGTTTTATTTGCATCTTTCTTTTTTTTCTCTTACATTGCCCAAGGTTTTATGACCTTTTACATGTGTCTTATTACCTATGCCCAATGGGCATCCTAAGTACCCAATCCCTTGCTCCAATTCTACTACTTGGAAGTCTGGCTCCCTTAGCAACTTTGCTAACTCATTCAATCCTAGGAAAATAAGCCTCTATTCTCATTGCATTTCTTTTAAGCCTCTATTTTTCATATGCAAATTCATAAGTTTTATGCCTTGTAACATATGCAAATTCATATGAAAATAAGCCTCTATTTTTCGTTATTCCTCTATTCTCATTGCATTTCTTTTAAGCCTAAAATTATCATGCAATAACAAACATTATAACATATCTCCCAATAGAATCTATTGCTACCTCTGCATAGTATGCCCCCAATATGATTTTTCCAAAGATGAACCTCAATTAGATGACTTTAGACTTGACTACTTAAAGTACTACTCGCCCCTACCAATGCCCATTGACCTTTGAGTTCATGCTTCTATACTACACATCAATAGCATTTTCTAACATTTCTATATTGCACATCATAAAATGTAGGTTTGCTTGGTGAGAACTATTAGATACTTGGGTTGCACATATAGCCTATCTTGTAATCATCAACAGTGCACCATCTCTTCTTCTTACTTTCATTACACCTATAAGGCCATGGGAGAAAGAGAGTCTTGTGATTGGGATGCACACTTGTAGATGGATACATTTAAATTGGAAATTTTGCAAATTCATCTCAAGATTTTGAATTTGCAAACCTCAAAGAATCCATCAAGATATATTTTGGACATGCTCTACAATATTCAAGAAGAATAAAATGTTAAATCAAATCGAGTCAAATTGATATAATCCCTTGATCAGTTAAAATGGGATGGTTTCAAAAGAGGTTTAGTACCCCTTACTGAAGATTAAGATACAGTACCTAAAATTCGCCTTCTTCTTGTAAAATTGGAACTTGAACAGAACATAGAGGAGATTCTATTGGTAGAATGCATGTCAAGAGATAGAGACCATTTGTTCTTGCCATACAAAGGATACCTATATTCCCTATATGCTCTTTTATACTTGGTATCAGCACATGTTTCTCATATTTTAGACATTCCAAGCTCCATTTGCATGGAGCTTATAAATATTTGTTAACTATGAAGCATGAAGTATAAGAGCCAGTGTGCAAGCATGCCATCCACTTGGCCTATGCTCGAGGAGAACACCTAGGCTATTTGAAACCTAATTGCCCTTTCACATGCACCAAGGGGTCTCATGACAATCAAGATCACAATGCAATTGGGCATACCATCAAGCACCCATATGATTGTCACTTCCCTCAAAACTATAAGAGGTAATTACACTTTTCCACTTTAATTAAGAGTAGCTGCACATAAATGACATTTGGCCCCCCTCCAATAAATTAACTAACCTACTTCCTAACTCACACGAAGGAACACCTACTCACTATGACCTTCCAAACTAAATTGGCAATAGTTAAGTGAATTAGCAACAATGTAATATTATAAGATGAGACCCAAACTCCTTGCACTATGATTCAATACATTTTTAATATTTGCATGGTGCAAGAGATGAGAAAGAAATCCAACAAAGGACCAATATCAATGATTGCTATATAGAGACATTGTTGATGTACATGTCGTATGAGAAATATGACGTTGAATAAGATAGTTCTACTCCCATTTTCTAGTCATCAAACTCAAGTGGCTCTCACACTATCCGACATGGGTTGATATAAGGTAGTTGCAATAGTTATTGGGTCCTATCTCCATGGCTCGATATAAGGTAGGTGCAAGAATTGTTGGCTCCCATCTCTTAGGTCATACAATTGTCATCTCAAGGCTCCTTTTCACATGCACATCATTGCTATGATTTAACATTATATTAACAATGCATGTATTAATAAATGTTGAGGTGATCCTTGCTTGATAGGATCATGCCTTCTTCCTCAAACAACTTGCTTCCTACTAAAAACTCTACAACAATAGGCATAATTACTAAGAGACATTGTTTGTATGCATGATCAATTTTGGCAAAGAGAAATTGTTTAAAGTTACTAATAGTGTACTTACTAATACAAATGATGTACCACACGTCCATGATAGTTGTGTGATCTCCTAGTGCTTAAACAATTTTGGAGCTTGGTCGAGCTAAATGGGTTCTCATCTCATCTTGTGAGCTCTACTACCTCTAGGTATAAATAAATGAGTTCTTATCTCATCTTATGATATTTTCCTAAATTAGAAGGTTCATATTTATTGTTAGAATATTAAGTAATCCAAAATGTTTTCAACCTCTTGTGATAGACCTTGCAAGGATATTATTCGAACCTCCTATCTTGTAAAGCTAAAATTGTTGGTCAATCTAAGTGCCATTGTGATAGTTTTGTGCCATTTCTCTAAATGATATAGTAGTTGAAGAAATATGCAAGACATGAACCTTTTATAGGAACTCAAAATAGACAAAAAAAAAGGGCAATGTTGCATGTGTACCCTCGTTCCTTTAGAAGTTTTTAGTTAACACACACACACACACACAAATTTTTTAATGATATACCATGACATAAATTAGTAAGTTTTCTTTTTCTATTTGCCTTAACAAAAATACACATTTTTAAAGGGCAGTCCATTACATAAATTAGTGAGTTTTCCTTTGCTTTTGTCTTCACACTTTGATGGTTCATAAAGGAAAGTCATAACATTTAATCTACTAAAATTGTGGTGTGAGAAGTTCTAAGATAAGCATCGCAAAGCGAGATGGATCAAGAATGGCTTCAAATTGTATGATAGCATGGATAAATTCAAGACAAGACTTGATTTGCATACGAAAATCCTCCTTTATTGATATTTTGCTCCATTTAAACATGAGTACTATGACAATTATTGAAGTCTAGTTGACAACAATTGACATTGATTAAAAAAATGTGTGAACATTTCATTTCTAATGTATTTTGATTATGTGTTGAGAGAGAGAGAGAGAGAGAGAGACAGAGAGAGAGTGTGTGTGTATGTGTGTGTGTGTGTGTGATTGAGGGAGTTAATTTAGTAGATCTATTACATTTGATAGCATTGAATAGGCTCACTTATGAGGTTATCTTAAGTTTTACACAAGCATAAAAATATTCAAGCTTCATAAAAGAAGGAGAACATGCGTGCACATGCATATTTAATCATCCACATGCAAAGAAATGAAGGACTGAGATGATGTGCATGTGTGTGTCTTGTATTTAAAAGTTTATGCCTTGCAGTGATCAAGATTCTCACCTAAGTTTTACATTTTTCAATTCATATAAAATATCTCTCTCTTGCAATACATACCATGTGCATGTACAATTTTTATAAATGAAAGTACATGCAAATGCATGATTATCAAGATATCAAACATAAACCATGCATGAGAATCTTAAGCATGAGAATATTAATAGATGGATATGCAAGAATTGAATTGACAAGTTTGTGTTTTAATAATTTTGCATGTTTTTTATGACATTGTTATAAAATCTCCATACGTATTACATCACCCTACAATTCTATACATCCTCCCCTTTGCATTGCAAAACTATGTTTGATGCAAACAATGGCTACAAGGAAAAATTATTCCATCATTGCCTCTACATGAAATAGTATGTTCTAGATGAAAAACATGCAAGAGGAGATTGAGAACATAAGATACACTAATAACTCTCCTATGCTTGACAATTGCATCATAGGTTGAGGTACAATACACTAGCATAACATGCTTGCAACAACTTCTTAGCTTAGTTATATAAACGTTATTATTTACTATAACTAAAAATTTATTTGTTTGCTTTGCTATATAGACATTTATTTTACTTTTTTAGCTTTATATACATTTATCTAGTAAAATTAAAACCTAGTTTAAATCCAAAATTTCCTACATGGTAACTAGAAAATTTTCATACATTTACGAGCTAAGAGTCATTTTACTAGTTATCACTTCATTTCTATGTAGTAAAATTAAAAACCTAGTTTGAAGATGAAAATTCCTACTTACTAACTAGGAAAATTAGTTCATTTACTAGATGTTTGCATTTTTACTATCTAGTCTTGTGTCTAAAGTTCCTTGTGAGTCCACAGTTAGCACTCTTGGTGTCCACATGAAATCAATCATGTTCATCAACAATCTTACTTTTTAGAGTAAGAGGGTGACTCTCATATCAAGCAAATTATGGTGATATTGCTTCTTATTGAAGGTGACTGTTATCAGTTTATGCAATGTAAGCGAAGGTGAAGGAGGGAAGATACCTTCTTATTTACCTGAAGCTGCCTTCTACCAAGGAGTATGGCGTGCTCAATCTTCCTCACAAAATCTTCCCGATGAGCATTTTCTAATTGGTACCTTAGTACTTCCTACTTGGAAGCACATAGATATTCATGCAATTTGAGTAGTTTGAATTCTTCTACAATGAAGGTTTCAATGGCATGTGAAGTTTGGGAACATCCTTGTATCTCACGACGATAAAGGTAGGACATTTTCTGGGCACTATTATGGAAGACGTCATTACCTTCTTTATCAAACTTCTTAGCGCATGATTTTCCATCAACCTCTCTGAAAAACCTTCAAAACGTGTGGAGGTGGACTGCCTACGTCAACGCTGATTGAGACAACTGTTTCTTGTGGTGTGAGCTTGTAACCAAGGCCTCAACGAATTCTTTGCTTCGCCAAAAGTATTATTTCAAGAAAGCTTTATCATTGAATTGAAGTATATCTAATTGCCTTTTCTCATCTTACAATTTGTGAAATTCTTTATCCAGACCTTCTTCTACATTTAATTTTTATATCATGGAGAGGCTTTCTTACCTTGGAAGATAGTTTCTTTGTATCTTGTTCATATACACAAAGGAAGATTGAACGTATACATGACTTCTTCTACCTTGCCCACTAATGTATTGATTCTTCTACTCCACAAATTTTCCTTGAGTTAAGTACTCTTCGTTATCCTTGGCTTCCATCTCACTAAGTGTCTGTATGGCAAGCGACTTTCATGAACCTTGCACAAAACCCCGTGCGACATCTGGTGTAAACGACGTGAAAGCATCATTTTTGATTGACGAGATGGGAGATTATTCAAATACTCCACCCACTTCATCATTGAGTGCTTCATCCTTTTTTACCAATGAGATGAAGAATCTATTGTAGAATCTATCTTTGGCTATTATGCTGCAGAATCAACAGATGCAGTTATCTATGCAGTAGTAACAACAACTACATCAACAATAATTGGATCAACAATAGATGCTACATCAAGAACAAGAGCATACACATGGAGCAACCAAAGCAATCGAGGCCGTGATAAGTGAACGTAAATTATTTGATGGCCGGAATGTCTCAGCTTATCTTAAAACTTTTGAAAGCCAGATGCACTTTTTTGGTGTTCCTACCAACTGGAGCAATTATTTCTTACGACTTGGTATGCCTACTTTGCAGGTTAGAGTGACTGATTTATTTTTGCAAGATTCAAACTAGAATGTCTTCAAGCAGGCGCTTAAAGATTAATATTTTTTGGAAGATTATGGTATTGCTACTCGGAAGACATTCAAGGAGTGGGTCTATCAACCCAATAAAGGACTTGTTGCTTCCGAGTTATTGCGCGAGTTTGAAGAACGCTACAATCATTTAGATACACTTGAACAAAAAACCCTAAACTCAGAGAAAGTGGAGTTATTTTTGCAAGCAATTGATCCTGCACTTTAGGATGAGTTGGGAGAGCTTCTTGAAGACCGAGCAAAGCCAATGGGATTAAAGACAGATTGGCAAGATGTTGTTGATGCTATCTCCACATTAACGAAGAGGCAAATATGGAAGGCTCACCTACAAAACAGTATGCAAACTCTCCTAACGATGTCTACTCCTACCTCCACTTCTCCTATTGCTCCTTCCACTTATTCTACCTCCCATCCCGTGTCTATGTCTACTTCTATGCCTATGCCTATTCCTATTCCTGCGGTAGTTGTCAAGCCATCTGCCAAACCAACTGTCGAAGAAATGGTGGAAGAAATTTCAAAAAACTTGAAGGATCTTCATATAAAGATGGCCAGAAGAGATCAACATCCACTTAACCCTGCTCCAATTTCTATTTCCACTTCTTCTACTTCTATGAACTCTTCCAGAAATGATTGTATTTACCCTTGCATATGGTGTGATAGTCCAGACCATGAGCTCTAAGACTATCAAGACTTCAAAGAGGTGAAAATATTAAAGTCGGTGGTGTGGAAGGATAGGATGATATGTTTCGGAGACTCACAGCAACCTCTCAAAACAAATTTCGGCAAAGGAGGTATGAAGAAATTATTGGAAGAAACTCTTTTACATTCCTCTTATGCAAAGCAAGAGGTGGCAAGAGAAGCTATAGCCTATGGTCTTCAATTGGAGCAGTTACCGAAAGATAAGTCTCCTTTATGGTCCTATGCACTGCATGCAGAAAAGAAAGGTAAAGCTTCTTCATCTAAACTTTCATTCATAGGAGATGCAATTAGAAAAGGAACTAGATGGAATGATCGCGTAGATGTCTTCTCTATCTATTCTTGTATTGCAAAATCTCAAGGATTTGAAGAACTTGTTGAAGAAAAGTGCAAAAGAGATAATGATCAACCAGAAGGATCAAAGAAAGTAACTAGGAGGAGTGAGCTAGTTCTTCAGCCTTCTTTTTCAGGACCGGAGCAAAGCATGGCTGATGAGCAAAAGCCAAAGATGCAAGAAGACAAAAAGGCCCCAAAGTTAAAGGATTCGAAGCTAAAGAAGCAACCTGGATTCAAGCTGCTATCCAACATCGAGCCTTCCACAAATTTGAAAAAGGTACTTGAAGATCAAATTCTTAATTGCAAGATTGAATTAACACTTGGAGAAGTTTTGGGGATTGCCAAGAGAGAGTTCCATGATGTTATTATAGACATCATAAAAAGAAAGCGCCAAATTATTGAAGAACCATTGCAAGGTATGATCCATCGAGAGGTTTTAGCTGTTGCAGAGGCTATTCTCTATGGATTATAAATTGAGGAGGTTGATTCTGAAGAAGAGATCAACGAGGAATCTACAAAAGGATCTCTATGTATGCAGTCTAAGAAGTCTCTTCATCCTTTACTTCAACCCGTCTAGTATGATAAGAGCGAAGATACGCCTAGATTGATGCCTCGAAGCTATTTTTCTCGAAGTCACTGGGCTCGTGCGACTACGGAAACTGTAGTCAAGCTTGGTGATACTGAGACTCCTTGCATTGCACTTTTGGATCATGGTTCCGATATTAATGTAATTGTGTGAGGATTATATGATACTGGTAGATGGCGAGTTGATGTTGATCATGGTTGGCGCATGCATGCAGCCAACAACACTATAGGGGATTTATATGCTGCTTGCCCAAATTTGAAGATTTCCATTGGAGATGTGGGTGAGTCCTATCATTTCTTTGTACAAAACTCTTGTTCTTATCCTATTATTTTAGGGTAGCCATTTATTGCTGAGTCTCAGATGGAGACTAAGGTTTTGGATGATGGATCTGCCTATGTACGAATCCAAAGTAAGGATGGGAAGAGAGTTGTTCAGTTCATGAATGTTTGTATTAATCATCAGCAGATAAAGACTCCTTGAGAGATTCCCCTCTTCTAGCAGGAGAGCCAGATTTTTGCTAGGTACCATTGTCTTGCGAGACGATGGTGGTACGAGTCAAGGGAAGCTCTTGCCTCCTGGGAACGGCAGTTTTTCCTCATGTGTTTATGGTGTATCCACTGAAAGTACTTTGTGTTTTTAGCATATTTCTTATATGCCTAGAGCTTCCATACACTATGTAAAAAGAAAAGAAAAAGAATTAATGATTGAAGGTGTTTTACAGGAACAAGACCGAGTAGATGGTCTCTATGATGGCCTTTCATGCTCAAATACCATCGAAGAAATTTTGGTTTTGCTAAATGCTAACAATCAAGAGGTGTCATATGTCTTACAGGTTCATTCTTTGGCGATGTATTGTGAGATTGGTGATTTCATGCTTCAAAAGAATTTGGGTGCTGAGGATTCTCAGCAAAAAGAATTCCTTGTTTACATATTTTAGCAAAAATATTTGGGTGTTGCTATTTATACACATAAAAATTTGTGCTTACCAGAGTTTTCTCATCATGAGGTGAAATCTGCAGGTTGTAGCAATGAAGCCAGAGTTCAGACAAAATATAAGATAGTTGACAAGAAGGTTCAACCAGTTGAAGGACCACTACCTTTGGACAGTGATGAGATGATTAGAAGAGCTATTATGCAATCTCCTTTGTGAGATCCTACAAGTATTGAACATAAGTTTTCAACTAAGACATTGAAAGAGATAAAGATTGTGACCGAAGGTTTTCTACTTCTCGAAGAGGTAAGATGTTTTGAAGAGATGCTATGTAGACATGAAAAAGCTTTTGCTTTCTTTTCACATGAGATTGGATGCTTTGATCCTAGGGTTGTGATGCCTATGATTATTTTTACCTCCCTTGGAATCTACGGCCTATTCCTGTGCCGAGGGCTCACTTGCCCAAACTGGTAGAGCTCTTGAAGGGAGTGGGTCCCTCCATTGCGTCTGGGAGCAGTCCAAAGGAGCCCTTATAATTACCTCCTAACATTAGCCCTAGACTACTTTGGGGTCTTCTTGCTAACATCTCATATTCTGGCCAACCAATGGTTAGTTTGGGTTATGAGTCAGGTATCAAGTGAGCACCTTCCTACTCTGTCTTGGATGCATCAGGCATACAGCTAAGCAGCTCATAGAGGAGCTTGTTTTTTTCTATGACTCCAAGTACAGATTGCCCAAGGGGGGTCGAGAATATGGAGCCCTTGAGTCTATGCATATATTGAATCTCAATAGTATAGAATGGCCATTGTGTCCTTTGTCCAGTCAGGAGGTTGTAAAATAGGTGCTTGGATTAGGCACTATTTTAAGGTATTAAAGGCTTCTTCACAATCATCAGCCCAAAGGAAATCCGCCTCTTTCCTTAGGAGCTTGTAACCATAGACGAGTGTAATCTCCTTAGGTATGTCTTGCACTTGGGATGCCCTAAGGGTGAAGTGGGGAGGCAAAGTTCCTAAGAATAATGGGACACTCAAATTCATACAGGACCTACAACCAGTAAACAAGGTCACTATTTGAAATGTTGGTGTTGGACCTATTGTAGATGAGTTCACTCAAGCTATTGTTGGACATGCTATCTATTCTCTCGGTCATCTTTATTCTGGATATGATCAGTTCCAGCTTACCCTTGAAAGCACATATTTGACTACGATGAAAACACCTCTAGGCCTTGTCCAAATGTATACGCTTCCACAAGGAGCTACTAATTCGGTTGCTCATATGATGAATGGAATGAACAAGGTTCTATGAGATTTTATCCCCGAGCTTACTATTCCTTTCATTGATGACTTATCTATCAAGGGTTGTTTGGAAGAAGGTAAAGATGATTCTTTAGATGATGATGGATGCAAATTCTTTGTGACTTCACATATTAGAGATGTTGAGAAGATTCTTTGCAGACTGGAAGAAGTGAATTTGACCTTGTTAGGGTTGAAGTCTATTTTTGGTGCCAAAGAAGTTTTGTTTGTTTATCATATGTGTGGCTATTATGGCAGGAAGCCTTCTCCTACTGCGAAGGTTGATGCCATAGAAAAGATTGTGGAAACTTGTTCCTCAACTTTAGGGGTGTGTAGGTTCCTAGGAACTTGTGTGTTTTATCTTATTTGGATTCCTCACTTTGCTCATGTTGCAGATAATCTTTATCAACTCTTGAGAAAAGGGTTACATTTTTCTTGGGAGATGAAACATACTAAAGCCATGAAAAAATTGAAGAAATTATTGAGAGCCACTCTGACTCTTTGAAAGGTAGATTATGAGTGTGGAAGACCTATTGTGCTTACTGTTGATACTAGTCCTATTGGCATTGGATGGGCTGTTGGCCAAGATTATGCAGATGGGAATAGGTATGCTATTCGGTTTGCGGTGAAAGTCCTAAATGAGCGACAACGAAGGCATTCACAAATTAAGAGGGAGCTCTTGGGAGTTGTCATGGCTCTCAAGAATGATAGAGAGTATTTCATTGGAGTTTTTGTGGTGGTTGAGACTAATTGTTTGCCTCTTCTAGGTATGATCATGAGTTGTTCTACTCCAGATATTTCCATGCTTAGATGGATTGGGTACATAAATTCCATGAACCTTGAGTTCACGCACATAGCACGTAAAGACAACCCAATAGCTGATATGCTTTCACGAGCGAGGTATGAAGATATGGATTTTCCTTGCATTGATGATGGGGCTGATCTTTCAGCCATACATGTTGATCATATTTGTCATGTTTTTGCTTTGGAAAGCTTTGATGAGTCTTTGTATACATGAGAATATTTGCACATTGGTCGTTATTTGAGCACAATATCTAAACAAGATGGATGGGCTGATGGGGATTTCAAGAAAATTCAAAGAAAAGCTTATGGTTTCTTCTTGAAAAGTGGGCTACTTTGGAAGCATCCACGAAAGCAAGGAGGACAGCCATTGAGAGTTGTTTGTGATAGAGCTTCACATGTGCATATCATGAAAGAATTCCATGAAAGTCTTTAGGCTGGGCATGGAGCTGTTTGGGGGACCTCTGAGAATATCAAAGAGCATTATTGGATGAAAGGAATGTATAAAGATATTTCACAGTTTGTTGAGACATGCCCTAATTTTTAGTTGTTCTCTTTAGTGAGGCATAGAGATGAGCTTCATCCTACCTACCCGCTATGTAAAGTAATACAAGTTAGTGAAGTCAGTGATGAAAGGAATGCTTGTAATGCTGAGATTGGATCAGTTTGCAAAGTGCAGCTCACCACTACTAAAGTCTTAAGCCATATTTTTTTTTCAGCAAAAATGGCAACCATAACTTTTGTAAAGTTTAAGGTGCATGGAAAACATAACGCTCAAAAAGTTAGGCATGATAACATAATCTATGATGCCAATCAGAGATGAATGATTTTTTTTGACGCCTTAAACAAAGAAATTTGAACAAAATTTGGATCAAATCTTTTTTATCGTTTTCGTAAGCTTTGCGAGACATCAAGTAGTTATAAAAATAGCGAAAAGAAGAAGGCTTAAAGGGGGGTGACATCAACGACAGAGAACAGAAGATGACGATCGAATAATTGGTGATGTTGCTAATGATACAAAAGTCGAAGGACGACATCGACAGATGTTGAAGGTGGCGAGAGGACGAAGCGAGCAAAAGACTGCAACTATGACAATGACGAGATGCGAAGATGTTGCGGTGAAGAACATGTTGACGAGCCGACCTGTTGTTGAAAAAGTCACTGCAATGATAAAGGAAGCTTTACAAAAGACGATGCCATCATCTTTGGGTTTTGGGTTTGCAAAGCATGGGGGCGCTTCATGTAAGACGAGGCCGCATGTGTTCAGACCGAAGGACTAAACAACGACAACTGATAAGTTCATCAATTGTGGATCGTGTTATCGCGTTGTTGCGGAGGTGACGGAGGAGGATGACTACAACAATGAGGCCACAAAAAGAACTAGAGTGAACGACAAATATCTGAGTCAACATCTATTTCCTTATCACTGTACTTGATGTTGCATCTTCTCTCGTCACTAATAATGACCTCGCATCATCTTCTTCAACCTGGCTTGCTGCCAAGGACGACAACAATGGAAAACAATCTTTCATCGATCGCTCCACCAGGGCTGAGATTGTCTCTGGTCAGGGAGAACATCCAGTACACAAAATCAACCACTAAGATCAATCCACGGTTAGCACTCTTGGCGTCCACATGAAAGCAATCACGTTCATCAACAATCTTACTTTTTAGAGCAAGAGGATGAGTGTGATATTAAGCAGAATATGGTGATATTGCTTCTTATCGAAGGTGATTGTTATCAGTTTATGCAATGTAAGCGATGATGAAGGAGGGCGGATACCTTCTTATTTACCTAATGCCTGCTACCAAGGAGTATGGCGTGCTTGATCTTCCTAACAAAATCATCCCGATGAGCATTTTCTGATTGGTACCTCAATACTTCCTACGTGGTAGCACATAGATATTCATGCAATTCAGGTAGTTTGAAATCTTCTACAATGAAGCTTTCAACGGCACTTGAAGTTTGGGAACATCCTTGTATCTCAGGACAATAACGGTAGTCCATTTTCTGGGCACTATTTTGAAAGACGTCATTACCTTCTTTATCAAACTTCTTAGCGCATGATTTGCCATCATCCTCTCTGCAAAACCTTCGAGCTTGTAACCAAGGCAACAACGAATTCTTAGCTTCACCAAAAGTATTATTTCAACAAAGCTTTATCATTGAATTGAAGTAAATCTAATTGCCTTTTCTCATCTTACAATTTGTGAAATTCTTTATCTACACCTTCTTCTACATTTTAATGTTTATATCATGGAGAGGCTTTCTTACCTTGGAAGATAGTTTCTTTGTATCTTGTTCATATATACAAAGGAAGATTGAACGTATACATGACTTCTTATATCTTACCTTGCCCACTAATGTATTTATTCTTCTACTCCACGAATTTTCCTTGAGTTAAGTACTCTTCCTTATCCTTTGCTTCCATCTCACTAAGCGTCCCTATGACGAGCGACTTTCACAAACTCTGCACGAACCCCTGTGCGACAACGCTATAAAAGAATAACATGGTTCCAATGACAAATAGGAGTGTTCATGGAAAAATAGTAAAACGCTAATGAAAAGTACATGAAAACATGTAAAAATTAATAAAAGCCACCCAATCCATGTGTCAAATAAACATGCGGTAAAAAGGAGAAAGGTTTGGGAAAAGGGATGGATTGGGATGATTAGTTCAAACAACAGTTCCAATGTGAAAAAGATATGTTCCCATGAAAACACGTTTGAGGCTCATAAAATCCTTAAAATTTTAATAACTTACGACCCATTGCTCAAAATAGCCAAAAAAGGAAAAATATATTATTCGAAGGGAAAAATAGGGATGTAAGGTCAAATATCAGGTTCGCTAAATGTAGGATATGTTCACATCAAAATACATCTTGAAAGCATAAAAGTGTTCAAAAATGAATAATGAATGAAGCTTGCATTGAAATAGGGGATTGTAAAAGGGAAAAATATCCAATTCAAAGGGAGGAACATGGTTGTGACATGAATGTGCACTTTCGATGAAGTAAAGGTGTGTTTCCATGAAAAGATGAGAAAAAGAGAAAAATGGCTACATGGGGAAAAAAGAAACCCCAGGTACAAAGTGAAATTGAACCACTGGTGTGGGGAAGGGATCCCAATAGGATATAGAAGAGACATTGCATCAATGAACAATCAGATAGTGACATTTTCATGAGTGTATATGGAAAAGACATGCAAAGTGAAATTAAACTACTAGGTGGGGAAGGGATCCCAGTAGGATATAGAAGAGACATTGCATCAATGAACAATCAGATAGTGACATTTTCATGAGTGTATATGGAAAAGACATGCAAGGTTGCTTCCACACACCACTTAAAATGTTTCAAACCAATTTTGTTAATCTGTCAGGTGCCTAACTCTTAACAACAAGCCAAACACTTACATTGTCGAAGGGTTTGTGAAAGCAATGTTGCATCCACAGAGGACCTTGACTAATTTCAGGATAGAAGATCAATCATACATATAAGCAAGATGAGAGGATTTGTATGTTGCAATAGATCTGCCAAACTCCCAACAAGACCTCATCTTCACAGACATATCACCAGCAGTTGCAATCTGAGTTCTGAGGTAATGTAACTATTCAGCAACAAGTAAACTGAATGGTCCAGGGCCTGTGCAAATTCAGTCTTCTACCGTGAGTACGACAAGGGAAGATACAAGAGGCTGGAGTGAAATCACTGCCCATCTATGAGAAACATACTTCAGTTAGCCAAAGATTTCCACTTTGGGTCTATCCGGGATAGCATCTTTCAGGAAGCAGAATTGGTTATCATCCACAGACAGAAATTTCAGTTTTTAGCTTCTCAAGTTCAGAAGTAGGATGATCGGGATCGAGGAATCTAACACATAAGATTTGTTTTACAACTACAAGGTCCTTCTGCTCATCAAAAATTTCGGGAGAGAATTCAACTCCTTCAACCATCTTTAAGCTGACAATCTTAAACTTATCTCTGATCTTCTTTCTATGCACTCAATTAGCATGCTGGATGAATTTTACATTCGTTGTAATGATAGATTTCCCAGGTGAAAGAGCACCGCTAGGAGGTCACATAAAATAGCTCTTTAGAGCTGTTGTTTGGAATTTGAAAGTAATCGGTGAGTGGCTAACATTTTTGATCCTCACAGCACTTGTGACCTGTTTTCCTGGTTCATATGGGAAGTAAAGCTTCTTGTCTCGTTTAAAAAAAACTGATCCTACGCTTGTGCAGAGACAGAGCTCTGACTACAGCTCTAATGAGTGCTGAATCACTAGAATTGTCATGTTGCTGTAGGTGAATGCCTGAATTGCAGACTTCAGTTCAGATAGGTGTTTGTGATCATGGCATCTTTGCACCACCTCCATGGAATTCCCAAAACAAACCACTATTTACAACACTGTGGGGAAAAATCTATGAAGATGAAGAAGAGGGAATCTCTGGACCCTGTGTCTTCAGGATGAAGGTAAGGATAAATTAAACTGTCTCGCAAGGTCTCCAGAAACTGTTCCTCGCACGTCCATGTTGACCTGCTATAAGTACCCAGAATCCCCAAAAACAGGAGCGACCCCTCAAGCTTCTTTATCTCTGCTAACGCTCAACGAACCTCCGCTGGTTGTGCTTATCGATTCAGCTCTTTTGGTTCTCGTTCTTTTCTTGCTAAATCGGATCTGATGAATCAACTTTGAAGCCTGCCTTCATCCACACTTTTTTTTCCGTTCTTCCCCAAATTGGCTTCCCTCCCCGAACCAGAAAAGCCCCCTTTTTAGCCACTCTTCCTTTTCATAGCATACCACACGCAGAAAAGCGGCCTCCACCTTTAGCAAATGTCATCTGAATCTCCCATTTGAGCAACTCCAACAGACCTCAGACTTCCTCAATCACATCAGCCGTATCTTTGATTATCGCCCACCCCTCTGGCCTCAACAGACGGTCCATCTCCACAACAATAGGGTGATGTTGCACCTCTTTTTCAGCCTGCTGAACAAGTGATCTGCATGAAGGAGATCGTAAGTTCTGGGATAGGAGCTGAAAGACTCACACCAATCATGGTACATTCCAAATAGACCACGATCGAAAATTATCGGCAGTGTATCTGCTACTGAATCGAACTCTACAACATTCATCACCCACAGAGGTTGCGGTTTTAGTGCCGTTGCAAATCCCCCATATACAGCCCTCATGTCCATCACATTCCTGATTTTCTTCCAATCAATTCCCAATCCTGTAATGTAAGACTTCTGGATAACACGCTGCCAATGCTCGTAATCAGACTGAAAATGAGCTGGTGCCACTTTGCCATATACCCCCTTCTCACCTTCCAACCATGTTGGAGCTATCTTGAGCCGCTCGGCCAATCCAGGGTCATTCAAGACCGCGCACATCCTCGTCAGAGGGTAACTTCTGGATGGAGGCAGTCATTGGTACATACCATGCAGCATCGGCTTTATCATCTAGATTGCAGATAGGAGGGAAATTCTTTTCTCAGTTCTCATAGCAGGAGTTCGTCATTGGCTTCTAAGAGACAGCAATACCAATGTCCGTGGATGAATCTATCACCTTTGCTACAAGCTCCCAACATATTGCAGCTGTTAAAATCATCATTTCTTTCCATATAGGGACGTCTTCCTCGAGTTTCTAGTAAACCGGTGTCGCGGACCAAACGAAATATCCTCCTGGCCTCAAGACCCGGTTGAGCTCCAAAAGTAGCTTACCACCTTCAATATGCCAAGGTACTGTGTACCACGTGCAATGGACGACATCATACACATTACTAGGAAACACAAGCCTTTGAGTCCCCATCACTGTAGAAATGGTAGGGATTCCATGCTCAAGGGCAAGCTGCACTTGAGCCTCATGTTCATCCTTCAGAGCAAAGGACATGGTCAGCACATCCTTCTCAAACATGAGTCCTCCAAAACTTGCAACACCGCATCCCAACAGCAAGTAATGGATCCAAAGTTGGCATTTGTAAGAAAAGCAAGCTTGAGGTTTCCAAATTAGAAACTTTACTGAAAATTCACTAGTCTTCTTGAACTCCCTTGTCGATACCATTTGTATCTTCAGCATAAGCAAAAAACTTGAGAAGCTCGGGAAAACCATACTCATTGCAGATCTAGAACCCATTCTCCTTCTAAATTGTTTGTAACAAATATCAGATTCAATCCCAAACAGCACTTGTCTCTTTTGTGAAATTGAACATGAACCAACTGAAGGCAAAATGTTCAAGCAAAGCAAAGCACAACGTCTAAGTATGTACAAAGTAACAAATCACACACACAACTTTTGGGTGGTTTTCACACCTCGAATGCGCAGCAATACGACATCCACCCCCTCTAATCCTGCGCATCCTCCGGATGGGCCAACTACCCATGATCATTATCATCAAGATCCACAAATAGATCAATCTCTTCATTATGCATTTCCGGTTTATCAACAAGATTATCTGTCATATCATTTGTCTCTTCCATTGGAGTTTCTTCTCGTTGCTCTTCTCTTGAAAATTTTTCCAATGCATAATCCTCATCATCTCTTTTCTTGAAAATCTTGATTCTTTTTCCAGCAATAGGCACTCTAAGCACTGTCCCATCCAATTCTGTCAGCTCATATGTTGCATTATCAAAGACATGTTTGACTATGTACGGCCCAAACCATCTTTTCACCATCTTCTGAAGTGCAGTATGCTGATTTTCAAGGCTGCTATCAAAGACCAATACCCAATCTCCCTCTTCTATTGCTCTAGGCCACAAGCGATGCCTGCTGTCAAACTTGTCCTTATTCCTTAGTCTAGCAACCTTCAACCTGTCAATAGCTAGCTGAATATCCTCAAGTCTCCTCTCCAACTGTCGAATCCGAAGAGCTAAGAGCTCCTCTCTCATCAAATCCTCCTGCCAAGGTAAAACTGACCAAGTTAAAGCACAAGTCTCAGTCGGCATAACAGGTTTCTGACCATATATCAACTCTGCAGGCATATATCCTATGGTAACACTATGAATCATACGATCAGCCACAAATCAAATGGTAGAAGTCTCGGCCATTCTCCAATCCGTCCTCTGCATGCTTTGGCTAATGCTTTCACTATCGGCGGATGCCCTCTTTCACTCTTCCCATTTCCCTCTAGATTATATGCTGTAGTTAGAGCCAACTTGATTCCTAGTTGAGAGAAAAACTCCCTAGCTTCATCTGCATCCAATTCACCACGATCCGCAGTGATCTTACCCACACAACCATACCTGCAGAAAATTTCCTCCAATAAGAACTTACACACTGCACTAGTGGTCTTCGTTCTCAAAGATCTGCCCTCAACATGATTGGTAAGATCCTCTCTAGCCAAAACAATGTATCTCATCTGCCATAGACCCATAGGCATGGTAACCAAATCAACTACCCACTTATAATGAATGCATAGCGGATAGGTCGGATGAAGCTCATCTCGATGACGCACTACTGAATACATCTGACAGTCTCTGCAAGTCTCAACAAAGTGAGAAACATCTCTATACATGCCTTTCCACCAATATTTCTCCTTGATTTTCTCATAAGTAGCCCAGACTCCTCTATGACCAGCCCAAGGACTCTCATGAAACTCCCTCATCACCTGTAACTGTGTCTCTCTATCGCAGACAACCCGCAAAGATAATCCGCCTCTTTTCTTCGGATGCTTCCAAAGAAATCCGTCCTTGAGAAAATAACCATAGGCTTTCATTCTGATCTTCTTAAACTCTTCATCTGTCCATTCATCTCTTTTGCTTAGTGTATTAAGGTACCTGCCAATCTGCAACCAATCTCCAACATAGAGTTCTTCTATGAAAGCCACAATATCATAGACATAACAAACATGATCAACCATAGTGGCTGAAATTTCTGCATCATCCTCTTCTGCAAGTAGAGTCTCCTCATCATCATATCTGGCTCTAGACAACATATCTGCCACTGGATTATCCTTCCCTGCTATGTGTTTAAATTCCAGATTTAATGACCTGATGTATGCAATCCATCTCAGCATAGCTATATCCAGAGTAGAGCAACTCGTAATCATACCAATCAATGGCAAGCAATCTGTCTCTACCACAACTGAAGCTCCAATAAAGTACTCCTTGTCACATTTGAGAGCCGTAACAATCCCCAATAACTCCCTCTTGATTTGCGGATATCTCCTCTGTCTCTCGTTTAGGACTTTCGCCCCAAACCGAATAACATACCTATTTCCATCTGCATCATCTTGACCCACAGCCCAACCTATGCCAATTGGACTAGTGTCAACTGTCAATACAATAGGCCTTCCACAATTATAATCCGCTTTCCTGAGAGTAGGAGCATTCTGCAATAACTTCTTCAATTTCTGCATGGCTCTCATCCCAATAGAATTTCTGCCCCTTTCGAAGCAGCTGATATAAACAATCTGCTATGTGTGCAAAATGAGGTATCCAAATCATATAAAACACACAAGCTCCAATGAATCTCCGTACCTCTAAAGTGGTAGAACAATGCTCCGCAATCTTGCCTATAGCATTCACCTTATCAGGTGAGGGTTTCCTGCCATAATACCCACACATATGTCCAACAATGACAACCTCATTCACTCCAAAAACAGATTTTTGCCCTGAAAGTGTCAAGTTCACTTCTTCTAACCTGGCCAAAATCTTCTCACATGGTGAAATATGATTAGCCACAAAGGTTCTGCATCCCTGCTCATTTAGACTCTCATTTTTCTCTTCTTCTGCACACCCCTTAATGGGCACGTCATCCAAGAAAGGCATAGTAAGCTGAGGTATGTAATCTCGAAGGACTTTATGCATGGCATTCATCATATGCGCAACAGAATTAGTGGCACCTTCAGGCAAGGTACACATCCTGACAAGCCCAATAGGAGTTCTCATGGTGGTTATGTCCCTGCTTTCCAAAGCCAGCTGAAACTGATCATATCCTAAATACAAATCACCTAAAGAATAGATGGCACATCTAGCAAATGCTTCTGCAAACTCATCCACAACTGGACCTATACCAACATTCCTGATAGTAACTCTATTCACTGGCTGCATGTCCTGTATAAATCGGAGAGTACCATTCTTCTTTGGAACCGTAAACCACATGTTTGAGTATGGTGCAGATGAAGGCTCAAGAATTCCCATCCTGATTTTCTCATTCAATAAATCAATCAGCTTTGACAAGTGTGCTTTAG
This sequence comes from Lygodium microphyllum, assembly GCF_053477565.2. Lineage (NCBI taxonomy): Eukaryota > Viridiplantae > Streptophyta > Polypodiopsida > Schizaeales > Lygodiaceae > Lygodium > Lygodium microphyllum. The sequence goes on from NC_141156.1 coordinate 70,741,965, forward strand.
GCACTGGAATAGGTCGAAGATTCCATGGAATATGAGGAATAGTAAAAATGACCATAGGAGCAACAATATTAGGATTTACACATCCAATCTCATGCGGGAAAAAAACAAATCCCCTTCCATGTCGCTCAAGCATCTCCTAAAAGCATTGCTTCTCTATGGGTAGCAAGAAATCACCATTTCCAATTTTCAATCCAGCAAGAGTCTCTGCTGAAAATTTATGACCAATATGCTCCGGATTCCTCAAAATTGGTTGTTTAGCAGCCCTCTCTATTTGCTGATTACTGTCAGGTGGAAGCGGTACAACTACCGGCTTCACCTTCTTATCCACAGTTTTGTATTTCGTGTCAACCCTGGCTTCATTATGCTCTTCTGCATTACACAAATCTTACTGTAAATCAGCAATTCTGCACTCCAATGGCTGAATATCCTCAGCCCTCTGCTCTATGGACTGCATAGAAACAGCCCTAAACTCTGGATGCTGTAATATTTTAGTAGTAAACTCTGTTGGCTGAAAGTTTTCAGCCCTCTGTGTCTCTGAAAGCTGATCATAACCAGCTGGAAACTCTGTTTACTGAATTTCTTCAGCACTCAACACCCTTTGCTGAGTTACCTCAGCCTCTGACTCAATTTGTGACACAAAATCTGCAATTTCATGAAACATGTCCAGGGACTACACTAATACATTACTGTGACAACTCTGCATATCAGTTTTCAGCATATCTTCCATCTCTTCCATCGTATCTACACAAATCACACTGTCATACATCCCATCTATGTGGTCATCATCCTCCAAAATTCTTGCATGTTTCAAATTTTTCTCCTTCCTGCATATGTACTGTCTGGCAGCTCTAGGCAACCTAGAAAACTTCTGATAGCTCATCAAACTATTTGCTGAAATTCCAACAAAACCGGAGGAGAAAACACTGCTGCCAAGAGGCGAGAACTCCAATCTCCTCTGCTCTGTACCACCGTCGTCTCGCGAAACGGCGGTACCTAATGAAAACCCGAATCCCTCACAGTGGGCAAAGGTGCATCTCTGAGAGTATCCCTGTTTCTAACATGGTTCACACATACAGTCATAAACTGATCTACTCTCATGCCATCTTTACTGCGAATCCGTGCATAAGCAGAACCATCATCCATTACCTTTGTTTCCATGCGCATCTCTGTGATGAATGGCTGTCCAAGAATTATAGAATAAGAGCATGAATCCTGCACAAAGAAATGAAAATCCTCCTCTACATCACCAATAGAAACCCTGACACTAGGACATGCAGTATACAAATCACCTACAGTGTTATTGGCGGCTGTCATACGCCACCCATGCTCTATATCCATAGGCCATCTGTTACTCTCATAAACTCCACGAACTATGAGATTAATATCTGAACCATGATCCACCAATGCAACATAAGGCACCTGTTTTTCTCCAATCTTTACCATCGTCTCTGTAGTTTCCCTAGCCCAATGGCTCCGCGAAAAGTGACTACGCGGTATCAAGACAGGCTCATCAATTTCAACATAATGCATAGGCTGAACCCTCTTCTCTACCTGCGGAAAAACAGAAGCATTTTCAACCATAACCTCATCATCATCCTCATCCAACTCCCCAATCAAAACTCTCTGTGTATCAGTGGTAGACAATGCATGTCTTTTCCTCTTCAAAACCTCCTGAAACTGATCCTGAAACTCTCTTTTCGAGATGCCCAAAATCTCAGAAATAGTGAAAGTCACCTCATTGCCAAGTATCTTATCATTAAAGATTTTCTTCATGTCCGTAGATGTCTCAATATCGGACATCAATCTAAACCCTGGCTGCTTTCTCTCTCTAGGCTCTTGCCTCTTTTCTCTCTTTTGAGCATCTTCCATCTGTCGATGTGGCCCTGGTCTTGAAGACGGTCCTGCAGTAGGTGGAGTAACAAACTCACCCCCTCTAGTCTTCTTAGCTGCACTTGGATTTTCTTCATCCCTCTTACGCTTCTCCTCAACAAGTACATCTGCACCCTGAGACTTAGCCAAATAAGCATAAATAGAGTACCTGTTAACAGGCGAGTCCCAACCTGTCTCTGATCTGATGCTAGAGCCTGCACTAGTCAAAACAGTTTACTGAATTTTCCCCTTGTTTGCAGTCTCCATAGCATAAGTCCATAGCGCTGACTGAGTCTCTGATCCCTTTTCAATCTGGACTCCATATGCAGAAGCATCACCTCTAGCTGTCACATAAGAAGTACGCGCAGCCATGTCATCCACTAACTTCTTCATTCCACTTTTACCAAAGTTGGTAGCAAGTGGAGCTCCTGTCTCAGTCAACCAAATCTTACCATCTTGTCCCCAATATACCAAATTCTTCCTCCTTGCATCCTGAAAAGATTCACAATCCTTGCAATGCTGATGGTTCGTACTATCGCACCAAATACATCTTCGATCTCTCCTAGGTGCACTAGGAGCACTCCTAGGTGCAGTAGGAGCACTAGAAAAAGTAGTAGGCGCAGTCGAAGCTAATTGCTCTTTCAACTTTCCCACCAACTCCGCTTTGACTGACTCCAGTGTCAAATCTGTTATGCCTTTGATTATGTCATCAAGAGAGGTAGGCACCGATGGAGCGGATGGTTTTGGAGCAGAAGGTGTAGGCATCGGTCGTGGAACAGGAGGAATAGGTGGAGTGGAAACAGTAGGCACTGGCATAGGCCAAGAAACTGGCTGAGGAGGAGAAGAAATAACAGGGATAGAAGCAGGCATAGGAGCAGATGATGGTGTAGGTGTCATGGAACCATTCTGTAGACGAGTCTTCCAAATCCTCCTCTTGGTCAAAGTCGAGACTGCATCCTGAGCATCCTGCCAATCCGTTTTAAGACCCATAGGCTTCGTGCAATCCTCAAGAAGCTCACCCAATTCTTCTTGAAGAGCAGGATCTGCAGCTTGCAAGAAAAGCTCAACTTTTTCAACATCCAATGCTCTTTGTTCAATGGCATCAAGCTGACTATACCTCTCCTCAAATTCTTGAATCAACTCCGAAGCAGCTAGACCTTTGTTTGGCATGTAGACCCACTCTCAGAATGACCGCCGAGTAGCCATACCAAATTCCTCAAGGAAATATTCTTCTTTCAGGGCCTTCTTAAAATCTTGCCAATGTGTATTTTGAATAAAAAGATCAGTCACTTTTGCCCTCAAAGCGGGTGTGACAAGACGAAGGAAATACTTACTCATAAGTCCAGCTGGAACTCCAAAAAAACCCATCTTGATCTCATATGTCTTCAAATATGCTGAAACATTACGGCCGTCAAATAGCTTCTTCTCATTCTCAACTACTTCAATAGCCTTAGTCGCGCTGTTTGCATTCTCCTACTCCAAATAGAGTTGCCTTTGCTGAGAAAACTGCTGTTGATGGAATTGTTGCTGCTGCTGCATATACAATTGTGTCTGCTGATTTTGGAGCTACATATACATGGACATATTCTGCAAAATCTGCTTTAGATCCTCTATTGAAGTACTTGACGCAGCACTCATTGATGGAGCTGAAGTAGATGCAGCTGGAATTGTAGAAGAGGCTGAAGTATCTCCCATCCTGAACTTTCTGCGACGCTTTCACGTCAGGTTCACCAAAGGTGTCGAAGGGTTTGTGAAAGCAATGTTGCATCCATAGAGGACCTTGACTAATTTCAGGATAGAAGATCAATCATACATATAAGCAAGATGAGAGGATTTGTATGTTGCAATAGATCTGCCAAACTCCCAACAAGACCTCATCTTCACAGACATATCACCAGCAGTTGCAATCTGAGTTCTGAGGTAATGTAACTATTCAGCAACAAGTAAACTGAATGGTCCAGGGCCTGTGCAAATTCAGTCTTCTGCTGTGAGTACGGCAAGGGAAGATACAAGAGGCTGGAGTGAAATCAGTGCCCATCTATGAGAAACATACTTCAGTTAGCCAAAGATTTCCACTTTGGGTCTATCCAGGATAGCATCTTTCAGGAAGCAGAATTGGTTATCATCCACAGACAGAAATTTCAGTTTTTAGCTTCTCAAGTTCAGAAGTAGGATGATCGGGATCGAGGAATCTAGCACATAAGATTTGTTTTACAACTACAAGGTCCTTCTGCTCATCAAAAATTTCGGGAGAGAATTCAACTCCTTCAACCATCTTTAAGCTGACAATCTTAAACTTATCTCTGATCTGCTTTCTGTGCACTCAATTAGCATGCTGGATGAATTCTACATTCGTTGTAACAATAGATTTCCCAGGTGAAAGAACACCGCTAGGAGGTCACATAAAATAGCTCTTTGGAGCTGTTGTTTGGAATTTGAAAGTAATCAGTGAGTGGCTAACATTTTTGATCCTCACAGCACTTGTGGCCTGTTTTCTTGGTTCATATGGGAAGTAAAGCTTCTTGTCTGGTTTTAAAAAAACTGAGCTTACGCTTGTGCAGAGACAGAGCTCTGACTACAGCTCTAACGAGTGTTGAATCACTAGAATTGTCATGTTGCTGTAGGTGAATGCCTGAACTGCAGACTTCAGTTCAGATAGGTGTTTGTGATCATGGCATCTCTGCACCACCTCCATGGAATTCCCAAAACAAACCACTATTTACAACACTGTGGGGAAAAATCTGTGAAGATGAAGAAGAGGGAATCTCTGGACCCTGCGTCTTCAGGATGAAGGTAAGGATCAATTAAACTGTCTCGCAAGGTTTCCAGAAAATGTTCCTCGCACGTCCATGTTGACCTGCTATAAGTACCCAAAATCCCCAAAAACAGGAGCGACCCCTCAAGCTTCTTTATTTCTGCTAACGCTCAACGAACCTCCGCTGGTTGTGCTTATCGATTCAACTCTTTTGGTTTTGGTTCTTTTCTTGCTAAATCGGATATGATGAATCAACTTTGAAGCTTGCCTTCGTCCATGCTTTTTTTTCCGTTCTTCCCCAGATTGGCTTCCCTCCCCGAACCAGAAAAGCCCCCTTTTTAGCCACTCTTCCTTTTCATAGCATACCACACGCAGAAAAGCGGCCTCCACCTTTAGCAAATGTCATCCGAATCTCCCATTTGAGCAACTCCAACAGACCTCAGACTTCCTCAATCACATCAGTCGTATATCTGATTATCGCCCACCCCTCTAGCCTCAACAGACGGTCCATCTCCACAACAATAGCGGTGATGTTGCACCTCTTTTTCAGCCTGCTGAACAAGTGATCTACATGAAGGAGATCGTAAGTTCTTGGATAGGAGCTGAAAGACTCGCACCAATCATGGTACATTCCAAATAGACGAGGATCGAAAATTATCGGCAGTGTATCTGCTGCTAAATCGAACTCTACAACATTCATCACCCACAGAGGTTGCGGTTTTAGTGCCATTGCAAATCCCCCATATACAGCCCTCATGTCCATCACATTCCTGATTTTCTTCCAATCAATTCCCAATCCTGTAATGTAAGACTTCTGGATAACACGCTGCCAATGCTCGTAATCAGACTGAAAATGAGCTGGTGCCGCTTTGCCATATACTCCCTTCTGACCTTCCAACCATGTTGGAGCTATCTTGAGCCGCTCGGTCACTCCAGGGTCATTCAAGACCGCGCACATCCTCGTCAGAGGGTAACTTGTGGATGCAGGCAGTCATTGGTACATACCATGCAGCATCGGCTTTATCATCTAGATTGCAGATAGGAGGGAAATTATTTTCCCAGTTCTCATAGCAGGAGTTCGTCATTGGCTTATGAAAGACAGCGATACCAATGTCCGTGGATGAATCTATCGCCTTCGCTACAAGCTCCCAGCATATTGCAGCTGTTAAAGTCATCATTTCTTTCCATATAACGACGTCTTCCTCGAGTTTCTAGTAAACTGGTGTCGCGGACCAAACGAAATATCCTCTTGGCCTCAAGACCCGGTTGAGCTCCAAAAGTAGCTTACCACCTTCAATATGCCAAGGTACTTTGTACCACGTGCAATGGACGACATCATACACATTACTAGGAAACACAAGCCTTTGAGTCCCCATCACTGCAGAAATGGTAGGGATTCCATGCTCAAGGGCAAGCTGCACTTGAGCCTCATGTTCATCCTTCAGAGCAAAGGACATGGTCAGCACATCCTTCTCAAACATGAGTCCTCCAAAACTTGCAACACCGCATCCCAACAGCAAGTAATGGATCCAAAGTTGGCATTTGTAAGAAAAGCAGGCTTGAGGTTTCCAAATTAGAAACTTTACTGAAAATTCACTGGTCTTCTTGAACTCCCTTGTCGATACCATTTGTATCTTCAGCATAAGTAAAAAACTTGAGAAGCTCGGGAAAACCATACTCATTGCAGATCTAGAACCCATTCTCCTTCTAAATTGTTTGTAACAAATATCAGATTCAATCCCAAACAGCGCTTGTCTCTTCTGTGAAATTGAACATGAACCAACTGAAGGCAAAATGTTCAAGCAAAGCAAAGCACAACGTCTAAGTATGTACAAAGTAACAAATCACACACACAACTTTTGGGTGGTTTTCACACCTCGAATGCGCAGCAATACGAAAACATCCTCATACTTAAGACAAGATGTCCACATATAAACACAAGAGATAGGGTTAGAAACAATTGGTTCGTTTAGTTGATGATCAAAATGGACAATCATTGATATGCTCGATGGTAGAGTCATCTACAAGAGGTATCACATCTAGCTATAGCACACTTTAATCATGGCATGTACTATGCAGTAGTACCCAAGGAATAGAATTGTTGATGATGACCCATAACATTATTGATAACGAAGAATATAGCACTCAACTCAACAGTCACTCATCCAAGAAAGAGAAATCAGGCACTCGCCCCATAGCTTATGTCACTCAAAGAAGAATTGAAAGGAACCTATATCTTACACCTAGTTAGGAAATTGACAAAATTGAGGGGCTTAGAGCCAGTATGCTAGCATGCACACTTGATGGTGTACCAGTGCATCCTAACCCATCTGGCATTGGTGCAAGAAGGCCAGGGAGCCTTATTATGTAGTGTTGCATAGAACAAAGTGACATATCCTATTGTGGTAACAAAGACATGTCCCACGTGTGTAGAGGAAAATGGAAATGTATATGATCACCAAATATCATAATGTCCCTCAATCCTCACCTCTCTATTAAATGAAGGAAGGATTGGTCATTTTCTATCCCCCCTCTGTCTCTCACTCTGTTGATAGATAAACCCATTGATGTAATCCTCACTACATCTTGCGTAGAGGTTGTATGCATTTTGCACAATTAAGGGTGCATTTGTGAATCTTGCCCTATGCCAGCATATAGCGTGAGAAGAAAGGCCAAGGAACCTTATCATGCCTTGCATAGGAACATATTATGCTTTGTGGATTGAGAGGCCTAACCTATGTATGCAACTTTCCATTTTAGACATCTCATCTCTCATTGGAATTGAAGGGAAAAAACTAGTCACTCACCCCACCCTCTGTCTCGTGCTCTATTGATGAATACAAAGGGAAACCCATACTTACATCCTATTAGGATGAATGCTTGTGTCACTCAAGGGATTTTTTATGAATATTTTCTTTGTCTTGGGTCCATGATGCTAAATAGTGTCTACTGATAAAGAGATGTACTAAGAGAGATAGCCGATATACCAAGAACTGGGTTTGAATGTAGGCGCTTTTGTTTACTAAAGGAGTTAGATACTTGCAGAATAACAAGATACAGTGCACCAAGGGAGATGGCTTCAGAGGTGCATCCTTAAGAGTTCAACTAATAAATCAACCAATGTGGATTGTGAGGTAGTATCATCTTTTTTGCAGCTAGCTTCTCACCCAAGGGTGTTTGCCACCGTGGAGCAAGGCCTATTATGATGGGGATTTTTTTCCTTTTCTCCCATAGTAGTTTATTTGTTTTTTTTCTCTCTCTCTCTCTTTCCTACTCCCAAGGGTATTTCCACTTTTTCTCAAAGAGTAGGTCAGTATGGCACGGACCAAAGTCATTTTCTCCCATAATCTAATTTCCTTTGTATTTTTTTTAAATAACAAAGATTTTAGTGTTCAAAACCAATTCCGCCACATTTGTTCGATTAGAAGGAAAGGAAAAAAAATAGGGGTAGAAGCTGGAATAGAAGGTATAGTAAAAATCATTTGCTTCATCAACAAAATCCATATGATGATGACTATGAAAAGCAACATAAGAAGCATTAAGAAGTGACAAAAAATGGAGAAAAGGGACTCTTGACTATGATCGTCAAGATCCCCAAGGAGAGTACTACTTTTTCAAGCAATAGCCATTGTCAATTAAGAAGGGATCATTAGAGGCATCTATAGCCTAGATCTAAACAGAGCTAGGATTGGATTTTAGAGCCCATTGTGAAGTAGAAAAGTAGTCCAAGCCATAAATGATGTATTTTTCATGAAAAATGAAACGGTTGTGGATCGATGAGCTGGAGTTTTCCTAGATGGAGTTCAATGCCATAAACCCAACACAAGTCTCGGTTCATCGATCGGAGTTCGTTTGACCCCTCGTTTAATCTCCACAAGGTTTGGAGTTATAAAGTGGCTATGTGATCCAAGAGTCAAAAAGTGCATGATAGAGGTCAAGTTTATAGATTTTGATATCAGAAAGTCAGCTATCTAGTTCATTCATGAATCGAAGTTCATTCGAGCCTTCATTTGGTCAAAATTCACTTATGCCAAGCGCGAACACAAGAGGAGAAACCTTTTTTTTTTTAAATTTAAAGCTTAACAAGCTTGTTAAGCTTGGAGAAGTGAAGCATCACAAAATATGAAACATGGGAATGGGGGCATTGTTTTTTTTAATTCTCTAAAAAATAATTTAAAAATGTATTTATTGCTTGTTAAAACTGAGAGGAATGGAGAGGGTAGCAAGATACTCAATTTCTTCGCTTTCCATCACGACAAACTGATAAAAAATGGTGCATTGAATGAAAAGATCTTATTTTAGTATTTCTCTCTCCTCTCTCCTCTTATTGTATGTTTCTATGGGTTAATGTATGAGAGAAGGGGGTGGGCTGAGATGAAAGATTTTGATTGTGCGATGATGTGGGGGCACAAAGAAGTGTAGATTAATGGGGTTGAAAGGATCATCAATGGCTATTATGAAGCATTAGTGGTGGCTATTGTGAAGTGTCAACACACCTCCAATTATGAAATGTGTATGTTGTAAGGGATGCGATTTCATGAGTATGTCATAGATTTTATTGTTTTATGATAACTTTTGGTTGAAAATGGTTGGAAATGATTGTATTTGGTTGCCAATGCTCTCATTTATCAGCAATCGAGAAAAAATCAGTCGTATAATAATTGTATAATAAATACGCAAAACCCACAACATTGAGGTTTAAGGAAAATTATTAATCAAGAAAAATCAGTTATATAATAATTTTATGCTAAATACGCAAAACCCGCAACATTGAGGTTCAAGGAAAATTATGTGTTTTTGGGGTTTTGTCGTGCGTATAGTGTTCTTATGGGTTGAAATATGATAATAAAATCATTATCATTAAGATTAATTAATATAAACTAGAAAATCAGTAAATATTAATAACTATCCATTAAAAATAGGGAAAAATAATAAATAATAAGAAAAAATAGATTTTTTTGGATCTGAAAAATAAGAAAACATAAGATTTATGGTTGTGAATGTATGATGCACCTGAAGCATGAGGTTTAACCTCACTTTATCCCTATCTCTATGTTAAAGTGGATTTTTATTACTTTGATGAAAGAAAAATACATGAAAAATACTCCTTAAACCTACTACCGAATGCATAACTTTAAAGAGAAGGGGGATATTAAGTGTTTAAAATATGCTAAATGCTAATGTTTTATGATGCATGGCATATAGGGTACCTTGTTATCTAAAATTAAAAGGGACTAGTAGCACGAGAATGCTCAATACTAGCCCTAAGCAGTGCATCAATTGCGGATTAGAAGAAAGACATGAAAAGAACTGTTTTTGCACTTTCACAATGCTGATTGTTAATTAATGAACTTTTTTAAGCATGGTAGTCATACACAATTGCATTGCACACACCATATGGTATCATCATGGATGCATAATAATTGTTTTTATGAGTGATGACCTACGTTGAGGGTGTGAGGTACCCTAAGTTGTAGGGTTAGAGGTTTGGTTCCTTGGGTTTGAGATTCATTATCTCCTGGATCCATCATTAAGAGAGTGGAGTATGTTTTGAATGTGTTTTGTGTGTTCATCATGACGCATCTTGGGGTCAATCCTCAAGGTGTAGAAGAGCCATAGTGTAACCGTGGCAATCAACCAAGGGGTGCTCCCTTTGTATGTGCTTACATGGTGTATTACACCAATATGTTTAGGGACTCTCTCTGAGGAGTGTGGGAAAGGATATTCGTTGGACTACAAAAGCATACAAATGCAAAAGTTGTGTATTAGAGGTTAGGGTAGTATATCCCTTAGATGCTCCTAGCCGCGAGGCCATGTAAGGTGGTTTGAGGTGTGTAGTAGAGACTCCACTGGTGCCTTAGAGCCAATGCCAGCCTATTTTAGGTCCTGACAGGTGGTGCGTTTGCCAAGAGCCACTAATATGTGGCGGTTTTCAAATCTCAATCAATAGGGACCGGTTCATTAGTGTATACCAAAAGGCAGTGAGATAGATCCAAAAGACCATAAAGCCGAGCTTGAGAAATAAGAAAGAGTTGAATGGGCTAGATGGTGGGCCAAAATTATTAGAAGATATTCTCCACAAAGGAGTGGTCCAATATCCCTATAAGGGACGGGTCTTAGTAACCCTAGCCCCACGAATAGTCCATTAGGAGGAGGAAGTTCTAGTACTTTTTCCCTTCAAATAGTCATCCCACATTGAGTGGAGTAATAGTTCCCATTGTCCAAACCCCTTTAGTGAACCCGATTGTTACTATGGCATAACACATTGCAATTCTAATAGGAACACTGGACTTGCCAGCCTTAGGATTCCCTCTGCCCATTTTCAATGGGTTAGTAGAGGAAGGTGCCAAACTTCATATCAATGAATTCCAAAAGTTAATGTTCAGTTGTCGAATCCAAGATAAAGGACACTTGATGATGTTCTTTAATATGACTTTGAAAGGACAAGATATAGTATGGTATCAAAGAGTCTATAAGCTCCAACCATAACTATGATTTACTTCTTCTTTTTGCAATCTTTTAGAGAGAGTTTTCCCCTGAAAGGGGAAGTTACTATTGGCTATGTGCCCTCAATGTAACACATCAATAACCTCACAAGAATGGTTGAGGTTATGCTAAGAAACTAAAGGACGTATTTTGTAAGTTGCAAGCCTATATTCCTATTTCAACTACTACTCAGTTGCAATAATTTTTGAATATGATAGACTTTAATTACAAGAGCAAAGGAGGTAGAATTGTGATGACATTGATATGGCTATTACAAGAGCAAAGGAGGTAGAATCATGATGACATTGATATGGCTATTATAAGAGTAAACGAGGTAGAATCGTGATTACAAGTGGCCTATATCTCTAGGACAATCTCGAATCCGAGTATAGGTGCTGAAAATACTTTGGCATTGACAAATGGAGATCAAGGGATGCCCATGAGTACTCTCAATGGGAGAGGAAGTATGATTCAAAATGTGCCCATGTTGTGAGCTCCTCCTAGTGTGACCATGCCTATGGCTAGTTAGATGACTCCACCAAATGTTGGAAGCCAAATGATAAATCCTATTGTTGTTATAGAAAATCAACAGTCAATCCCTAATCAAATAGTTAGGCCAATGGAATGACAAGTAGATAATCGTGGATATGAGTCAAGTGCCTTGAATATCCTTGGTGAAGTTAAGGATATGATGAAGCACTATATTGACATGATGAGCGAACAATATAGACAAATAGCTTTTGATGCAAATTTCCTTAAGAATTTGATAGGTAGTCGATGCCTTGAATATGGTGCCCCCTCAAGATTCAACTGTAAGTGGTGTGGCGGCCAACATTTCCCTAGGAATTATCCAAATGATAAATGTGACATATGTAAAAAGTCCGGACATTTAGCTAGTATCTATTGGAGTAAGATTAGCTCTCTCCAACAACTAGGTCTAGTTCATCATTGATCGCAAAGGAATAATCTTCATCAAGATGAGGGTCCAAAACAAGTGTACTGCAAAGAGGGAAAGCTATTGTAGAGGAGTGTCTAATGGCAGTGGAGTCAGCCTTATTCAAGCTATTTGTGTCAATGGCACTGAAACTTCTAATCTACGGGTCGTTACGAGAGGTTAAAAGGGTAAAGTCATTGATAGAGACAATGTAAAATCGATTGAGGGAAACCCTAAGCAAGATGATAAAGGGATGCAAGTACTTAATCCCCATATGGAAGGTGGACCTATAAAAGCTATTGATGGTAAAGTCGACCCCAAGAAGGATAAGGAATTGCTAAAGAGGAAAGAAAAAGCCAAGAAAGAGGCACCAAAGCTAGTTTGGAGATCAAAAGATAGAATGGTCTAGTGGGAAAAGAGAGCTCTTGCTAGCTATCATGAATTTGATTTAGCAAGTTCTCTTTGCGAAGTTAAGACATACATAAACCTCTTGCAATTAATTAAGTTGTCTCCAAGAGTAGGTAAGAAGTTAAAGAAGATTCTTTGCACCACTGGATATATCATTTAGCCCTTGGGAATAGGATGGGTAGGAGATGATTAGTTCGAGCATGTTGAAAAGCATTGTCCAAGGGTAGCAACTTATTTTGATGGAATATTAGTGGAACATGCTATTGTGGACACAAGATCCTCCATCAAAATTATGAGTTCTAAATTGATGGAGAGATTGGGATTAGAAATTATGAGTTCGGAATTGATGGTTAATTATAGTTTAAGACAACATGAAGGGTGCATTACTAAAGTGACCATTGCCAATGTGGAATGCATTCTAGATTTTAGGGTAATTAGGTAGGTAGGCCATGGATCTTACAAGTGGACTACCAGGTTGATATACTTGTTGGTTGATTGATCTTTGATATAGGTGCTAGATGTGTAGTAGGAAATGCCTACCTTGAATCTCCTCAAAGTAAGAGAGTTTCTTTATCCTCATCAGAGCTAGATACATTAGATGCTCTATCTGCTAGTGAGACATCATCAAGTGTTGAATGCAACAAGGGGTCCACTATAGAGGTTATTTATCAAGTAACTTTGAATGAACCAATAGAGGCTTAGAAGAGGATAAGAGACACGGATGTAATTGAGCTAGACCTTTGTACATTGAATGATTCACGGCCCATTAAATTAGGGTCCATGCACAATTTGGAAGAAAGGAAGGAGTATGTGTCCTTGATTCAGGAATTCCAAGATATCTTTGCTTGGAGATATGATGAATTGAGGGGTATTCCTCTGAGCTTAGTTGTTCATACTATTTCTCTAAAGGAAGATAGCTGCCATTGTGCAACAAAAAGTAAGGCATATGCCTTTTAACACCATATTGGGGAATATGGGAATTTCCCATAAGTTTTGGACATGTGGTCACATCTTTGAATTTTTCATAACTTGAACACTATAACTCCAAATTGAGCACTCTATATCTCAATAGATTCCATTTTTCAAGCACTTTCCAGTGATAGGTCACATCATATGGTTTTGAGAAACGTATGGACATGTTATCCGAGTTCCACCTTTTTAGTATTTAAAAAATGAGAATTGGGAGATTCCCAAATTCATTAATATTGTGTTTTTTAAACTAAGGGACGGGCTATTTGAAGAATTGACAAAACTATGAAAAGCTGGCTTGATATTTTCAGTACAACACATAGAGTTGTGTTCACCAATTGTTATCATGAAAAATAAGAACAATCAGATTTGGTTTTTTGTAGATTTAAGAGAGCTTAATAAGAAGACGGTTAAGGATTACTATCTGTTTCCATTCATTGATCAAATTTTAGATCAATTTAGTGGTAGAAACATCTATTTATTTATGAATTTCTTTGTGGGATACAACCAATGTGATATTGTGGAGGAAGATAAACTAAAAATAACATTTATTACTATCGTCAGTATCTTTGTGTATCACGTGATGGCCTTTGGGTTATGCAATGCACCTGGTTCTCGGTAATGAACAGTTGATATGACTTTTGGTGACATCACCCCTAAGGAGTTAAAAGTCTTCATTGATGATCTAGGAGAAGCCACAAGAAGGAAAAGACAATTGATCATTTTAAGAAATTTTTTTGAGCATTGCAGACTATTTTGCATTTACTCTTAATCCTAGAAAATGTGTCTTTGGAATGCCCTATGGGTTGTTATTGGGCCATCTGGTTAGCTTGGCTGGTATTGCAACTCACCTGGAAAAGATAAAGGTTATAGTCACTATGAGTCTGCCACGCACTCCAAAAGAAGTACACAACTTTTTGTCATCAGTAGGGTACTATCAAAGATTTACCAATGCACTGGTAGAAATAGCATTGTCATTCACAAACTTATTATCTTGTAACTGTGTGTTTCATTGGGATTAATCTTGTCAAGTATCTTTCAAGAATGTGAAGCATGAATTAGTGGAAGTGCCAATCCTAAAAATACCCAAAAGAGATGAAGTTTTCTATATATTTTCAATAGCCACAATACATAGTATTAGCTCTTGTTTAGCCCAAATTTGGAAATAGAAATGGTATCACCCAATTACTTTTGTTAGCCATGTAAATTGAGGGTATCTAAAGTCAATTATACTTATATGGAAAATTTGTGCCTTGTAATGATTTTTGTGACAAATAAATTCAGGCACTATATTCACTATGAGAAAGTAGTATTTTTTACGAAGGTAGAAGGACTTAGGCTGTTAATGAATAAGTTGTAGTTGGATGACCATTTAGAAAAGTAGTTAATCACTTTGCATGAGTTGGATTATGAGATTAGGAGTAAGCCATCAAAGATGCACAGTATTGTAGACTATCTTATGGATTTTAGTGATGTTGACAGTGTATTTAAAATTGATACAGCTTCCATTCTTCTTGGAATGCAGCTATAACGCATTATCTATCTACAAGGGGATTTGGAGCTACTCTATCAAAGTTTCAAAAGAGAAATATTAAGCAACAAGCATTATGCTTTTCAATTATAGCGGGTGTCTTGTATCAGAAAGGTGTGGATGATATATATCGCCAATGTGTAGTACTTGATGAGGTACCATTCATTCTTGAGGAATGCCATGATTTAGCATGTGGAGGACATTTTTCTGGACGGCTTATTACTCAGAAGGCTCTCCATTGTGCTAGATATTGGTGACCATCAATTTTCCAAGATGCTTTGAGTTATGTTAAGTGTTGTGATGTTTGTCGAAGACATGATGCCAGGAAAAATCGTAAGCGATCTCTAAACCCTATTTTGGTTACATAAGCCTTTGAAAAATAGGGTTCCAATTTTGTTGGACCAATATACCCTTCATCTACTACACGGAAGCGTTATACTATTGTAGAGATAGACTACTTTACAAAGTGGTTTGAAGCTCAAGCAACAATGAAGGATAATGCTAAGGAGAGGATCACTTTTATTATGGAACAAATTATTTGTCATTTTGGTTCACCCTAAGGAGATAGTATCTGATCAAGGGACACACTTTTTGAATAAGGTTATAGTAGCCTTGAAGGAAGCTTTGAAGATTAAACACAATAAAACTATCCCATATAATCCACAAGCAAATGGTCAAGTTGAAAGTATAAATAAACATCTTGAAGGGATCTTATTCAAGATAATGTTATATAGTAAGCAAGATTGGAATAAGAAATTGTATGTGGCAGTTTGGGCTTACAATACCACTTTCAAGAGAGCTACAAGACACACCCCATTTAAGCTAGTGTATGGGGAAGAGTGCATTTTACCATTGAAAATAGAGCTCTCCATTATGCGATTTGCTCTCAATCATTCGTTGGATGAGACAGAAGCATTGTAGGAAAGATTTATTTCTCTTGCACATCTTGATGAAATTCAATCATAGGCTTTATTACATCAAGAGGTAAGGAAGAGGAGAATGAAAGCTCTTCATATCCTTCGGGCTTAAAAATATAAATTTGCGAAGGATCAGCTAGTGTTGTACTATGATGCTTGTCATGAATTATTTTTTGGAAAATTAGAACCCAAATGGGATGGGCCATACAAAATTGTACATTTAGGAATGAATGGCTCTATAGCCCTTTTAGTAGACTTGTATCGGGTATAGTTTAAAACTAAATTTATCTTTAATAAGTTGAAATTTTACTATATGTAAGGAATGATGTTGGGCTTGGTGCCTGTGCAGGTCCTTTATGATTTAGCTTTAACTTGCAGTTGGTAGCAAGATGATCGGATGGGAATAAACATTCCTTATCTTAAGCATTCATATTTAGATAAATGTTACACCAAGGTCGGGTGATATGGTGGAGTAAAGATTATCATGTTATTGAGTGGCAAGATAGATCTTTCATGTGGAAGGTTAAGGTCTACTACCACCATTGTCATAGAATTTTGACTAGCATTCCTATCGAGTTTAGCGAGGAAGGAGGGATTGTACATGTTATACATCCTCTCTCTTAGCTTGACTTTTCTTATCATAAGTATGAGTGAGCTTATTAATATGGTGTAGCCTAACATTGAAGACTGGGTCTATACTTTGTATTTTGAGAGAGCTTCTAAAGGGCCCGCTAAACATGCGAGCCTTGGTGTGGTCATTAAAGATCCATGACATAGGGTTGTTATGAAAATGGGAGTATATTTAGGGCACTCTTTTACTAATAATATGGTAGAGTATAAGGCCTTGATTATGCGGTTGAATGTAGCTCGATGTGGTGGTGTCCATTGATTATTGGTGAAAGGTGATCAACACTTAGTGATCAACCAGTTGAATGAGACCTATAGTATGCAAGAACCTTCCTTATTTCTTTATTTTGGCTAGATGCTACCCTAAGGAAGACAAGGCATCAGCCCCATCTCTAACTTGTCCTACCCAGGAGCCTACCAGGCCTTTGCAAGGTGATAATCAGCTGGTCCTAGGATTTTCCTTTCTTTTCTTTTCCATTTTAGGGGTTAGAACCCCTTTTTACACACCTCTCTATTTGTATCGTCAGTTGTATTCAGAATTTTTTCTTCTTTTTATTTCGGTAGGCTTCCTTCTCTAACTATCTCACACTAGCAGGGACTCCTAGAATAGTTGCCTAGTTGGCAAGCAGAATAGGGTCACATGGCCTCTTGTCCTAAAGAAATATAACATTTCACAACCAACAAAATGGCCCTTTTAGCCTCATGAAATAAAACATTGAAGCCCAAAAAAAAAACCCTATTGGCCTTATGAGATAATCCACTTCACTACCATCCAACAGTATACTACTGAAACAACCCTTGGTCCTCACATAACTCAACTACAGCACAAGACCAACCAAGGATAAGGGCTCCATATGCCATATACCAAATGCATCAGATTATTGGCTAAACCCTTAGCATAAATAGCAAGGGGTGTCCGACAAATATGATGATAAACAATTCTATGTGTCCATGATAGAATAGGAAGGTGCTCAATTGTTACCTAGCTCATGATCCAAACTAGCCATCAGTAGTGGCGAAAATACGATGTGTTAGCAAGAAGATCCCAAAGTATTCCACGGTTAATGCTAGAAGGTAATTGTTAGAGCTTCCCTAGACCACAATTGAAAAAGACATCTTCAACAAAAGCATAATTATCCAGGAAATTAACAAAGTGATTCCACCATCGATCGAGGAACTAATTAAACAGGTGACCTTCTCAAAAATATGCAACATATCCAAGGCTCCACGACAATACATTTGTAAGGAAAAACAAAAGTGAGCAGAAAAGAAAAGGATTAACTGTTGCCCCATGAGAGCTTGGTAGGTTCTTAAGTACTGAGTCAAGACCTGAGGCTGATGCCCTATTCTCCTTGGGTCACTATGAGTCCTTGCGGAGCATGAGTTCTTGGTCTAATTGTCCTAAGTTAAGTAGGTAGTTCAGGCCACCACTAGGATAACCTCTTTGTTTAGCCAGTCTATATTGGAGCAGTTGGTTAGCGACTCACTCTAGATTTATGTCAGATAATGCTAGGCCTATCCCTTGAGGATTTCCATGCCTTGATTTGGTCTAGGGAGTAGGGTTAGAGCTAATCTTGCAGTTCGTTCAGTATATTTTTTGTAGCAACTTGATGTTTTTTATGTTTGTTGTTTATGCAAATCAATTTGTGGGATTCGATAGGCTGAGTCCCTCTATCCTCCCATAGTTGCCAATGAGAGCTAATTTTAGAGCCTATTGTAAAGCGAAAAAGTAGCCTCGAAGCTATAAATGATAAATTCTTCATGCAAAATGGAATGATTGCATATCGATGAGCTGGAGTTTTCCTAGATGGAGTTTGATGCTAGGAACCCAATGCAAGTCTCAATTTGTCCATTGGAGTCCATTTGACCCCCCATTTAATCCCCGCAAGGTTTGGCATTATAAAGGAGCTATGTGATCCAAGAGCTAAAAAGTTCATGACAAAGGCCAAGTTTATAGATTTTGACTGAACGAAGTCGACCGTCCAATCCATACATGAATCAAATTTCGTTCGTGCCTTCATTCGACGAGAAACCACTTATGTCAAGTACGAACACAAGAGAAGGAACCAAATTTAAAAAAAAAACAATTTTAAAACTTAGCAAGCTTTTTAAGCTTAAATAAGTGAACAATCACAAAATATGAAACATGGGGGAGGAGGGGCGCCTTTTTTTTTCACTCCAAAAAATGATTAAAAATACATTTCTTGCTAGGTAGAACTGAGAGGAATGGAGAGGGCAAGAAGATACTCAATCTCTTTGCCATCCATCACAACAAAGTGATCAAAAAATGGTACACTAAATGGAAAGATCTGATTTTAGTATTTCTCTCTCCTCTCTCCTCTCTCCTCTTGTTGTATGTTTCTATGGGTTAATGTATGAGAGAAGGGGGTGGGTTGAGATGAAAGACTTTGATCATGCAATGATGTGGGAGCACAATGAAGCATAGATCATGGTTGGAAGGATCATCAATAGCTGTTATGAAGCATCAACAGGCCTCCAATTACGAAATATATACATTATAAGGCACAATTTCATGAGTAAGTTGTAGATTTTATTGTTTTATGATCAATTTTGGTTGAAAATGGTTGAAAATGATTGTATTTGGTTGCTTGCTCTCATTTATCAGAAATATTAAAGTAATCAAGAAAAATGGGTCATATAATAATTTTATGCTAAACATGTAACATTGCGGTTTAAGAAAAATTATGCATTTTTTGGGTTTTGTCATGCGTATAGTGTTCCTATGGGTTGAAATATGATAATAAACTCATTCTCAATAAGATCAATCAACCTAAGCCACTAAATAAAAAAATATCAATAATTATCCATAAATAAATAGTAAAAAATAGGAAAAAATGGTTTTTTCACATCCAAAAATAAGAAAAAATAAGATTTATGGTTGTGAATGTATGAGGTTCATTTTAGCCCTATCTTTATGTTAAAGTGGGTATCTATTACTTTCATAAAAGAAAAATACGTTGTAAACCTACCATCAAATGCATAACTTTAAAGAGAAGGGGGATATTAGGTGTTTGAAATACACTAAATTTTGATGTTTTATGATGCATGGCATATAGAGTATGCTGTTGTCTAAAATTAAAAGGGTCTAGTACCATGAAAATTCTTGATATTAGCCCTAAGCAATGGAGTCATCGCGGATTAGAAGAAATACATGAAAAGAACTATTTTTGTACTTTCACAATGCTGATTGTTAATGAATAATTTTTTTAAAGCATGGTAGACATACACAATTGCATTGCATCCACCATATGGTATCATCCTGGGGATGCATAACAATTGTTTTTATGAACAATAACCTATGCTGAGAGTGTGAGGTACCCTAAGCTATAGGGTTAGAGGTTCAATTCCTTGGGGGATATTTAGTGAGGATTACTCATTATCTCTTGGATCTCAATCATTAAAAGAGTGCATTATGTTTTGAATATGTTTTATGTGTTCACAGCACATCTTGGGGTCATTCCCCAAGGTGTAGGAGAGCCGTAGTGGAGCCGTAGAAATCAACCAAGGGGTGCTCCCTTTGTATGTGCTTACATGGTGTATTACACCAATATGTTTAGGGACTCCCTCTGAGGAGTGTGGGGAAGGATATCCATTGGACTACAAAACCATACAAATGCAAAAGTTCTTTATTAGAGGTTAGGGTGGTATATTCATTAGATGTTACTGGCTGCGAGGTTGTGTTGGGTGGTTTGAGGTGTATAGTAGAGGCCCGAGACTAGTGCCTTAGAGCTAGTGTCAAGCCCATTTTATGTCCAGACAAGAGCAATTAGGGTTGACTATAAGTACCTTATAAGGGCCCATTGAGCACTCTTGTAGCTTTCTAAGGAACTTACCAAATGCAAATCATAGGCAAGGACGAGATCACCTTCCTTGAATTCTTTATGTTTGATGAAGTTATTGTGGTAAAATTTGTATCGAGCTTGTGTGCCTTCATGCATTGTAAGGCCATCCTCCAAGTCTCGTCTAGACATTCTAAGTGCAGGAGATGGCACTATACGGACTTTGTATCTCTCAATCATTTGATGAGAGCCACTCTCAAAGAAGAGGGCAATTCTAGCTTAATCGAAAAGATGGCTTCTATACCATAGACCAACTCAAAAGGTGTCTATCTTGTTGTGGACTTATGGGCGGTTTTTGTATACCCAAAGAGTTTCTATAAGTCGATGATCCCAATCATGATGCCTTGCAGTTATTGTCCTTGTCAAGATCAAATTGCGGATACAATTGGTGACTTCGACTTGGCAGTTGGCTTTGGTGTAATAGGGTGTGGACTTATGATACTGGATCTTGTAGATCTCTATTAGCTCCTCCATAATTGATAGCCTCCAGTTTCTACATCAAAAAGGCTAAAACTATGTGGCTCTACATCGATAAATTATTCACATTATCAAAAAAATTTGTGCTATTGCATCTAAGTTGTACTTCATTGATATATATTTTTACCATTGTAAATGCTTGGCTTGAAGCTATAAAAGCCATTGCATATGTTTCTTTATTTTAAACCTTAGGAATTTTTCCTACAATGCATGCAACACATAAGGCTTCAACCTTTGCTCTTGTATGCTAAAAATATTTGATTTAATAAAGGTTCAAAATGGTGCAATTGGGGTTCTTGGGTAAATTTGGTTGAGGACGTTGGAGCACGACAGATTGTGGTGTCTCTTTAACTTCTCTCTTTCTTCCTTTTCCAAACTCTCTTTGTCCATCCTTCTTCTTACTCTTTCTTTGTGCTGTAACTATGGATTCTTGGTGTGCGAGTTGGAAAAAGAGGAGCCTCTTGATCTTGTTTCTTGATCAGTGAGGGTGTGTCTTGGGTCTTTTGCGTGTCTATATTCATGGCAAGAGAGATGTATTTGCATGTTTCATGGTGAGGAGAAAATCTCCAAGCATATACTTTGCTATGCTCGGTACCCTGGTTTTGTGCTTCTTGGTATATTGGGTGAGAGCCGGTCATTCTTGGTTCTGTGCCGGGATCGGGATAGCCATGGATTCTACGAAGTAAAGAGCAAAGAGTTGTATGCAAATTTTTTCTCAGCACAGATGGCCTGCCCTTTCTTCCCTTCCACACAGCATGACAAATGTTTTTTTCCCCATAACTGATGTCATTATCAAACGGGCAGAGCACGGAAAATATTATGGTGTTATTCTTATTCCTGAGGGTCTAATTGATTTCATTCCGGAGAACATCCTGGAGCAATTGTTACTTGAGAGAGAGCCCCATGGAAATGTCCAGCTTGCAAAAAATTAAACTGAAAAGATGCTTATAAGTATGGTGGAGACAGAGCTTCAAAGGCGCAAGAATGCAAGCTCTTATAAAGGGAGCTTCAAGGGCCAATCACACTTTTTCATATATGAAGGAAGATGTGGCATACCTACAAACTTTGATGCAGCATATTGTTATGCCTTAGGCTATGTTGTTGGTTCCCTCTTACATGTTGGTGAAACTGGCTTGATTGCATCTATGGGTAATTTGACACAACCAGCTAGGGCAAGAACAAGCCCGTCATAAAGAAGGCCATGGTTGAACTTGATGGTGCCCCTTTCAAGAAGTTTTCCTCCATAAGGTAGGAGTGGTCTTCGGAATATCGATTCTGCAGTCCAAGTGCTATCTAGTTTTTTGGTCCAACTGTAGATGAAACAACCTACACCTTGATCATGGCATCAAGGTATGCAAGTATGCTTTTAACTGCTATCACTAATGCACGGGCTTAATGGTTACAATAAACCAGAAGGATGTGTACGTCCTTGTTTGCAAGGATAGTTCCATCCACTTCCTTCCTGCCATACTAGGCAAGAGGGGTTTTCCTTGAGATATCGAACAGAAGAAGATGAAGAAGAAGGAGAAGAGGAAGCAAGAAATAGCTCAACGCCTGGTAGCAACCTGGCGATCTATTCATCTTCCCTTCCACAACAAAGAAGAAGAAGATTAATCTGTTCGTGAAAACGAAGGCGCAGAAATGAAGGAAAAGGAGGAAGCAGCAAAACATGCCTATGGCCGTCGCAAGAGCGGAAGACACAGGCAGAGAAGATGTGGACATGGAGAAGCCTAGATTCCAGCCCTTGATGGCCCACGAGGTGAGCAGAGGATGCCTGTAGTTCTTGCCCATCGCTACATCCCTTTGAAGCAACACTGGATGGAAATCTATACGCCCATATACAAGCAAAATGAAGGAAAAGATAAAGTTAAATAAAGAAAAAAATAAAATAGAAAACATCTAAGGTTAACTAGGCGTTCCGCGCTTAGACTCAGCCCGGCGCTTTGCGTCAGAGTGGGCGCGATTTTTGCAAGTGGGGACGGGTGCTGGACGCGTGGCACCCGCCCCCGCGTTCTCTTTTTTTCTTGTGGGGGAGATGGGGGGCTACCACATGGCACCCGCCCCCACCTCTCGTTAACTAATAGTAAAGATTAACCCTTTTGACATGCTAGTTCATATGCAATGCATATAAAAGAAAACCAAAGCATTAAGATCTTATGGGTTGGAGTGCTTTAAGGATAAATCTGATGAAGTGGGAGTACTTATTGAAGATCATTTCTAGGTTTTCACCTTTTTGGTGTCAAATTGGTGGATTTTCAACGTTTCTTCTTCACGGAGATAGTGTATCTCCCAAAACGGCAGTGTTGTGGTATTCATCCTTATCCGTGTATTAGTCAGTGTGATGGGTGTTTGGAATTAAGACAAAACATTGATTGGAAGAGATAGTGGTTGTTGAAGACGTGGACAAATGATCCACGGAAGTGAGAAGAAATGAGAAGAAGGATATGATGTTTTTCTGGAAGCTTACAAGGGAAGTGTACCATGGTTCGTTGGTTTGCGGGAGCTCACCAATTTAAGTGTGGGAGGAATGATAGCCTCCAATTTCTACATCAAAAAGGCTAAAAGCATGTGGCTGTACATCGACAAATTATGTACTTTATAAAAAATGTTTGTGCTATTACATCTAATTTGTACTTCATTGATATATTTCTACCATTGTAAACGCATGGCTTGTTGGAGCTATAAAAGCCATTGCATATGTTTCTTTATTTTAAAACCTTAAGAATCTTGCCTAAAATGCATCCAACACATAAGGCTTCAACCTTTGCTCTTGTATGCTCAAAAATATTTGATTTAATAAAGGTTCAAAAGGGTGCAAATGGGGTTCTTGAGAAAAAGTGGTTGAGGAGGTTGGAGCACGACAAATTGTGGTGTCTCTTTAACTTCTCTCTTTCTTCTTTTTCCAAACTCTCTTTGTCCATCCTTCTTCTTGCTCTTCCTTGGTGCTGCAACTATGGATTCTTGGTGTGTGAGTTGGAAAGAGGAGCCTCCTGATCTTGTTTCTTGATCACTGAGGGTGTGTCTTGGGTCTTTTGTGTGTGTATATTCATGGCAAGAAAAATGTATTTGCAGGTTTCATGGTGAGGAGCAAATCTCCAAGCATATACTTTGCTGCGCTCAGTATCCTAGTTTTGTGCTTCTTGGTATGCTGGAGAGCGGGGTCAATAATTGTGTTTAGAAAGTGAGTGCCTCTATCACTAACAAGCTCTAAGGGACTACCAAATTGGGTGATAATATTCTCGTACAGGAATACAACCATGTTGTTACTATCATTACGCTTGATAACTTTGGCTTCACACCACTTCATCACATAATCAATACAGACTAGAATATAATTGTTCTACTTCCTTTTGGTTGGAGGGTCAATGGGGCCCACGAAGTCAATGCCCCATTTCTCAAATAGCTGCAAGGGAAGGATGAGTTATAGTGGCATGGCACTAGTTTTAATAAGCTTTTCCATTCCTTGACAGGCATCAAATCACTTGCAATAACTATAGGCACTTTTGTGGAGGGTTGGCCAACATTCCTATAAGTAGAGCTTTCTTGGTCATCGCTTCTCTTGCAAAGTGTTCACCACATGGCTCATCATGGCATGCCTTCGACATGATCCCAATCTCATCTCCTACAACACATCTCTAAGACACTTCATCTTTTTCTTTCTTGTACAAAGTGTCGCCTAGCAAGGTGTAGGGAGATGATTCCAATAAAAGCTTCTTTTTCTTTCTACTGGTGATACTAGGGGGGTACTATTGTGTGGTTAAGAGGTTGGAAATGTTAACATACCATAGAGTCACAGTCTCTACTAGAAATAAAGTTGTATTAAGAAGGTGTGGATCATCTTGCTCCCCTTCATTACTCTAAGGGATTTGCGATAGATGATCAATCAGGATGTGGGAATGACTAGGTTTAGTGACCACTTCAAAATCAAACTCCTTGAATAGAAGGAGTCATCTCATCATTCTACCTTTTACATCTACCTTATTCATTAGAAGAATAGAGTTCATGATCCATATAAACTTGAAGTGTATCAATAGTAGATAGTATCAAAACTTATCCACCAAGGCAAACACCATCGCCAAGCACTCAAGCTCTATCACTCTATAGTTCCTCTCTCTATCAGAGACTTTTTGTCTTGCATAATGAATTGGTTGGTCCAACTTTGAGGAGCCTTTCTAACCAAAGAAATGTGCCTAGTCCTTTGATTGATGCATCAGTATGCACATGAAATTTCTTTGTCCAATCAGGAGGTTGTAAGATGGGTGCTTTAGTCTAACACTACTTTAGGGTATTAAAGGCTCCTTTGCAATCATCTATCCAAATAAACTCAGCATATTTCCTTAGGAGCTTATGCAGGGGGGCTATCTTTTCTGCAAAATGTGCAATGAACCTCCTATAGTAGCCCACTTGGCTAAGAAATCATGTTAGTTATTTTCGATTGGTTGGTACAATCAGGGATGCAATCTTCACCATTGTGACAAGTTCTATTGCTATTCCTTGTGTAAAGACAATGTGGCCCAAAAGAACACCTAAAGAGATGCTAAAGATGCATTTGTCGAGGTTGAGTATCAGGATCTAAAATGGGCTCAACACAAGCTACAGGGCCCTAATTGGACCTCCTATGCTCACCAAACCACCCTCACAACCTTGTGGCCAGGAGTGTCTGAAGGCTATATACTACTATAAATAAATAATGTGTTTGTATCAATTTGTAGTCCAACGATTTTGTCCATCCAACTCCAATAGAGGGAGTATCCAAACATTTAGGTGGCTAGCACATCATATAACATACACAAAGAGCTTCTCCTTAGCAAAGTGTTGTGGCTCCTACGTGATAACTAGGAAATATGTGCAAATAAAGGAACAAAAATATGCTCAACATGGAAATATCTTTTGTAAAAATGCATTTTTCTTTTGTAACTCTTGTCAAAAATTATTTATAAAGCCATGTAAAAATGTGGCTCCAAATCTTACACTATAAAATGTTGAAGGAAAAGGAAATGTCAAAAACCTTAGCAAAATGAGAAGTATTTAGACCTTAGCAAAATATGTGCAATTTCAATATTTCAATTCAAGAAAGGAAAATAAAAAGGCATGTTGGGTGATTTGGGGAGATGGGAGGTTGAGGTGGTTACAGCCTCTCTCTTTCTTTATCTTCTCCTTTCATGCTCCATTTCTCCCTCACTCATTTTGGCACAACACTTACCTTCTTGTTCTTATTTCTTTCTCTTGTGCTTGTATTACAATAACCAATGGAGAGTGAGGAAGAGGAAGAGGGTGAGGATGGAATAATTTTCCAATTTATTGTGTGCCTTCTCTGTTGTGTATTTTGAGAGATGGTGTCTTGGTAAGAAAGAGGGTTTTCTTGCAAGTTTTTGTGGCGAGCAATCATATTTGCAACCTCTACTTAGCCAAATTGAGCTTCATTTTGTGTTGTGGCAAGGTGGTGTTCATTTGTTGCACTATCCAGGAATGAGGTGGTTACAATATTTGTAAGAGGATGAGTTTGCATCTGGTTAGCAAGAAGATCTTCAATTTGGATTGCATTCTTATGGAGAGATTTACAAGGATCAGGAAGAGGATTTTAGTTTAGCAATGATATTAAGGTACGAAGATGAAAAAGAAGAGGAAAGGATTTATGGAGAGGAAGCGTCTTCTTGGAAATCACTAAAACATATGTTCAAGAGAAGAAGATAAGTCAGCTATGGGTTTTAGCTCTTCATCCTCAACATCTAGCCTTCCTAGCACTCCCATTTCACACCTTGAACATGCCACTCAATCTTCTTTCCACTCAAAAATGTATGCACACTCATGTGGACACACCAAGACTCTCCAACCTTTGGGCCTTCTACATAACCAGTGGAAGCTCCACACAATGATCATTTCTTCCCCTACATAACCTACCTGTCACAATGTCCACATCTCCCTAGCCAACAATTAATGCATCTTGGAATACCCTCACAACTATCCAAAGATCTCCACATTTGCCTCCACCATAGGATCTCCTAATAGCTCTGCCTCTCACCCTCATCCTCACAATGCCACCCCCCTCCTCCAAAAACAATGCCCTTTTGCTCTCGTCTCATCCATCATTTCCACTTTCTCTCTCCTACCCATGATAGCATGGCCATTGCATCATTCCTAACATGCATATGGCTCTGGCTCCTCCAATCCTCATGGCTAGCCAATGTCTCCATCATCTTTGTCTTTCCATGCCTCTTCTTTGTGCCACATGGTTTCAAACTTCACTTGCCTTTCAACATGACATAAAACGCACTCTCTTAAACCCGTGCACAATCCCAAAACCTAAATGGTAGGGAAAAAGGGGTCGTGAAAACTTAAGTATCAATTAAATTCTAGTTTCCATGCATATCATGACATATAGGACTTTCTTTATTTAATTTTAAAGGGAAAATATTAGAGATTATTCTAGTATTGTTTTTTAGCAACGAAGCACTACGTTAAAAGGAAAATCATTGAAATAATGTTTTGCACACGACACAGTGGTGGGACTAAATTGTGGCTAATTTGGCTGAGCACTATATGACATTGTGCATTGCATCTACATTTGAGCATGGTGTTAAGAGAAACTTTCTTGGATGGATGGCAATTGATTGTTAAAACTATTGACCAATGATAAGAGCCTGTGAGGATTCTCGAGCTATAGGAGGATAGAACAATTGTCTTTGGGGACTCTTATGTGAGGAAACAAATTATCTCTTGGAATGCTTTATCAAAAGAGTGGACAATGTTATGATTGTGTTCTATGTTTAGATGACACATCCTAGGGCCAATCCGTGGGGTGTAGGAGAGTCATATCTGCCACATCACTCTACTGGGGAGAAGCTCTTTATGTATGTGATAGGAGGTGCTAGCCATCTAAAAATTTTAATACTCTTTTTGTTGAAATTGGGATGGGAAAAATAGTTGGACTAAAACTCAATAGAAACACATGATAGGACCCTAGAGCTAGTGTGAAACCCATTTTAGGTCCCAATAGGTGGTGCATTTGCGAGGATCCATTGATAAGTGACAATTTTTTAATCTTGGTTAACATGGACCAATTATTCAGTGTATGCCAAAAAGCATTGAAATAGATATGTTATTTTCTAATACACACTGTGAGGCTGAGATTCAACAACAAGAGAGAGATGAAAGGGCTAGATGGGGAGTTGAGATCATTAGAAGGTATTCTTCTAAGTGTAATAGTATGATATCCTTGAGAAATAGAGGTCTTGTTGATCCAATTAATATCCATGTCAATCCATCAAGGGGAGGAGGAAGCTCTAGTGTTCCCTTTCCCAAAAAAGTCAATCTACTTCAAGTGGGAGTATAATCCCTTTGGTACGAACCCTTAGAGCAAACTAAGTCAACACGATGATGAAACCTATTGCAATGCTTGCAAGAATGCCAGATTTTCTAGCCCTAGGTTTCCCTCTATCCATTTTTAATGGGTTAGTAGGGGAAGATGCAAAGCTCCACATAAATGAGTTCCAAAAATTAATGTTCCATTGCCAAATTTAAGACGAGGGACATCTCATGATGTCTTTCAATATGAATTTGAAAGAAAGAGCTGCAATGTGGTATCATGGATTGGAAGCCCAAACCATAACTATGATCGAATTATTCTTTGCAGCCTTCGAAAGAGAGTTTTCCCTTAAGAAAGGCAGTCAGTATTGGTTGCATGTTCTCAATGTGACACCTCAAGAGCCTCATGAGAATGCTCGAGCGTATGCCAAGAAAATAGAAGAGGTGTCTCACAAATTGTAAACCTCTATTCCTATTCAACTTGCTAACCAACTACAATACTTTCTACATGGATTAGACTTCAATATCCAAGTGCACTTGAGTAGTACTGCTCTTACTAATATAGACACTAATATTATATGAGCAGAGGAGGTAGAGTTGCGCTTATGCATCTAGGACAAACCTAAATTCGAGTCTAGGTTCTGGAAATAATTTGACATTGATCAGTGGTGGAAGTCAAGGTGTGACTAGTATATCTACGACCCATTTAAATGGAAGATGAAGCATAATGCAGAATGTGTCCATGCTACCAGCTTCTCCTAATGTTGCTATACCAATGGCTAGCCAAATGGTTTCACTAAATAATGGAAGAAAAATGAAAAACTCTAATGTCATGCGAACTCATCAACAACAGACCCCTAATCATGTGGTTAGGCCAACTGAATGTTATGAGTCTAGTGTACCAAATGTTCTTGGCAAATTCAAGGACATGATAAAGCATTAAATCAATATAATAAAAAAATAGTATATACAAGTAGACATAGATGTTAATTGCCTAAAGAAACAACAAAACTTGATAGGAAGTTGATGTCCTCAAAGGGTCCTCCATCAAGATTTAGCTGTGAGTAGTTGGTGGTCACAACACTCGTCGAGAAACTACCCTAATGTCAAATGTGGCATATGTGGAAAGTTCGTCCATCTAGCTACTACTTGTTGGAGTAAGTTTAGCTCTCTTTAGTAAGGGAATAAGCAACTAGGTCTAACTAATCATTGAGCACAAGGGAATAACCTTCCGCAAGATGAGAGACTAAAGCAAATATTGCAGAGAGAAAAAGCTATCATAGAGGAGCTTCCTAGTGGAAGTGGTGTTAGCCTTGTCAAAGCTATGCATGTCAACACCACTAAGGCTTCCAATTTATGAGCCATTGCAAGAGGAAAAAAGGTTAAAGAAGGTGATAGAGATAATATAAACTTGTTGAGGCAAACCCTAAACAAGATGATAAGGGGACACGAGTCCTTAACCCAAATGTGGAAGTCAATTCTCTAAAAGAAGCTATTGATGGCAAAGCTAGCTCTAATAAGGATATGCCAAAGAAGAAGGTAAAAGCCAAGAAAGAGGCACCTAAGCCTATTTAGTGACCAAGTGAAAGAATGGTCTAGTAGGAGAAGAGGACCATTGCTAATTATCATGAATTTTACTTAGCTAATTCTCTTTACGAGGTAAAGTCTAATGTGAATCTCCTACAACTAATCAAGTTATCTCTAGGAGTGCATAAAGAGTTTAAGAATATCCTTTGCACTGGGTATATCATTGACCCTTAGGAATAGCCTGTTGAGAGATTATTGGTTTGAACATGCTAAAAAGCATTGCCAAAGGGTGGAAACATATGCTGATGGTATATTAGTGGATCATGCCTTTGTGGATATGGGATCCTCCGTCAATATTATGAGTTTAGAGTTGATGGAAAGGGTAGGACAGGAAATCCAAAAGGATGCCTCGACTGTTCTCTGGATGGTTTATGACAGTTTAAGAAAATTGAAATGTTGCATTACCAAAGTCCACATGATTGTTGCTAATGTGGAATGGATTTTGGACTTTAGGGTTATTAGCTTCGTAGAAGGCGACCAAGCTATCAAGTATTATTAGGAAGGCCATGGATCTTGCAATTCGATTGTTGAGTTGGTATACCTGTTGGTTGTATAATTTTTGGCATAAGCGCGAGACACACAACAATGGATGCATATCCTAAATTTCCTCAGAGCAAGAGAATACCCTTATCCTCAACAGAAACAGATGCATTAGAGGATCCTTCTCGTAGTGAGACTAAGTGATGAATCAAGAGAGGGGTCCACTACAAAATATGTCTACCAAGTGACTCTGAATCAATGAGCCAATAAAAGCTCAAGATAGAATCAAATATGTGAATGTGATTGAGCCACGACCAACTAAATTAGAATCATTAAAGACTAAGGCATTGAGGATGTATTACCAATCGTAGAGACTCATGTCAAAGGACAAAGAGTATCTAATATATATATTGATGGGAACATATAAATGTGTATAATGAGTGATAAGCTAAATCATCATCTAAGTCTAGAGGAGAATGATCCTCTACTTTTAAAGAAAATAATAATATTTTTGTTAATTAAATTGTTGTGCTAAGAAGCGTGATGATTACAATATGTGGTATTCAAGAGAAAGTGAATATATATGTGTTGCTATCCAAAGGGGTCGGCTATCCAATTATACTAGGAAGAGCTTGCTTCATTACTATGAAGGCAATGCAAGATTGGGAGTTTAGTTCACTCATGTTGTGATCACAAGGAAGGGTTGGGAGAGAAAGACAAGCCATTATATAGAATCCATCATCATTTTCTTTAATCTCCTTCCCAATTAGCCATCTCGTTCCTCTCTCTGCCCTGATCAAGAATCTCCCTCTCTCTCTCCAAACGGGTTTGAATTGGCGAGGCATCGAGCAAAAATGAGGAGATGCATTGACGCTTCCCTCTATTTGACATTTTTTGCATTAGTTTCAAGGCTTTTATTAAGCCTAAGGTTTAACACATGATAATAACCGGTTCATCTTCTTGTGTTCACACTGTCCAGAAAGTGGATTTTTCAATTTTGAAGGTCCAAAAGAACTTCGATTTGCAATCTGACTAGATAAGCAGCCTCGTGGCATTGAACTCCATCAACTTGGCCTCTCCCACGTGCTTTACGGCTTCCCAATCCGGTAGTTGCTTTATAACAAGGAACCTTGCGATGATTAAATGGGGGGTCAAACAACCTCTGATTGACGAACAGAGACTTGCATTGGATTCTTGATGTTGAAATGCATCTAGGAAAACTCTAGCTCAACCATCCACCACTGTTTGATTTTTCATAAAAATTGGCTATTTAATGCCTTTCTGGCTCCAAAATGGGCTTCAACACTTCAAGAACAGGTCTAAATCGGGCCCTAAAATCTAGCTCTCATCAACATGATTCACTTGCCTCACCCACTCTTGCATATAAGCAAGCAACTAAGGGTATTAAGGGTGTAGAAGAAAGTATTCAAGCCACTAAATCTCACAAGGATACTATACAAGCCATCCAAGGTACTCAAGATAATATGCAAACTACTCAAGCTACCACTGGAGCCACTACTACACCTCTTGCTAGCACCATTGACAAGAGAGACAAAGGGCTTATGAAACAACCAAGCACCTCCACAGTCCACGGAGAAAAAATATGACTTAATCCTTTATGGCACCCACCACCTCCTTTGTTGGAGAGTCATCTCTTAGCTAAGAGAGTTGGGAGACGCGATTCGTGCCTCGTTTAGTAGGTGAGAAGATCTTATATTAACTTAAAATTCATTTTCTTTGTTTGGTGCCCATGAAGAGGACTTATATGTATGATAATAAAAAATATATTACTTGAAAGAATTGTTGTACAATTCCAATATCAAACATGTGTTGATGCTTTGCTAGTGGATGTGACTGAGATTGATAGATTTGCCCTTGATAGGTACACATGGTGACCACATCTTGCAAGAACCTATAACATTCTAAATTGTAACATTCTAAATTCTATCTTTTGCATGAACCCCCTTCTGTGTAAAGGGGATAATGAGATAGCATTTTTCTTTGGGGATAATGCAAAATTTTTTTCCTTATCCCCCCCAGCAGTCGTGCTGGAGGGGGAGGGGAATAGTAAGGCTTCAGAAGCTCCTCGATGGAGCCAGTAGAGGGACACATCCATGCCGCCTGACACATAAGAGAGGGAGGATCCCCCTCCCCTCCCCTATTTAAACCAAGGGGGGGCTACTACCATGGAGGAGAATGAAGAGAGTAACTGCTGCCAGAAGGCCATGCCGCTATCGTGGGAGGGGGACGGAAGGGCTGAGATTGAGAAGACAATGTTGTCACCTATCACAAAGGAGGAGGGGCTGCCATTGATGGCGTCACTGCTGCTGCCGACGAGGAGGGAGCAAGGCCACCTCAATGCCGTCCTGAGCAGACGGGGGTAGAGATCGGGGAGGACAATCTAAAGGGTGCCGCCTGCTCGCCATTGGGAAGCACCACCTGCACTCGAGCGGTCCCTCGTACGCACTAGATCAGGCTCCCCTCCCGCATCTCCTCGTCGCACGCCTGCTCACCGTTGGGCTTCTCCTTCCACGTGGCATGGAAGCTTCCAAGGAGAGGAAGCTTCCAAGGGCCCTTAAGCCCCTTTTCACCCCCCCTCGTCTTTAAAGGATCATAAGCCCCTTTTTCCCTAATAAAGAGTGGGTGTAGAGGTCCTATTATTACCCCCCCCCCGTGTTTAAAGGATCATAAGCCCCCTTTTCTCCAATAAAGAGTGGGCTTAGAGGTCCTATTATTACCCCCCCCTAGTGTTCTTAATTTTCTTATAGCCCCTTACTTTTGGCTTCGGAATCATCCCCCCTCCCCCCCCCTCGTGTTTTATCCCTTGAAACCCCTTTCACCCCCGTATTGTAAAACCCTCCAAGGGTCCTAATTGTGCCTATTATCACCCCCCCCCTGCCTCAAGTTTAAACCTTAAGCCCTTTCACTCCCTGTGCTTAAACCCTTTCACCCCCCGTGCTTTAACCACCTATAAGCCCTTTTTTTTGGGCTTTATAAGTCCCTTTTTCCCCAAAAGTACTAAGGCTTTAAAAGGTCTTACTACCCCCCTCCTCGTGGTTAAACCCCTTAGCCATTCCTTGCCTTTTCAAACTACCCTTGGGACTTTGGTTTTTCCCCTACTCAAAAAGAAGAAGAAGAAGAGTATTGAAGTGCAAGGGAGCGACGGTGGAATTCTGAAAAGGAGTGTAGAGCTGCTTCCACGTCCAAAGGACTAAAATTGCGATGCCTCCTAAGAAAGTCCAAGGCGCAACCGTGGGAGGGTCATCTCCCGGTATCCATGTGGATATCTCACCCCAAACCCATGTTTTCCTTCTTAATTTTTATTTGATATTGGTGTAATTCAAACATGCAAGGTTAATTATTAGAAATAGGATATATTTTCGTCCTAGTTGTTCATGACGAAGGAACTTAGACATCAATACTTATAAATGAAACATGCAAATTAAGAAAGTATAAACGCATTTTTAGAGAATAGCTTATGCATAGAAATGAATTATAAGCTAGATTATTATCCATTAAAATAGTATACTTCAGTTAAGCCTAGAAGTATAAACTGCATCTCGCACTATTAACCCATTTCGCAATGAATCATCATGGAAAATGCAGAGCATGAGACGACTTTTACGATGCATAGACTTATGAAATTATCGTTGCCAATTGCATAAATTAAGCAAGAAAAAGGTTGCTTATTTAACATGAATTTTGTTTGAGAAGAAAAGGGAAGATTAGTTGACCTCAAACCGGCAAGTTAGGGTTGAAAAATCAATTTATGCATAGTCAACGAATCATGTGGAAGTAATCTCGAAATTATCTTCTAGAGTTAACCAAATTGATATAAAACTTAAAACACCTATGCTGCAAAATACTCATTGGGAATAAGTTAAATTCCAAGAAACGTCTATACCTTAAATACTTTCCCACTTTCACTGAATGTAGGGACAGTGAATTGTAATCGTAAAAGGATCTAGGGTTTGTCCCTGAGAATCTTACAAAAATGAAGCTAGGAAACCCTAGGTCTAACGACGTCGGCTTAAAGAACCTGAGAGATATTGTTTCGTGACTCCATAGTCTCATAGCTCGATGCAGCACTTGCGCAACAAATGCAAAATTATATGATCTTGTGATTGGATCACAAGGGAATGGCCAAGTTCCCGCAATGAAGTTGGCATGTCCTTATGCAAGTTATCTTGCGAGAGAATGAATAATCATCCTAATTTAATATCCTTCTTGAGTAAGGAAGATTGTTTGGAAACTAATGACTAACCGATAAACATAAAGTTTGACCAAGTCGGGTTAATAGGGTATGCCCTAACCCAGGATATAGGGGATTTTGCCAAGTTGCAAGTTATCCCGGATCGAGTGCGGGACGCATTCGAAAGGAAGGATTCATTCCGTAGCAGTTTGCCAACAACAAAAACAATCAATGGAATTGTTTGTGCTTGCTATAGATTTTGGAGCACTGTTTGGCTTTGTTTGATCAATGAATTAAAAGATAAATGAATATCTATACTTCAGGTTGAAGTCCTGAAGGGAGAGGTAGCTTCAGTTACCCCTGATTGCCTACCTGACCCTAACCAAGGGGGTTGTTGACCGCGCCGAGAAAGTGGACCGAACCGCCGTGAGAGGTCTCTCTGTTGAGCGCTACTTGGAGCAGGAGGACGCTTTGGTCCCAGGGGGAGCTTTGGCCATAAATCCCTTGCCTTCCGGGTCCTGCAAAAGAGGCTAACGTGACTTGGGATTGGGTCTTGAGGCCCGCATACTAGTCTACGGGCAGAAACTTGGATTAGTGATCCTTGTGGATCGCTGGATAACCTTCGGGCAAAATTGTGGATAAGCCTATCGGCTGGACTCTTGTATTTCGAAGATATATATGATAACCTGTTAATAAGGAACTTGTCTGATATTGTTTTTCTATGTCAAGTGATAAGATTACGTGAAAGAACCAGTGCCTAACGGGTTAATTAAAGAAGCTGGTTGTTACATGTCCAACTAATGTATTAGGTAATTAAATAACTAAAACAACCTGAGGAAAGTGCGGAGAATGGGCCATAGGTCTGTCCTACGGATGGGTGGTCCCGGTTGGCCGGGAACTTTTCTCAAATCACAAGGAATAGCGGATGATCGTCAAAGGACACGAATAACAAAAGCGTTGACCTAGAGTTATGATTAAACCCGATTTACGCTATTTTAGGGGAACAGAATGGGACTAAGGCAAAGAGGTTGAGCTTGCCTCCCTCTCGTTTCCCATTCTCCTTGAACCAAGTGTAGCGTGAATCCGCATCAGACCTAGCGTTTCTGCGTAAAGTAGTTCGCTTGGGTCCGACGCTAGTTGCTGTTAGGAAATGACAAATCAGGAAAACCCTAATTTAGGTCGATCCTAAGTGGGAACATCCGGAATACTTCCACTACATGGCAAACACGGAAAGCCCTAGATCGCAAACCCCGTAACATTCCATAGGAGTGCCGGGCGGAGCTTTCTAGACTCCCTTTCCGATGGACTGCTAAGACGTGTCCTGGATAACACTAGTGGACATGTTACAGTTGGTATCAGAGCCGACCAACAACAGAATTGTTTTTATGAAATCTTAATAAGATGAAGTAAAGCAAATGTTGTTGTCCAAACATTTCCTTACCTTCAATGCTGTCTTGCAAAATTAGGAATCGTGGAACAAGTTCTTGGTATTTCGAGTCATGTTTATGACTGCAATGCATTCTCCGCATTATGGACAAAGGGTTGGGATGATGAACATCTTGGAGCAGATCTATAATCCATCACCTTTGTACATGGAACGAAGATGGATGGGTGCTTCAGGATTCTACTATATAGCCGCCTACCAGTTTGCTTATCTACAAACCAACCTAAAGAGGATCAAGTGGTTGGAAGACTTGAAAGTCGTGAAGCTGTTCATTTTTGTGGAAGCTCACGTAAACTCAACTTTACATATTCGAGGTCGGAGGATTGAGATGAACTCATATGTATATGAGGAAGTAACCCGTGTAATCCCCGCCGACAGGATTAAAGTGTTGGGCTGCCATGAGAAGTATGGATTCCAATGGAAAGGATATCCTGAACTTCCAATGACTTACCGATTCCTGAAGATCCATGACCCGAAACCTTACTATTATACAGTTCTTGTAAATAAATGTAATACAATGTTGTTCTCCCCAAACTAAATGTAACAATTGGCTTATCATCGCAAGAAATGTTGTATTCGAAAGGGCTATGGCCATATAAATAGAAATAAAAACTTCTTTTTATCAATGTCTAATTTTGCATAAGAGTTGATAAAAGTTAAGTTTACGTGATAGCTGAATTAAAGATGTAATATAAATCAACGATGATTATCGTATAATAATGTTAAGAAAACCTTTATTCATGCACAACCCTAGGTACAGGTTCCTAATTCGCCTCCTACATCAAGTACTACTGTGATCCAGGAGAAGAAGTTCCTTCTCAAGTAGTTTAAGCCACCCGAGTTTGATGGGAGAGGCAGATTCGTCCAAGTTGACGCTGAAATTTGGATTGAATCCATGGAGGATTACTTCGAAGTAGCCAGTACTACACCTGCCAAGCTAAAGCTCACTGGCGAAGCCAGGCTTTGGTGGAAGCAATTGTGCAGGGATCAAGGAATCATAGAGGGATCCATTACCTGGGAGAAGCTGAAGAAATCTATGCAAGGAAGATATTTACCACCTGCTTATCACACACAGAAAATAAATGAGTTCTACGAGTTAAAATAGCTGGGGCTCATGCTTGATGCATACTATTCTAAATTTGTCTCACTTCATAAGTATGCACCGCAAATGGACATGACACAGCAGGTGTCTAAATTTTATGCGGGATTAAATCCACCAGTCAATACCCGTCTCGAATCTATGCGTCCATCAGATCTTCAGGATACACTCATTCGAGCAGTGCCTATAATTCAGGAGGTGCAAGCTAGACCAAGGGGTAACAAAACTTGGTCTTATAATGACCCGAACAGAGGAGCATTTAGATCTCAAATGAAGAGAGTCCAAGGTCATAATCAGGGACAAAGAAAGAAAGCAAGGATGAATAACGTCAACAACTTTGTTCCTACTCAAAGTAATGGCCGAAACCTCCGTTGTTTCCACTGCAACGAACTCGTTCACTTCAAGAGGCAATGTCCCAAGCTTGGTGGAGAACATCGCCAAGCGCCTTTCCAGGGAACAAACCGTGGTCAAGGAGCCACTATCCGAGGAAGAGGAAGAACCGCCTGCATTGCCAATAGGCAAATGTGTGAAGAAGAAGAAGAGGAAGATCCAACCATGGAAGCAAAATTCGAAAGGGCGACAATCCATGCCGCTCTACACATGTTGAGTGTTAAAATGACTTATTTTTTGGCTGATTTTTGTTGTTTTTGAGAGCTGAATGGTTGATTTTATGAGATGATTGATTGGTTTGGAAGTGGTTTGAGAGTGTTTTGGATGATATTGATTATGTTTTGGAAGTTCATGATGTTTATTAGTAGAGATATAAGGTTCTGATATGTTCTGATAGGTTCTGATTGGTTCTGTATACCTTCTGTATAGCTTCTGTTTTGTTCTGATTGTCTTCTGTATGAAGCATGGATTGATGATTGATGAAGATTGAGATCATGTGAAAGCTTATTGAATAGTTTTTGATGGTTTGGAATGGTTTGAGTACGAGTTATGAGGTTTTGATGACCTTCTGTGACCTTCTGTAACCTTCTGTAGATCTTCTGTCTCTGTTCTGTTTCTGTACTGTCTCTGTACTGTAGCTATTTTGGTACTGTACTGTGACTGTTCTGTATGCTTCTGTATGTGTTCTGTAGAATGTATGTGTAGCTTGGGAAAGTTTTCTAGCCTTGGAAAGAGGAGAATACAAGTGCAAAAGAGCTAAAATAAGTGGAAGAAGTAGCTGCTAAAGACTCAAGTGAAGACTGGAGTGAAGTGACAATAGTGAGCTATGAAAGGACACTGTAGTGGCTCTGGTGACTTTTCATATCAGACATACCTCTTGGGAGGGGTATCCACGACCTAAGAAGGATTATTGAGAGTGATTATGAGATATTGTAGTGAGGATATGATGTATTATTGATAGAGAGAGAGAGAGAGAGAGTCAGAGATAGCCAATTCTACTAAAACAGAGTGATTGTATGTGAGAGATTGAGAGACAAGACTATGAAGACATTGAAGATGAATATTATGTGATGTATTTCCATTCAAAGATGGTGTATTCCTTTGCTTTCTTTGTTATATTGATGGATTTTGTGAAGATATTAAAGAATATGGTTGATTCTATCAAATCCGTGGGAGATCTACATGATGTTGTATAAAGATTTGTTGTGCCCGGTGTTCTTTTCTTCATTGTGATCATATAAAACCAAATAAAAAAGCTTGTTGATGTTACAAGATATATTTTCTTGCAAGAGAATTCCCTTTTCCTTGGTGTTCCTCTTGGGGCTCCATGTTTTTGGTGCGCAGCCGGGAAAACTTGCCATCAACAAGCACCGGAAGAGACTGAAAATAAAGGAATTGGCATTGCCAAGAAGAGAAGAATTCAATGGATGTTTGTAAAGTTCCTTCTTCCATTGAAGAGTTGGAATTTCTCATAATCAAAGCCACTTTCCACAAGAATTTCATCCCACAATGGCGGAAACACATCACCATCATGATGCATGCTCTATGTGGTGGACAGTTTCCTCTTCCTGTTGAAGCAACAGAAACTTGCATCTTGGTGGCAAACTGTTTGGGAACAAACTGAAGAGCACAAATAGAGAGAATGACCATACATGGAAGATTTGGCATTCATTGAGAAGTTTCTAGACATCATCAAGTGGGAGATTGTGAAGAAGCTTCAGGAGTCTTGGTCTGTAGAGGTTCACAAAGACAAGAAGGAAAAGAGTTGGAATTTGTTCGTGGATGCTCAACAACAAGATACATGGGATGCTTGGTGCACTGATAATCTTCTGTTTGTTCAATTAGCAACCCACTGGAAGTTGGTAGACAGAGTGTTCTTTACAACATACACTGTTGAAACCATCAGAAGCTGGCATTACTATGATGATGGCACCACCACAATGCTCAGACGTATGCATTTTGACACCTTCAGAATCAAATACCTTCCTCTGTGCAGTGGCATGAAAACAGAATTCAGAGACGTTGAAAAGGAAGAAGTAGAAGAAATGTTGGTAAGATAGTCCTCCAGAGACTAAAGCCTTCTGTTAACCCTCTGTGGAGCACTAACAACATAGTGGAGCCAACCCCCTGATGAATGACGCAATAAAGAGGCAAGCGTTAGAACGAGTCCAGAGGTACGTGAGAAGAGAGAAAGCAAAAATCAGAGCTCAGAACGAGCTCGCAACAGAAGCCGCCTTTGACGCCCTTGCAGAGCTCTTTACAAAAGTCCCAATGGCACATCAAGCCCTTCCTCCTCCTGTTGGAGGTCCACTCCCAAGCCAGATCCGTCCTGGAAATATTGATGATAGGCCAGCAAATGTAGTCTCATTGCTAGTTTTTAAGGGAGAGTACAATGAAGACCCCGATCTTCATGTAGCAGAGTTTATGGTAGCATGTGTGGCTAACAATGCCAGAACCCCTGAGCATTGGTTAGCAATATTCCCCACCACTTTCAAGGGCGCGGCGTTTCAGTGGTATGAGAGACAAGTAGCAGGAACTTTTGGCACATGGGACGACCTGAAGTTGGCCTTCCTCACTAAATTCAGGCGTGAAGGTTTTGAAGAGCGGATGGGAGAGGAATTTATGAACCTAAGTCAGTCCTCTGGAGAAAGAGTAGAAGCTTATGTCTCACAAATGGAATCCATCTTGAAGAGATGGACTAACCATAATCTAGATGATGGCATTCAGAAGGGAGAATTTGGTCCTAATTTCGGTCCAAGGAGGTTTCCCTCCCAAAGTTACAGAGGAAGACAGTCTAGCGGTGGTCAGAGATCAGAAGTAGAGTGTTACAGATGCGGAGAAAAGTGACACATTTCACCAAATTGTCCAAATACCAGAAGGTCAGTGTATTACAAGCCCTTATGCAGTCAATGCAAAGGAGAAGGCCACACTGCAAAAGACTGTCCAAGCCCAGCCCCAGTGAAAAACAATGCTACTGATAGTCCGGCCAAGGCCCAAGAGCCTACCTCCAATTTAGTGGAATTGGAAGTTGCTGCCATCAAATGTGCAAAGAAGAAGGAACCACCTATCCAAAAAGAAAATAATCCTCCTCCCAGAACAGTGAAGTTCAAGCTTCCACCAGAAGAACATAACAGAACAGAGCCTGACAGTGCCATAAAGAGCACTACAATGGCACAGAGAGTCACAGAGACAATTCCAGAGACAGGACTAGAGGTCCAGGAGATAGAAGAGGAGGAAGTGCCACAAGTGGCAGAAGAAGTTTCCATGATGCCCCTATTGGAAGAAAGAAGGAAAATGAAAATGGGTGTTGCCCCATTCCCTAACCGGTTAGAGAAGCCAGTGGATCCTATTAAGGAATACGATCTGGTCAGAGATCTAGATACCTTTAAACCAAACCTCACATTCCGACAATTATTGATGCAGTCTTCCAGTTGCCGAAAAAGGTTCAAAAGTATACTAACAAGAAGACGTGGCTTAAGGATTGCTCCCTCAACAGCAACAAAGTCCAACAAAGCTCCAGAGCCTGTCAAAGAAGTGGACGTGGCTAACGCCTTCCTAGATCCGAGTACCCCAGAGACTGGCGTGTGGATTGAAGGCTACTTCATTGCAAATGCACTGATTGATGGTGGTTCATCAGTGAACATTATGACGGACGTGACAATGAAGGATCTAGGCCTACAAGGTGTGCAACCAACCCAATGGCTCATCAGACTTGCAGATCAGAGCAGAATCAAGCCTTTGGGCATTCTCCCATATGTGAAGACTACAGTGGCTGGAAGAGATTATTGGCTAACCTATGTGGTGGTGAAGCCAAACTCTTATGGTACATCCTACCCTCTATTACTGGGTAGACCATGGCTTTTTGAAGCTAGAGCAAGGATGGATTGGTTCAAAGGAACCTTGACCTTGGGTAGAGGACCCAACAAAGTGGTGCTGAAGCTATATGGTTCTCAAAAAGGACATGGATCCACCTCCTTGGAGTTATCTTCTGACTCCCCTAATGAGGCTACAGATGGCACATCAGTAGACAAAGATGCTGTCAAACAGATCCTTCCCAAGAAAACAGTGGCACGTTCCTTAACAGTGGATACTGTAAGCCAACTCCCAAAAGATGCAAAGCCATTATCAATGGGTGAATACTTCTTGCCTGAACCAGGAACGATTTCCGAAATCACTTCTGATAGTGAGATAGAAGCATGGGTGTACTGCTCTCCCTATTACATGGCCACAATAGAGCCAGAGACAGAGGCAGAAGATGAAACAGAGAACCTGTTCTTCTCTTACAGAGCTCCTACAGAGCCAGAGACAGAGACAAAGACAGAGACAGAGACAGCGACAGAGACAGAAGAGGATGGAGATGATATGGAAGAAGAGGGTTATGAAAGCGAGATGGAAGAGTCTATCCCACCTGAAGAGGATACATATGAAGAAAAAGTTCCAGAAGCATCAGAAGTAGACGAGCTCATGCTGTGGGACAGAATGTCGATGGTACCATTTGGTCTGGTAAATGGATCTTCTCATATGCAAAATCTTTATAAGAAATGGTTTAAGAAGACCAAGCCGTCTTTCAGCAGTGGCTCATGCCGCCCTCACCCACCTTTGCCAAGAAAAGATGATGATGATGCACCGTGCCAACAAGCACCAGTCCCACAAACCCAACAGGCATCAGAGGGTCCATGTTATGTGACATTCCTGGATGTGTCATCAGAAGAGGAGTCTTCAAGCCAAGAGGTAACTAATCGTGAAACCACACCCAAAACAGCTTTAATCCCATTTCAACATCTCAAGAAGCAACCTAAGTCTCCACCAAGAGAAGAAGTTGGTTCTAGTGGGACATCGGAAGAGGACACCACTCCCTTGAAGGAGTCAGATCTGTATCTAGAAGCAATCCGTGGGACCTTCATCCGTGAAGTAGAAGGTGAAAGGCGGTTAACCTTTGTGGATGCAGATGGCACTGAACGCCACTTGAAGGTGGGTAGTAGCCTCCCAAAAGAGGAGTTGTCAACTTTGTATAACTTGTTGAAAGAGAATTTGGACGTGTTTGCTTGGTCCTACAAAGACCTAAAGGGGATTGATTCCACAATATGTCAGCATCATATTGACTTGGAGCCTGATGCCAAGCCAATACGGCAACGACAGAGGCGAATGAACCCGAATTATTCCACATTGGTGAAAGCAGAGCTGCTAAAGCTTCTGGAAGCCGAGTTCATCTATCCAGTGGCAAATAGTGAATGGGTTTCACCCATCGTGGTTGTACCCAAGAAGAATGGCAAGCTTCGTATATGTGTGGATTTCCGCAAGTTGAATTCCAAGACAAAGAAGGATCACTTTCCTATCCCTTTCACAGACCAACTGTTGGACACAGTGGCAGGACATCAGCTTTATTCCCTTCTAGATGGATTCAGTTGATACAACCAAGTGCAGATAGCAGAAGAAGATCAATCCAAAACAACCTTCACCACAGAATGGGGAACCTACGCTTACCGAGTGATGCCGTTTGGGCTCTGTAATGCCCCTGCTACCTTCCAGCGAGTCATGATGGCCGCATTCCAAAATCATTTGCACGACTTTATTGAGGTATATTTGGATGACTTCTGTGTCTATAGTTTGATCCGTGAACACTGGGGCCACCTAGAACAATGCTTTGACCGATGCCGGGAGTATGGGATTTCCCTCAACCCTGACAAATGCATCTTTGGGGTCTCTTCTGGAGTTCTGTTGGGCCACATTGTCTCTGCACAAGGGATATCTACAGACCCTGCAAAGATTGAAAAGATCGCAGCTTTGATAGCACCCACCAACCTCAAATAGTTGAGGGGATTCCTAGGTCATGTGGGTTACTACAAAAGGTTCATAGCTCATTTTGCAACAAAGGCAACCTCCTTACACAAGCTTCTGAGGAAAGATGTAGAGTTTGTTTGGACAGAAGAATGTGACAAAGCCTTCAACACTCTGAAGCAGTGTCTGATTGAGGCACCCATTCTGTAAGCCTCCTAATTGGACGAAGGAGTTCCATGTACACACTGATGCATCCATTGAAGGCTTAGGCGCAGTTCTATGCCAGAAGGGCTCCTCAAAGCTGAATCAGCCCATCTATTATGCAAGCCGAAAAGTCACTGATAGGGAATGAAACTATACAGTGTGATAGAGCTGGAGTGCTTGGCAATGGTGTTTGCCTTAGAAAAGTTTCGCCACTACCTCCTGTCTACCCACTTTAAATTTTATGTGGATCATGAAGCCCTATCCTTCCTGATGAATAAAGCGGATGTGAAAGGACGAATGATGAGATGGCTCCTTCTATTCCAGGAGTTTGACTTTGAGGTAATTACCAAACCTGGTCGTTCCCATGTTCTGGTTGATCATCTGTCGCGTATCCCACAAATTGCAGACGAGGAGCAAGATGATCCAGACCTCCCTAATGCTTCCCTATTCCTGGTAGAAACTGTAACCCCCTGGTATGCAGACATTGCCAATCTTCTAGCAACCCAACAATACCCTCCTGGTATTTCTAGTCGGGAAAGGAAGAAGCTTATGTTAGAATCAGCCCCCTACACCTTGTTAGGCGGTGCACTGTACAAGAAAGGCAAAGATGAAGTGCTCAGAAGATGTGTTGCAGGAGATGAGATTGGGATTGTTCTGAAGGCTTGTCATGACGAGCCGTGTGGAGGCCACTTTACAGGAGAAGCTACAGCCATGAAGGCTCTGTTAGCAGGATACTGGTGGCCGACCATTCATAAGGATGCCTATGATTACTGTAAAAGATGTGATGCTTGTCAGAGAATGGGGAAACCCACGAAGATAAGTGCCATGCCACTACAACCTATCCTTCCTTTGAAGCCGTTTGAGAAGTGAGGCATCGACTTCGTAGGCCCAATCGATCCTCCCACCAGAAGGAAACAGAACAGATACATCCTTGTATGTACGGATTATGTCACAAAGTGGTGTGAAGCTAAAGCCCTAAAGCGGGATGATGGTAGCAGTGTGGCCCTGTTCATGTACGAGA
Source organism: Lygodium microphyllum (assembly GCF_053477565.2). Lineage (NCBI taxonomy): Eukaryota > Viridiplantae > Streptophyta > Polypodiopsida > Schizaeales > Lygodiaceae > Lygodium > Lygodium microphyllum. The sequence continues at coordinate 70,786,298 of NC_141156.1, forward strand.
ATATCATCACCCATTTTGGCAGTCCCTTAGAGTTGGTAAGTGACAGAGGCACTCATTTCATTAATAAAGTCATGGAAGAGTTGATAGAGCAGTATAAGATCTGCCATCACAAGTGCACTCCTTATTACCCCAGAGCCAACGGCCAAGTCGAAGTCACGAATCGCATCCTTTGCTCGATCCTGACAAGAACGATTGCCGCACATCATCGTGATTGGGATGATCGAATTACAGAGGCCCTCTAGGCGTACAGAACCTCCCATAAAGCAACAACAGGACAGACACCCTTCCAACTGGTGTATGGTACAGAAGCTATTTTCCCTGTTGAACTGGAATTACCCTCTTTGAGAGGGGCTATCAAAGAGCGTTTGGGGGATGATGATTCACTACAACGCCATCTCTTGCACCTGGAATGTTTGGACAAAACTCGCAGGATAGCTCTACAGTGCATGGAAGCCACGCAAGCTCGACGCAAGGCTTACCATGACAGCTTCATCAAGCACAAAGAGTTCAAAGAAGGTGATTTGGTCCTAGCCTATGATTCACGATTTGGCAAGTTTCCTGGCAAGCTCCAACATCGGTGGATGGGCCCATATAAGGTACTTGCTATCAACCCTAATGGCTCTGTCCAAGTGCAGACCGTTGATGCCTCTGATGATCCCTTCTTGATCAATGGATATCACCTGAAGAAGTACTTCCCTCCTTGGGGATCTTGACAATCATGGTCACCTGATCCTTTCCCTTGTTGGCATGGCACGGTAATTCTTACGATGCTACTTCTGATAGCCTTCCTTCAGCCACTCCTGATGAGATGGACGCAACCTTCTGTCCCCTCAACCCCACCTTCTAGTCTTGATCTCTTATCCTCTATTTTCCACTAGCGACAGTGCCAAGGTGGGTTCTGACAAGTGGTATTTCTACCATTCCCTTGCTTAATTCGAAGAGCAAAAAAGAAAAAAACAAAAAGAGAAAAAATTATACCTATCGGTCATGGGAGAAAAGGACTTAGGTCCCTGTCATGCCGACCTATTCTTCGAGAAAAGGTGGAAACACCCTCAAGAATAGGGGAAAACAAGAAAAAAAAGAGAAAGAAAAAAAATGAGAAAAAAAAAAGAAAAACACAAAACTGTTATGGGAGAAAAGGAAGCAATTCCCTGTCATAGCAGGCCTCGTTCCAAGAAAATGTGGCAAACACCCTTGGGCGAGAAGCTGGCTATGGAAAAGGTGGCAACACCCAGCAGTCCAGAAAGGGGATTCATCAATTAAAATTTCCAGGATCCAGTTCCGAAGCTACCTCCCTTGGTACGCTATGTCCTGGATCTTTCTGCAGAATGTCTAACTGTCCTCTAGCAGACGCCATGTCCTATCCAACACAACGTTCGATTTGATGGCTACCTCCTTGGGTACGCCTCTTCAACAAACTGATGACGTGATCTTCATCGACAATCCCTTGAGTGATGTGCGCTTTCATCCTAACCGGATGGGGAAGTGAGTATGGTTGCCCTCCTGTATCTATCAGAGAGTGAGACAGAGGGTGGGGCAAGTGATCAGTCTTTTCCTGTAATATTTCCGCACACTCCGTACCGTAAATATTAACTGTCCGCACGCAGTTTAAACCCTGTGTAAAGGTATTCCCTACTTCGCAAGTTATTAGTAACTTAAACCATACCATTCACGAGGTCTCCACGTCGATAATTAAAAGCCGGGGTTGAAGACCCTATAACCGCAAGGGAACGACCGCTTGGGAAGGGCAATAGGATAAATTAAGGCAAATTTTTTTTACTATTATCCCTTCCCCCAGCCGATGCATGGCTGGAGGAGAGGGAGTGTGGAGGGGGGATGGCCAAGTGAGGGACTGCATGAGGGGAGTCCTCCACGTGTATGGAGGCCCTCTTCCCCACCCCCATGCCTATATAAACACCCCCCATCAAGGGGGTGTGCTGAAGGGAGGACTGTGGGAGAGGAGCTGAAGGAGAGGACGAGCCGTGGAGGAGAGGAAGGTGAGGTCGCCGCCGACGCCGCGCTGCAGTTGCCTAGCCCTGTCCGCCAGCCGCCATCGCTGCCGCTCAGATCGCCGGCCCGCTTAGGCCGCCCCGCCACGCTGATCACGACCCCCCCACGTGCTTCTGTGGAAGCTCAGAAGCTTCTTAGAAGCTTCTTTAGAAGCTTCTAAGAGGGGGGGCCTCCTTAAGGCCCCTTCCCACCCCATTTCCAAGAAGATCTCTTCATACCCTTCCCGGGACTTTGGAGAGGGGACGGTGAAGCCATAAAGACCCCCACAAGACCCATCGAAAAGGCTTTCGCAAGAAGATTTTAAAGCCGCAAGCCGTCCGAGATTAAATTCCGTGCCGATTCGAGTTTTCTTGAAAGACTCCTAAAGCCTTTGCCGCAAGCACCATCCCGAAAAGGAAATCTCCCGCATACAAGGATAAAGGCAGAGGTCGGAAGGCCGCATTCCGAGGGTGGTCTACGGAAGGGCCGTCACTCCGTAGACCACAAAGGCAAATCGGAAGTCGAATTTACGACTACGATGGCCCCAAAAAGATCACAAGGTGCGACCGCGGAAGGCTCATCTCCGAATGTACAAGTGGACATCTCCCCGAGCCCACAAGTCCAGGTTCTTTCGAGTTATTCTCGCATGATTAGACGCGCTTAGCTCATAGAGGAAATTGCATTTTTACGTTTAATTTTAATGCATACGGAAATTGGAAAGAAATACATGTGATAAAGCATCTCTTGAACATTAGGCAAGATTGAAAAATATCATGAATTTGAACGAGTTATCCACCTTAGAAGGCTAGTGGCATGTAGTTTTTTGGTGCATTATCAAAGTAATGAGTCTAAAATTAGGCAAAGAAATGGAATTTATAAATGCATTCTCTTTCGTCCTAGACATGGTAGGAATAAGTGTGTGCCGCACATTAGGCAACATACTTCTCGCAATGATTTCATAGGAAAAGGTTAGCACCATAAGGTATTATCCGGAAAGAAATAATAGAATACTAAAATGAACGTATGGTCTTGCAAATAGCAGGTAAGATGGAATAAGTTAACACTAGCTTTGCATAAGTTTCATTAACTACTTCGTAGCTAGGAGAATGTTGCATATTGCATAGTCATCATGCGATAACGTCATTCATTAGAAACCGCATTTAGGAAAGATTGCATGGTTCGTCAAAGCATAGGATTCGAAAGTATAGACTACAAAGTAGTAGGCATGATTAATTGGTAAATCCTAGCAGGACCTAGGAAAGTTAGCGTACAGATTGGCAAGCATTTTACCTTACCAAGGAAAGATAAAGTTATCATGAACCATGTGATACGTAGAGGCAATCAATCGCATGTTTACACGTATTGGTGGAATTGTATCTATTGCTCTCCGTTAGATTTAGTTTATTACCTTTAGAAGGATCATCCTCGTCGCAAGATAGGTATAATTGAAGTGACTAAGTAACCTAAACCACAAGGGACTCATATGGGTATGGCTCCGTCGGTATGATAGATATTCCAAGTGCTAACTAGGATTTAGTGCAATAATAATTCGACCTAGCTTTAGACAAAAACCGTGAATCTAAAGATCCTACACACGTTCACAAAATGTCGAAGCAATTGGATGTTCATGTATGAAATGATCTAAGGTTTTATCCTAAGGATCATGATGAAACTCCGACGGAGTTGCATATTTCTAGAACCATGGGTCAACCTAATTAGGAATGATTTGGAGGATACCCTAAAACCCTGTTACTCGGCTGGGGTAAATTCCGTGAACGGAAAACACTAAGCAATGGAATGATCCCGTGGAATTAGATGCAATACATGTGCAAAAAGCTGCAACATTGTATAGACTTGAGATTTGTCCACAAGAGAGTTTTGTCATCTCTCGAAATGAGGTTGGCAAGTTAATTTACAAGAGGATGAGTAATCATCCCGTTACTCACTTTTCTTGGGGAATAATTGCCAAGGAAAAGGAAAGTTAGGTATTTGCGAGTGACCCGACAATAAACTAAAGCGACATGGTCGCTGGATCCTGCCACAACAGAACCTTAAGCATTGGTAGGGTATGACCCTAACCCAAGAATGATAGGAATCTTGCCAAGTTGCAATTGATTCCGGATCGAATGCGGGTTGCATTCGGAGGAAAGGAGTCACTCCTTAACAGTTTGCCAGCCAAACGACCATTGGAATTTGATTGTGCTTGTAACAGTTTAGAAAGCACTGTTTGCATTGTTTGCTCAATGAACTAAAGGAGGAAAACATATCTAAAT